>NW_027507787.1:11660584-12260584 GCF_037356315.1 Lithobates pipiens | reverse complement strand
TGCATGCAATAGAAGTCAGTGTGGAACGAATTATCTTAGTTTACATTGACTTCTATGAGGAAACTCGCTTTGATATATGAGTGGTTTGGATTGCAAGCATTCTCCTGGAACAGATTATGCTCGTAATCCAAGGCTCCAATGTAATGTTTAACACGTTAATATCATTCCAAAGGTAGAGAGATAAGAGAGGACGAAATGGGATTATTACGGTGCTAAACTCCTATAATTGAAAAAGAGCCCAGTTTGAGGGTAGAAAAAAGAAAGAGAATAGTGTAGCTTATAATAAAAATAGAATTTTTTTTTATTTTTTAATTAAACACAATTCTTTAAAATCCAGAAAAAGTATTTAAGATTACAAATAAACCACATTAATAATTCAAAATTGAGTGTCCGCTTTCAAACATTCAATTCGATTGAGGTTGTATTTGGCTAGTAAGATGGAGTCCCAACATGTTTCTCCTCAACAAAGGCTTCTTCAGGGGAGCCAATATTCAACGTCAAGTGGTTACAACAAGAATCACTCTGGCCAAAAACCCTACCGCGGCAATCGATTAGGGAAACCTTCTTGAAATGGAGAGCGGACCGATCATGAAATCACCAACTAATGGCTAGGCATGAGGTTCTTTAATAGGTCTCAAAAATAGGGCTGAAAATGCCCATATGGAGGGTGGGGGATTCCCTGTAGACGATGGAAATTGTAGTGCACCAGCCTAGTCCCAACAGAGATTAGGAATGCAGACACTCCACACTGATTAGGTCTAATACACTGTGCAGCTGGAGGGCTTGTCAATGAGTAGGATATATACCGAAGTCCTCTAATAGATTGAACAAATCCTTAATTCATCCAGTTAGAGCCACAGCGTCCTTGCAGAGCCAGCTGGCTCTGCAAGGACGCTGTGGCTCTAACTGGATGAATTAAGGATTTTCATACAGCCAGAGCTACAATGGAATGGTTTAGATCAAAGTATATTCATATGTAAGAATGGGCCAGTCAAAGTCCAGACTTAAATCCAATTGAGAGTCCGTGCCAAGACTTGGAAATTGCTATTCACAGACGCTCTCCATCCGATCTTACAGAGCTTGAGCTATTTAGCAAAGAAGAATGTGTGAAATTTTTAATCTCTATATGTACAAAGCTGGTAGAGACATCCCCTAAAAGACTTTCAGCTGTAATTGCAGTGAAAGGTGGTTCTACAAAGTATTGACTCGGGAGGGGGGGGGGGGGCTGAATACAAATGCATGCCACACTTTTCAGATATTTATTTGTATTTAAATAAATGTGTTGATATTATATTTTGAAAACCATTTATAATGTTCCCTCCACTTCACAATTATATGCCACTTTGTGTTGGTCTATTACATAAAATCCCAATAAAATACATTTATGTTTTTGGTTGTAACATGCCAAAATGTGGAAAGGTGTATGAATACTTTTTCAAGGCACTGTACCATAGTACCCACATAACCCTACCACTAGTTGTGCGAGGGCCACCAACTTGTGCCCTCTGAGGACTTAAATGAAAGTCTCATTGAGTCACTGATTATGAATAGTAACTCAAAAAAAGTGTGACTATGATCCCGGGACATGGTATAGTTATGGACACAACATCATCAGAACTGAGGTCCATGATTTGGGACAGTGCTAGCAAATCTGAGAAAGTTTGTATCTGTGCATAAAACTATTCTTTTCCACACTCCACATTAGGCAGATTAATAAATCTGAATACCAGGTATGGCATTGGACCAATTTATGTATACATATTGCATGCTTGGCTAAACCCTATGAAAGCCACTAGTGTATACACATGGCACAATTTATTTCATTTTTAGAACATGATGCCAAGGTCACAAACGTTTGAGACAACATTTGTTCCCCATTCTGATGTCAACATCATGAAGCTCCTAATCTGAACATGTATTAGTATTTTGAAATATCATATATACTTACATTTGTATTCTGAACTTCCATGTCCTGATTTATTGATAAAATTCTAATGTTCACTGCAAGAATAGAAGAAAAATGCATGTCACATTCAGATACACAATGCTAATGAGACCAACAGTATGAGCCCATAGGTGTCTTCTACTTTGGTCTTTGTTATTTTCTATAAAATACAGACAGAATCTCGCAGCACAATGCAGAGATTTAATTTGCCTGCTCGCACCTATCAATATATAAAAACAAAAGCGCTTAGGCAAAAAAGGGCAATAGGTATGCAGCCTACCCTGCTAGATCCTCCCAAAGGGACTACAGTGGTGTGAAAAAGTGTTTGCCCCCTTCCTCATTTCCTGTTCCTTTGCATGTTTGTCACACTTAAGTGTTTCGGAACATCAAACCAATTTAAACAATAGTTTAATAATAATTTCTATAGCCACACCCAGGCCTGATTATTGCCACACCTGTTCACAATCAAGGCATCACTTAAATAGGAGCTGCTTGACACAGTAAGGTCCACCAGAAGATCCTTAAAAGCTACACATCAAGCCGAGACCCAAAGAAATTCAGGGACAATTGAGAAAGAAAGTAATTGAGATCTATCAGTCTGGAAAGGGTTATAAAGCCATTTCCAAAGCTTTGGGAATCCAGCGAACCACAGTGAGAGCCATTATCCACAAATGGCGAAGACATGGAACAGTGGTGAACCTTCCCAGGAGTGGCTGGCGGCCCAAAATTACCCCAAGAGCGCAGCGACGACTCATCCAAGAGGTCACAAAAGACCCCACAACAACGTCCAAGGAACTGCAGGCCTCACTTGCCTCAGTTAAGGTCAGCGTTCATGCCTCCACCATCAGGAAAAGACTGGGCAAAAATGGCCTGCATGGCAGAGTTCCAAGGAGAAAACCACTGCTGAGCAAAAAGAACACCAAAGCTCGTCTCAATTTCTCCACAACACATCTTGATGATCCCCAAGACTTTTGGGACAACATTCTGTGGACCGATGAGACAAAAGTGGAACTCTTTGGAAGGTGTGTGTCCAAGTATATCTGGCGTAGAAAGAACACTGCATTTCATAAAAAGAACATTATACCAACAGTAAAATATGGTGGTGGTAGTGTGATGGTCTGGGGCTGTTTTGCTGCTTCAGGACCTGGAAGACTTGCCGTGATAAAAGGAACTATGAATTCTGCTGTCTACCAAGAGATCCTGAAGGAGAATGTCCGACCATCTGTTCGTGTACTCAAGCTGAAACGAACTTGGGTTCTGCAGCAGGACAATGATCCTAAACACACCAGCAAGTCCACCACCGAATGGCTGAAGAAAAGCAAAATGAAGACTTTGGAGTGGCCTAGCCAAAGTCCTGACCTGAATCCTATTGAGATGTTGTGGTATGACCTTAAAAAGGCCGTTCATGCTCGAAAACCCTCTAATGTAACTGAATTAGGACAATTCTGCAAAGATGAGTGGGCCAAAATTCCTCCAGGACGCTGTAAAAGCCTCATTGCACGTTATCGCAAACGCTTGGTTGCAGTTGTTGCTGCTAAGGGTGGCCCAACCAGTTATTAGGTTTAGGGGGCAATCACTTTTTCACACAGGGCCATGATGGTTTGGATTTTTTTTCACCTTTAATAATAAACACCTTCATTTACAAATTGCATTTTGTGTTTACTTGTGTTGTCCTTGACTATTGTTTAAATTGGTTTGATGTTCCGAAACACTTAAGTGTGACAAACATGCAAAGGAACAGGAAATGAGGAAGGGGGCAAGCACTTTTTCACACCACTGTAGATCCTCCCAAAGGGACTAGAGTGTAAAAAAATATATAAAAAAAGAGTAATCCAGCGCTCCCTATATCGTGAGAAACGACAGTCCTCTCCTTTAAATATAGTAAATAGTGTTGGCTAAACCAAATAAATGTCATAGACAAAAAGTCTGAAAAGCAACAAAGAAAATACTAAGTCGCCTTACAGAGTGCTAAACTCCTTAGTTGCTACAATGTACATGTGTCATAAGTGTACCATGTGACATAACAAATATTAACAATGTGATAATAAGCCATACAGTGGCAGAAGTAACACCAATAAATCGCATTTAAAAAATCGCATAAAGAATATTGCATGAAAAATAAGTCGATAAATTATAAAATATATGCAAATGTGAGATAAATAAATGAACCAAGACCAGATTATAACGTCCAAAACCATGCAATGCTAGCAAAACCAAAACCACAGTCTTTGATAATTATAAAGTGCTCAGTGACTTCCCATTGTAGTGAACACTGGAGAATATCCAGGTGATTTTCGGTGCTCTGCTGGATATCAGATGCTTAGGATTATAACATCATCTGGGCACCAACCCTCCTTACATGCGTAATACCCCTGCAGGGGTTACTGCAGCTGGTGAGTGGGGAACCACAAGGGGGAGCACCAAAAATCACCTGGATATTCTCCTGTGTTCACTACAATGGGAAGTCACTGAGCACTTTATAATTACCAAAGACTGTGGTCTTGGTTTTGCTAGCATTGCATGTTTTTTTTTACATCATAATCTGGTCTTGGTTCATTTATTTATCTCACATTTGCATATATTTTATAATTTATCTACTTATTTTTCATGCAATATTCTTTATGTGATTTTTTTTATGCGATTTATTGGTGTTACTTCTGCCACTGTATGAATATCACGGCTTATTATCACATTGTTAATATTTGGTATGTCACATGGTACACTTATGACACATGTACATTGTAGCAACTAAGGATTTTAGCACTCTGTAAGGCGACTTAGTATTTTCTTTGTCGCTATTCAGACTTTTTGTCTATTACATTTATTTGGTTTAGCCACATCACTATTTACTATATTTAATTGATAGGACTGCCCTTTCTCACTAAATAGGGGAGCGCCAGATTACTCTTTTTTATATATTTTTTGCACCTATCAATGCCCACCCTTTATGGAATACAAGTGACTCACATTCAGAGGAAGCAGACAAAAAGTCAAATTTTTATTGTCTTTTACTGTATATGTTTTCACACTGTCTTTAGTTTTTTGGACTGATGAGTGAGATCAGCTAGTAAAAGAGGGTAAGAAGAGGAATACTGACATCTAGTGGATGTTTTAGGCCAACATAATTTGTTTAGTATGTGATTTTGGTTTCTCCCTCTGTCCTCCCCTACTGTATGGTACTAGCTAGTTCAGTCCAAGTTAGACCCTTCCTATCTTTTCTATGTTCCCTCAGGTAGTGATGTGAATGGAAAAATTAGTTTCCTCTCAGATTCATATTTTAAGTTAAAGCAGAGTTACACCTGTTTTTTTAGTTTATTAAAAGTCAGCAGCCACAAAAAGCATAGCTGCTGACTTTTAAAAACCAACACTTACTGTACCTGCCCCATGGTCCAGCGATGTGGCCACCCGGACGCTAGTTCCTCTCAACCTCCTCTCTTCTGTGCCATCATAGTAACTGTGGGCACCCAGATGTGATAGCTTACGGCTTCACCGCTGGGTGCGCACTGCGCATGCATGAGTCGCGCTGCACTCTCCTATTGGCCAGCCAATCTTCTTGGATCTGAGTTGTGTCCCAGAAGATTGCTGGCAGGGAGGGGCCGCGTAGGGCGAGAGGAGGAGTCGCCTAGGCGGCCGAAGATAGGAAACAGGAAGTGGGACACGAAGTCCCACAAAAAAAGGGTTCCCCCCTCCAAAAAAATAAAATGCCAAATGTGGCATGTCAGGGGGCGGGGGTGCTTAAAGTGGAAGTTCCACTTTTGGGTGGAACTCCTCTTTCATAACTCCCAACTTTTTGAGATGGGAATGAAAGACAACTATCAGCAAAAGTATACAGGCATAAGACACACCCCTGGCCCCTGGGTTAAACCCACAAGTGCTTTTTTTTACCACTACTATTCCTTCATATTGACATTTGGAATTTACAAATGCAACAATTTAGAAATCAGAATGAAGGCTTTTTGCTGGAAAACACTTTTTGATAGATAAAAAGTGCATTTTATATACATCTATATAGAGCAGACCAAAATGAGAGACAAATAAGGAGGAATGAGGGACAGAAGGACATTGCTCCAAATCAGGGACATTCCCTCAAAATCAGGGACAGTTGGGAGCTATGCTCTTTAATATTTTGTTTTGCCATATTCGTTATGTCAGAATGATTCGTTTTCATTCGTATATTTGGATTCATTTCGTATTTTTGGATTTGTTTGCTATATTAATTTTTTCCAAATCAATTTGTATTTTGGAAGTTATTTTTGAAGATTGGCTATAATCGTTTTAACGTGTTAATTCATTATTTCAGGAGATTACTTATGTACTCTGCTTGGGTTGAATGGGGGTGAATCCATTAGAATCTCTGAATCATAACATAACAATTGAATCTGAAATTGATTGGTTTATTTGTTATGTTATGATTCAGAGATTGATAGATCCACTTCCATTCAACCCAAACACAGTAAGTAGGAATCATCATCTTATTTTAATTATATTATATATCTTACTATATTTATTGCAATAGGTTTCCATTTAATATGTAGTGCATTTTTATAATAATGGAAAATGTTAATGCAACATGTAAAGAAATGGATTTTAATCAATTTTTTTATGTTGTTATATTATTTGGGGAGCTTCAAACAAAAGGCTTGAACTATCACATCATGTCATCCAAATGAATTAATTTGTTTCGTTTTAATTCATTTTGGATTTTTTTGGAATTTATTGTGATTCGGAGATTTGGAAACATCAACTCTCCTTATAATAATTTTATTTTCCAAATTTAGATTTGCAACAAAACAAATCACACATATCTGTTTTCAGTCAGTGTTAGTGCAGGGCTTAGAAAAGGTATGGTCTTCTTACACTTCAAAAGACTGGAAAAACATCATCTGTACTGCAATTATCGAAAGTAAGATTGCATTAAAGTCAACTTCTGGGCCTTATTGAAGAGTTAAGCTGCCTGTAGATGGTGCCAAGTGAGCAGGTGACCATGCTGTCCAGACAGACTGGGTCTGAGGGCAGGGCTGTCTTTAAGGCAGGGCAAAAGGGGCAGCTGCCCTGGGCCCTGTCATTGTTGTGGGGCCCAAAGCAGCTGCCTTATACTTGCCAACTATCCCAGTTTAAATTCCCTCGTCCCTTGAAGTTTTAGTCCTGTGCTGAGTCCTGATATCTCAGTGTGAAGTGCTGCAACTAATGCTGCCCAGCTCTACCCTATTGTCATGTACAGATGACTCACCTGCAGACCCTGTGTTTACATGCAAATAACCACCATTCATATGTAAATAACGGGAGAATTCATATGTAAATAGTGGCAGGATTCATATGTAAATAGCTGAGGCCGGCAGCGTTCATATGTATATCATGCCCCTCTGCAGTGAAGAGATGATGTGCTGTAACCTCTAGCAACCAATCAGTGAGTAGTATTATTGTACAGTAATCTCTAGCAAGAAATCAAGAAGAAATCATGTGCTGTAACCTCCAGCAACTAATCAGTGAGCCGTAATGTGTGCTATAACCTCTAGCAACCAATCAGTAAGTGGTAATGATATGCTGTAACCTCTGGCAACCAATCGCAATCACTGCCTGATCTGATACAGTAAAATGATTTTAAGTCTAGCTGATATTTATTGTATCTCCCAGAGAAGGTGAAGAGCAAAATTGCATGGGGGGGGGGGGAGTCCCAAGAAAATTTTTGCCCAGGGTCCAATGAACATTAAAGACGACCCTGTCTGAGGGTATATGTATATGCACAAAGCAACTTTTTAAATAGAACAGATTATATCTGTTGTTTAAAAGGATCAAGACTGAGAAAACAAGCATTCTTTCTGACAGAACGTGATTGTGTTTTGTTTGTCTCAATCTCTGCTCATTAGTGCTCATGCACACAAACGTTTTAAAAAACTGGCTACAAAGCTAGCTCCGACGCCTGGAAAAATCGTCGTTAAAAACGCGTTTTGCATTGGCGTTTTTGCGCGTTTTTTAGCGTTAACGTTAAGTAGCGTTTTTAAAGAAACACATCTCTTGGCTATAGCACTCAGAAAACAAAGAAAATATGTTGCGCGTTTTTGCACGTTTGTGCGCGTTTGTGCGTGTTTTTGCGCGTTTTCCCGCGATCACGTTTTTACAGCTCTAGCTCCGCGCCACGGAACGCACTGGTCCTGGGGTTTTTTTACAGCTTAAAAACGCCTATGTCATTTGCAGCTCAAAAACGCCTAGGTGGGCATGAAGCCATAGACTAACATGGACAGGCGTTTTTAAGCTGCAAAAAACGCTCAAAAAAGCGGCTGTAAAAACATCCGTGTGCATGAGGCCTAATAAAGTAAAAGGCATGTCTGAGCATGCAAATTTACCCCCACTCTTGTTATTTTAGCTGAAGTCCAAGTAACACATATTGTGAAAGGTCAGGGAATTGCAATAAAGCTGGTACTATTTAAAAAACTAAAAACTTTTCAGTCAAAGAAGGGCACCTTGAAAGATTTCTGTGATTACCACTGCAGTTACCCATCAAAGGTTAAATTACCCTTGTGTTTTACTGGTATCCTGGATTCCATTAGAGAGATTTCCCCTCACTTCCTGTTCTGGTGACAGCAGTTTCAGCAGACAGGAAGTGGAGGGAATTCTCCAAAAGCAACACAGAAATGAAAAATAATAGGGGAAGGTTAGAACTCATGTTATATATTTCTGAAATGTGAGTAATGCCCTGTACACACGGTCGGACTTTCCGACGGAAAATGTTGATGGAAAATTCAATCGTGTGTGGGCTCCATCTGACTTTTTCTGTCTGAATTTCCGACACACAAAGTTTGCAAGCAGGATCTAAAATTTTCAGACAACAAAATCCGATCGTTTAAATTCCAATCGTGTGTAGACAATTCAGACGGACAAAGTGCCACGCATGCTCAGAATAGATTAGGAGACGAAAGCTATTGGCTACTAGCCTCTTTATAGTCCCGTTGTACGTGTTTTATGTCATCGCGTTCTGAACCATCGGATTTTCCGACAACTTTGTGCAACCGTGTGTATAGAAGACAAGTCTGGGCCAAAATCCGTCTGAAAAAATCAGACAGATTTTGTAGTCGGAATGTCCGACCGTGTGTACAGGGCATAACTGTTTAGAATATCGTATACCAGCACCACATTCCGGATTAAATAGAACAAAAAGAAATAGAAAGAAATAGAGTAATGGGACTTTTACATTCTGAAACCTCCTAAAGGAATAATATATGACACAGTGATGTATAAAAATATCGAAATTTTATTTAGAAACATAAAAATGTCTTATATCGTTTAAGACGTGTAACAACAATATGAAAAAGCAAAATCTGTATACATCCGTAAACAGCCCCTACAACAAATTCACCTTGTTGTAGGGGCTGTTTACAGGTGCGTACAGAGTTTGCTGTTTCATATTTTTGTTACACGTCATAAACGCTATAATATACTTTTATGTTTTTAGTAAAATTTAGATATTTTTATGCATCACAGTGTCATATATTATTCCATTAGGAGGTTTCAGCATTTAAAAGTCCTAATACTCTATTTCTTTTTGTTCTAACTGATGTAACTGTGTGTGGTTTGCTTTGTTACAAATTTAAACTCAGGCAAAAGTTTCATTATTTGGAAATTTCGATTTTTCCAAATTTCCAAATTACAGTAGTAAAGAATTTAAATGAATCCGAAGTAATTAATACAAATTTCAGCCAAAATTCAAATAGTTTTCCAATCAAATTCAAATAGGTTTTGAATCAGATTCAAATTTCCAAAGAGAATAAAATAGAATAGAAAATGAAGGAATAGAATACAAAAGACTAGAATAGAAAAGTATAGACCCTAAAAATAACAGAATAGAATAGAGTAACACAACAAAATAGGGGGGAAAAAATGGAGAACAAAGGGATATAATAGAAAATAAAAGAATAGGAAAGAATAGATTAAAACAGAATAAAATAGAATAGAAAAGAAAGGAATAGAAAAGAATAGATTAAAACTGAATAAAATAGAGTAGAAAATAAAGGAATATAATAATTAAAAAAAAAAAACAGAATATAATAAAATAGAAAGAATACAACTATCTTCTGAAATTTGAATTTCAAATAGAATAAATTTGAATTTGAATATAATAGAAAATAAAAGAATATAACCATTTCCCAAAATTAGAAAAAAAAAATTAATAGAAAAGAATACATTAGAATATAATAGAAAATAAAGAATAAAATTGACTAGAATAGAATAAAAAAAAAAACACAATAGAATAGAGAGAATATTACCATCTTCTGAGAATCGAATTTAGAAAATAATGAATTTGAATAGAATAGACAATTAAATAGAATAGAATAAGAAAGAATATAACAGTTTTTGGAAATTCGAATTTCAAAAAGAATAAATCTGAATAGAATAGAAAAGAATAGATATAATGAATAATATAAAATAAAAGAATATAATAGAAAAAAATAATAGAATATAATGGAATAGAAAGAATATAACCATCTTCCAAAATTCTAATTTCAAAAAGAATAAATTTGATTTTGAATAGAATTTGATTAGAATGCAATGCGAATAGATTTGATTTGAATTCAATGGAATTAGGAAACCTTGATTTTATTTCTAATGCAATTCAAATTCGAATAAACAAAACAAATTCCAAAAACAAATTAAACTAATTTAACTAAACATTTTTTTTTTTTTCGTTCTGCACATGTCTAGAAACTGTAGTGCGGGATTTGTCAACATTTTTTTTTAATGGTGTTTTGTTCAGAATAAGACAATATAAAACATCCAACATGTTTCTGGTGTATAAAGATCTCCCTTCTTCAAATGTTTAAAACAAATATCCAAATATGTTAAAATTCAAGTAGAATTTCAGCCAATAAAACAACTTTCTTTCTCCTGGCTCCTCCCCCTCTCACAATCGGATACAAATTCCTAATTTTATTTTAAATTTTTTAATTCCAAATTTCCAAAATTAAGCATAATAACAAAGTTGGGAGCATTAAATTGTCCAAAATGCCTTCACTGGGCCAAGCCCAACCCCTGAAAAACAACCCCACACCATAATCCCCCCTCAACCAAATGATTTGGACCAGTGCATAAAGCAAGGTCCATAAAGACATGGATGAGCAAGTTTGGAGTGGAGGAACTTGACTGGCCTGTGAGCCAGGCCTTCTCATCCAACATCTGGGCCTGACCTCACAAATGCTCTTCTGGAAGAATGGTCAAACGTTCTCATAGACACACTCCTAAACCTTGTGGACAGCCTTCCTAGAAGAGTTGAAGCTGTTATAGCTGCATAGGGTGGGCCAACTCAGTATTGAACCCTACGGACTAAGACTGGGATACCATTAAAGTTCATTTGTGTGTAAAGGCAGGCGTCCCAATACTTTTGGTAATATAGTGTATATTCCTCAAAGCATGGGAAACACAACATACCTTAGGTGTGAACCAGGCAAGCTTTCTCTGTGTGGTCAAAACTCACCTTTTTGTCCTGGTTTATACATATATTTATCTGTCTGGATTAATGTTCCAACGTTTTTCTTGCGCAAAGTCAGAGGTTTGTTGGCAAACTGAACCTTGTCCCCTCCAACCTCCATTCCCTGGACCTCAATATGAACCTTTTCCATGTCCTTAGAGGGCTCAGGAACCTGGAAAATGACAGAAATATGATTTCATTTAAGACTATTGTTAATTATATATATTTATTTATTTTTAAAAATATAAGCAACAAAAATATGTTTTTTGATAGCATTTTAGCCCCTTATTAACTACTAGGGAGACTTAAAGTGGAACTAAAGTCTCAACACTTACCTGTCCAATGGTCCCGTGTCCACGCCACCATCTTCTTCTGAGTGTCTTTTCATTGGACGACAGGGGTAACATGCGCAGGAGGCCATCATCCCAGGACTCAGAGACCAGCCCGGCATGGTAAGCTAAGCTGTGCATGCACAGCTCGGTTTATTGTGCTGGTGAAAAATGGAGAGCAGGTAGGGGCATTTTATTGCAGAAGAGACAGTGCATGTCTGTAGTAAAAACCTGCCTGGTGGCAGTTTTTCACAGCAGGACTTCAGTTCTGCTTTAAGCATTACAACGAAAATATGTTGCAGCTTACCAGGGCTGGGATGGGGGGGGGGGGGCAGAGAGGGCACCTGCCCTGGGCCCTGGCTGTATGTGCTGTGGAGAGGGGGCACTCTGGAGCCCCCCCCCCCCCGCCTCTCACTGACAGGAGTGCCAATTCTGTGTTTACATATGATACAGTGCACCTCAAGTGACAGCACCTCCTAGGTCAGGAAGAGGCTAGGCATGGAGAACTCTGCAGTAGCATTGTACTGGGGGGCTATGAGAGAAAGGAGGGAGCTGAGCTCTGTGTACTGGGCAGCTGCAGGAGGAGGGGGAGTTCTCTGAATTGGGGGTGGTAGGAGGTGAGGGAGTTCTGTAAATTGGGTTGATAGGTGGGGGTAGCTCTGTGTATTGGGGGGTGATAAGAGTGTGGGGGGGTGATAGGAGGTGGGGGAGCTCTGTGTATTGTGGGGTTATAGGAGGTGGGGGAGCTCTGTGTATTGGGGGGTGATAGGAGGTGGGGGGAGCTCTGTGTATTGGGGGTGATAGAAGGTGGGGGGAGCTCTGTGTATTGGGGGTGATAGGAGGTGGGGGGAGCTCTGTGTATTGGGGGGTGATAGGAGGTGGTGGGAGCTCTGTGTATTGGGGGGTGATAGGAGGTGGGGGGAGCTCTGTGTATTGGGGGGTGATAGGAGGTGGGGGAGCTATGTGTATTGGGGGTGAGAGGAGGTGGTGGGAGCTCTGTGTATTGGGGGGTGATAGGAGGTGGGGGGAGCTCTGTGTATTGGGGGTGATAGGAGGTGGGGGGAGCTCTGTGTATTGGGGGTGATAGGAGGTGGGGGGAGCTCTGTGTATTGGGGGGTGATAGGAGTGACCATTGTTACAGTCCAGCCGGCTAACGATCTTTAGCCCGGACCAAGAGCTGCCTAATAGTTTGTAGTGGGAGCTCTGTGTATTGGGGGTGATAGAAGGTGGGGGGAGCTCTGTGTATTGGGGGTGATAGGAGGTGGGGGAGCTATGTGTATTGGGGGTGATAGGAGGTGGGGGAGCTATGTGTATTGGGGGTGATAGGAGGTGGGGGGAGCTCTGTGTATTGGGGTGATAGGAGGTGGGGGGAGCTCTGTGTATTGGGGGGTGATAGGAGGTGGGGGAGCTTTGTGTGTTGGGGGGTGATAGGAGGTGGGGGGAGCTCTGTGTATTGTGGGGTTATAGGAGGTGGGGGAGCTCTGTGTATTGGGGGGTGATAGGAGGTGGGGGGAGCTCTGTGTATTGGGGGTGATAGAAGGTGGGGGGAGCTCTGTGTATTGGGGGTGATAGGAGGTGGGGGGAGCTCTGTGTATTGGGGGTGATAGAAGGTGGGGGGAGCTCTGTGTATTGGGGGTGATAGGAGGTGGGGGGAGCTCTGTGTATTGGGGGGTGATAGGAGGTGGTGGGACCTCTGTGTATTGGGGGGTGATAGGAGGTGGGGGGAGCTCTGTGTATTGGGGGGTGATAGGAGGTGGGGGAGCTATGTGTATTGGGGGTGAGAGGAGGTGGTGGGAGCTCTGTGTATTGGGGGGTGATAGGAGGTGGGGGGAGCTCTGTGTATTGGGGGTGATAGGAGGTGGGGGGAGCTCTGTGTATAGGGGGTGATAGGAGGTGGGGGGAGCTCTGTGTATTGGGGGGTGATAGGAGTGACCATTGTTACAGTCCAGCCGGCTAACGATCTTTAGCCCGGACCAAGAGCTGCCTAATAGTTTGTAGTGGGAGAGTGCAGCGAGTACGTTCTCAACGCATAGACATAAGTTGCCCAGCGACACATATTTGCAGCATGGGGGAGATAAAGCCCATCCTTTTGCCACCGCACATAAGTGTAATTTGTAATTTTTAAAAATTTTTAATTATGAATTAGCTTGGGTCTGTATCACCAAATTAAAAGAAAAATGTTTTGTACAAGAAACATGATTTTAATCCCTTTATGAAGAAGACAGACCGAAGAATAACATTTATAGTTAGCTCCTATTAGTTTATCTACCCCCTAAAATTTGTAGTTAAAATTGTTGTTAACCCTATCTATTGTACTTATTGTAACTCCTTTGCCCCCTTCTAATAGTGTCTTTTTGTTTACTGTTTGAATATACATTTAAAATTTGTGTTCGTTTTTGCTGCATTCAATTTCTTAGGGAAGGGGACACTTTGGCATCCTCGCTTTTTGTGCCAGAGGACCTTGTCAACTGTGCTTCATCTGCCTACATAGATTAACCACTTAAAGACCAGGCCTTTTTCTGACATTTGTTGTTTACAAGTAAAAATCTGTATTTTCTTGCTAGAAAATTACTTAGAACCCCCAAACATTATATATACAGTATTTTTTTTTTTTTAGCAGAGACCTTAAAGTATAAAATAGTGGTCAATGCAATACGTTATGTCACACTGTATTTGCACAGCGGTCTTTCAAACGCACTTTTTTTTTGGAAAAGATACACTGATAAATAAAATAAAAAGAAAAAAGTAAAGTTAGCCCAATGTTTTTGTATAATGTGAAAGATGATGTTACACCGAGTAAATTGATACCTAACATGTCATGTTTTAAAATTGCAAATGCTTCTGGAATGGCGACAAACTACAGTACTTAAAAATCTCCAATAGCAACGCTTTCAATTTTTTTTTTACAGGTTACCCATTTGGAGTTATAGAGGAGGTCCTGTGCTAGAGTTATTTTTCTCACTTTAATGATCGCATCAATATCTCACATGTGTGGTTTGAATACTGTTTACGTATGCAAGTGCGACTTATGTATGCAAGTGTTTTGCACACAAACGCGGAGGGATGGGGCGCTTTAATTTTTTTATTTAATGATTATTTATTTTACTTTTTATTTTTTGTTTTTTACACAGTCATCTTTATTGAGAGATCTGGGGTAAAAAAAAAAAAGCAGATCTTTACTCTCATCTCTTTTAAGCACAAGAACCAAAAGGGACGTCGCTCTGGTCCTCCAAGGTAATAGAGCCAAGTGGGGGCTGTTGTGCCCTCACTCAACTTCCTGCCAACCATCGGCCGCATTGGATTGGTTCTGGGCTTGACGACCATTCCGGTAAGCTCGAAAATGAAAATTCCTTTATTGGAAAAAAAAAAGCGTCTGGCGATATAATGGTCATGGCCATGGTCAATCACGCCACCCGACGGACCCGAAAAATTAAAAAACTGCCACCATGGGAGGCCTCCTGGCGACTGCTGTCTTTTCGCTTTGACAGCTCTTATATAGGCGAGGGTGTGGCCACTTGCTGACGTACCCGGATGACCCCATCCCCTCTAACGTCACATGAAGGGGGCAGGGTCACCTGGTTATGTCACTGGGTGGTAGACATGTGCATTCGTTTTCGTCCGAATGCATTTTCGTCCGAATTTCAGCTATTTTCGTTTTCGTTTTGACAAACGATAATGAAAGCACAAAATCCGAAAAACGAAAGATCCGACATAAATAAATGCTTTATTTTCGTTTTCATTGTTACAACAGTTCGATATAGAATAGGAGATTCGACATGACTCTGACAACAATCTGTGTCTATAGAACCTGTGGTCGAATGTGCCTAACCTTACCTCTATTAGTCCAAGATTATATAGAGAAAATATTCGACAGAGAAAAAAGATTTGACAGAGAGAAAAGATTCTGCAAGTTACTGTCCTAAAAAGTGTTTGGGGACCCGGGTCCTGCCCCAGGGGACATGTATCAATGCAAAAAAAAGTTTTAAAAACGGCCGTTTTTTCGGGAGCAGTGATTTTAATAATGATTAAAGTGAAACAATAAAAGTGTAATATTCCTTTAAATTTCGTAGGGGGGGGGGGGGGGTTTGTCTATAGTATGCCTGTGAAGGGGCGCATGTTTCCTGTGCTTAGAATTGTCCCTGCACAAAGTGTCATTTATGCAGGAAAAAAAGTCCTTTAAAATCACTCGCAGCTATTATGAATTGTCGGCTCCGTAATACAGAGAACACTCATTGAAAGTCATTGATAAAAAAATAAATAAATAAATTTAAAAAAAAGCGTGGGGGTCCCCCAAATTCAATTACCAGGCCCTTCAGGTCTGGTATGGATATTAAGGGGAACCCTGCCTCAAATTTAAGAAAAAAATTGATGTGGGGTTCCCCCTAAATATCCATAACCAGACCCTTCAGGTCTGGTATGGATATTAAGGGGAACCCCGCATCAAATTTAAAAAAAAATTGACGTGGGGTTCCCCCTAAAAATCCATACCAGACCCTTTATCCGAGCACGCAACCTGGCAGGCCGCAGGAAAAGAGGGGGGGACGAGAGAGCGGCCCCCCCTCCCTCCTGAACCGTACCAGGCCACATGCCCTCAACATTGGGAGGATGCTTTGGGGGTCTGTGACCCCTCAAAGCACCTTGTCCCCATGTTGATGAGGACAAGGGCCTCATCCCCACAACCCTGGCCGGTGGTTGTGGAGGACTGAGGGCGGGGGGCTTATCAGAATCTGGAAGCCCCCTTTAACAAGGGGACCCCCAGATCCCGTCCCCTCCCCTGTTTGAAATGGTAAGGGGGTACAAACGTACCCCTACCATTTCACAAAGAAAGTGTAAAAAATGGTTAAATAAAACAAACACACTTTTGAAAAATTCCTTTATTAAAAATAAAAAAATAAAAAAAAGATTCCAGCGGCGGTAATCCACTCTTGCTATCCAGCGACGGACGGTCATCTCTCCAGCGATGTCTCATCTCATCCAGCGCAGCGATCCATCCTTCTTCTGTCTCCTCCACTGAGACACTGCAGGCATTCCGGCGGCTGACGTTTCTTATATACGGAGGGCGGGGCCACCCGTCACCTGACCTCGCCCCCCTCTGACGCAAGGGGAAACCCGTACCAGCCCGCGTGCCCTCAACATGGGGGGTGCCTTGGGGAGGGGGGGGCGCGCGGCCCCCCCACCCCAAAGCACCTTGTCCCCATGTTGATGAGGACAAGGGCCTCTTCCCGACAACCCTGGCCGTTGGTTGTCGGGGTCTGCGGGCGGGGGGCTTATCGGAATCCGGGAGCCCCCTTTAGTAAGGGGGCCCCCGGATACCGGCCCCCCACCCTATGTGAATGAGTATGGGGTACAATGTACCCCTACCCATTCACCTATAAAATAAAAGTACAAAAAAAAAACACAACACACGAGATAAAATACTTTATTGCACAGCTCCGGGGTCTTCCGTCTTCGGGGGTCTTCTCGCCGGACTCCTCCGCTATGTTCTTGTAGCTCTACTGCTAGCAGAGGAGTCCGGCTTTCTTCCTCGCCGCCGGCCTCTTCTTCCGACTTCGGGGGTCTTGTCCCCCTCTTCGGTTCTTCTGCCGGGCCACCGCGCCTTCTTATAGCTCTTTTACAGGCGGTGGCCCGGTCTTCTACCTGGAGACGTGCTCGAAATGAGCGGACTTTCCTCCGCGTGTGTGGGCGAGTCCGTTCATTTCGAAAGTACAGCGGACTTAGTACGGCGGACTTAGTACGCCGTATTAGTCCGCTGAAAAAGTGCCGTGTGTGGGCAAGTAACCCGTTCGGAAATTCCGACGGACAGTCTGGCGGACTGTACGTCGGACAGACAGCTACATGTGTACGCGGCTTTACTGCAGACCATTACTCCTCAGCTCCTCCAGCACTCTCAGGCAGGGGCAGCGGCCCCTTTTTAGTGTAGTAATGAACTGTATTATATATACTACACGGACTGTGCTATATACTCTGAACTGTATTCTATATACTGCACAGACTGCACTATATACTCTGAACTGTATTATATATACTATACGGACTGCACTATATACTCTGAACTGTATTATATATACTATACAGACTGAACTATATATACTATACGGACTGCACTATATACTCTGAACTGTATTATATATACTATACAGACTGCACTATATATACTATACAGACTGCACTATATACTCTGAACTGTATTATATATACTATACAGACTGCATTATATATACTATATGGAGTGCACCATATACTCTGAACTGCATTATATATACACTGTACACTACACTCACTGAATGCACACTACCCTACACTACCTGCCTAATCTCTATTCATTCACTATATACGGCTGCAGTGTAAGCAGCAGCCTTATATAGTGTGGGGCGTGGACTTAGCCCCTGAGCCATGATTGGCCAAAGGCAGCCTGCCTTTGACCAATCATAGCTCTCACAGCACATTGCGTTGTTATTGGCCAAAGCATACAGGTCAGGTGCATGCTTTGGCCAATCAGCAACCATCAATGCACTGTGATCTTGCAGTGCATTATGGGGCACTCCACGGTGGTTGAATTTGGTGTGAACGCCCCATATATCCATTTGTCCAAAAAGACTTGCAGCACTGTAATTGCAGTAAAAGGCGGTTCTACAAAGTAATGACTCAGGTGGGCCGAATACAAACACATGCCACACTTTTCACATATTTACTTGTAAAAAAAATTGAAAACCATTTACCATTTTCCTTCCACTTCACAATTATGTGACACTTTGTGTTGGTTTATAACAGGGATATGTAATTAGCGGACGTCCAGCTGTTGCAAAAGTCCCATCATGCCTCTGCCTCTTGGTATCATGCTTGTGGCTGTCACAGTCTTGCTATGCCTCATGGGACTTGTAGTTCTGCAACAGCTGGAGGTACACTAATTGCATATCCCTGGTCTATAACATAAAATCCCCAAAAAATAAGTTTGCATTTTTGGTTGTAACATTTGAACAATTCAAAGGGTATGAATACTTTTTCAAGGCACTGTATTTTCTTTCAAACATTGTTGTGGCTTTAATTGCAAAAACAAAAAACAAAACACAAAATAGGTTCAACGTTTTTACATTTCTGCAGTGTAGCCACTGTCCATGTTCTCAAGATGGAGTTCCATGTACCATAAAATGACGCCTTCACAAGGACATAACTACAACTATAGAAGACCAAGTGACTGCTGGGAGACCCAGAGACATTGGGTTCCCCAAGCTGTCTGGCTAAACCAAACTTTCTCAACTTTTTCTACATAGCGGAATGCTTAAAATAACTTTCTGGTCTCAGGGAACTCCTTGAAAAAATTACTATATCTGCCAATCATGATACCTTAGTGTGATGGTCAGTGGGAAAAATGCTCCTTACACTTGTGGTCATTGGGAAAGTTACATAGTTACATAGTTGGTTAGGTTCAAAAAATCCAGTGCCACCTGTGTGTGTTTTTATGCTAATAGTACATTGTGGTCGTTAAGGTACCCATCTAATAGGTTTTTGAAATTATCGATGATCCCCGCTGATACCACTGCTTGTGAAAGAGAATTCCACATCCTCGCCGCTGTTACAGTAAAGAACCCTCTACGCAGTTTAAGGTTAAACATCTTTTCTTCTAATTTTAGTGAATGGCTGTGTCTTTTTAAATTCCCTTTCACTGAAAAGTTTTTTTTCCCTATGCTAGGGTCACCAGAACAGTATTTGTATAATGATATCATATCCTCTCTCAAGCGTCACCTCTCCAGAGAGAATAAGTTCAAAGCTTGTAGACACTCCCCATAGCTGAGATCCTCCAGTCCACTAATTTGTTTTGTTGCCCTTCTCTGGACTCTCTCCAATTTCAGTACATCCCTCCTGAGGACTGGTGGCCAGAACTGGACGGCATACTCCAGGTGCGGCTGGACTAGAGCCAATATTCGGCTTTGCTTGCAGCAGCTTGGCATTGCATGCCATTGCTGAGCCTGTCATCTACTAGGACCCCCAGGTCCTTTTCCATCCTAAATTCCCCCCAGAGGTTCTCCCCATAGCGAGTAGATTGCATTCACATTTTTGGCACCTAAATGCATTACTTTACATTTTTCAACAATAAACTTAATTTGCCATGAAGTTGCCCACCCCATTAATTTGTATATGTCTTCTTTTAAGTGACTCTTCGGGTACTGTAGTTATAGAATTTTGCAAACATTTAAAAAAAGGAGAACTTCTATAGGACTGCAATTAAAAGGAAGCAATCCTTTCTCTTTTAAAATGGAAATTCAAGAGGCAGCGGGGCCCTGAAAGTGGTTGTAAACCCTTACAAACCACTTTGACCTACAGGTAAGCCTAGATTAAGGCTTACCTGTAGGTCCAAGAAATATCTCCTAAACCTATACGGTTTACGAGATATTTACAAAAAAGACAGCCGCCGCTGTCTACGGTGCGCAGGTACACTGGGCAGATAGCGGCGATATGCCGCGAGTGTCGCTCCCATGTGTATGCGCGGGAGTGACCTCATCGCTGCTCCAGCAAATCACAGCGCCGGAGCAGTGAGACCCGGAAGTCACTCCGGTATCCATGGCAGCGGCGGACATGAAGACGGAGGACCACTTCGGGGGCTTCATTCTCAGGTAAGTTATTCATAATGAGCTAGTATGCTATGCATACTAGCTCATTATGCCTTTGCCTTGCAGGTTCCCTTTTTTATTTTATTTATTCAACTGCCTTTACTTCCTCTTTAATGGCTGTACTATAGGGCCCTGTCACATATAGTTAAGATCCTCTTATTCCATCACCAATATTAAAAAAACATTCTGATCTTCATACCTGGAAGAAAGGTAAAAAGGATGAGGCCCTAGAGTGGAACCGATGTGTGGTCAACAGATGTGCCTATTCAATAAAAAGGTGCTTCCAATTGGATTCTTCAGGAAAGTCAGTATTCACTAATCATAGAAACAGGTAAAACACCATCAACGCATTTATTGGCCTTTTTAATGGCTACTTTGTCAGGAAAAGGTATATAGTACATATGTTGGATCAGTTGCCCAGGCTCATCAGCTGTCAGTTACCAGCACCAACAAGCAGTCTGGATAAATACCAACCTTCCTGAAAGATCGACCTGGAAGCATCTTTTTATTGAATGGGCACCTCTGCTGGCCAACATTGGCTCCACTTTGGGGGCGCATCCTTTTTTACCATTGTTTATTAGATCCCATCACAACCTAGCGCAATGAAAATTCCAATGAGCATTGAGTGTAATCACCCACATTCTACATGGAGACGATCATATTCTCCACATGTGCTAAAATAGTTTGCTTGACCTTAGGACGGGGATTCAGCAACCTTATGACTGTGAGTATACGCTCACTATACTTTTTACCTTGCTTTCCACATATGTACAATGTAACTAGCCTACTAAGAGAGGATTTCTCGTGGCTTTTTATCCCTCGTTTTCTAATCGTCTTTACTCATCTAGAACACCACTGACTCATACCTCGAAGGACTGGCAGTGCCAGGGTGGCATGTTTGGGTGCACTGTGTACAGAGTTTTGGTTCCTGCTGAGGTTTCCAGATTCACTTTCAGATAGGAATAGCCTTTAAGGTCACCAGAAGTATGCATACAAAATGTCTCCTCGGACGGATAGTAGAGGTCAGGTGGAACAAGAAGGCCAAAGTTTCTAAAAGGGAAAAAGAACAGGGAAAACAAAAATGCATCTAGAACCACAAAACAAACCCAATTTGTATTATTATATTGAAGTTATTTAAAGTAGTTATGAAAGCCTAAATATTTTTTTACCTTAATGCTTTCTTAGGTAATTGAGACCTACTCTAAGTTGGCATACAGAATGCCTGTCACTGCATGCAGTGTGGCAGAGTGGCATTTTTGCTACTGCAACCCCTTCCCTATCACTGGTTGTTAAAGCAGGAGAAACTTTCTTCCTCTCTGCTGCCAGAATAGGGCTGTCTTTTTTTTTTTTTTTTTGGTTGTTTTTGTTTTTCTTTTATATTACAAAGTGCAGTCCCATCCCCTCCTTGCACATCATTCGCCTAGGCGACCTTTGCCTCCTGGGATATATGTGTTATTTCCCTGATTGACTTTACAGAAATACAAAAATAACTAGAACTGATAGTTTTCATTTCACTAATTTGAAAACTTTGGTGAAATGTCATCATAGTCAATAGGGAAGGTGAAAGTTTGGTGTTCTTTAAGGGTACCTTGAAATTTAAATGGCTCCTAAAGGTTGCAGAAGATTCTTTTATTTATCCTGGACCTATGCCTGTGCCAAAAAAGGTAACCCTAATTTTAACCATAGTCAAAGTCTTGACCCTAATGGCAACAATATATATATTTTTTTATATACAATAAAGCCACCTCTCTCGTAATGATCTATATAAGTTTTCTGCAATATCGTCTAGTTCAAGGGTCTCTGAACCTTCTTAAAAAAAAGGCCAGTTTACTGTTCTTTGGGGGGGGGGGGAGTCGGAGTTAGTGATGGACGAACTTCCGACGGGACGTTTCGCGAACGCGAAACGCGAACGGACACAAACGTTCGCGAAAACGACCGTTCGCCGCGGGCTCCATTGACTTCAATGGGAGGCGAATTTCGCAAACCTTTAGGTCGAATTTGCGGCCACGGGGTAATTATTAGGGGGTAGCACGTAGTCCCACCACCTGGACAATAGCATAATACATGTATGAGGTGAATTTGGGATCGATAACTACAAGCATTTTTTTTTTATTTGGGAAATTGTTCTGACAATTCAGGACTATGGAGCTAATGAAGGCAATGGAGGAGAGGGAAGGTCAGGGACCAGGGTAGGCAAACAAGAGGGTGCAGGAGATACAGAGCACTGACAGCAGCACCGTGACATACAGCGCTGACAGCAGCTCCGTGACATACAGCGCTGACAGCAGCTCCGTGACATACAGCGCTGACAGCAGCTCCGTGACATACAGCACTGACAGCAGCTCCGTGACATACAGCGCTGACAGCAGCTCCGTGACATACAGCGCTGACAGCAGCACCGTGACATACAGCGCTGACAGCAGCTCCGTGACATACAGCGCTGACAGCAGCTCCGTGACATACAGCGCTGACAGCAGCTCCGTGACATACAGCGCTGACAGCAGCTCCGTGACATACAGCGCTGACAGCAGCTCCGTGACATACAGCGCTGACAGCAGCTCCGTGACATACAGCGCTGACAGCAGCTCCGTGACATACAGCGCTGACAGCAGCTCCGTGACATACAGCGCTGACAGCAGCTCCGTGACATACAGCGCTGACAGCAGCTCCGTGACATACAGCGCTGACAGCAGCACCGTAAGCAGCCCCAGGAGGAAGTCAGCACAGCACAGGGATGGTGTGATCCCCTCATAATAAGAACCCCCAGGAGGAAGTCAGCACAGCACAGGGATGGTGGGAGCCCCTCATAATAAGAACACCCAGGAGGAAGTCAGCACAGCACAGGGATGGTGGGAACCCCTCATAATAAGCAGCCCCAGTAGAAATATGACACCGCTCAACCTCTTCAAAGAGGAGGGTAGGGGCATATAGTACGGTGTGCTTTTTTGGGTCAGGGAAGTGAGCCAAATGAATTAAGAAGGTCTGTGTGCTTGATTCCAAAAATTGTTTATAGACATATACATGGTCTACTGATCACATGTGTTGAATTCCTCCGAGATCCATGCCTCATTCATTTTTAGAAATGTGAGGTAGTTAACACTGTGGTGAGCTAGGCGAGTACGCTTATCGGTCACAATCCCCCCTGCTGCGCTGAACGTCCTTTCGGACAGGACACTGGATGAGGGGCAAGCCAACAGTTCGATTGCAAATTGGGCAAGCTCTGGCCAGAGGTCAAGCCTGCCCACCCAGTAGTCTAGGGGTTCATCACTCCTCAGAGCGTCCACATCGGCCGTTAACCCAATGTAGTCGGACACCTGACGGTCTAGGCGTTCCCTGATGCTGGATCCGGATGACACCTGTCGATGGGTCGGCTGAAAGAATGACCTCATATCCGAAGTCACCAACACATCTTCAAACCGGCCTCTTCTTGCAGGCGCTGTTGGATTGGTACCCGCAAATCCTTCTCTGGGAGTGGGAATTGCTCCTCTGCCAGCGCACGCAAAAGCAGAATGCAGCATTTCTCGAAGCAAGGCCTGGAAGTGCTGCATTCTGACAGCCCTCTGCGACGGCGGTAACATTTCCGCCATTTTGTGTTTGTACCGGGGGTCTAAGTACGTTGCCACCCAGTACTGGTCCTTGACCCTCATGCTTTTTATACGGGGGTCCCTATTAAAACACTGGAGCATGAAGGCCCCCATTTGCACTAAAGTGGAAGCGGTGTGGTGGCCTGGCTCCTGCTCATCATCCAGGATAATGTCGTCCTCTTCATTCTCCTCTCCCCATCCTCGCACAACAGGGATCCCAGAAAGGTTTAAAGCATGCTCTTCTTGCTCCTGCTCATCCGCCCCGGCACCATCCTCCTCTGACTCCTCATCAGACTCCTGTTGTTGACTTGTCTCAGATAGAGTAGCCCCCCCTGGGAATTCATCCAGCATTGCGACTTCCTCATCTTCCCGCTCCTGCTCCTCCACAGCCTGATCAATGACACGACGCAATGCACGCTCCAGAAAGAAGGCATAAGGTACCATGTCACTGATGGCGCCATGGCTGCGACTGACCAGTTTGGTGATCTCCTCAAATGGCCGCAGAAGTCTGCATGTGTCGCGCATGAGCAGCCACTGGCGCGGTGAAAAAAAACCCAGCTCCCCAGAACCGTTTCTTTCGCAGAGTTCATACAGGTAGACGTTAACTGCACGTTTCTGCTGGAGCAGCCTATCAAGCATATAGAAGGTTGAGTTCCATCGCGTCGGGCAATCGCAAATAAGACGTCTGACCGGCAGATGGTGTCGCCGCTGAATGTCAGCAAGGCGAGCCATGGCCGTGTAAGATCTTCTGAAATGGGCCGAGATTTTCCTTGCCTGCCGCAAGATGTCCTGGACCCCAGGGTATTTGACAAGGAATCGCTGCACGACCAAGTTTAAGACGTGTGCCATGCACGGCACGTGCGTGATTTTGCCCTGTTTCAATGCGCTAAGCAGATTGGCACCGTTGTCACACACCACTTTACCAACTGTCAAATTGAGCGGTGTTAGCCACTCATCTGCCTGTGAACGCAAAGCTGAAAGGAGTGCCGGGCCAGTGTGGCTCTTTGCTTCCAGGCACAACAGACGCAGCACGGCATGGCAACGTCTCACCTGGCATGTGGAATAGGTTCTGGGGAGCTTGGGCGGTGCAGTGGAAGAGACGCTAGCAGCGGAAAAGGAGGAGGCAGCTGAGGAGGAGAGGGAGGAGGATGGAGTAGGAGGAGGAGAAGAAGAGTCAGGCCTGCATGCAATCCGTGGCGGTAAAACCAAATCTACACGGGTGCCACGGGTTACATGCTTGACGGCCGTCAGAAGGTTCACCCAGTGGGCAGTAAAACTGATATACCTTCCCTGCCCGTGTTTGCTAGACCACGTGTCTGTGGTCAGATGTATCTTGGCACCGACACTGTGTGCCAGAGATACATTCACTTGCCGCTGAACATGGCCATATAGCTCTGGGATGCCCTTCTCTGAGAAATACTTCCTTCCTGGGACCTTCCATTGTGGTGTTCCAATGGCCACAAATTTGCGAAAGGCCTCCGAGTCCACCAGTTTATATGGCAGTAGTTGGCGGGCTATGAGTTCTGACAAGCCAGCCGCCAACCGTTGGGCAAGAGGGTTATCCGGCGTCATCATTTTTTTACGCTCAAACATTAGGCCCACGGAAGCCTGCCTTTTTGCAGAAAAATGTGAGCTTGGCGTGATGGAAGGTGGAGTGGAGGACAATTGTGAGGAGAGAGGAGAAGGAGAAGTAGAAGACGAGGCTGGACGGTGAGAGCCTGCAGTGTGGCTTTGTGTGTTCCGTTGCTCCCACTGGGCTCGGTGATGGCTGCTCATGTGCCTTCTTAAGGCGGTCGTCCCTAGGTGAGTATTGGGCTTACCGCGACTAACGCGTTGACTGCAAAGATTGCAGATGGCAACGCTATTGTCAGCAGCGGACACGTTAAAAAAAGCCCACACTGCGGAGCCATGTGCCGGTGTCCTGGGAGCGCCAGATGTGACCGTACATGGTCGATGACTCGCTCCTGATACATTTGCAGTCTGCTTTGTCCCTGCTGTGCAATGTAAGTCATTGCTGCTTCTCCTCCCTATCTGCTGGTCCATATCTCCCTCTGAACTCCCCTCCTCTTCCTCTCTTGTGGGCACCCACGTGACATCACTAGACACGTCATCATCAACGTCACCTTCCCCACCGCTATAAGTAGAGTAGGCAGCAACACCGGGGACCAACCTCCTCCTTGGGCTGATCTGGGTACTGGCGTCAGACTGCTGAGTAGCGCTTGTTGCTACCTCCTCTTCCTGATCCAATACCAAGAGTGGCTGCGCATCAGAAATGTCCTCTTGATATGGATCGGAAAATAATTCCAGTGACTCAAGCGGAAGGTATGTGGTGGTGGTGGTGGTGGTCGTGTTGTTGGTGGTAGTGTCTTTGGGGGTGCACATAGCAGAGAGTGAAGAAGAGGGTGCAGATCGAGAGGATGAGGAGGGTGCAGAAGAGTAAGGCTGAGCGAGCCACTCAACCAAGTCTGGTGCATCCTTTAAAGTAATTGAACGCACCTTCTGCAACTTCCCACTTTGGCTCAAGCCTGTTGCTCCTGCCCTACCCCTACCACCCCTGCGGAAGGGCCTGCCTCTTCCTCTGCATGTCATTTTTTAAATGACCCTGTGACAAAACTCTTAGTCCCTATACCGCTGAAGGACTGCTGCAGTATAGGTGAGCGGTCAGCAGTGGTGCACGTCAACCCTATCTATTGTGGACCGATAGCGGTCCTTACAGAACAGCAGACTGTACCGCACTCAAGCCTATGTACCGTAGCACCCTATACCAAGTTACCAGTCCTTATAAGAACTTTTGTGGACCAAGCAGGTTGTGTATTAGTGTTTAGCAGACTGTACGTCAGTCCCTATACCGCTGAAGGACTGCTGCAGTATAGGGCAGCGGTCAGCAGTGGTGCACGTCAACCCTATCTATTGTGGACCGATAGCGGTCCTTACAGAACAGCAGACTGTACCGCACTCAAGCCTATGTACCGTAGCACCCTATACCAAGTTACCAGTCCTTATAAGAACTTTTGTGGACCAAGCAGGTTGTGTATTAGTGTTTAGCAGACTGTACGTCAGTCCCTATACCGCTGAAGGACTGCTGCAGTATAGGGCAGCGGTCAGCAGTGGTGCACGTCAACCCTATCTATTGTGGACCGATAGCGGTCCTTACAGAACAGCAGACTGTACCGCACTCAAGCCTATGTACCGTAGCACCCTATACCAAGTTACCAGTCCTTATAAGAACTTTTGTGGAACAAGCAGGTTGTGTGTTAGTGATTAGCAGACTGTACGTCAGTCCCTATACCGCTGAAGGACTGCTGCAGTATAGGTGAGCGGTCAGCAGTGGTGCACGTCAACCCTATCTATTGTGGACCGATAGCGGTCCTTACAGAACAGCAGACTGTACCGCACTCAAGCCTATGTACCGTAGCACCCTATACCAAGTTACCAGTCCTTATAAGAACTTTTGTGGACCAAGCAGGTTGTGTATTAGTGTTTAGCAGACTGTACGTCAGTCCCTATACCGCTGAAGGACTGCTGCAGTATAGGGCAGCGGTCAGCAGTGGTGCACGTCAACCCTATCTATTGTGGACCGATAGCGGTCCTTACAGAACAGCAGACTGTACCGCACTCAAGCCTATGTACCGTAGCACCCTATACCAAGTTACCAGTCCTTATAAGAACTTTTGTGGAACAAGCAGGTTGTGTGTTAGTGATTAGCAGACTGTACGTCAGTCCCTATACCGCTGAAGGACTGCTGCAGTATAGGTGAGCGGTCAGCAGTGGTGCACGTCAACCCTATCTATTGTGGACCGATAGCGGTCCTTACAGAACAGCAGACTGTACCGCACTCAAGCCTATGTACCGTAGCACCCTATACCAAGTTACCAGTCCTTATAAGAACTTTTGTGGACCAAGCAGGTTGTGTATTAGTGTTTAGCAGACTGTACGTCAGTCCCTATACCGCTGAAGGACTGCTGCAGTATAGGGCAGCGGTCAGCAGTGGTGCACGTCAACCCTATCTATTGTGGACCGATAGCGGTCCTTACAGAACAGCAGACTGTACCGCACTCAAGCCTATGTACCGTAGCACCCTATACCAAGTTACCAGTCCTTATAAGAACTTTTGTGGACCAAGCAGGTTGTGTATTAGTGTTTAGCAGACTGTACGTCAGTCCCTATACCGCTGAAGGACTGCTGCAGTATAGGGCAGCGGTCAGCAGTGGTGCACGTCAACCCTATCTATTGTGGACCGATAGCGGTCCTTACAGAACAGCAGACTGTACCGCACTCAAGCCTATGTACCGTAGCACCCTATACCAAGTTACCAGTCCTTATAAGAACTTTTGTGGACCAAGCAGGTTGTGTATTAGTGTTTAGCAGACTGTACGTCAGTCCCTATACCGCTGAAGGACTGCTGCAGTATAGGGCAGCGGTCAGCAGTGGTGCACGTCAACCCTATCTATTGTGGACCGATAGCGGTCCTTACAGAACAGCAGACTGTACCGCACTCAAGCCTATGTACCGTAGCACCCTATACCAAGTTACCAGTCCTTATAAGAACTTTTGTGGAACAAGCAGGTTGTGTGTTAGTGATTAGCAGACTGTACGTCAGTCCCTATACCAATGAAGGACTGCTGCAGTATAGGGCAGCGGTCAGCAGTAGTGCACGGCAACCCTATGTATTGTGGACCGATAGCGGTCCTTACAGAACAGCAGACTGTAACGCACTCAGGCCTATGTACCGTAGCACCCTATACCAAGTTACCAGTCCTTATAAGAACTTTTGTGGACCAAGCAGGTTGTGTGTTAGTGATTAGCAGACTGTACGTCAGTCCCTATACCAATGAAGGACTGCTGCAGTATAGGGCAGCGGTCAGCAGTAGTGCACGGCAACCCTATGTATTGTGGACCGATAGCGGTCCTTACAGAACAGCAGACTGTACTGCACTCAGGCCTATGTACCGTAGCACCCTATACCAAGTTACCAGTCCTTATAAAAACTTTTGTGGACCAAGCAGGTTGTGTGTTAGTGTTTAGCAGACTGTGCGTCAGTCCCTATACCGCTGAAGGACTGCTGCAGTATAGGGCAGCGGTCAGCAGTAGTGCACGGCAACCCTATGTATTGTGGACCGATAGCGGTCCTTACAGAACAGCAGACTGTAACGCACTCAGGCCTATGTACCGTAGCACCCTATACCAAGTTACCAGTCCTTATAAGAACTTTTGTGGACCAAGCAGGTTGTGTGTTAGTGATTAGCAGACTGTACGTCAGTCCCTATACCAATGAAGGACTGCTGCAGTATAGGGCAGCGGTCAGCAGTAGTGCACGGCAACCCTATGTATTGTGGACCGATAGCGGTCCTTACAGAACAGCAGACTGTACTGCACTCAGGCCTATGTACCGTAGCACCCTATACCAAGTTACCAGTCCTTATAAGAACTTTTGTGGACCAAGCAGGTTGTGTGTTAGTGATTAGCAGACTGTACGTCAGTCCCTATACCAATGAAGGACTGCTGCAGTATAGGGCAGCGGTCAGCAGTAGTGCACGGCAACCCTATGTATTGTGGACCGATAGCGGTCCTTACAGAACAGCAGACTGTACTGCACTCAGGCCTATGTACCGTAGCACCCTATACCAAGTTACCAGTCCTTATAAGAACTTTTGTGGACCAAGCAGGTTGTGTATTAGTGTTTAGCAGACTGTGCGTCAGTCCCTATACCGCTGAAGGACTGCTGCAGTATAGGGCAGCGGTCAGCAGTAGTGCACGGCAACCCTATGTATTGTGGACCGATAGCGGTCCTTACAGAACAGCAGACTGTACCGCACCCAAGCCTATGTACCGTAGCACCCTAGACAGACCAAGTTACCAGTCCTGATAAAGAGCTTTGTGGAACAAGTGAGTTGTGAATGATTAGCAGACTGCAGCAGAAGGGCAGCAGTCAAGTATAATATTCTTTCTATATTTGGAAGAAAGAATATTATACGTGTACAAGCCTATTACCGTACCACTGATACCAGTCCTGAAAAGAACCTTTGTGGAACTAATAGTAACAGCAAGTCTTTAAAATTATCCTCACTGCCTGACACACTGCTTCCTGCCTGTCCCTATACAAATTGGCAAAAAAGAGTAGGCTGGAACGATTAGCTGGAACAGCTCTTTTGTGGACCTGATAGTAACAGCTAATGATGATGATGATGATGATGATGAAGAAAGACTAATCTGGCTGAGCTGTCCCTAAAATAGCAGCATACAGCGCTCTGTCCCTTTATCTAAACTGACAAAAGAAACTCAGGCTGCTGACCTAACACCTATACCAGTCCTGAAAAGAACTTTTGTGTACCAAATAGCTAGCGTTTTCTCTGTCCCTACTCCACACAGGATCCTTTCCCTACAGTGACAGAAGAAAGAATGTAAAATGGCCACCGGATCGGGTGTATTTATAGGTTAGGGGGAATGTCCAAGTGTCCATGAGCTGTCATGTCTCAATTGGTTGTCCTGTAACACATGATAAACGTGTCACGAAAGGTTAAAGTTCTTGTATACATTAAACACGTAAGTCCGCCGGGGCGAACGACGGAAAAAGGCGTTCGAACCCGCGGACGGCGAAAGTCGGAAATTCGCCGCGAAACGACCGCCGGGCGAACCGTTCGGCCATCACTAGTCGGAGTGGCCAGTGGGAGTAGAAAATGCCCCAGCGTCATTGGGAGTCAAACAATTACATTGTGAATGTAGTCAGTAGCAGGAGGAATAGTGCCTCATGATTCGTATTAGTGGGAGGAATAGTGCCCCATCATTGGTGTTATTGGGAGGAATAGTGCCCCATCATTGGTGTTATTGGGAGGAATAGTGCGCAATCATTGGTGGTAGTGGGAGGGATAGTGCCCAATCATTGGTGATTTCGGGAGGAATAGTGCCTCATCATTGGTGTTATTGGGAGGAATAGTGCCCCATCATTGGTGTTATTTGGAGGAATAGTGCCTGATCATTGGTGTCAGCTGAAGGCACGGTGCCTTCTTCAGGAAAGAAAGAATCTCCAGGTGTGTACAATGACCCAATTGGAACCGCATAGGGGTGCTAGCCCTGGCCCGCTTCTGTGGAATACTTCTGTGGAAAAAAATGTCTACACATCAAAAGGTTCCGAAAACGCGCCACGTTTTTGGAACCTTTGAATGTGCAGCCTTTTCTTCTTTTTCCATTAAGCCTTCTTGTTGGTGTCACTGGGAGGAATAGTGTCGGATAAAGGCAAGCAAAGGGCCGCAGTTTGGAGACCACTGGTCTAGAGGAGGGGCTTCATTGGTAAGCTGTATTTGCATGGAGACTGACCTAGGTATTAAATGAAATCAAATAAGTCTCATGTGCTGTTAAACAATGCCGATACACCACAAAAGGTCTAAATAGGGGGGTCTCCAAACTTTTAAAGCAAGGAACCAGTTTTTTCTCCTTCAGACTTTAGAGGGGTTGAACTGTGGCCAGTAGCAGTGGAAATTTTCCTGGCATCAGTAGGCGTAAATGTCTCCATATTTGGTATTAGTGGGAGAATAGTGCCCCATAGTTGGCATCATTAGAAGGAATGGTGCCCCATTATTGGTGTCAGTTGTCAGTGAGAGGAACAGTGCCCCAAGGGCTGGATAAAGGCAAGCAAAGGGCCAGATCAGGCCCCAGGGCCACAGTTTGGAGACCACTGTTCTAGTTAGTTAGACACAATGGGTCTGTCTATTACTCTTTGTTGAGAAAGTTGTTCTTGTTGTTACTTGTGGGAATTTTTATTAGTTTGCCAAGTATGTTAGAGGGGTACAGGTGCTATATTGATATATTTATTTTAAAGTAACTTGTGGGCTTAGTGCTGAATTTTTGTCTTTTTTTTTCCTTTTTTTGTTGCTACTTGTTTACATTTTTCTTTTTTCTATTTTTAGTTATTTTATTCTTTGTGACAGTGTGGCTCTATGTTAGTATGTACTTGTAAAGAAAAAAATCTATCGAATAAAATACGATTAAAAAAATAAAAATTAAGCCATGTGATTGCCATGTGATCACTAATACAGTGATCACATGGTTGTTTATCATCAAAGCCATGGCACACATTTGTATTGCTGCTCATCCCCTAGAAAGGTTCTCCTTATTTTAGTCTTCTTTTGTCTTAGTGACCATTGTCACCGAGACAGAAAGTGATGAAAAACCTGAAAATTTACAGTTGTCACTAGAATATGTGATGAGGGGGAATTTTTCAATACTAACACATGTTACAGTGACTACTAAGAGGAGATTGCTCCTTACGTAGGAGAGATTTAATCACCCCAGGTAAGGCTCCAAAATGGGATAGAGGGGAAAAAAAGGGATGGGGGTTCTCACCATTCCCTTTTCTATCGATATTTAAAAAAAAAAAAAAACATTTTGGCTTTACATACACTCTAATTTATTGGAACTGGTTCACAAATACTTACGGTTTCTTGTCACTCTGAGCCAGTGCCCCCTTCAGGGAGAGAAGAAAACACAGCACCCAAATCATTGTGCCCAGTCCTGATAGAAATATAGAAAGAGATAGGGAAGAATTAATATAGAGTTTCAAAATGATCTCATAGTAGACACATGTCAAATTTTTAAACATCTATATGGCAGTGAATCTAAAATTTAACAAACATATACTGCAGGTAAATCTTCCAGGACCATATGTTTTAAAGAACAGTGATTGATTTTGCACCAGGGAATGTTTTTTTTACCTTTATGCATTCTATGCTTCCCCTCCCCTTATGCTCATCTGAGCCCCCTCTTGTTCCAAAAAAGATTAAAGGGGCCAAAAGAGGGCTGGGGGGTACCAACCCCGGGACTTTTACGGGTATCAAGTCAAAAAAATTGTCAATTATCTATAAATTGATAAAAATATATATTTTTTTATTTTGTACATCTTACATAAACAATGAACAAGGTATCACTATATAACCATTAAAATGATCATACATGGTACAGCATGGAAATCCACAAAGAATTACCCAAATTTGTACATAAAAACAAAAGCAAAGCTGAGCTGCAATTTTCTACATGTTTCGCTCGGTTCAAGCTTCTTCAGGAAATAATGCAGCTAGTAACCATAGCAATTTACCAGGATTCCCCAAGATTTGTAGTGAATTCACGAGATGTAATTTGTAAGGTTGGAAAGGATATAAATTAATGAGAAAGTGGCCACTAACGACACATCACCACATTGAGGTCTGAAAAGTAAGTTGTAGTTGAATCAACAGATACGTGGCTTTAAGTAGTTTGCAATACTAGGGAAGTGACAGTGGATATTGCCAGAAAGTATCAAAATAAAATTTGACCGAGGCAGTTCTGGAAGCGTCTTTAGTTTCAATCAAAGTGAATCCAGCATTAAATTAGAGCCGGGTGATAACGATCCTCTCCCGTCAATTGCCATGATTGCCATGCCACTCTTGATCAAGCGATGTGCACGGGAGCCTTGGATTGGCTCTTTACCCTGATTTATGATCACAGAGCACCCCAGGTGGGGGGGGGGGGGGTGTAATCGCACTTCGCACTGTAGCTGTCATTTATAGCGCGGTCCGGAAGTGGTTAAACCAAAGAGTTGGTAAAATGGACGATTTTATCTTGTGTTTCTAATAAAAAAAGTATTTAAAAAGTAAAAAATAAATCAAATAAAAGCTTTCCACTAAAGAAAGAAGCAATACACAAAGGGTAGGCTAACTTTGTAGAAATCAATTGTAGCCAATTTCTGTTTTTGTTTGTTTTGCATTTGGGCAGGACAGGCAAATACTGAATCTTGGGAGATTTCCCCTTATTTTCTGCCGGGAGCCATAAGAGGATATAAAAATAAATCTCTACAAAATGAGGGGACATTCCTTTTTAGACAGTTATCACCAGGACAGGTATCCCCATTGGAAGATTTTCCCTCTGTTCCTGTTCTGGTGACAAGTGTAATTGGATTTTCTGTCCCAATGACAATAGTCACCAGGACACATTGAGAGGCTGTCGGCAAAAAAAAAAAGCAAAAAAAATAAAAATACCCTGAAAAGACATATCCAAGAGGTACCTGGATTTTAAAGCGTATTTGTTCAATAAAACTGAGAAAACATTCAACAAGCAAACAATTTAGCAAGCTCACTGGCCCTGGTAGGCCTTCTTACATGAAAAAAAGGTTCCCATTCGGTGAGCACCTAAAACATAAACACACAACAAGAATGCCAAACACAGGGGGAGATTTACTAAAACTGGAGAACACAGTGCAGCTCTGCATAGTTACCAATCAGATATAATATTATGTATGGTACCTCTGTGCATCAATGGTTTCAGGCAGACCGCGGATGCGGAGGTTGTGATGCCTTCCGTGATTATCCAAGTCCTCGATGTGGCGGTTGAGGTCTCTCAACTGCAGGGTATGCGTATCGATGGCCTGACAGGAGCGCCGGATCACTGTGGAGTGGGTCGCCATTACATTCTCAACTTCCTGAACTCTGCCCGAGATAGCCTGGATGTCCACTCTGAGATCCGAAATTGCCGCCGTGAGCGCCGCTGTGAGGGTTTCCTTAATATCGGTAGCCACCGATCGTAGGTTGTTGCTGGGGTGTGAGAACAATGCCATCTTCGTCTGGGTGGGTCCACCGACGAGCGTTGTGTGACTGGCCTGTAGCTTGTGTGGCGTCTCATGACGCCACCATATTGCCGGCCTGGCTCGGAAACATTTCGGGGATATTCTGGCTCAGGCGCCCGGTATTTTCCCTCGGAGATCTAGATCGGGAAGCTGAAGAGCTTCGGGAAGAGGTTCCCATGGTTTGCGGGGTGATTCGGGGGTAAAATTCCTCCGTTGTAGGCTGATGATTCTCTCAGTCAGCTGGAGCTGAGGGATTATGCTGCCATTCTCCACCAAGGTCAGGCCACGCCCCCCCTCTGAGACATTTATTTATTTTAGTTACTTATATAGCGCCATCAATTTATGCAGTGCTTTACATATACATTGTACATTCACATCAGTCCCTACCCTCAAGGAGCTTACAATATAAGGTACCTAAAGCCGCGTACACACGTAGCCGTCTGTCCGACGTACTTAGTCTAACGGACTTCCCGCCAGACTGTCCGTCGGACTTTCCAAACGGGCGACTTGCCCACACACGGCACTTTTTCAGCGGACTAATACGGCGTACTAAGTCCGCCGTACTATCCGCCCTACTCTCGCCCACACACGCGGAGGAAAGTCCGCTCATTTTGAGCGGGTCTCCAGGTAGGCGGGGCCCGCGAAGGAGACGTCGCTGGCCCCGCCGCCTGGTATGGACTTAAAGGGGAACCCCAACGCCGAAAAAAATCGGCGTGGGGGTCCCCCCAAAGTCCACAACAGACCCTTGTCCGAGCACGCTACCCGGCCGGCCAGGAAAGTAGGGGCGAGCGAGCGCCCCCCCTCCTAAGCCGTACCAGGCCGCGTGCCCTCAACATGGGGGGTGCCTTGGGGAAGGGGGGGCCGCACGGCCCCCCCACCCCAAAGCACCTTGTCCCCATGTTGATGAGGACAAGGGCCTCTTCCCGACAACCCTGGCCGTTGGTTGTCGGGGTCTGCGGGCGGGGGGCTTATCGGAATCCGGGAGCCCCCTTTAATAAGGGGGCCCCCGGATACCGGCCCCCACCCTATGTGAATGAGTATGGGGTACAATGTACCCCTACCCATTCACCTGTAAAATAAAGTACAAAAAAAACACAACACACGAGATAAAATAGTTTATTGCACAGCTCCGGGGGTCTTCCGTCTTCGGGGGTCTTCTCGCCGGACTCCTCCGCTATCTCCTTGTAGCTCTTTTGCTAGCGGAGGAGCCCGGCATTCTTCTTCGTCGCCGTGGCCTCTTCTTCCGTCTTCAGGGGTCTTGTCCCCCTCTTCGGTTCTTCTGCCACCGCACCTTCTTATAGCTCTTTTACAGGCGGTGGCCCGGTCTTCTGTCGCCGCCGCCGCCGCCTTCCGTTCTTCTTCTTCTTCTTCTTCTTTTCCTGGAGATGTTGACTCGACGTTCTCTCCGGCCGCAATGCCAGGGACGCGCAATGCCAGGGACGCGCTGCGCTGCCACTTATATAGGGACAAGGGGCGGTGTCGCTGGCACGCGGCCTGGCACGGCTCAGGAGGGGGGTGCGCTCGCTCACCCCTCCTTTCCTGGCCGGCCGGGTAGCGTGCTCGAACAAGGGTCTGTTGTGGACTTTGGGGGGACCCCCACGCCTGGAGACCCGCTCGAAATGAGCAGACTTTTCCCCGGGCAGGAAAAGTCCGTTCATTTCAAAAGTACGGCGGACTGGCACACACACGGCCGGATTGTCCGCTGAAAGGCGAGTCCGCCGGGAAGATTGGAGTGTAACACGGCATTCTAAGTCCACCATACTTTCGGGTCAAAAAAGTATGCCGGAGGCTACACACGGGGGGATTGTCCGGCGGACTTGAGTTTGCTGGACTTTTCCACCTGCTTGTTTGATCGTGTGTACGCGGCATAACTCACATTCATACATACTAGGGACAATTTAGACAGGATCCAATTAACCTACCAACATGTCTTTGGAGTGTGGGAGGAAACCAGAGTACCTGGAGGAAACCCACACATACACAGGGAGAACATGCAAACTCCAGGTAGGTAGCGTCATGGTTGAGATTTGAACCAGTGACCCTCCTTACTGCTAGGTGAGAGTGCTAGCCACTACACCACTCTGCCACCCCATCTGTCCTCACCACACTGACATTCTCTTTCCTGAAGCTCTTCTGTTAGCTGAATAGCGAGATAGAGAAGGAAACTGCAAGTGCAGAATTTGCAAACTTTGCAAGGGTATAAAGTATATGCTTTGCTAAAATGCTTTGCATCCAAAAAGTAGGTTGCATGTTAAAAAGTTAAATGTTTGTATAATGGAAATATTCTCCTGTGACGAAACATATAATGGAATGATATATGATACACTGTGTAAGTTGTAATTGGGTACACTTGCATTTCTTCATAGAGCCCCCCCCCCCCTTACACCAGGGTCCCAAGAGAGCTTCCCCTTATATTAGTGTCCCCAGAGAGCCTTCCCTCTTACATTAGTGTCCCCAGAGAGCCCCCTCCTTACACAGGGTCCCCAGAGAGCCCCCCTCTTACATTAGTGTCCCCAGAGGGCCCCCTCTTACATCAGTGTCCCTAGAGGGCCCGTCCTTATATTAGTATCCCCAGACAGCCCCCCCATTACATTAGTGTCCCCAGAGGCCCCCCTTTAACATCAGTGTCCCCAGAGGGCCCCTTCCTTACATTAGTGTCCCCAGAAAACCCCCCTCTTTTACATCAGGGTCCACAAACAGCTGACTCCCCTCTTGCAGAGGTTCCACTGTACCTGGCTGGTGGAGGTGGGAAGTGGCGATCGGCAGCTCTATGGTGGCCACAGGTAGGGGGATCTCCCTGGGGCTAGTAGTTCTATCTCCGAATGTATACAGCGGAGAGGGGAGGGGCCTCTGACCCGGGCATCAGCAACAGTGTTCAAGCAGAGTGAAAGTGAAATTGATATCTGCCCAGATCAGAGGCCTCTCCCTTCTCCTCTCCACTGTATACACTGACACTCGAGAGAGTACTACAAGCCCCAGGGAGATCCCGCCGCCCATACAGGCACAATAGAGCTGCCGATCGCCGCCTTCCACCTCCTCCCACCTATGTAACTTATGTAGTGTGCGTATAGGGCGGATCGGCTCTGACTGTAACCCCCTGCTCATCTGTCCCACAACTGTACCTCCCTGCACATCTGCTCCACTGCCGTACCCCCATGTCCTTCTGTCTCACTACTGATCTTTTCATCTATCCTAACACTGAACTTATCTGCTCATCTGCCCCACCACTGTAACCCTCTTTCTCGTTTGCCCCACCAATGTACCTCCTGCACATCTGCCCCCCCACTATACCTCCTGGACATCTGTCCCACCTCTGTTCCCCCTGCTCATCTGTCCCACCAATGTACCTCCTTTCTCCTCTGCCCTGCCACTGTACCCCCCTGTACATCTGCCCAACCACTGTAACCCCCTGCTCATCTGTCCCACCAGTGCACCTCCTTTCACATCTGCCCCACCTCTGTACCCCCCTGCTCTTCTGTCCTACTGCTGAACCCCCTTCTCATCTGGCCCAACACTGAACCCCCTGTTCATCTATTCCACCACTGAACACCCTTCTCATCTGCCTCAACACTGAAAACCCCCTGCTCATCTGTCCCACCACTGTTACCCCCCTGCTTATCTGCTTCATCACTGTAACCCCCTGCTCATCTGCCCCACCACTGTAAACCTGCTGCTCATCTGCCCCATCAATGTACCCTTTTCTCATCTGCCTCACCACTGTACCGCCCTCCACATCTGCTCCATGCTCTTCTGTCTCACTACTGAATCGTCTTCTCATCTGTCCTAACACTGAACCCATCTGCTCATCTGCCCCACCACTGTAACCCACTTTCTCATCTGCCCCACCAATTGACCTCCTGCACATCTGTCTCCCCTCTGTACCTTCCTGCTCTCCTGCCCCAACTCTGTTCCCCCTGCTAATCTGTCCCACCAATACACCACATATCACATCTGCCCCACTACTCTACCCCCTGCTTTTCTGTCCCACCACTGAACCCCCTTCTCATCTGCCCCAACATGGAACCCACTTGCTCATCTGTCCCACCACTGTAACCCCCTTCTCATTTGGCCCAACACTGAATCCCCCTGCTCATCTGTCCCATCACTGTACCCCCCTGCTCTTCTGTCCCACTGCTGAAGCCCCTTCTCATCTATTCCACCACTGTACCTCCCTGCACATCTCCCCCCCACCGCTGTACCCTCTTCTCATCTATGATATGCGTGATATGCATAGTGGTGAAAGGAAGCAGGGATAAGACACATCTACCTGTCCTGGCACACTCACCCTGCTGATGCACCTCCCGCATCCAGCCCATGTGCTTGAATTTGATGTATGTGGTGTCACATACAAGCATCTGGAATGAATGCACAATGATGAGCTCAGGTCAGGGGCATTTTCTGAAAGCAGTGGGCCTGTGTGCAGGATCATAAGTCGAGCCCCCGCAGCTGAGAAAAAGTGTGGCGCTCTGCAGCAAAAGTTGGGTGTGATTTTCATTGCGCTGAATACTGGCTGTAGCTTAAAGTGACACAGAGTGCAAGGGCTCAGTAAAAAGTGGTGCAAAGGTTCAGGAATCATTTCAACAAAGTTCCCAGAAGCTCAACAGTAATTCCACAAACTGTCACCTGATTGTAGTTTTCAATCATAGTGAAATCCCTTCTTTCTGAGATTGGTAGTGGCAACCAAGTGAGTCATCATCCTCCAGATGGTGGACGGGGCTAGCAGGATTGTGATTGGCTTTAGTAGTGGCCAATGACAGTCCACCTCCTCCTGGAAACAGGGACCAACCCCCAGCAGAACTGCACCCAATCTCTTCTCCATCACAAGAGCTGATGATTGTAGCTACAATAGATTTAGATAACCAAACAATGTTTCCCATCTTTTACAATTGGTGGTTTTATGTGATCATATGATGTATTATTAAAGCTATTAGACTCTTTCAGGGACACTGATAAGGGGGGTAACACCTGACCTCTTGTACAGGGCCCAGGCCCCATAAGTTCAGCAAGGGTGCCCTGAGCAGCAGGAGTGGGTGCAATTATTGGAACCAATCCCCCCCCCCCATATTTACAATGCTTCCATTTGTGAATGAACAGGGAGCTTCTGTACAGAGGGCTTCCTGTTCATTCACTCTGCAGCTGTGGCTGCAGAGAAAGGATTGAGGGATCTGTGTCCTCAATCTCTTTCTGTTGGGAGTCTGTTTGTACCCCTGATATTTCACCGATCCCCACAGGGCTGTTCAGAAATATGGAACAATTAAAAAAAAAAAAAATTTATAAAAAAAAAAAAAAAACATAATTAAGGGCTTATTCTCATAGGTATTCTGGCAGCATGGATAAGAGGTTTGTTAATGTAGCTGACCGCCTGTTAGGCCTGGTTCACTGTTCCTTTCAGCTAGGCTGTACAGGGCCCCATGATTTCTAACAGCAGCCCTGGATACTTTCCCCATTTGGTCTGGCAACCCTCTTGTGTTTTTTATTTTGAACAATTAAAACCCAAAACTCTAACTCTTTCACACAGCCAAAATAAAAAAAAAGGTTTTGTGTACAATTTAGACTAACTAAACACTTTTGCACTTTTGCTTTGGATGAAAAAGCATTAAAGTTTAAATAGATTTACTGTGTGTATGTTTGTCAGACAAACCTGATTTCTTTTTATAAGGAGGTAAGTAAAACCTTGGACAGAGGGGTAGCGGATTTTGCAAAAGCATTTGATACAATTCCACTCACACAGCTCATGTGTAAGGTAAAGTCTACAGGTTTGGAAATATCAGTTTGTAAATGGATAGAAAACTGGCTAAAAGTCAGAATTCAGAGAATAGTGGTTAATGATTCTTACTCTGAATGGTCTAAGGTTATCAGTGGTGTACCCCAAGGTTCAGTGCTGGGACCCTTACTTTTTAATATCTTTATAAATGATATTGGGTCTGGGATCAAAAGTAACATTTCCATCTTTGCAGATGACACCAAGCTATGCAGTGGAATAACGTCCTTACAGGATGTCTCCAATTTACAAGCCGACCTCAATGCTCTGTCTAATTGGGGGACTATGTGGCAGATGATGTTTAATGTTGAAAAATGTAAAGTTATGCACTTGAGGCTAAGAATATGCATGCATCATACATTTTAGGGGGAGTACAACTGGGGTAATCCATAGTGGAGTAGGATCTGGGGGTTTTGGTAGATCATAAGCTCAATAATAGCATGCAATGCCAAGCTGCGGTTTCCAAAGCAAGCAAAGTGTTTTCTTGTATTAAGAGAGGTAAGAACTCCAGAGAGAGAGATATCATTCATTTTGCCCCTGTTCCACCTGTTGAAATCATTAGTAAGACCTCATCTGGAATATGCAGTTCAGTTTTGGGCACCAGTTCTCAAAAAGGATATCGGTGAACTGGAGAAAGTGAAGAAAGGGCAGCCAAACTGATAAGAGGCATGGAGGAGCTCAGTTATGAGGAAAGATTAGAGGAACTGAATTTACTCACTCTTGATAAGAGGAGATTAAGGGGGATATGATTAACATGCACAAATATATAAGGGGTCCATATGGTGAACTTGGTGTTGAGTTATTCACTTTACAGTCAGCAAAGAGGACAATAGGGCACTCTTTACGTCTAGAGGAAAAGAGATTTCATCTCCAAATACGGAAAGGTTTCTTCACAGTAAGAGCTGTGATATTGTGGAATAGACTCCCTGCAGAGACGGTTCCGGCCAGCTCAGTAGATTGCTTTAAGAAGGGCCTGGATTATGTCCTAAGTGTAAATAATATAACTGGGTATTGACATTTATAGGTAAAGTTGATCCGGGGAAAATCCGATTGCCTCTCGGGGGATCAGGAAGGATTTTTTGCCCCTGCTTTAGCAAATTTGATCCTGCTCTGCTGGGATTGTTTACCTTCCTCTGGATCAACTGTGGGTATAGAATTGGGTATTATTGATTGTATAATATTATTATTTATTTATTTTTGTGGTTGAACTAGATGGACTTGTGTCTTTTTTCAACCTGACTAACTATGTAAGATTTTCAACTGGTTCTGATAGAGCATCAAATGAGAGTTAGTTGTTAATACCTTGTGTCCTTCTATTCTGATTTCTAAAAATCAAGGGGGCCATCAAATGCCTCTGGAATTGGACAGTTATTTCTTATTGTATTACTCTACCCAAACTATCCCGAACAATATTGCTCATAGAAGCCCATATTACTTTTGTCAGTGTAGGGACAGGACGCTGTGTGGAGCAGGGACAGTCAGTTTAATCACTAGCTATTACTATTAGGTCCACAAAGGTCCTTTTAAGGACTGGTATAGGTGTACAGTATATAGGTTTGTACATGTATAATATACTTTCTTTCAAATATAGAAAGCATATTATACTTGACTGCTGAGCTGATTGCTGCCCGATTCTGCAGCTGTCTTTTATCAGTGTAGGGACTGAGTGACAGTTTGGTGTTTGGAGCAGGGACAGTCTCTATCTCGGTTCTGGTGTCAGTGCTCAGTCTCTATCACGGTGCTGGTTTCAGACAGTGAGGGAGATAGCAGCGGAGAAGCCAATCAACAGGCAGTGCCAGCACCATGGCTGAGGATCAGTACTGGACTAGCACCTCCGGACCACCGCAGTGGAGCCCTGCATAGGTGGGGGTAAGGGCCGGGCAGAGGGAGGGGCTCAAGCAAAAGTTGGCATACTGGGACACTGGCACAGGACTGGGCTGCCCTGACTGTGGCACTGATCCTCTCCTAAATGCAAATTAAGGTGCCTAGTGCTTTGTTGATAATATTAAATGGGTGACATATTTATAACAGCAAGAAAAAATTTTTTTTATCTTGCTCCACCAAGTTAGTCCAAAAAACAAAGAGTATCCAATGTGTTATAAAACATAAATTCCAGAAATCATGTGTTATATATAAACATAAATAACTTCAAGTAGAAGGAAAAAATATTCCATAAAGTGAAAAATATCTTATATTAAAACGTGCAATTCATAGTGTATACTTAAACACAGAAAGTTTGTAAAATACAATCTTTAGTGAAATTAAATAGAGTGACCAGTGATTGTTAGTTCCGTAATCTTCTTAATAATAAAAAAATATATATATAAGTAAATAAAGCAGTCTATATGTGAACTGGAATAAAGTGCTCAGTGACTTATTCAGTGCTTCTCAAAAAACAGGTGCCAGCAATCGTGTTTTGTGATTCCTATGTCTCCAGTATACACGGCACACCAGGTAGAATGGCCCCTTACCTTACTGCTGTAAGGTAAACAGCAAATCAAGCAGCCAAAAAAAGGGGTCCAGGGATTCTATCTCAATTCCTAGCCGATGGATATTGGCCCCCTCAATTAGGTTTTTTCCTCAGACAGTTTCCATATGAATCTTTGACTTCAATGTAACTCCCAGAGGTCTCATAGGAAAGAAATAGGTATACTCCGATGGTGAAGTACGTTCGTAAATTTTATTGTAAAGATATATAAAAAGAGGTACTCACAAACATGTAGTAAAATACAGCTTAAAAACGGACGAGCGTTCCGCTCGTGTTTGCGAACGTCACTTCCGGTATCCTTGTTGGAACAAGGATACCGGAAGTGACGTTCGCAAACACGAGCGGAACGCTCGTCCGTTTTTAAGCTGTATTTTACTACATGTTTGTGAGTACCTCTTTTTATATATCTTTACAATAAAACTTACGAACGTACTTCACCATCGGAGTATACCTCTTTCTTTCCTATGAGACCTCTGGGAGTTACATTGAAGTCAAAGATTCATATGGAAACTGTCTGAGGAAAAAACCTAATTGAGGGGGCCAATATCCATCGGCTAGGAATTGGGATAGAATCCCTGGACCCCTTTTTTTGGCTGCTTGATTTGCTGTTTACCTTACAGCAGTAAGGTAAGGGGCCATTCTACCTGGTGTGCCGTGTATACTGGAGACATAGGAATCACAAAACACGATTGCTGGCACCTGTTTTTTGAGAAGCACTGAATAAGTCACTGAGCACTTTATTCCAGTTCACATATAGACTGCTTTATTTACTTATATATATATTTTTTATTATTAAGAAGATTACGGAACTAACAATCACTGGTCACTCTATATAATTTCACTAAATATTGTATTTTACAAACTTTCTGTGTTTAAGTATACACTATGAATTGCACGTTTTAATATAAGATATTTTTCACTTTATGGAATATTTTTTCCTTCTACTTGAAGTTATTTATGTTTATATATAACACATGATTTCTGGAATTTATGTTTTATAACACATTGGATACTCTTTGTTTTTTGGACTAACTTGGTGGAGCAAGATAAAAAAATTTTTTTTTCTTGCTGTTATAAATATGTCACCCATTTAATATTATCAACAAAGCACTAGGCACCTTAATTTGCATTTAAGATAGGGTAGCTGGTTTTTAGATAGAATTTATTTTTCTAGTATAAGGCACTTTAATTATATTTAGTTCAGGTAGCGCAACACCATCTGTTTGATTTTTAATTTACTATCTGGGGGTTAGGGTTCATACCCCTGTCGGTAGTTTGCTGCAACCTACCCTTATAAATAGTTTAGGCCCTTGACGACAGCGCGGGGATACCTTAATTCAAATTGATCCTCTCCTGCACCCCCTTCATAGCCTGCCCTGACCTTGCCTCTTCTCCATGGCCTTCATGCGCTCCTGAATTGTCAAAATTTCACAGATAAAAAAAGTATGCTTGTCGTTGTCGATCCCAGATTCACTTAATACTTTTGTTATGTCAGTGTCCATGTTGTGGGACTATGTGTGCACAGCTAGTAAGTATTTTGTGGCTGAAAATATGACCTGGAGGTTTTTAAGGTTTGCCTGCCATTAAAGTCAATGGGGTCCGCCGCAAACTTTGCGGTTCGCAAACTTTTGGCCGTATTATTGTGGTGGAAGTCACAGATATATATCTGCAGTGAAGTCAGTATTGCACCATTTCACTATTTCGCATTGTTTAATAATTTATGGACACTAATGTTTATGAAAATCATGTTAGGTCTATTTTCATGTAAATTAATGGTCACATTTATATATAATAATATATATACACACATTATTTATTTGTAATATTATAAATAGATTTAAAAAAAATTACAAAGAAGTGTACCTTAAGATCCCTTTCACACTGAGGAGTTTTGACAAGTGCTTTCACACTAGGGCGGTGTGCTGGCAGGACATTAAAAAAGTCCTGCAAGCAGCATCTTGGGAGCAGTGGTATATACACTGCTCTTCCACCGCCCCTGCCCATTGAAATGAATGGGCACCACTGCTGTAGCACCTGCTAAGTGCTTTGGCAGCAGCGCTACACAGGCACTATTAATCCTTTCTTCGGCCGCTAGCGAGGGGTTAAAAGCGCCCTGCTAGTGGCCAAAAAGCGCCGCTAAAACGACAGTAAAGCACCGCTAAAATTAGCGGTGCTTTACCACTAATGCGTTATTAGTGTGAAAGGGCTCTAAATATTCGTGGGGGCACAGGTCCAGAACACACATGCAAAAAAAGTCAGATTTTTCTGATGCCTAATCTAACCTAGACAATATAGGGCACCATATTCAAAGGTAAAAATCCTAAATTTTTTCTAATAAAACAGTCCAATAAATTCCAAATGTGTAGCCAGGGCTTGGAATATTGATAGGATGGTGGTTGGACTTGATGGGGAGAACAAATTTGAGAAGAGCAGTTGTTTGTAGCAGCCTACAATGGAGCCTCAGATAGGAATTAAAAGCTAACTGGTTCTAACCCTTCTTCACTCTTATTATAACTAAAAAAAATATTCAGGCTGGATAAATACTTTAAGATAAACAATATATATATATTTTTTCTATTTTGCAGCTAAATTTTTTTCTGACTTCTTTGCCTGATTGTCCTTAAAAATGTATTGTTCTACAGACTAAAAATGGGAAAAATAGGAAAACTTTGTTTTTACAAATGGGTAGAAAAAAGAGTAATACTCTCTAAAGGAAACTCTATTCTTTAGCATTCCTCGATTGAAAATATATAACATTTTTTGTTTTTGAATAATGTAAATTGTTTGACAAATATTTCAGCAAAATATGGACAGAAAGTCTTGTATAATGTATGCACATGACAGATGTGTCTGAATTTATTTTTGGTGAAATCTGAGTTACATCTGTCGAGGGGGTGCTCAGAACATCTTACTCTGGCTAAAATGTGGAGATGAGTTGCTCATAAAAAAAACTTTATAAATAGGTATAACTGTAAATAATGAATATTTCCTCAAATTAAATGTGGCTCACATATTTTAATAAACGTTACTCTGAATTAATTTTCTCAACTTCAAATCGCCATGTAGTGACCCTTCACCACAACACCATGACACCAGAGTTCTTTCCTTACCTGTTCCTGTGCCGTCCCGAAGCTTCTGTCGTTTTTCTTGCTTCTGCTTTGTGTTTTATGGTTTGCCAAGTGTCATTTTGGTGTTGGCATTGATACAATATGTCCTTATTTAGTTTTTAGGTATAATTAAGGAATTGGCTAAGTTCCTTGTTTTGTCACTAGGTTTAATGAAATCATTCACTGAGTTCCTGCAGGCTGAGGCTAGGGATTTACTTATATATACCTTGATGACATGCAATAACAATAATTTTGCAGAACAATAAATATGTACCAAAAGACTTTGGCAACTTCTGATTCAACTAAATGGTTCAATGTCATCAGTGGGCAACGTTCAAGTGACGCAAACACTTATGCCCTAGAGCAGTGGTTCTCAGCTGTGCTGTTCCTGAAGACAGCGGCTGCCCACTCAGCCTCTTTGCAGCTGCCCATTCAGTTCATGGCATGGCTGAGGAGCAGAGACTAGAGGTCAGCTGACTGGTGAAGAATGTGAAGTGGGAGGGACTGGAGGAGACCCTATCTCCTGATTTCGGCATAGGTGTCACTGCTACGAGACACCACAAAGTCAAGGACACAGTGAAGCCTGAGACACAATGAGTAACACTACCTGTGATTATAGTTGCCATTAAAAGTCCCCACTTGAGTTCTCAGATCATGATATGACCTTGATCAAGAGAACCTACGTTGGCTGATCAGAACTTCTCTCAGCACTGCCACTGATCCCATCCCCCAGCAGCATTGCCACTCATCCCAACTCCTCGCCAGCACTGCCACTCATCCCATTCCCCCAACCCCTACATCAAGGAGTAAGAGGAGGAATAAAAATAGAGAATGGAAGGGAGAGGAAAAGAGGGGGAGGAACAAAGAAAAAGGGAGAGAAAGAATAAGATAAAGATGGTTAGAGAGAGGGATGGGAAAAAAACAAGACATTAGGATAGAGAGAGATAAAAGGGAAAGAAAGGAGAACAAATAAAAAGAGTGGTACATCCTAAAATGTACCATAAGGAGTTATACTACTGTACGAGTGGAAGTACTCAGGGAGAACTAAATGTTCGTGGGTTAGGGGCGCAAATTACTTGTCTTGCCTTGGGTCCTGACAACCCATGCTACGAAAATAATTTCACTGTTGGGGTCCCCACAACTTGGGAAATTTTATAATTATATCAAGGGGTCATAGCACTAGAAGGTTGAGACCCATTCATGAAATCTGACCTGGGCACATATATCTGTAGTGTTTACTTATCTTTCTCCAAAGCCCTAAGTGCTTCCTCTGTAATCAGCATAAGAACTTGACAAGCTCTCTGACACCGAGATAAAAGCAGCTGGAAAGTTTTGTTGGGGAGGGAACTTAGAGATAGATTATCAGAAAGCTTATCTATTCACAGTACAGCTCTGTAAGTTTCTTGGTTCCTCTGCCTATGGGGACAGGGGGTGTGTGTGCTTTTCCTCCAATCAGCTTTCACACTGTGTATGCTCAGACTCCACACCCACTGCTGAAACAGGAAGAACGATTTTTTGCTACACCATCACAAAAAGGAATACACCCCTCACATTATATATATTTTATTATATCTTTTCATGTGACAACACTGTAGAAATTAAACTTTGCTATAATGTAAAGTATTGAGTGTACAGCTTGTATAACAGTGTAAATCTGCTGTCCCCTCAAAATATCTCAACACACAGCCATTAATATATAGAAACAAATGGATTTGAGGCTAAAGTGGACTTTAATGGTACCATAAAACTTGGTTGTCAGAAACCTTGTATCGGAGACAGAAAGAAGTACAGTTAAATCTCACTTGTTTAATAATAATAAAAAAGGTAAACAGAGTAAATGTAGTCAAAACAATACAAACAGTATTCAGGTAGAGCGAGCGTGAAGCTGCTGCTCATTGGATCTATTTAAGGGATGAGCTGATCTTCATGGCCATACCCTCTGAGGAAGACATTATTACGAAACACGTAGGGGCATGTCCATGCAGCTGTCCTGTGCAATAGATTCAGTGTGAGTCATCCCGGGCCTCACAGAGTCCTTTCCATCTTTCGGCAGCAGTGAGATTTGACAGATCGCGGCTGGGCACTTATGTTTATAATTCTATGCAGTGTGATATGTTTTACTATGTAAGTAGGGATGAGTCGAACACCCCCTGGTTCACACCAGAACCTGCGAACGGATGCAAGTTATTGTCCTAAAAAGGGTTTGCGGACCCGGCTCCTGCCCCAGGGGACATGTATCAATGCAAAAAAAACTTTTAAAAATGGCCGTTTTGGCGGGAGCACTGATTTTAATGACACTGAAAGTGAAAAAAAAGTGAAATATTCCTTTAAATATCGTGCCGGGGGGGGGGGGGGGGGTGCCTATAGTATGCCTGTGAAGTTGCACGTTTTCCCCATGTTTAGAACAGTCCCTGCGCAAAAATACATTTCTAATGGAAAAAATTCATTTAAAACTGCTTGCGGTAATGTCTGGTTCCGGCAATATGGATGAAGATCAAGATGTTGGTGTTGCCACAACACTGTAAGCCCTCAAAGTGACTCTTGGTGGGCGCTGGAATGCCCTGCTGTGAACTATTATATCAAGAATTGTAATTACATGCCATGGTTGAACAGTGGTAGAAAATTGGGTCTTTGGTGGTGGTGGTGCTGGTGCCACAACACTGTAAGTCCTCACAGTTACTCTCGGTGGGCGCTGGAACGGGCCCTGCTGTGAAATATTATATCAAGAATTGTAATTACATGCACCTGTTATACAGGGGCTGAAAAATTGGGCCTTAGGCACTGGTGCCACCACACTGCAACACCTCACAGAAACTAATTGGAGAGCAGTAATGAGCCCTGCTGCAAAGTATTGCATCAAAAATTGTAATTACATGCCCCTGTTAAACAGGGGCTGAAAAATTGGGCCTTAGGTACTGGTGCTGGTGCCACGACACTGCAACCTCTCACAGATACTCTAATTAGAGTGCAGGAATGAGCCCCACTGCAAAGTATTGCATCAAAAATTGTAATTACATGCCCCTGTTAAACAGGGGCTGAAAAATTGGGCCTTAGCCACTGGTGGCAGCGCCCAAAACCAAAAATGTTCTTCCAAGCTATCAGCAGGATCATTGAGGAGGAAGAGGATAGTCAGTCAACATAACAGGATAGTCACTCAGTCTTGAAAGGATGTGACATTTAAAAAAAAATTATTTGGTTACATCAGCTTCAGGTGCTTGGTAGCTGGTGGTGATCCAAGACTGATTCATCTTTATGAAAGTCAGTGGACAGGCGCACACTGTGATCAGTTACAAAGCCTCCAGCAGCACTGAATGTGCGTTTCCGAAAGACCGCTGGATGCAGGACAGGCCAGTAGCTCAATTGCATACTGTGCAAGCTCTGGCCAGTGATCCATCCTCAAGACCCAGTAACCCAGCGGATTTTCTGTGGGAAAGGTGTCCAAGTCTGATCTTGCCCCTAGGTATTCCTGCACCATGTAAATCAGACGCTGGCGATGGTTGCTGGAACTGATCATACCTTGAGGCTGCGGACTAAAAACAAACAAATCATTCCTCTTATTTAGACTATAACAGCATCATATTTCCTTAATAAATATCATATCTATTACAAAACACAGGTTTGTTTAATCCCAAAAACCCAACATATATTAAAAACAAAGAGCGTCTTAAAGGGGATGCACCAATACTGTAATCAAATACAGTTAATCCAAGAGAAAGAGGGCAGTCCAACAGTATGACGCGCCAGGAGGGGCACAGGGGTGATAGCCCTTCCCCCCTCCTCCTTTTATCTACATTTATGAATTTGGTACTTCTAACTTATTCCTTAAATCCCCCCCCCCCCCCATCGGCTCCACCTATATTTTAATATCCTAGTAGGTTACTATGTTTTCCTTTCAACCAGGGTTTCCACATTCTATCAAACTCCCTAAGCTTGCGTCTCCTTACATAGGCTGCTCTCTCTTTGGGGAGGGTTTCATTCATGGCATCAATCCAATTTCTAACTGTAGGAGGCACCTTTGATTTCCATCTTGTCGCGATCAGTTTCCTGGCTTGAATTATACTCCTCCAAATAGCTACTGTTGTGCTCCTATTTTCCCCCTGCTCCTGCCTATAACCCAGTAAACATACCACCGCTTCTTTTTTCAAATTAATTTCAAACGTTTCTTGCAGGGTTTTAATCACTCCTTCCCAATATCGAAATAATTTGGGGCACTTCCACAGCATATGTAAAAGATCGGAACCCCTGCATCTCGGGCAACAATCATCCACTCTTTTTCCAAACTTGAATAACCGTTTGGGAGTATAATATGCTCTATTTAGCAACATTAACTGTGATATTTTCTGCGACGGGTCAACCGATACCATCGAGGATGCCTCTAAAATTCTCCTCCATTGATCCTGTGATATTACTCCTATATCCCGTTCCCATTTTAATTTTACTGAATCTAATTTCCCTTCCCCATTAACCTCTTTACTTATTTGCCCATATATTTCTGAAATCAAACTCTTAAAAGATACCTATCTGGGCTATACACTGCATGAGAGGAATTTCTTTCCATTGCAAAGGTTGGTTTCTGAATTGGACTTTCAGAGCATGGCTCACCTGGAGGTAAGTATAATATGTATTCTGAGGTATATTAAATTCCTTTTTCAACACATCAAACTTTTTAGGAGTATTTCCCACGTAGAGTTGCCTCAGTTTTTTTATGCAATGTTTTTCCCATTCCTTATTTTTTCCTATCGGGAGGATTTCCTGCAGGTTGATATTATTCCAAATGAGGGTATATATATTAAAGCCATTATATTTCATCAACTTTTTAACTGTTTTCCATATTCTGGATATCATTATAATTATTGGGTACTTATAGCAGAAGGAGTCGGCCTCCAATACCTCTGCTATTTTATAATGCAATGCTCCTGTTAACAAAATTTTTCCATTAGGAGATCCACCATTCATATCGCCACAACCCATTAGGTGTTGCAATTGTGAGGCTATATAATAATACTCAGGATTAGGCAGTGAGACCCCCCTGCCCCCACTTGGAGCTGCAGTGTTCGCAACCTTATCCTAGCTTGCCCCCCTTTCCATATTAGTACCCTAAATAAACTTTCTATTTTATTGAACCATTTTTTAGGTATCCACACCGGGACATTATGCAATATGTACAAAAGTTGAGGCAGCCACAGCATTTTTATCAAACTGCATCTACCTGCTGCTGATAATGGTGGCCGTTTCCAAATATCAATATTTTTTTCCATTTGTATAGAAGTGGGGCAAGGTTTTTAATTATATATTGGTTGGGATCTTTTGTTATTATTATCCCCAAATATTTCAGTGTATCTACAACCGCTAATTGGGGCTTCTCTGATATTGTCACTTCCCTGGTTGTATCTATCGGGAATAATTCAGACTTCACCCAGTTTATTTACAACCCAGTAAAATTACCAAACGCTTCCATGATATTCATTGCCCTCAGCAATGAATGCCCCGTATCTCCCAGAAACAGTAGGATATCATCTGCATATAACGCTATTCTTTCCTCCCCTGAATTTCTCTGAAAACCAATTATTTCCAGACTTTTTCTTATGGAGCAAAGAGCAAAGGGGATAATGGGCACCCTTGTCTTGTTTCCCTTTCCAGTTCTATCTTATCTGACATTACATTATTAACTTTCAATCTTGCAGTAGGCTTATCATAAAGCATTCTGATCCATCTGATCATTATGGGGCCAAATCCACATTTCTCCAGTACTTGCCACATGTATCAATATTCTACAGTGGCAAATGCTTTAGTCATATCCAGTGGCAGTATAGCTCTTGATCCCTGGTTTTCTGTTGGGGTTTGTAAATTTAAAAATGGTCTCCTAATATTTGTACTGGTAGATCTATTAGACATGAATCCCGCTTGATCAGGGTGGACCAGTTTGGATATTAATTTATTTAACCTAGCTGCAAGAACTTTAGCTAAAATGTTTGCATCTGAGCATAGGAGGGATATCCCTCTCTTCTTGTGATATTGTAGGTATCTCCAGGTTCCCCAAGAAATCCTAAATTTTTTCCACCCCAACTTTTTTTTTGGCAGTATATAAATCCTTATAATATTCCTTAAAAGCTTGTGCTATTTTTATGGGGTTTGATATTAACTCCCCTTCCGTGATGCTAATAGCGGTAATAGTAGATGCTGGAGCACTGGACTTTACCAATTGTGCCAACATCTTCCCCACAGATTCACCCTCCATAAAGGTGGCCTGACGCTGTAGAAGACATTTTGTTTCCACCCTCTGCATACAGATCAACTTATATTCTTGTTGTTTATCTAACCAGGCCATTTTTCTCCCTGGCGATGTATCTAATATATAGTTGTTCTCGGCCATGGCTACCTCCCTCCTACTGCTTTTCTCTCGGGCCACCGCAACCTTGTTATATTTAGCCATCTGTTGTATTAAAATACCGCGAAGAAATGCTTTTAGGGTGTCCAAAATTATCCCTGAGGTTGCTGTACCTGCATTGAATTCTATAAATTCTCGTATTTTAGAAGGGGTCCCATCTGAATCTTTGATTAATTTGAACCAATATGGGTTTATTTTCCACTCCTTCTGCGTTGTTTTCTCCCCCATTTTTAACGTAGCCATTAATGGAGAATGGTCTGATATTCCTCTTGGCCAGTACGTTACTTTTTCCATAATCTGTAGCATTCTATCATTACCCAATGCCATATCTATCCTGGAGAGTGTGAAATATGAAGCTGAATAGCAAGAATATTGCTGAACACCTGGATTCCACACTCTCCAGAGATCAAACAATCCCACCTCCTCTAAAAACGGACCCAACCTTCCCTTCTCCTTACACTCTACTATATTCCGGACCGGAAACCTATCCAGCTTATTATCCAGGACTTCATTGAAGTCTCCCACTACTATAATTGCAATAACTTGCTTATCTAGTAAGAACTCATTTAACCTAAGCATAACATCTATTTTAAATGGTGGAGGGATATAAACCTTTTCCACTACCATAGCTCTGTTATTAATTAGACAGTAAAGGAAAACATATTGGCCTAATTCATCTACTCTGGATTGCCTGCAGGAAAAATTCACCCCGGTCCTCACCAACACACTTACCCCCCTGCTATACGCACTGTGAGTTGAATGGTACTGACTTTGGTATTTTTTTTTCCCACTGGGTTTGTTGAACTGAGTCCTTCATTAGGTGCGTTTCCTGCAGGCAAACCAGTTCCACACCACATCTCTCTAATGTGGAAAATACTACTGCTTTTTTACCCACTGTGCCCAACCCTCTTACATTCCATGAACCAATTTTTTATATTTTATTTTGCATTTAAGTGCATACTTTACAGTGTATACCTCCTCCCAGTGCGTACCTATTTATTACCCAATTGGTGTCTTCATCTATCCTAATTTTCACTCCTAAATTCGTAAATCATATCTAGTGTTATATCTTTGTTCCCCTTAGTTGATTTTTTATTTTTTTTTGTGTAATACAAAACCCATTTCTCCCATATTTGCACCATGTTTCTTGTTTAATGTTATCTCTTGCTTCCACTCCTTATTATTTATAAAAGTGCCATTCTTTAACCCACCGTAGTTAAACTTTGAGCCACATTAATATTGCCTCCCCCTCCCCATCCCCCTACACTATTCCCTACCACCCCCCTTCCCCTGCCCCCTTTCTGCCCCTCCCATCCCTTACCCCCTCCCTACCCCACCTTGATAGGTACCCCTCTAGGGGGCTTAGTGACCACCCATTCACTTCCTTCCATCAGCTCTCAATCACCTATTGTGCAAAGCCCCCCCCCATAATTTCCAAAAATGCAACTTATACAATTTTTCTATCCCTTCTCCCCCCCCCTCTACCAAAATGTCCACAGTTGCTCCATGTTCTCCTCCATCCACTTCTCAACCCCAGCCGGTGAATAAAAAATCTGGGTACCACCCAGAGCCATTACTAGTAACCTCGCGGGGTAGAGAAGGGCATATGGCACTTTAAGTTTTTGTAAAGTACGTTTAACTTGGATATACTCCATTCTCCTTTTCTGAAGATCCAATGAAAAATCTGAATAAAAAGAAATTTTTACGCCATTGAAAAAAATATTTCCCGCTTCTCTAGATTTCCGTAGCAGTGACACTTTGTCCTTGTAATTAAGGAATTTTAACAATAAAGTCCGGGGATATCCTCCTGCTGGGGGGGGGGGGGGCTGAAAGGCACCCTGTGTGCTCTTTCTATGCAGAATAAAACTGAAAATGATTCTTTCACAAACAGCTCAATCAGCCACTTTTCTAAGAATACTATAGGGTTAGAGCCCTCACTCTTTTCAGGCATTCCCACCACCCGTACATTGTCTCTTCGACTTCTGTTTTCCATTTCCTCTAATTTGGAAGCTTGTTTAAGTAACTGTCCTTGCATATTTTTCAATTCCTTTAACACAGGTGACACATCATCTTCCAACTGGCTAACCCTTCCTTCAAGTGCTGTTGTCCTTTCTGCTGTTTTCTGTAGTTCACATCTAACCACGTTTATGTCCTCCTTAACACCCTTTATTTGTTCACCAAGGTCTTTAATTGATTCGTTACATGTTCTTAGTGCTTTAAGCACATCTAACAACATTGGCTCCCTCTCTAATGGTATATTGTCCATTATTTCTGTAGTTCCAATTGCTTTTTCATTTTGATCAGATGGACCCACATTTTTATTGCTCTGTACCCTTGACGTCTGTGCCCGCGGCGTAGAGCCTGGTGCATGGGCCTGGCCTTGACCTTGGCTTTTTCTATCCTTGGAGCTCCCCTGCTGCGATTTCAACTGCGACCCCTTCTTGGGGGGGGGGGGGGGATTGTGTGGAAGTATGTGCATACTGCTCAAGTTTTGTGGCTGCAGCAACAGGTGTACCCATTTGCTGGAAATTTGTACCTTTGGAGCGCAGTTGCTGCATTTTGTACCGCTCCGCCACGTATGGGCCAGCCCAAAGGCTTTTTTTTTTATATTTATTTCAGCAGTGAGTAACTTACAGACTCACAGATGCACATACTACCGAATCATAATCACTCAATAAAGCCAAAGAAACAATGTAAGAAAGTCTCCTTGATGCATACACAGTTTTCAATCAATGACTCAGCAGCAGGATTCAATAACAGGAAAATAAGTTTGGTAACACATCCTTGCCCAAGCACAGAGTTCGTATAAGTTAACAATCTATATTTATTTTCTTAAACTTGTTTCTGTATTAACAGGCCAACTCCAAGGATGTAATAAGCAAGTTTCAAGTTTCAGATTCAGATTCAGCCTTAAAGGATTTTTTTTTGTCACTTTATAGTTAACTGTGTAGCTAATCCTCCACACTGCCTCCACAGGAGATATTTACTTTCAAATGGCCTCCACTGCCAAACATTTCCCCTCAATTCAGACACAGCAGCAGATTATATTTGTTTTTTTTTGTTTTTTTCCTTACCGGCACCCGGACTAGCGTATAGGGACTCCTCTATATCACTTAGCTCTTAACAGTGCGGCAATCCGGCATATAGCAGGGCCTGACGTCTCACAAACTCTTATTCACATTCAGGGGATTAGGCAGCACAAGTCCACATTAACATGGTATGGAGCGACCACACTGGGCTCTCACCTCTCCTCTTCTTCCGCTATACCTCCCAGTAGCCGCGACTGCATCCCACACCCCCACCATCCGCACCTGCCTCCTATGCCGCCGCCAGCCTCCGTCCCACCGGGTCCGCTTCCAGAGGCATCACCTCCACTAAATATAGCAGTGAGGGGGAGCGGGGAGGGGGAACCTGCACAACAGCTTCGCAGCCCTCACTCCTCTCCGCTCATCTCCTCCACACACAGCACACACTGCTCACCCATCCTGTCACGCCCCCACACGTTTGTGCTAACTGATACTTGATGGACTACTGATCCCAGCACGTCCGATGCAAATCCTGCCAGCCTTCCTGGCTGCAGCGACTTAACATCAACAGTACCACAGTCTCTCCCTCTGGCTCCACATCCAATCCTGGCATGTCTCTCCCAGAGCTTCTCATTGTGCTTCTCACTCACCGACCTCAACATGGATCCCTCCTGAATTACTTGTCCAGCAATGCTCCCAACTGTCCTCCCCCTGCTCCTGTTCCAGGACACCTCTCAATGACTGTGTCAAGACAGGCTCCCTCCCAGCTCCCGAGCTCCAGGCCTGAGTTCACCCTCACCCCCTCACTGCAGTAAGGGTGTTCCCTCAAGGACCATGACAGTCTAACACTCCATCATTCAGTTATTCCACCCGACAACTCTTCCCACAGCAGGCTGACCATGGGTATATATATGAGGCCTGCCCCCTGCCAATTCTAGCTGGGGATTGGTCAGGGCTCTGAAAACCAGAGGATGTGCCAGAGAGATGAAACATATGTCAGTTACCTGCTGCTACACTTAACCACTCCCCTGCCCCAGGTAAAAAAACAAACAGGCCTAGCTCACAGCTAGGCCTGCCTAAATTTACCTGCACTGCCTGCAAAAACTCAAACACTACTTTAGCACCTACTTACCTAAGGTAAAGGGTGCTACATTTATATATACATATAATTAAAATAATTACAGTGCCCTCATCTGCATACGGAAAGAGAAGGGATAATGTGAATTAAACAGTGTGTGTGTTTAGTATCACTTTAATTTATCTAAATGGGAGATCTGCATGGTTCTCACAATGGTATAATTGTCACCCTAGCGGAAGGATACGTCTAGAGATAGACATGTAGCTCAGTCTGCAGAACTGGCAGGAGAGGAGTAACCTCATGGACCCAATTTCTGGTTTACTGTTTACACTGCTGCTCTTGCTCATGCTCGGGGAGACTTTTGTGTCTGATCAATGGGAGAGGCAGTTTACATGTACAGCTGCAGGAAAGACTGCTATAATAAGACATAGAACAACTAGTGTTAAACCCACCCTCCATCCACTAGGGGGCAAGCTGAGGCTGTGGACTGCTAGAGACTCTGAGGAGACGTTTGGAGGATTGTGGGGCATATAGTTTTTCCAGACTGAATTAGCTTTAAATTCTAAGAGGAAAAGACTTCAGCTTTCAGAGGCACTGTGGTGGAGGGCGAGGAGTAATGTTATAACTCCAGGCTGAGGAGAGGAAGAGGTGAGAGACTTGAAGAGGAACGGAAGCTGCAAGCAGATAGAGAGACGCAGTTGCAGACATTTTAGTACATATGAGGACAGCCTGGATGCTGGCTGAGCCTGCTGTTTAACTGGAGAGACAGACACTAAGGGCTCTCACGGGAGGATACTTTTTCCAGTAAGCAGGAGATCCCCTGCGGACGCTGAGTTGGTGGGAGGTCGCTGACCAACCCTGCATTACACCTTGATAAAAGAGGGTCAGAGTTGTCTGCAAGAAACATAGTGGAAGTGCCTGCATTAGTTCTTAAAGGGACATTATCTTGAGCACTCCACGATAATATTTGGGCCCCAATGAGCTGGCCAGAGGAAATATAGTAGTATATTAGGGACTGTTGAACAGTTATTGTGCGAGATTACATATATATATATATATATATATATATATATATATATATATATATATATATATATATAATTATAGTATATCTCTCTCTGGTTGGGGTAGGGTTGCCTAGTTTAGGGTTCAGGAGGCGGGGTCATGCTTTATACCAGGTATTGTTTCTGCAGCATATTGCTACTACCATTTAACCACTGCAGTAGATTTCTCCTACTGTTTACGCAATACATTATATTTCTTTTTTTGTTTATCCTGTTGCAATATAATTCTTGCTATTACTTAACTGCCGTGTCATTCTTGGTGTTTATGCACTTTCAGCCTTTGGGGGTGTATACTATATATAGATATCTGCAATAAACGCTCCCCCTATGATGCTATTTTGCTGAGTCATGGGCATGGGAGCAGGGGGCCCAATTTATCCAGCGGCTTCTTTGGGGGTTGAGGGGGTGTGGTAACTACAAACAAAAACAATAAAAGTATGAAAACCAACTCAGCTGCTTAATATACCAGTTTTTAGATGGTAACCTATAGAACACCCCTTGATCTGCAAGTAGCTGACCTTACCTGAACCTCTAATAATAGCTCAGTCCAGGATTCATTCTATAATGCTAAGAGTAATTTCTAGAAATAATTTACCATCCACTGAAACAATTTTAATTCTGTCCAGTGACAGCTTGTCTTTCCAGTTTACTAATTAAGCAGAGTAAGCTAAGTCTTTAAATCCATATTCCACAGCTCAGTGGAGGTGGATTTCCATTACCTCTGCCAATGTAAAGATACTTTTGTAAAAATGTTAGTTTAATTTGACAGGAGAGAACAAATATTACTGAACTGGCAGTCCAAACAGGTTTGAGGCACACATTTAATAGGAAAAATGGCACAGCTGTAATAAAGAACATTCTTTCTGGAAGACTCAGGTTGTTTCTTCATTCACTGAACAGGTAACTCAAATGGTTCATTCGTCTATTGGACTGAACCTCCAACTGTAGGAAAGACATTCATACCACCACTAAGGGCTCTTTTACACTGGTAATTGGGAAGGAAAAGAATGGGGGAGGCATAGCGGGATCAAGAGAGTTGCCCCCCAAAGCATCCGGACTACCCCCTTCGTTCTGGGTGCTCTGCCTGGTTGCTGAGGTTCTTTGCCATTCCAGTACCCAGCTCATCCTCCCCTCCATACACAGAACTGAAATCATGTTCTTTTACACACAGTCACAATCTTCACAGAGTGTATCTGGCTACTGCAGCCACATTGCTGTTCTGATCAGGAAATTTCACAGGTCAGGTCATAGCAGCCAGCTACATGCTGTGCATATTGATGTTGTGTGTAAAGGAATGTGATTTCAGCTCTGTGTCGTGTGGGTAGGATGCGCTGTGTGCAGAGCTGGGTTGACAAAGGAGCTCTCCTGAGTGCTCTGCCAGCAGTGACCTCTGTCCTCTGCCAGTCTGCTGCCCCCTGTACATTGCCCTAAAAAACATTTTAGACCAAAAGGTATTATTACACGACCCTCTAAAAAGTGAACCACTCTAGATTCCTCTTCAGAGTTCAGTAAGCATTACAATCTGTCTGAAAGAGCCTCAGCAACTGAAGAGGATTGGGGATGCATCATTTGGTGTCAAAATTATGGCACTCTTTGAACTCGGAGGGGCTCAATTGGCTGCTTTGATCCTAACTTTGTTCACACTAATGTTTGCCATTCGCCCACTATTCAAAGCCATGCATGTTCACCCAGCACCATTGTCTAACATGGAAAACTGACAGCAGGAAAAGCAAAACGTAGCCCATTGAGTCTGTCTGCCCCTTAGTTGACGGGAAGAGATTGTTAACAGAAAGACTTTGACGGGAAGACTTTGAATGACAATTGCGCGATCATGCAACACCGTACCCAAAAAATATATATATATATTATTTTTTCACACAAATAGAGATTTCTTTTGGTATTTTGTCTCCTTCATTGATATGTGCTGATTAGGAGGCACCAATGGGCACCGATAGGCTGCACTGATGGGCACAGATAAGGCAGCACTGATGGGTGGCACTGACGGGTGACATTGATGGGTGGCACTGTGGGCACTAGTAGGTGGCACTGTCAGGCACAGATGACTCTGCGGCTGCTCTCCTTGATCGGGACTGATGTCCCCCTGACAGCCGCGGGTGATCTGCTTTTTTTTTTTACTCCTCACGCTATCAGTGTGAGGAGAAAATATAGCAGATTACTGACTCTGTTTACATCACATGATCAGCTGCCATTGGCTGATAGCTGATCACATGGTAAGGGGTCGAGGGAAAAAAATAGCAGATTACTGGCTCTGTTTACATCACATGATCAGCTGCTATTGGCTGACAGCTGATTACATGGTAAGGGGTCGGGATCGTGATCAGCCGAGTCTCATAGAATTGCTGATCACAGAGCATGCTTTCTGCACCCTGCAGGGGGGTGCAGGCTGCTCAAGCACGGGAGGACATCTATTGACGCCATCTCGGCAAAGTAGGTCCATGCTGTAGCTGTCATTCGGCTATAGTGCGGACAGGAAGGGGTTAAGTTTTAATTAAAGTCAAAACTTTTTTTACATTTTTGGATGGAGTGTTGAGTGATTAGACACCTGTCAGGTTTTTATTGCCGTCTGTGTCCCCATTGGGGAGAATCACCCTCTCTGTATGCCCTGGTTACCATTCTCACCAAGAATGAAAGTGAAAGAAAAATGCCCAGTAACAAAACATTTGTGGATAGATGTATTTCTTATGATTTCAACACTGTTTGAAATCCCTATCAATCCTGATCCTACAATAGCACTTTTAAAGAGGTAGTAAACTCTCCCACTCTGATGCTTTTTTTCGTTTAGTCCATTATAATAAGTAATTATCAAACTATAGCCACTGTAATCCAGCCCAAATCGCATATTACTGTTTAAAGAAACTTTAAAAAACTTGTTTCCAGGGGTTAGGCAGCGCCATCTTAAGTATTGTTTTCTGAGTCCACAGTGGTGTGTATTTCCGCCCTTACATTGAGCACTTCCTGTACTGTTAACCAAGCCTCCTTCTCAATCCAACGTTTCTATGGCAACCCTGCTTCCCTGTTCATAGCTGACTTGTTTATTTCATAGTATTTACTTGTGCCGATTACCTAGTGTTTGCCTGTATGAGTCCTATCAGCTTCAGCTGATAAGACTGCAGTACTGCTGTCCTATTCCCTGCTTTACACTGTATGTGAGGTCACATGGTGTGTAGAAGGAAGCTCTGAGTGATTACCAGCCTGCTGGGAGTTCAGTGCTGTGCCCTGCCATAGGAAGTCCTGATAACAGATAGATAAGACATAGAGAGTGTGCCGTAAATCAGGGGAGATCTGGGCATGCTCAGTGACATCATTCTAAAGAACAAAAAGGAATACAACAATACTAAGCAAGTAAGGAAATATCTACAAGCAGTGTTCTTTAGGGTTTTTTATGCTGATTCACATGGGAAAAAGTTTTAGGGGAGGGTTTACAACCACTTTAAACTTAAAACCGGCTTCTCTCTCCTACCGCCAATTCAAACTCCTATTACAGATCACTACAGCTGTGAAACAAACAATTGCCAAAGCCTGGAAATCCCTGTCCATAATAATTTCTGAAACTAAACATAGAATCAATAAAATAAAACAAAAATAAAGGCAGTGCTGCAAGATAAAAACACACTCCAATAATCCAAGTGTGCTATCATAAAGTGCATAGGTATAGGTACCCGTATTGCTATACATGCAGTGCTACACACTGCATGAAAGGGTAGGTGCAGCCGAATTGCATGCTACATACAGGGTTTAGGACTCTGAAGTGCACTATTTACATGGACAGGACTCAGGTGTGTGATACGTACACTCAGGACTCAGGATTGCGTTATTGTACAGGGTGCAGGGTGCAGGACTTAAGATTGAGCTATATACAGGGTGCAGGGTACAGAAGTACACTGTATACAGGGTGCAATGCTCAGCAGGGCAATACGTACAGGGTGCAGGACTCTGGATTACGCTATGTACAGGGTGCAAGTCTTAGGATGGCCCTATGTACAGGATGTAAGACTCAGGAGAGCGCTATGTACAAGGTGCAAGGCTTAGGAGGGCACTATGTATGGGGTACAGGACTCTGGTTTGCGCTATGTACAGGGTGCAAGGCTCAGGAGGGTGCTATGTACAGGGAGCAATGCTCAGGAGTGCGCTATGTACAGGGAGCAAGGCTCAGGAGGGCTCTACATACAGGGAGCAAGGCTCAGGAGGGCGCAAGGCTCAGGAGGGCGCTACATACAGGGAGCAAGGCTCAGGAGGGCGCTACATACAGGGAGCAAGGCTCAGGAGGGCGCTACATACAGGGAGCAAGGCTCAGGAGGGCGCTACATACAGGGAGCAAGGCTCAGGAGGGTGCCAAGTACAGTGCACAAGGCTCAGGAGAGCGCAACGTACAGGGTACAAGGCTCAGGAGTGAGCTACGTACAGGATGCAAGGCTCCGGAGGGCACTATGTACAGGGTGCAAGGCTCCGGAGGGCACTATGTACAGGGTGCAAGGCTCAGGAGGACGCTATGTACAGGGTGCAAGGCTCAGGAGGACGCTATGTACAGGGTGCAAGGCTCAGGAGGGAGCTACGTACAGGGTGCAAGGCTCAGGAGGGAGCTACGTACAGGGTGCAAGGCTCAGGAGGGAGCTACGTACAGGGTGCAAGGCTCAGGAGGGAGCTACGTACAGGGTGCAAGGCTCAGGAGGGAGCTACGTACAGGGTGCAAGGCTCAGGAGGGAGCTACGTACAGGGTGCAAGGCTCAGGAGGGAGCTACGTACAGGGTGCAAGGCTCAGGAGGGAGCTACGTACAGGGTGCAAGGCTCAGGAGGGTGCAAGGCTCAGGAGGGCGCTACGTGCAGGGTGCAAGGCTCAGGAGGGCGCTACGTGCAGGGTGCAATGCTCAGGAGGGCGCTACGTGCAGGGTGCAATGCTCAGGAGGGCGCTACGTGCAGTGTGCAAGGCTCAGGAGGGTGCAAGGCTCAGGAGGGTGCTACGTGCAGGGTGCAAGGCTCAGGAGGGTGCTACGTGCAGTGTGCAAGGCTCAGGAGGGCGCTACGTGCAGTGTGCAAGGCTCAGGAGGGCGCTACGTGCAGTGTGCAAGGCTCAGGAGGGCGCTACGTGCAGTGTGCAAGGCTCAGGAGGGCGCTACGTGCAGTGTGCAAGGCTCAGGAGGGCGCTACGTGCAGTGTGCAAGGCTCAGGAGGGCGCTACGTGCAGTGTGCAAGGCTCAGGAGGGCGCTACGTGCAGGGTGCAAGGCTCAGGAGGGCGCTACGTGCAGGGTGCAAGGCTCAGGAGGGCGCTACGTGCAGGGTGCAAGGCTCAGGAGGGCGCTACGTGCAGGGTGCAAGGCTCAGGAGGGCGCTACGTGCAGGGTGCAAGGCTCAGGAGGGCGCTACGTGCAGGGTGCAAGGCTCAGGAGGGCGCTACGTGCAGGGTGCAAGGCTCAGGAGGGCGCTACGTGCAGGGTGCAAGGCTCAGGAGGGCGCTACGTGCAGGGTGCAAGGCTCAGGAGGGCGCTACGTGCAGGGTGCAAGGCTCAGGAGGGCGCTACGTGCAGGGTGCAAGGCTCAGGAGGGCGCTACGTGCAGGGTGCAAGGCTCAGGAGGGCGCTACGTGCAGGGTGCAAGGCTCAGGAGGGCGCTACGTGCAGGGTGCAAGGCTCAGGAGGGCGCTACGTGCAGGGTGCAAGGCTCAGGAGGGCGCTACGTGCAGGGTGCAAGGCTCAGGAGGGCGCTACGTGCAGGGTGCAAGGCTCAGGGGGGCACTATGTACAGGGTGCAAGGCTCAGGGGGGCACTATGTACAGGGTGCAAGGCTCAGGGGGGCACTATGTACAGGGTGCAAGGCTCAGGAGGGCACTATATACAGGGTGCAAGGCTCAGGAGGGCGCTATGTACAGGGTGCAAGGCTCAGGAGGGCGCTATGTACAGGGTGCAGGACTTAAGATTTCCTGCTTCACAGGACAGAAGAGAGGACAGGGGGGATGCTGTCGAAAAGCAGCTATAAAACTTACAAAGGGTGTGCAATCTGGGCTTTAGAAGGAGCTGCCACCGGGACAGTAGAGTTGTCATACACATCACCCAACCCTGCCCTTTCTCTGGGCAGTGGACATCTTTCCAGATCTCTTCCAATCGGCCGACGCTACTTTCATCAGGGGTGTGGAGAGAGGTATATCCAAGCAGTTCTGTAGAAAAAAATAAACAGAACTGCTTGGATATACCTCTCTCCACACCCCTGATGAAAGTTCTGCAATCGCAGAGACTGGAAACGCGTCGGGTTTGGGATATATTGAGAGTTATTTTGTATACATGTTTTCTATGTATGGGTTTGGGACATTTTGAGAGTTATTTTGTATACATGTTATTTTATGTATAGTTATTTGATATTTTATCAGAGATACTATGTGTAAGTTTCTTCTTTTTAAATTTTGTCATATGAATTAAAAAATATTTATCTTACATTTTGGTGGTATTGGTGGTCCATTTAAAGTCCCATTAAAAAAAAATAGGGGGAATCTTTTTGTACCTGAAAGAAAAGATCCTCATGAGGAGTTTGAGATGGGAGGTGACTCCTCAGGATGGTCTTGATGATTTAGAATCAATGACGAATGGCTTGACTTTTTTAATGGGGTGGGTTTAAAATGACAAGAATTAGTATTAAAAAGAAAAAAAGAAGAAAAATGTTGAAATTTGAAAATAAAATTATTGAACTACATAATAAATTAGATCCTATTAAAATACTCAGCAATGGCTAGATTTTAATAATAGTATAAATATAAACCTGGATAAAATAGATAAGGATACTCAAAAGAAAAAAGTTAAAAAGTTTCACAGAGATATGGGTGATTTAAAAATGAATCCATTTATATATGGCAAAATAAGGTTATTCCACCAGTAGCTTCTAATATCATCATTAATTCTCCCGTGACTCCTCAGATCAAATTGAGATAAAGTCATTTGAACCCAGAAGCCCATTCCACACCATGCAATTCCTCTTATTGCCAAGTTCCCCACCCCCAGAATATTAGAGGTAGAGGTGGTAGGGGAAGATGGATGCATGGAGCAAATAGATCTAGAGGTGGATCCCAATATAGGCCACTGCATGCCTAGAACGATCACCAGTACCACACACAATAGATTTTATTCCCAGATCCAATACGATGAATGGGGAAACATTAGGTCCTCTCGTCCTTTTTTAGGGTGAGGGAGGAGGGGTTTTAAGGGATACCAGGGAAATCGTCCCTTCAGGGGAAGACCACCGGGTCCTACAGACCCTCCCAATCAGCAGGGATTGTGGAAACCCCAAAATGAGGAAAGAACGTACCAACATCAGGTAGGTGCAGGTTGGAGGATCCAATTTAAACAAAAAAAGAAGGAGGGAGTTGAATAAGAGGGAACATATAATCTCATTAAAGTAGAATTAATTCATAAGAAGATGAATATTTTAAATTCCGGACTCAAATGTGCCCTAAGAAAAGCGTTAAATAAATTTGATGTACTGTATATATGGGTATACACAAGTATATAAGAAAGATCAATTTAAAGAAATATTTTCTGAATAGTGGGCCTAGGAATAATAACACGATTAATAGGAATGTGATAGGGGTGGATAGCGGTTTAAAGAATAAATCACTGTTTAACCCACCTAATACTGCAAATCAACATGTGGACGTTTTTAAAAATGTAGTTTGGAAAGATCTAGAACAGGTAATACCTAATAAAAACATAAACCCGCGTTTTATTCAGGAACATCTTGAGGATGGAAAAGATATAATTTGTCCTGGAGATAAAGGTGGAGGCGTTGTCATTTTGGACAAAAGTTTTTATGACACAACTTGAATATGACACAAATCAAATATGTTATCTGATGAGAGTACATATATTAAAGAGGAAGTAAACCCTGGTGAGTTTTACTTCCTCTTTGTTTCCCTGCAAAGGTAAAGCATAATGGGCTACTATGCGATGCATTATGTGTCACTTACCTGGCACCAAAGCCCACGCTGTTGCCGTTGTCCCCATGAGCAGGGAGCGTCCATCTGTGCCCCTCTTCCTTCCGGGGCCATGAACTCTGGCTCTGTGATTGGCCAGAGCCGCCAGTCACGACATGACCCCTATTAGAAACAGCACAATGTGCCCTTTCTGCCCCGTAGTCATCGCCACTCATCATTTTAGTAAATATCTCCTAAACTGTGGAGGTTTAGGAGATATTTCAAGCACCTACAGGTAATCCTTAATATAGGCTTACTTGTAGGTAAAAATGGTTGACAGGGTGTGCAACCACTTTAAGTTGAGCTCTGACCCCGCGTCTGCTTATCAGAAAGATCTTCAGCTACTAGTTGATCTGGGATTTGATAAAAAAAAAAGGTCCTGAATAAGAAAGAAAAAGAGTAGCTGGTACCTAGTTTTTGTAGAATTCTAATGATTTACGCACTCCCTAAGGTCCATAAAGACCTTAAGAATCCACCAGCATGCCCCATTGTGAATAGTATAGGATCAGTCACAGCAAGATTGGGGCAGCACCTTGACACCTTCTTACAAGTGAGTGTCTTACAACAGAAGCATATTTAAAAGACACCAAAAATGTTTTACAGTTAATAAGTGAAATTAATTTGTTGGGAAAACAGGAAGTCTATTTGATGATAGCCAATGTGTCATCATTGTACACCATCATTCAGCATGATGACACTCTGCTGGCGCTGAATTGGGCTTTTAGCCAATGAGACAACATGCCATTTGAACAGAAGGCATTTTTGAAACAGGTATTAGATTTTTGACTGTCTCATAACTACTTTTGGTATAACCATGATTCCTATTCGCAAAAAAGTGTTGCGATGGGCGCAAAAATTTGCTCCCAGTTTGGCAAACCTATTTATGGGAGAATGGGAGGACAAATCCGTATTTGTTAAAAAGAGAGAAGATTTGCTCTTTTATAAAAGGTTTATTGACGTCCTATTCTTTATTTGGCAGGGAAATGAGAGCTCCCTGCATGAATTTCTGTTAAAACGTACCCCACCGAGAATGACCAAAGGCGGCCGAAAGTCGCCAAGAACGTCCGAAAGCGACTGAAAGCCGCCTTCCGGCTCACAATCAGCGGGAGATCCGCGTATAACACGCACCCATGATTTCCCCCTGATTTTAAAGGGGAAAAAGTGCATGTTATATTCCAATAAATACGGTAATTCTAATAATAACATAAAATTGGATTATTAGTGCAACTGAGAACAGATCCATTATTTGGATGTAAATATTTTAAGGCAGGGGGATGTATTGACCACTACAGTTTATTTCAAACCCAAGGATAAGAACAATTATCTTAGTGGTCACCATCCCCACTGGTTAAAAAATATCCCCAAAGGCCAGATAATGTGGGTGAGAAGAAATTGTACTACAGATAATGACTTTGTAACATAAATCTAAAATTATTAAAGATAGTTTTTTTCAGAATGGCTGTAAAGAACAGTATTTTGATAAAATTATACATGAGGCTGGTGGTACTCCATGAGGATCCTGCTTTAAAGAAAAAGAACATTGGGGGTTACTCTAGGCAGGAATGGGGATTTATCTCCAACTTGACAGAGAAACCAAAAAAACAAAGCAAACCAAAAAAAAATACTAAAAATAAAATGAAAATGAAAAATCCCCAGAAAAAGTTATTTTCCCAGAAGAAATTCACAAAAAGTTCAATAAAAGTGACTCGTGCTCAGTGCCTGGTGTATTCTGAAACAGTTGTAAACCAGCACAGTAATATAAAAGAGGGGTAGGGTTTGCGCTATGGAGACAGAAGTTATAAGAAAAAAATGATAAGAAAAAAAGAAAAGAAAAGAGGCCAAGGTTAAATCACCTTTGGGAAGGGAGGCAGCCACTAGGGATGAGCTTCGTGTTCGTGTCGAACATACGTTCGACTCGAACATCGGCTGTTCGCCCGTTTGGCGAATTCCGAACATTATGGGCCGTTCGTGCCAAATTCGTGTGGCGCTCACCGCCCACAATGCACTGCGATGGCGCAGTGAATTGCTGGCTCATGATTGGCCAAGCATGCACTGTGACCCCGCATGCTTGGCCAATCACAGCGCCAGCAGCGAGGAGAACCATGATTGGCCACAGGCAGGATGCCTGTGGCCAATCATAGCTCAGGCTGTGTAGTACACGCCCCACACTATATAAGGCCGCCAGCGTGGAGGCCTTGTGTAGTGTGTTGGCGTCTGAAGCAGTTAGTGGGTGTTCTGTGTACCTTCAACACAGTATACACCGATCGTTATCGGCGGATTTTTCGATCTTACTCTTCTGTAGTGGTTGTTGCCTGCGTGCCCTGGCCGCAGTATACACCGCTATATTCACCTCACCTATATAGCTAGCGATATATCTATCTTTTATAATAGAGCTTGCAGTCAGTGTTAGGAGCTTGTGCGTGCTGTCTGCGTGCTCTGTACCCAGTACACACCGCTATATCCACCTACATAGCTCTTCTCTATTTGAGCCATCTGCCATCTGCAGGAGTCATTGGAAGTTGTGTGTGCCTCCAGCACAGCACAGTATACATCTGTATTTACCCTTTATTGCTGGTGTTCTATAATAAAGGCATCTGCAGGAGTTAGTGGGTGTTGTGTGCATCCAGCACAATATACACCTGTATCTACCCTTTATTGCTGTTCTCTAATAGAGCCATCTGCAGGGCTTAGTGGGTGTTGTGTGCCTCCAGTACAGTATACCCCTTTATCTACCCTTTATTGCTGGTGTTCTATAATAAAGGCATCTGCAGGAGTTAGTGGGTGTTGTGTGCCTCCAGCACAATATACACTACCCAATTGCTGTTTTACCCAACTCCCTTCAGGCCATTACCATGTCTGGAAGGCCAGCAAGGAGAGGCAGACAGGCGCGAGCCGATAAAAGAGGGCAAGCAGGCTCTGTGTCTAGAGACAACAGTGCTGGTCGTGGCTTTGCATCATCATCATCAGCACGTGGCCATGGGACACGCTTGTCCTTCTTTTCAGCTGCTGGACATGTTGAGCCGCAACATGCCAACCACTTGGTAGAGTGGATGACCAAGCCCTCTTCATCCTCCTCATCGTCTATCACCCAGGCTCAGTGTACTAGCAAAGCAGCTGCCAACGCATCGTCTTCCCTCGTCTCAATGTCATCATCAGTGACTCCTTCCCTAGAGCCACCATGTCCTCCTGAGGAGTCTCCTGAACTCTTTGAGCACAGTGTTGGGTACATGCCCCAGGAGGATGCCCAGTGTTTTGTAGGCTCTGATGATGATACTCAGCTAGAGGAAGGCAGTTAGCGTGAACGCAGAGAGAGGGGATGCTCAAGAAGGACAGCAATCTGGCAGTCATGTTCCACAAGCTGCAGCATACTGCCAGGTTTGCTATAGCAATGAAGAGGGAGGGGATGATGAGGGCACTGATTCTACGTGGGTGCCTGGTAGGAGAGAGGAGGAGGAGGAGGAGGCACATGTCCAACGAGGCAGGATGCCCTCCGGGGGCCAGCTTAGGGGCAGCACACCGACTGAATCACACCGCAGAGCTCCGGCTGTGCAGGGCGCTGCCTCTGTGCGTTATTCTAAAAGTTCTTTGGTGTGGGCCTTTTTTGAGACGAGTGCATCAGATCGCACCGCTGCTATTTACAACATATGTCTCAAGCGTATCTCGCGTGGCCAAAACATCAGCCGCTTGGGCACCACATGCTTGACCAGACATATGTTAACCTGCCATGCAGCTCGTTGGCAAGCGTACCTCAAAGACCCACACCAAAGAACAAAGCGGACCTCTCCTTGCTCCTCATCAGCTGGCATCTCCAACCCCACTAGACCTTCAGTCCTCTCTGAAACCTGCTCTGAGAGGAATGAAGGTGTAGAATTAGGTGTGTCACAGCCAAGTGCTTCCGGGCACTCTGCTAGCAGTACACCCACGTCCGATTATAGCAGGCAAATGTCCCTGCCCCAGCTGCTGGACCGGCAAAAGAAGTTCACTCCCAGCCATCCACATGCCCAGCGGTTGAATGCTAGCTTGGCTAAATTGCTAGCACTTCAACTGCTGCCTTTTCAGTTGGTAGACTCGGCCCCCTTCCGTGAGTTTGTACAATGTGCGGTTCCTCAGTGGCAGGTCCCCAAACGCCACTTTTTCTCACGAAAGGCGAGTCCGGCTCTCTACCAGCATGTGGAAGGCAATGTCCTTGCCTCGCTGGACAGGGCGGTCAGGTGCATAGTACTGCTGACTCATGGTCCAGCAGGCATGGACAGGGACATTACCTGTCTTTCACGGCCCATTGGGTCACTCTTCTGGCAGCTGGGAAGGATGCAGGACAAGGTGCAGTAGTGTTGGAGGTTGTTCCGCCACCACGCCTCCAAAATGCTACTATTGGTTGTGACACACCTCTCTCCTCCACCCCCTCCTCTTCTTCTTCCTCCATGGCCTCTTCCAGTGCTCTGTCCTCAGAACCAGCGGTGCTCCATAGGCGTTCCAGGGGCTACGCAAGTACACAGGCAAAACAATGCCATGCCGTGCTTGCGCTGGTTTGTTTGGGGGACAGGAGCCACACTGGGGCGGATGTTTTGTCAGCTCTGCAGGGGCAGGCCGAGAGGTGGTTGACGCCACGCCAGCTTAAGCCAGGAATGGTGGTTTGCGACAATGGCACCAACCTCCTCTCCGACCTCCGACAGGGACAACTGACCCATGTGCCCTGTGTAGCTCACGTCCTTAACCTGGTGGTGCAGCGGTTCTTGGGCAGGTACCCGGGCTTACAGGATGTCCTGAAGCAGGTCAGTAAAGTCTGTGTGCATTTCCGCCGATCATTTAATGCCTGTGCTCGGCTGGCTGAGCTCCAAAAGGAGTTGAACCTGCCCAAGAACCGCCTTATATGTGACATGCCCACCAGGTTGAACTCAATGTTGGCCATGCTGCAGCGGCTGCACACGCAGCAGAGGGCCATCAATGAGTACCTGTGCGACTACGGCACCAGGACAGGGTTTTTTCTCACCACGCCAATGGGGCATGATCAGGGATGCATGCACTGTCCTGTCACCATTTGAGGAGGCCACAAGGATGGTGAGCAGTGACAGTGCATGCATCAGTGACACTGTACCTCTTGGAGCATACGCTGCGTGGAATAATGGACAGGGCACTTGAGGCAGAACAGAGGCAGGAAGAGGAGGACTTCCTTGCCTCTCAAGGCCTCCTTTATCCAGACAGTGTTCCTGCTGTGCCACCCATCACACAGGAAGAGGATGAGGAGGATGATTGTGTCAGCATGGAGGTAGAGGCTGGCACTCAGCATCAGCAGCAGTCTTGTAGGGATGATTTACAGTCCCAAGAAACCCGTGCACTTGTACGTGGCTGGGAGGAGGTAGCTGCGGATCATGTTGTCCTTAGTGACCCAGGGGACTCCGGACCGAATGCCTCAGCTAACCTACGCTGCATGGCCTCCCTGATCCTGCAAAGCCTGCGGAAGGATCCTCGTATTCTTCGGATCAAGGAGAGGGACCATTACTGGCTGGCCGCTCTCCTTGATCCACGGTACAAGGGTAAGGTTGCCGACCTTATCTTGCCATCGCAGAGGATGATACATCTCCGGGAGGCCTTGCAGAAAGGTCTGTGCAACGCGTTCCCAGAGACTGGAAGGTTACAAACTCCTGGTCCTGGACAACGTGTTGCTGAGGCATCGGTCAGAAGGAGCGGTGGAGAAGGTGGCCGTCTGACTGATGCTTTCAGACAATTTTTTAGTCCGCAGCCCCAAGGTATGATCGGTTCCAGCAACCATCACCAGCGTCTGATTTACATGGTGCAGGAATACCTAGGGGCAAGGTCAAACTTGGACACCTTTCCCACCGAAAATCCTCTGGCTTACTGGGTCTTGAGGATGGATCACTGGCCAGAGCTTACACAGTATGCAATTGAGCTACTGGCCTGTCCTGCATCCAGCGTTCTTTCGGAACGCACCTTCAGTGCTGCTGGTGGCTTTGTTACCGATCACAGGGTGCGCCTGTCCACCGAATCAGTTGATCGACTGACCTTCATCAAGATGAATCAGTCTTGGATCACCCACAGCTACCAAGCACCTGAAGCTGATGTAACCGAATAATTTTTTTTGAAATATCACATCCCTTAAAGACTGCCTATGCTGATGCTGAGTGACTGTCCTGTTATGTTGATTGTCTATCCTCTTCCTCCTCCACTGATATGTTGGAAGAACATTTCTGGTTCTGGGTGATGCCATCAGCCCAATTTTTCTGCCCCTGTTTAACAGGGGCGTTTAATTACAATTTTTGATGCAATGCTTTGCAGCAGGGCTAATTCCTGCAATAAAACTAGAGTATATGCGAGAGGTTGTAGTGTCGGGGCACCTATGCCTAAGGCCCAATTTTTCTGCCCCTGTTTAACAGGGACATGCAATTACAATTCTTGATATAATATTTCACAGGAGGGCCTGTTCCTGTGCCCACCCAGAGTAACTGAGGACTTATAGTGTTGTGGCACCACCAAAGGTCAATTTTTCTACCACTGTTCAACAATGGCATGTAATTACAATTCTTGATATAATCGTTCACAGCAGGGCACTCCAGCACCCACCAAGAGTCACTTTGAGGGCTTACAATGTTGTGGCAAAACCAACACCTTGTTCCGCCATTTCTGCAGAGCATATAGGGCAGGCCCCTACTTTCAAACATCCAACTTACAAACATCTCCTACTTGCAAACGGAAGGAGACAACAGCAAGTGAGATGAAAAAAGATGGATGACAAAACAAATTATACAGGGGTGATAACCCTTCCCTATGTTTTCCAAAAAGCTTAAAAATAGTTTTTTGACTGGAGCTACACTTTAAAAATGTACCAGTTGAAAATTACAAACAGATTCAACTTAACACAACAAACCTACACAGTCCTTGTCTTGTTTGCACCGCCTGTATACTGCTGTTCTAAATATATAGGGTCTGGGGGCCACACACATTTCCTTTTTTAATATGGGGTTCCCCTTAATATGCGTACAAGGGCCAAAGGGGCTAGTAATGGGCAGGGAGGGCTACCCATGCCATTTTTCTCAGTGATTTTCAACCATATTGCAGGAACCAGATTTAACATTAAAACCGCAAGCAGTTTTAAATGATGTTATTTCCGTTTAATGTCATTTTGTGCAGGGACTGTTCTAAACATGGCAAACATGGCAAACATGGCAAACATGTGGCACTTCACAGGCATACTACAGACACCCCACAGGCACCATATTTAAAGGAATTTCACTTTAATCATTTTAATCAATAAAATCAGTGCTCCCACCAAAACAGCCATTTTTAAAAACATTCTAGGCATTGACCCATGTCCCCTGGGACAGGAGCCAGGTCCTCAAACCCTTTTTAGGACAGTATCTTGCATATTAGCCGTTAAAATTAGCACTTTTAAATTTCAACCGTTCGAGTCCCATAGACTTCAATGGGGTTCTAAAGTTCGTACAAATTTGGAGTCCGTTCGAAAGTGCTGGTGCTAACTGGGGGTTTTTGGCTCATCCCTAGCAGCCACTACAAAAAATCCAACTTTGTGTTGGGAAGAACTATAAACAAGATGGTTGTTATGGCGCTTTCCTATAACAGTGCAAAAAGTCACTTCCTATTTATGAGCTGAAAATTGCATACTATTTAAGTTACAAATATTTCAGCCTTCTCAAAGTGCTAGTATTGCTAGATCACAGTGCAAAAATCTGCAAATTATTAAAAATATACAGAAAAGATAAATTTGAAGTTAAATAAAATAATAACTGTGCAAAAAAAAAAAAAAAAAAAAAAAAAAAAAAAAAAAAAAAAATGTGCTTACGTGCTGTAGTGCAAAATACGTGCATATAGAGCATATCAAGCTTATTTCATCTTCACACAAAAAAACATTTGAAAATTTGACAGAAAATCCAAAAAACAAAGCAAACCAAAAAAACAAAATAAAAAAAATCAAACAAACAAACACTTCCTCAGAAAAAGTTTTCCCAGAAGAATTTCACAAAAAATTCAATAAAAAAGTGGCTCGTGCTCAGTGCATTCTGAAACACAACCGGAGTGTTTTCCGTGCGTAAAGCAAATTGCCGCACTCACCAGCTCCCCTGCAGGGGCTAACTCGCTTCCACAGTGAGCCCCTGTGCCGCTGTATAAAGCTGGTCTGGTTTAGTGTTCAGTTATTCCTAATTTCCTTGTGTTTAAATATAGAACATCCATAGTATTAGGGTCCTTTCACACGGGGCGGATCAGTTCTGATCCGCCCCGTGGATGTCCGTTTGCTCAGCGGGGATCACTCCGCCGATCCCCGCTGAGCAGGGAGATGACAGGTCTGTCTCCGCACACTGTGCAGGGACGGACCTGTCACAGCGCCGCTCTCCCCTATGGGAGATCGGATGACGACGGACCGCAGTGCCCGTCGTCATCCGATCCGATCCGCAGACGGATGGAAAAATAGCTTTTTCCTCCGTCACACTTTTTCGGATCGGAGCGGGTCGGATGTCAGCGGACATGTCACCGCTGACATCCGACGCTCCATAGACCTCTATGGAGCACCCGTTCAGGTCCGCCTGAAAAACTGACAGGCGGGCCTGAACGGGACGTTAGTGTGAAAGGGGCCTAATACAGTTTTAGAATGAGCACCTTTATTATATACAACAAGTGGCTACTCACATGATCACAGATTAAAAACATTTGTAAATGTCATGTTTATTTTTTACATTTTAAATATTTGAGATATGACATTTACGAACGTTTTTAATCTGTGATCATGCGAGTAGCCACTTGTTGTATATAATAAAGGTGCTCATTTTTAAAACGGTATTATACTATGGATGTTCTATATTTCTTTATATAAACAAGGAAAAAAAAATAAAAATAAAAAATAAATGAGGAATAACTGAACACTAAACCGGACCAGCTTTATACAGCGGCACAGGGGCTCACACTGTGGAGGAGAGTTAACCCCTGCAGGGGCAGGGGAGCTGGTGAGTGCGGCAATTTGCTTTACGCACAGAAAATGCACTGGTTGTGTTCCGGAATACACCAGGTACTGAGCACGAGTCATTTTTTGAACTTTGTGAAATTCCTCTGGGGAAGAAAAAAAAAAAAAACTATGAAAAATACTGGAGGATTTTTAATTTTTTTTTTTTTTGTTTGCTTTGTTTTTTGGATTTTCTGTCAAATTTCAAATGTTTGTGTTCTTTGAAAAGTTTGTTTGTGTGAAGACGATATAAGCTTGATAGGCTCTATATGCATGTATTTTGCACTACAGCACGTAAGCACTTTTTTTGCAGTTATTTTATTTAACTTCCAATTTTATAAGTTTTCTGTATATTTTTAGTAATTTGCAGATTTTTGAACTGTGATTTAGCAATACTAGCAATTTGAGAAGGCTGAAATATTTGTAACTTAAATAGTATGCGATTTTCAACTCATAAAGCGACTTTTTGCACTGTTATAGGAGAGCACCATAACTACCACCTTGTTATTTATAGAACATTTGTTTATTGCGCAAAAACTGCAGGGGTGATCAAATACCACCAAAAGAAAGCTCTATTTGTGGGTAAAAAAGGAAGTCAATTTTGTTTGGGAGCTACATCGCACAATTGTCTTTTAAAGTGACACAGTGCCAAATTGTAAAAAGTACTCAGGTCTTTGGCCAGCAAAATGGTCTGGGGCTTAAGTGGTTAAAGACACCAATCCTGTCCTGCTTCTAATACAAAGATTTTACTTTCTCCATCAGCTCATCCTACAGTAATTCCCTTTTGTATCACTTGACTCTCCCTCTTACATTGCAAGTTCTTATGAGCAGGGCCCTCCAATTCCTCTTGTATCAAATTGTATTGCAACGTTTGCCTTCAAATTGGTATGCAAACCTGCGAGACCAAATATTTGAGTGCTGTTGGCAGCTGGGGGGGGGGGGGGGGTGACATTTTCTCCCCAAGAGGGAGTGCTTTCTTGCTCATACAGGAGAAAAAAAAAAAAAAAAAAAAAAAAAAAAAAAAAATTACCAGTTCTAACCTTTCACTAATTAAGCCCCCGTTCACACCTATGCAAATTAGATTTGCATTTCTCCGCATCCAATTTACATAGTAGGAGAATGTGACTGGCTCCCTATGGAGCTGGTTCATACATCTCTGGGGTGGCTGCAGCGCTCACTGCTGAAAAAAAAAAAAAAAAAAAGTGTATTCTAGACAATTGTATACAGCCTGTCTTGGCCAACATCAGTACCCAATCTCTAAATTGGCACAAGTTTCCAGAGATTCTCAAATTTCAAGGACAGCCTTGCTAGAAGAGTGGGTTTTGTGTGTCAAAAATAAAATAAAAAATAAAAACCCAACTCTTCTAGCAAGGCTGTCCTTTAAATTGGCACAAGTTTCCAGAGATTTACTCAAATTTCGAGAGGTTGGGTATTGATGTTGGCCAAGACATGCTGTGCAATCTTCATTCAAATTGATCTCAGCAGTGTTCTGTAGGGTTAAGGCTCTGTGCAGACAATTTAAGTTCATGCTGGTCAGACCATAGCTTTATGGAGCTGGTTTTGGGCGCTGTAATTCTGCAATGAAAATGCCGCCCCCCCCCCCCCAAAGCTGTTAACATAAGGTTGCAAGTATACAATTTTCTAAAAATTGACTTTTTTTTTTACACACTAGAAGAGGCAACTCCACATTAATAACCATGGTTTGGAATGGGAAGTCCAACAAGTTCATATACATGCCAAGCTGCAAGACTTGGCAAATCAATAAAATCAAATGCCAGAGATGTGCAATAGCTTTAGCTGCACTCACCTAAGGTGTATGAATTATTGCACAAAGCCAACACTATATCAAAAGTGCTAGTGCAAAAAGCCAATAAAGCAATCTTACTAAAAAAGGTAAAAAAAAAAAGAATTAATAAATTCCAAAAAGGTGTCAATTGTTTATGAACAATGTGTGACACCTTTGATGGACTTTAAAAAGTCTTTAAAATGTCATTACAAGATTGCTAGGATATTGATTTACTGAATTTTTGCACCAGCACCCTTGCTACAGCATTAACACTGATGTTTTGCTCACGAGGCCACAAACTTTTAGAATGTCGATGCAAATTGACTTCCTGCAAGTAAAGCTTGGCCCCATCACTCCAGTCTTTTAGGCCTCTTATTGGTTAGTGAGGCATCTAGCACAGAAAAAAAAAATGGTGAATAAAAATAAGGAGTATTGGTAGAAGGGATGGATCCAAGCAAATCCAAGAGTTAAACATACACTGTGGCCATTCTGTTATATAGTTGTGTCATGGGCAGTTACTATAGAAGAGAAAAACATGTTTAGACAGCTTTGATACAAGACTTTACAACCATTCTTTTTTCCTTTTCCATTTATTAGCCATATAAAAAAAAAAAAAAAAAAAAAATCACAAAGGATGGGGAAAGGAACATTTTTCCAGAGACTGGTTTTCATCTTCTTCAGTCAGGCCATCTGCACAAAATGTGTACCTGGAAAAAGATCATGCAAAATGAACCAGAAAAACCAGAAATGTGGTTTCAAAGATACAAGATGTGTTTTCTAATCAGAAAGCAATATTTAGAGCATAACAATCTAAGCTCAGGAGCGAGGACCAGATCCTGCAGAATGATTTCAGAGTCTAGGCCAGGGGCCTCCAAACTTTCTAAACAAAAGGGCCAGTTTATGGTCCTTCAGACTTTTGGGGGGGGGGGGGGTGGGGGGGAATTGGCCAGTGGGAGTGGGGTTCTTCCTGCATTCATGGCAATAGTGCCTCATTGGTGCCAGTGGGAGGAATGCTGCCCCATTGGTGCAAGTAAGAATATTTTCTTGCATCAGTGAGAGTATTGGTGCCCCATGGGCTGGATAAAGTCAAACAAACAAAGGGCCACATCTCACCCCCAAGCCACAGTTTGGAGACCACTAGTCTAGGTTAACATCTATGGCACTTTGGTCATATGTAAAAAAATTTAAAAGCCGCTTTTTTGCTGCAGTGCATTTTGTTACTTCACCCTTTTTATGTTTTGTAGGCCAATTCAGCATCAAGTCAAAAAACGGAGTTACGTACCGGTAACATCCTTTTCCGGGAGTCTTTCAGGACAGCCACCTTAGAGAGAACCTGGCTCCTCCCCTCTCAGGAAACACCGCCTTCAATTTCAAGATTTAAGCCTCGTCCTCCCTCTGTTCCTCAGTTCTTCCAGAGTACCTCCGGTCAACTGGGGAGACACAAGAACACGTCAAACAAACAAACTTTCAATCTTACCCGACGGTCTCATGTGACGAGTTCCCGACAATCTCCAAAAACCTGGGTGGGAACCGGGGCTGTCCTGAAAGACTCCCGGAAATGGATGTTACCGGTACGTAACTCAGTTTTTCCCAAGTTCGTCTTTCAGGACAGCCACCTTAGAGAGGATAAGCGAGCACATTACCTTAGGGTGGGACCACTGCTTGCAGCACTTTACGACCAAAGGCCTGGTCTTTGGCTGACAGAAGATCCAGTCTATAGTGTTTCACGAACGTAGCAAAACTGGCCCACGTTGCAGCTCTACAGATCTGTTCAGGAGATGCACCAGCCCACTCTGCCTGAGAAGTTGCCACTGCCCTGGTTGAGTGTGCTCTAATCCCAACTGGGGGTTCTAACCCCCCTGCCACGTAAGCCTGCCCAATGGCTAACCTTAACCATCTGGCTATCGTACGTCTAGATGCTCTGGAACCCTTCCTAGCCCCTGAAAACACAAAAAGTGAATCAGACTTCCTGAACTGACTTGTGCAATCTAAATAATGAAGGACACATCTTCTAACATCCAATCTATGAAAGATGTGTTCCTGTTCTCTTACTGGATTTGAACAGAAAGTAGGTAGCACAATCTCCTGGGCTCTATGAAAACTAGAGGCTACCTTAGGCAAAAAGGCCGGATCCGTCTTAAAAACCAAACGGTCCGGAAAAACCTGAAAAAAAAGGTGCCCTAACAGAAAGGGCTTCGAGTTCACTCACTCTCCTTGCTGTAGTGATCGCCACCAAAAACACCGTTTTGAGAGTGATCAGTTTTAATGAGCAACATTCCAATGGCTCAAAAGGTTCTCCTGTGAGAAATTGTAAAACTAAAGAAAGATCCCAAACTGGGAAGGGGGAATTTGAAACAGGTCTCTGCCTACTTAGGGCTTTGAAGAATCTCATTATCCAAGGGTCTGAAGCTAGCTGCCTTTCTAGAAACACGCTTAAAGCGGATACCTGACCCTTCAGAGTTCCAAGGGCTAAACCTTTATCTGCCCCAGCCTGTAGGAACTCTAGAACGGCTACAGAGCTGTGCACATTGAAGGAGCTCTCTGAGCACCAGCTATTGAACCGCCTCCATACCTTTAAGTAAATGGTCCGGGTTTCCTTTTTCCTGCAGTTTAGGAGAGTGGCTACTAAGCGATCTGAGAAGCCCTTGCCCTTCAACAATTCTTCCTCAGAAGCCAAGCTGCAAGGTTCCACCGCTCTACCTGAGGACAGCAGATTGGACCCTGAGAAAGGAGATCCTCCTGGACTGGGAGAATCCAGGGGGGGTTCTACAGACAGGCCCTTCAGAATGGAGAACCACGGCCTCCTGGGCCAGTGAGGTGCGATTAGAATAAGGGTAGTGTTCTCCACCTGAAACTTCCTTAACACTGCCGGAATCAGTACGGGAGGGGGGAAAGCATAGCACCTGGAGAAACCCCAATTCTGTGCTAGTGCGTCCAACGCCAACGCCCCGTCCCCCTTGTTTATAGAAAAGAAGCTGGCTACCTTCGCGTTTCCCTCGAGGCAAAGAGGTCTATCGAAGGAATCCCCCACCTCTGGGTGATCATTTCGAAAACCTCCTGTTTGAGAACCCAGTTGCCTTCTCTCAATGTTCTCCTGCTGAGGAAATCTGCCACCTGATTTTGCTCCCCCTTCAAGTGGACTGCTGACAGGGACAGGACATTTGCTTCGGCCCACCTGAGGATGGCTTTTGTTAGGGCCCATAAGGATTCGCTCCTGGTGCCCCCCTGTCTGTTGATGTAGGCTACCACTGAGGAATTGTCCGACCTGACTTTTACATGATGCCCCCGGAGTTCTCTCTGAAAGGTCCTGAGAGCCAGATCTTCTGCCCTCAGCTCCCTCCAATTCGAGGATCTCTTCGACTCCCTCCTCTCCCAGGTACCCTGTATCAGGCGGGAGTCTAGGTGTGCACCCCAACCTGAGCTGCTTGCATCGGTTGTGACCACCCTGGATATTGGTAAAATCCACTCTAGGCCCTGGGACAAATTTGCTCCCTTTCTCCACCACCAGAGGGACCTCTTTACCTGGTCCGGAACCGACAAAGAATCCAGTGACCCCTGGCTGTGATCCCAAACCTTCAGTATTAATTGCAGGGGACGGTAATGTAATCCTGCCCACTGGACCGCTGGGAGCGTGGACGTCAGCAAACCCAATGCCGACATGACCCTCCTTACTGAGATCTGGTGGCTGCCCTGGAGAAACAACAGTGCCTTGTCTACCTTTTGAATATTTTCTGAAGGGAGGAAGATTTTCTGTACTGTTGAGTCCAACACATACCCCAGGAAGGTGACCCTCTGGGAAGGATCTAAGTTGGACTTCTCCAGGTTCAGAAGCCAACCCAAGTTTACTAACAGGTCTCTTGTTATCTGTAAATTTCGAGTCAACTGTGTCGGAGAAGGGGCAAACAGGAGAAGATCGTCGAGATACGCGATCACCGAGATTCCCCTGAGACGCAGATAAGCCAGAACTTCTGCCATTACTTTGGTGAAGATCCGGGGGGGAAGAGGATAGCCCGAAGGGAAGTGCTTTGAACTGTAGGTGTAGCACCCCTACCGAGGTTCTTACTGCCAGTCTGAGGAAACGCTGGTGGGTCTCTGCGATGGGAATATGCAGGTATGCATCTTTTAAATCTATCGATGCCATGAAACAGTTTGGTGGAAGAAGTGCTTTCACCGAGTAAACTGAATCCATCCGAAACCTTTTGTAGGTGACTGAGACATTCAGAGGCTTCAGGTTCAGGATAAGCCTGAACTTTCCCGAAGGCTTGCGAACCACAAACACGTGGGAATAGAAGCCCCTGCCTGTCTCTCCTGCTGGGACCCGTACTACCACTTCTTGTTCCTCTAACTCCTGCAGAGAGGAAAGAAGGGCAGATGATTTTTCTGCACATTTTGGCAGCTCGGTGACAAGGAGTCTCAGAGGGGGGAGTTCTGAAAACTCCAAACGGTAACCTCTTCTGATGATCCCCAACACAAACTGATTGGAGGTGATCATCTCCCACTGTGGGAGGAAGGCCCCCAACCTTCCTCCCACTGTGACCCTGTCACAGACTTTTTGGGCTGTTCAGGAGGGCGAAAAATTGCTCCCCCGCGCCCGTTGCCCTTGAGCCCCCAACTTTTCTTCTGCCGATCAGTTCTAGGGGCTTCAAACTTCTGAGGATGAGTCTTTTTCTTTGACTGCTCCCCAAATTTCCTCTTAACGGGAAAGGCCTTTTTCTTATCCGCCGTGCGATCAAGCACTGCTTCAAGACCTGGCCCAAACAGCAAGTCTCCTGTAAAAGGGATCCCACAGAGCTTTGCTTTGGACACATTGTCCCCCTGCCAGGTCTTCAGCCATAAAGCCCTCCTAGCTGAGTTGGTCAGAGCCGAGGACCTTGCAGACATTCGCACGGATTCAGCTGAAGCATCCGCAATGTATGCTATCCCCTTAAGCAGCATGGGAAAGGAGGATAGAATGGTCTCCTTTGCCGTCCCTGCTTCAATGTACGCGTTAATTTGGGTAAGCCAATACTCCATATTACGAGCCACCACTGTGGCTGCCATGGCCGGTTTAAGATTCCCCTGTGATGAGTCCCAGGCTCTCTTTAGGAGTGAATCCATCCTTCGATCCATAGGGTTTGAAAGTACCCCCATGTCCTCGAAGGCCAGATCAGTGTGTCTGGACACCTGGGAAAAAGCAGCATCTAATCTGGGAGATTTATTCCAGACGAGAGCCCCCTCTTCCGAAAAAGGAAACCTTCGTTTTAATGCCCCAGAAAAGAAAGGTTTCCTCTCAGGATCCTGCCATTCCTTCTTGATGGCATCGATCAAGACGTCATGCGCCGGGAACACACGCTTTTTCTGTTCCCCCATGCCCTTGTACATCTGATCATGGAGTGACAATGCCTTCTTTTCCTCTTGTATGCCTAAAGTGGTATGAATAGCTCCTAAGAGCTCATCCACTTCCTCCAGGGAAAGCTTATACCGTGAGGTTCTACTGGATTCCCCATCCAACCCCTCATCGTCAGATTCCCCTTGGGAGTCTGAGCCGACACTGTCAACCTCTTCCTCCGCTTCCTCTCTGGGACCCCCTGGATTCTCTCCACCTGCAGGAGGAACATCCACAGGGCTAGATGGTACACTCTGCTGCGCTGGTGTAGGAGTGCTCTGGGGCTGAGGCCACTGTAAACTAGAAAAAAGTGTTTTGAAGGACTGGAAAGTATTAGAGAGTTCCTTCACAGAAGCCGCCAGATCTGCCCCCTGTTCTGCTGCCTGCTCCCTAACCAACCCCTCAATACACTCTCTGCAAAGTGCCTTGGACCAGGAATCCCCCATAGAGGCTCTACATGAAGGACACTTCTTCCTAGAACCATGGGGGGACTTGCTTGTGGCTTTCTGAAAGACAGAAATAAAAGAGAGAGCAGCATAAGATTAAAAAAGAAAAAGAAACACCAGCGCTACATAGAGGACCACCGGGAGTGCCCCCCCCCAGGATCAACCACCACCAGGATCCCAGACGCACTGCCCTTCCCCCCGACCACCAAGGGGGAAAAAACACCAATGGAGCTACTGGTTATAATGTAAGGGAACACCTCCCCAGGGTTCCCCTTACCTTTGAGTGGCTGGTGCTGTTATCTCCAGGAGCTCTTGGAGCCTCTGCTTCAGACATTCTCCTGTTGAGGAATAGTGGTGCGAACGTGCCTCCTACAGCTGCCTGTACAACTTTAGAAAGAGAGGCTGCACCAGCCAAACGCTTGGTCCCCTTTCACGTGCCGCGTCCGGAACAGGAAGACGCGGATACAACGAAGAAGTCCGCCCCCACCGGAACTGACGTCGCCCGTCATCCGGTCCGGCCTCCAGCTCCAAGCCGACTGCTAACACAGGGGGACCTTGGACGTCTCGTTGCAGCGCCCCCCTGGGCGAACGAAGGGATGGACGGCCCCAAACTTCCTGCTTTCCCCAAGCGAAGTTTAGAGTGCGTGTAAAAAAGGTCAGTACGAGGGTCCAGCTCCCCAGCCGACCGGACTGCCTACCCTGTTGCAGCACCCTCCTGGGTGAACGAACAGGAGAACCTCTAAAACTTCCTGCTTTCCCCAAGCGAAGATTAGAGTACATGTAAGACGGTCAGTACGACAGATGATCGGACTGCCGAACGGAGTCAGAGCTCCATTTCAGATACGTAGCCTCAGTTTCGCCAACTGATTTAGCTAAGGTTCCTTAGCGGTGTCTCCCCGACGGAGGAAACACCATAACTGAGGAACAGAGGGAGGACGAGGCTTAAATCTTGAAATTGAAGGTGGTGTTTCCTGAGAGGGGAGGAGCCAGGGTCTCTCTAAGGTGGCTGTCCTGAAAGACGAACTTGGGAAATATTGATCCACAGGTCAGCAAAAAAAAACTGTCCTGCACCCACTCCTAAGGTAAAAATACAATAGCCAAAGAAAGTCTTAATGAAGTTTAAGGCAAAGCCTTCTGTGTTTTTATAATGTCACCTTTCGAGCTATAAATAGATCAAAGCTACATTTCTCAAAAGTCAGAATTAAACCCTCTGCTGATTTTTTTTTCACAGTCCTCTTGGCTTCCAACAGTTAAAAGGGGAACAGTTTTTCCAAAACTTTAAAAGTAGAACTAAAAGGTGCTAAGAGTGGAGAAGAATTAGGAACCCTGTCAGTTTTTATTGCTGTGTGCCCCCATGTTAGGGAGATGCACCCTTTGTCCCATTTACCATTATCATTGAAAGTGAAGGAACCCCCCCCAGAAAAGTCCCAGCCAAAAATGAGTTTTGCCTATAGTTCTATATTAAGACAGACTTAAAATTACACCCACTTTTTTGGATATCACTTACGCCAATTTTCACAATTTCCCAGATTGCACCTAAGGCTTTAAGTATTTCAGCTTAATCACTTGACCTGCAGATAACTTGCCCACCCATCCACGGCCAGGCCATTTTTTGCAATACTTTGGATACAGCATTGCATAACCATGCAAATGTCCATTAAAGATGTACAGTGCATCCAAAAAATATTCACAGCAGCTTTTCCTCAAAAATCTACAAACACTCAATAAGGATGAGCTCCGGCATTTTTGCACAGCCCAACAGGAAGTCGGCACTTCGCTAATCACAGGCAGCGAGACATTTCCCGATCTTTGCAGCCATGCAACCAGGCAATGTCTCACTGCCTGTGATCAGCGCAGTGCCGACTTCCTGGTGGGCTCTGCACGTGGGCTGTGCGAGCATGCTGGTGCTCATCCCTGCATGGTTGATACATAGGGAAAAAAAAAAAAAAAAAAAAACGATGCTCCCTGCACTACTTTGGTACAACTTGGATCCTTCAGCCAATTGAATATCACTGAAGTCATATCAAAGTCGGATCCCGTTCTTGATTGATCCGACTTTGGCATGCGACTTGTGCTCTGATCTTGAAGGGGAACTTCACGCCAAAATATAATAAAAAAAAAAAAAAAAACATTTTTTAAGTCATTCATTAGGCAGCTCCAGGGTCTCTTGTGACTTCTTCCTTGTTCAGCTATTCTGCCTACTCCGCTGATGTGTTCTAGCCCTCTGGTTCTTCTCCACCATCTTCTCGCTCTTTTGCTGGGTCCTCCACTTTTTCCCTCTGTTCCAATGTTGACGCAACGCACTCTCCTGCTCTAATGCTGGGTGCACCACTACATATATAGGCATGGGGCAGGGTCATCGGAGGCCCGCCCCTTAAGACACCACCCCATCATACCCTGGGCAGTGACATGAGGCGTGGGGACTCCAGACGACATGATCAGTGACCCCACCCCAATATACGTAGTGGCACACTGCATGCCCAGCATTAGAGCAGGAAAGAGGGACGAGCAAGAAGACCCGAAGAGGAAGAAGAACTGGCGGAAGAGCTGCCTTAATAAAATTACTTTAAAAATCTGTAATATGTTTTGTTTTATTTTTTATTTTTTTGTTAGGTGACCGGGTATGATTACGAATAGACACTGTCCACAGACCCAACAACCAACAGCCAGGGTTGACAGGAAGAGACCCTCATCTTCAACATGGGAAGAAGGTGCTTTGGGGTGGGGGCACCCCTGCCCCACACCCCCCCACAGGAGGAGAGCCAGAGAAATTACCCAAATATAGGTGTGCCAAGGTTGTATCATAGGCCATAACTGGTGCCAAAGGCGTTTCATAAATATAAATATATATGTATTGAGCAAAGGCTGGTAATACTTATTTACATGCAATTCATTTATAAATTTGCAAAGATTTCAAACGTCTTTCACGTTGTCATTATGGGATATGGTTTGCAGAATTTTGAGGAGGAGACTAATGACTACTACATTTTGGAAAGGCTGTAACCTACCAAAATGTGAAGCGCTGTGAATACTTTCCAGATGCACTGCATGTCATTCTTTCTCACAAAGTAGAGCTCTTTTGGTGGCATTTGATCACCACTACATTTATGCCAACAAAAAAAACTATTTTGAAAACTTTCTAGAAAGTAAAAGATTCCATCATAAATTTAGGCTAATGTACTCTGCTACAAGTTTTTGGTAGAATAAAAAAAAAAAAAAAACCTCAATGGGCATATATTGACTTGCTAACGCAAATGTTATAGCATTTACAAACACTATGGGATGAGTTTAGGGATTTATATACTGGTAATGACACTGTACTAATGACACTGGCTGGCAAGGGCTTAAATATTTAGGGCAATCAGTGTATGTGCTGCTTTCACTAAGGAGAGTCAATTCTGGTCCCTACAGAGAAACCATCCCAAAGGCCCCCCCCCCCCCCCCCCCCAGAACAGCAAACTGCCCTGTTCACATAGGCAGATCCAAATTCTTTGTTTACTGAAGATTGGTGGGTGCCGAGCAACAGTTTCTGGCACCTGCAGATCGGCCTCGGCTGTTAAGATTCAGAGCAGAAGTAACCTGCCAGTGGCACGCAACACCTGCAGGCAGAATTGTGATTCTGTGCACAGCTGGCGCCCTGTGGCAGTAAAACAGCTATAGGGCAATCACTAAGTGGCAAAAAGATGTAGTGAAACATTTTATATGTGATACATACATTGCCCCATTTGGTCCATATTGCACAACGACAACTGAGGCACCTAGTTTGGGATTGAGGAAGTAGAGTGCCATTTTATGCCAAATAAATTCCACCTTCTGGACGGGCTTGACATCTAACCCCACTTCAATGAAGGATGAGTAGGTTGAACCAGAACGAAGGAGTCCACTGAAAAAAAAGGAAACTCATTAATTTGAAACACACACACACACACACACACACACACACCCACCTTATTTATAGCCACTTCCCGATTGCTACATAGCATTTACGAGGGTAGTTTCCCCCAATGTAACAGTGGACCACACTTGTTTAGGTTACCAATTTTTCGAAATGAAACTAGTTTTGTTGTGACAAGATTCAACATTTTTCCATTGGATTCAAAGTATTCAAATAAAAAACTTTAATCAAAGATAGAATTGTTCTGATGCGTGAACAGGTTTTAGTCTATTCAAATTTAGAATATAAAATATAGCCATCTTCCAAAATTCTAAGTAGGAATCTTTTCACTTTTATACCTTACTGTATTTTTAGCAATATGTATTCATTTTGTTATTTTGGATGCGTTGAAATTTGCCACTATAGTGACCTGGAAATTTGGATACATCCAAATCTCTGAAAAATTAGTCTGAATTTGGATCTGTAAAAAAATTGAACATCTGCAAACCATGGACTTAAATTTGCATTATCACAGCGTTTATCCACACTTTAAGCCATGCTAGGCCAAGGTCTGACAAATCTTTAATATGCCTCACACCAGAAATAGATACATGAACAAGACACAATCCTACCTGTAAATTTCATACCGACTAGAACATACATCCATTCCACAGAGAGACACTGAAAGAGACCCCAAAACAAACTCTGATCCATCAATTGTGATGGATACGTGGTACCGCCAGCCTAAAATAAGAAATTCCCCAGTTAGACAAATGGCATGTATGGTAAATCTTTCCCTCTACAGCACCCTGCAAAGGTGCACTAAGGTTCAGAAAGTAGATGTTTTAGCCTTCAGTTAGAACAAGCACAAGCCTGGGTTCACACCATCACCGCATCCATCTCACAGCAGGGTCTGGTGCACCCTGGTTCACCATTTCAGCCTGAATTCAGGCCTGAAAACAGAACAAAAAGTTGCAGGGTTTTTGTGCAAAAACTGGACCTGCTATGGCGATGTGAACCGGCTCCATAGAGAGCCAGTCAAAATCCGCTATTGTGAATTGGATGCAGGGAACTAGCATCCAATTTGAAATGGTGTGAACCCAGCCTAAGATCAGCAAGGCCAAAATTTACACATGCAGTGTCCTGCTTTTATTTTTTTTTTTCCCCAGCTTAAACACAGGACTCTTAATACTGGTTTTTAATCCTTCCTGCTAGCAGTAAAATTTGTTTTAAACCTTTACATTTTTATTGCTTTCTGGTTCCTAGCCTAGGCCAATATATTACAAAAAAAGTCTTGTGCATTTTTCTTTCCTTGCTCAACTGAGGGCTCTAAGCCAAGCACACCCTTCTGCCTGCATACCTGAGCTAAGGGCAGATGGAGTCCAGGAAGTAAAGTGCTCCATGAACCACCTGCCCTTAAAGTGTTTCTGCACCTTAAAAAATAAATAAAATAAAAAGCCAGCAGCTACAAATATTGCAGCTGCTGACTTAATAAATTGGACACTTACCTGTCCCAGGGTCCAGCGATGTCGGCGGCAGATGAGGAGCGATTGCTCCTCTCTGCTGCCCCCACTGCCATCCTCTGTCAGGGAATCGGGAAGTGAAGCATTGCGGCTTCAGTTCCCTACCGCACGAGCCGCGTGTCTGCTTGTACCTGCTGTGTCCTGGGAACTTGTGTCTCCCAGAACACAACGGGGGGAGGGGCATCTGCTGTGGCACTGGAGGGGGGGGGGGGGGAGGGATCAGAGGAGCGGAACTTCCACTTCAGGGTGGAGGACCGATTTAAGTGTCTGCAGCTAGAAATGCTAGGAGTTTTCTAAAGTGGATTTTAAAGGTGGGCCAAACTGTTCTTGTATATTACCTCAAGAACTCTAAACTCTTCCTACCATAAAATTTGGTCTCCTGCTACCTTGACCACAGACAGTGTTTGTTGCAGGAAAAAGAAATTGCACTGCCTATGGCCAGCTTTAATTTTTGAAAGACAATGGCTGACTGGAGTTAAGCAGAGGGAAGGAGAAGCATGCAAAATATATGTGTTTACAGTTGGGTTGCAGGCATCATATGTATTTAAGAGCTGCTGGCTCAAGATATGATCCTTGATTTCTATGGATGTTTACAGTTGATGAACCAGAGCACCCTGGGGAATAATGGGCTTCCAGGAAGCCCAAATTGACGGGCAAAAGCTTGGAAAAATGTAATTAGATCAGTCTTAACGTGGGAGGACAAGGAAGCAAGCACCATCACATTAGTTTTAATTAAAAAAAAAAAAAAAAACTAGTCAGGGAAGTGCATACGTAGAAAGTTATTGGTGTCTCCAGTAACAAGGTAGAAGGTCTTTCTGGTAGTTGGATCTTGGGTATAGCCGTCAGCATAATAACCCATGATGGCACAGCTTTTGTTGCTGCAGGGGAACCCAGCACCCTGAGAAGAGGAAGAGGTTACAAATAGTATTATAAATTTAATATGCACCCATCCTTCAGGCAAAAGCAAGCCATTTTCCTTAACCCTGTCAAGTGATTGTCAAACCACACACTTATGATATCATGCAATCGTTTAAAGTTCACTAAACCCACACAAATAGCGCATTGCATGTTGCTCATATTTAGTCAACAAGATTTTTCTTTTTATATACAGAACACAAACACCCTGGTGGATCCTGCTGCTCTATCTCCACTTTCTGTCCATGCCCCCCCCAATTCAGCTAGGAATTTTGCAGAGAATTATTAGCAACGCTGCACACGCTCAGTTTTTAGCAAGTTTCTACACTGAGCATTTGATCCCTTTAAACTAGAGTCACACATTGGCATCTACAGTGGTAAATGACAGCCCACTCCCTCCTATGCTCACCAACCAGCTAAAACAATGGTGGTAGAATACTACATTTTGATTAATGGAGGCTTCATCTGCCTGTTATTTAGAAAACGTGCAACTAAAGTGATGCTGCCTCCGTTGATACACCTGTGTAATAAATATGTGATCTAATACATGAATGCAGGATATGTGGTTTATGTACGCAACACTTTCATTGACTATAATATACACAAACTATAAAGATAGTTCTTGCAGTAAAAGGGACTAGAAGTGATGCAAGCATTGCATTTGTCTGGTTCTCTTTTATGCACGAAAAAGTTGGTTTTAGTGCAAGTGGGTTTTTATTTTTTGCTAAAACCACCACAACACACACTTTATATAATCTCACACTATGAGAAGCATGTTTCCATAACGTAGCCAAGACTAATCCCAGATCATAGGAGCATCTTAAAAGAAAAAAAAATCACCTAAAAGATCTATAACAGTGGGGATTCCAACCGAGAGGTGCCCTAGTTGAGAGAAACCATAAGAGGATCCAGACATTTGGAGGATTTATGCTGACACAAGTTTTTTTTTGTTTTTTTCAAAGGGGAGAAGAGTTCTGAGAGCACAGAGGTGAATTGAGACCAATATCAAGTACAGAATTTTTTGAAAGGACACGAGACACTGCAGCTATACATTACTTTTAAAATGCAATATTTTCTGGATATGTACAGAAATATGAATGCATATGCATTTACTGCAAGAACTGTTTATGGAGAGATAAACACACACACACACACACACCTCATGCAATAGATCACATTTATTGCACAGGAGTATCAACAGCAAAGCATCACTTCATTTGCATACATCATAGGTGTGGGAACACTTTCAGTGCTTGCAGCAGTCAATATAGTTTGTCATTAATTTTACTGACAGTGTGGGGAATATCGCCAAAACTTTAGCTCATCTGCCTGTTATTCTAGGAAAGGCTGGAGGGACATTACACAGCTTGTCACTGGCAGAAATCTGCCGACACCATTTGACCAGCCTGTAAAGTAAATGGACATGGATATTTGTCAACTTTTTTTTAACCCAAAAAGTTAGCTGGGAAAAAAAAAAAAAAAAAAAAAAAAAACAACACTTAAAAGGCAAACCAACAGGACCACATCTTGTTTGCTACATCAGATTTATTTCTCAGTATAAGTGTACTTCCCCCACCCCCCCCCCCCCCCCCCCTTTGGTATATGCGATCCAGCCCCAAGCCATTGGCATAATGTGGAAATTGCCTGCTGTTTCTAAAGTTTTAGGATAAGCGTTGGCTGCATTCAGTAGGTGAAGGCTTTTATTTTAGCCACTTCAATACTGGGCACTTTCACCCCCTTCCTGCCCAGGCCAAATTTCCAGCACTGTCACACAACACTGTACCCAAATGAAATGGTCATAATTTTTTTCCCACAAATAGAGCTTTTTGGTGGCATTTAATTACAGCTGGCTTTTTTGCAAAAAGTAAATGTCAGAAAATTAGTAATTTCTCCTTTGCTGAGGTGGCACTTACGGGCATTAATTGTTATAGATTGGTGTCACAGATGGGGCTACATTGATAAGCAGGGCACTGACAATCATTGCCTGGTTTACCTGTATACTCTGCTGCAAGATGCTTCTCTTATTTTACATAGTCTTTGATTGCTTTTATTTCTATTACAAGGAATGTAGACGTCCCTTGTAAAAGAAATGAGTACGACAGGTCCTCTGAGATCTGGGGGTCAAAGAGACCTCATCTCACTTACAAAAAGTAATTTTACATTTAGAAGGAAATAAAAAAAAAAAAAATTTATATATATATATATATATATATATATATATATATATATATATATATATATATATATAGGCCCTTTAAGGCTGCTAGGTATGTCACTCTTGGAACTTTGACTGCCAGCCAATTGCTCGTGTCCAATTTTGGAGTCACGATGAGTGGATGTTTTTACCTATGCCCTTACCTGTTGGAAGGCACTGTATGATGGTGCAGGGTAACTGATAAAGCCATAAGGTTGTAAAATGCTTTCCTGAAAGAGCTGATGGCTTCTCCGATGGTTACAAGTAACCTTGTCATCCAATTCTGAAAATTAAACAAATCCAGCAGTCAGAATGCTAGCAATCTGCTGAGGAATAGATCATTTTGGAAGAGACTCTGAATTACCATCAAACATGTCATCAATGTTGCCAAATGAGAAAGAAAGTTCATCACAGCCTGGCATGCTCTGCCCTCCATTGGGATAAAAGTCCAGATGACCAACAGGCTGAGTCATACCAAAGCCTAAAAAAAAAAAAAAAAAAAAAAATAAAAAATAAAAGTTAGCGTTAGATTAGCGTAGAACTTGAAGTTGGTTTTAGTATTTCCACAAGATGTCTAGCTAGGAATGACATTTTCCTTCATGACCCACGTGCATGGACAGACCAGCTACATTTATAAAGTCTAAAGATTAACTCCCACAAAAAAAAAAAAAAAAAAAAAATAAAACACACACACAGAATGTACACATTGCCCAAATAGATGGAATGAATGAAACAGCTTTTAGCACTATAAAACAAGTCTGTCCATGTCACAAGATGGGACAAATTGAATTTTTGCATCAATTTGGAGGAAGGACAGACTTAAAAACAGATGAACAGCAATTTTTATTTACAGTACCAAAATGCAGCAAAGACCAGCCATTAGTGTGGATCACATCAACGAAGAACGCATCTGTGGGGTTGAGTCGGACTTCAGGTGGTGTATCTTGGAAATATGGCCCAGCTGGATCCAGACCTACAATATATCAGAGCAGACTGCTATTCATGAGAGGAAAAAAAAAAAAAAAAAAAAACACTAGTGTTTTTGTACAGCCCCAGCTAGTAAGAAACTACAAGTCCCAGGATGCATTGCTGACCACATAAGGGGATGGTACTAGCCAACTGTTAATAGGTTCTACTGGGTTAGAAAAAAGGAGGATCTGAAATATTTTAATTATGAACAGTCCATACAGTTTGACCTTACCAGATGCACTACCCCCTTAGGCGCTGCCAAGTTAGTTCATCTGCCAACACCACTACCGCCATACACAACACTCCCAATAAAACTGCAACAGTCCATCTTTAGGGTTTTCTAAAGCCCCATACACACATTGGATTTCCTGCTGATTTTTTCATTCAGATTTACCAAAACCATACAATATGGAGGTCAAACCTTAGGAGTTTCAATATGTATGCAATCAGACAGGACCGTGCACTACATGTTTTGGTAAATCTGAAGACAAAAATCTGTGTGTATGGGGCTTTAGTCTTGATTTTATTGGCAAAACTTTAACTTGAATGGGAGGAGGATTTCTTAAGTTCTCTTGCTGCATGTTGATTTTCTTTGGTTATAGCAATACAAAGTCACTCTGAACAACTCCTTATAGATAGAGTTGTAAAGAGCCACTTTGAATAACTTCACAAATATAGTCCCAGAGAATACATAGGCTGGATGATATGGAGTCACCCCGAAGCCTTTTCCTTTAGAAGGATTCTGCATTCTGGGCACACTTACCTCTGCCTGTTGACTGCTACTGCAATTAGTACAGCACTCCCAATTTAAATAAAAGGGCATCACTCTGACTAATCCCTTCTGACTGGATTTCCCTGGGTGTGGCACCTAAGCCACAGGCCATCACTGCCCATTTCCATGACTCCCGTTGCAGCATCCCTCAGTCACTGCAAGTACTGTTTCCCTGGGTTTCCACACACTTTTCCTCCCGAGCAACAGTCCATGTGCCAGTCACAAAAAGTTGATCACCCAGTCTTACTTCCTCCTGGCGACTCCATTTTTCTTTCGACACCCAGGCTACCACCAGCTACTCCATTCACACCAGACCCTGGGCACATGTCACCCCAGCTTATATGGGAGCCCTCCCCTCTGCCAATACAAATTGATAGGTCCGAGCTCTTCACATGAGCTGCCTGCCACTCAGGTCTCAAGTCCTACCCCTCTTGCAGAAGAATTCCACTGAAAGCAGAGGAGGTATCCTTTGAAACCGAGCACAGGTGATCACACCTCCCACTACAACAACTCTCCCCAGATCAAAAAACACAGGGCTTCTGAAGTCACAGGCCTGGTTAAATTTGCCTGTCTCTGGGGCCTGTCACTGAAAAAAACACACAGATCACCTACCTTTGGATAGTGACCTCTATCAAAAAAAAAAAAAAAAACACCCCACAAAACAGAACCCCACACCTTCAAAATTTCTATGGAGACACTGGGCTAGAGTGTGATTTGTATTGTAATATGTAGGGCAGTATTTCAGTGCTCTGTGCAGGCCACTTGGGGTCCTGAAAGTTGTTAAAACATGTCCTACTTAGCTGGCTTTACACAGGGACAGTCATACTGGAACAGAGGGCCTTCCCCAAACTTACTACATGGCTGGATTTGCACAATTGTCGAATAAATCTTTGTATTTTTTTCTGGATTATTAAAAACTGTATCCCAAAAGGGTTAAAAAAAATAAAAAAATAAAAAAAAAAGTAGATGGTTTGGCATTCTGTTAGTCCCAGGAATATCTGAAGGTGTAACTATGGCAGCATTTTCTGAAGTGGCCAGCAGAGGGAAGCCACAGCTATCCAGATACAGCTAGGCTGTCTGAAATGACATGAAAACCGAATCCCTGAAAGGATGTCAGAGGGAAGGGACCAGCATTCAGCATGGACCGCAAGCCGGGAGTGATGTCATCAACAAAAGTTGAGAAACTAAAATCAGTGCAGCCCCGCAGACAGTGGTGTATTAAGGTTGTGCTGCCCTAGGCCTGGCAAAACACACGCCCCTCAATTTAAATATGACCCACCCCTTCCTTTTTAGGATCTGTCCTGTCATGCGCTAGTGGTGGGGAGGAAAAATGTATATATAATCAGACCTCATGGCAGCTTGCGCCTTAGAGGGCAGCATGCCCCCCTCAGGGTAGACTCCTCCACTCTAGGACAAGACCCAGAGCCCTGTGTGCTCCCAGAATACAGACTCACAGCCTGCCACTCTGAGATAGGCTGAGGCTGGGGCTTTATCCGTAGTCATGCTACCATCTGCACAGATCCACCAATCCAAAAACTTCTCAAGTTACCTGGATACAGAATGAACCACCCAGCAGCACACAGATCAGACCTTATTAAACAAAATCACAGCTCACTGGAGTACAGTGAGCCAAACTGCTTTTAAGAACAAAAAGATAACCACTCTGTATAGTGTGGCAGCTAACACTTTAACAAAATTCTAGCACTTAGCCAACTGAGCACCTAGGGAGGGAGAAAATTATAATACACACACAAAAAGGCGATTCACAAGTAAACCAGCAGAAGCACATGTAAAGCAAGATCTACAAGCTGACACTGCTGTCTTTGCCAAGGACTAGTGCACCATATTTAACTATCAACCACCACCAGAACATGGGTCAGCCAGTGTGTATAGAAGAACATGACAGCACAGGAAGCTCTGGAGATGACATCAGTTGTTGGAGGTGGACAGAGGAGCTCGACGCAGAAGCTAGCAGCTTTTAAATGCATTGCCACTCTTTGTCCTCCCAAAGCATGCGACATCTCCAAAGCTTCCTACGCTGGCATCTCCTTCCATACACACTGGCTGACCTGGTGCCCAGTGGCAATGTTCTGACACAGTAACAAGCCATGTACTGGACCTTGAGACAATAGTGTCAGCTTGGAGATCTTACATTTCATGCCCATTTCCTTGTGAGTTATTTGTCTTAGATTTTAAAATTAGCGTATATGCTGCACTTAGACTGTCATCTTGTTTTGGCTTTATCCAGATAAGAATGTCCCCAATGTGGGTAGTTAGAAATTTGTCTTTTTCACACTAGACAGTATCTTGTCACAGCCATCTGTAGCATTGATGCAAGTCCTGATACACATCACTTTGTCCTTAAGGCTTGTTAAAAACCAAAATCACTTCAACAAGCAAGAGACATGTAGAAAAAAGGACCTTGACCCAAGAGACCTAATGGTGACCTCCAGAGTCAGGGAGAGCCAACATCCTCCATGGAGTGTAGCATCAGGCATGTGTGTAATGCAAGAAATGGGGGGGCAGTCACTTTTTGAATGCAAACAAGAGATCTATTGTCTCATAACAGAACTATGGGAGAGAGTTAGGGCCAGGACACCCTTGAGTAGATGCAATGCCAATCGGCAGACGCCAAGAATTATAGGTAGACAGCTATACAGTGGAAGGCCTCCATCCGGATAACACTTTTGTATAGATAGGACCACTGTCTCCTATGGCAACTAATCTTGCAACAGTCAATAAAGGGTAATTGTACATAACTCTTGGTAACACAGAACAGTCTGGTTCCTTTCCCACTGTAGATCTTCACTCACTAAGCACCCAGTCTCACTAGACTTCCCGGATCCCAGTCGTCACTGGATCCCCTGAGCCCTTCCACAGCTAACCTGCTGTATACTCAAGCGTCACCCCTTCTAGCCTGCTGGGTCCCTAGCCTGGCGCTTGCTGATGCTTTCCCCACTTCGGGATAAGATGGCTTTGGTACTTGCTCACGCTTATTCAGTGCAGTCTCCGGTAGAAATATGGATGGTCCCTTATTGGCGACAGCTTCCCTTCTACCTTGACCACAACTGGTTCCCTATCTGGCTGAGCCTTCTCAACTTTGTTAGACTCCAATCATGCCATCCCAACCCTACTTCTCCTGGATAGGCCTCAGGCTTCCAGCCTAGCAGCCTGGGGCGACTTAACACTTCCACCTAGACAGCCGTCCAGGTGGCACAGAACCTGAACAAGTCACTCCACCCAAATAAAATCAACTCTCCCAGCAGGCCAAGGGACTAAAGAAACCCCTGCCAATTGGCTGAGACACCCCTTCATTCTTACTGACCTTGCGAATCCCCATAATTTCTAATGTTCCCAGCCACAGTACTACCTAGTGACAAGAGAAAAGGTGCAGCAATTCCACATTTAGAGAGGAATCAATTGATCCATTAACCAGGAAAATTACCACCTGGCTAACAAAAAATTAGCAACCCTGCCTAAACACCAGGGTGCTACAGAAACTTGATTGAACTGGTGCTTATATTTTGCTTCTCCATCCAAAACACAAATGTAGTGGCTGGAATATACCATATAAAGTCTGCTGTAGAAGCAGGAGATTCTCAGTGCCACCTCAAAAACCATCAAGGTTAGTGGGGGAAAAAAAAAAAAAAAAAAAAAAAAAAAAAAAAAAAACCACACCCAACACACACACACCTTACCAGAGATTCTTGCTATTCCAGGCCGCCTTTTTCCAGCTTCCCCAGCAACATGAGCCCCCAGACTGTGACCGATGAGATAAATGTCAGAAAGTGAGTAGTCTGCATCCTGAAAGGCAGAGACATTGACTGTCACCCTGGCTTCCTCAGACTGAAATCTTCTGAGATACCTTCTGTTTCGCAACACTGTAGCCACTTTTTCCTGGGTTGACAAGCCCCTGGGGTTCCCTACACCTCTCCCTCTACTCCTGTAACATCCCCCCCCCCCCCCATGATTTTTCCTGGACACCCACGTCTTGTTTGAGCCTCCCCACCACCCTGTCCCCCTTAACATTCCGATATTGTATTTCTTAGCCCCAGTACTGTGGGTACAGACAAGGCTTAATGCCTGCAATATTGTTCTGATTGTCCTGTGGAGAAATGGGGGATCCATCATTGTTTGCAAGTACATGCGATCAAGTCTCATCCTTTAGAGCAGGATTTGGCCAACTAAACATGTAGGTCATATTTTTGTTAAAGTGTTGAATTTACTGTTCTTTATCTAGGGTGGCGATTATGTGCAATTGTTTCAGACAGTGCTCCATTTGCACCGTTCCTTTTGTTAAAGTTAAATGAAATCTAAATAAACCAACACACCCTATACTGATAAAACGAGGGTTTAAAATGGTTTAAGGAAAATGGTTATGACAAATATAAAAATCACATTTGCCAATTTTGGTTTTAAAATCCAAGATCCTTTGAGGGTGGAAGCTAAACACTGTCAGTCACTAAACCAAAGTAATGCTTGACTATTGTTTTAAATGAATTGTGCCAATATTAACCTACTAATATTGCACAGTGTACCAAAGTGAATTATGAACATATAGTAAACCATACAAAATATAAGAAATCTATAAATGTCCTGTGTAATGTTAATAAAAGCAAAAAAAAATTTCCACAGGTAAAAGAATCACATTCCACTGTACAAACCAAAGTCTCTGCTAATTAATTCACATATGTGGGACTAGATAATCAAGACTTAATGAGTCTTCTGAGTAAGAAATGGTTCAGAGATTTCACTGCCAATTCCCATGGATGAACTTCCAACTTTCAGCAGGCTTCCATAACATAAAAGGCAAAGAACAAGACCATTGCGGAGATAGTATAACAAAGTGATCCCCATTTAGTTAGGGGGAACCTCACTCACACTTCCCTGCAGGATAGATCGCATATGAAATAATCAGTTGCATACAGCATAATGCTGGGATCTCCTCATACGCTGACAGTGTGCACAAAACACTGCTGGTAACATCACAGGCTCCTCCTTCCGGAATCTCTGAATGAACCATCTGTTACTCAGAAGACTCATTGAGGCTTGATTATCTAGTCCCGCTTATGTGAATTTATTGGCAGAGACTTTGGTTTGTACACAGTGGAATGTAATATTTATACCTGTGGCAAAAGTTTGCTTTATTGTTACCATTACATAAAAGGAATTATATTTTATATGGTTCACTATATGTTCATAATTATTCACTTAATTTGGTGGCACACTGTACAATATTAGTGCAATTATGCATTTAAAACAATTTCTGTGCATCAGTTCACATATATAATTGCAGCTATATTAGTCATCTTACCATTTCCTACATATTTTCTAATTATGTCATGGTCACATCAGCGCTTTAGTATTTTTTACACAATGCTTGACCATTAACACTTGTAGCTGCAATGCATACATGTTCCACTAAGTCCCTAAACCGTGAAATGTGGATGACCATGCAGAGAACATGTTTTGCTTCCTTCTATGTAGTCAGTCATGACCTCCGTACAGCAGTAAACTATATAGAAAGTTATCTACAGCTGCAAATCAGCTAGAAAAGTCAGGTATTGAGCTATTGCTTATTATAGGTTAATGAGTGACTAATTAGTGAAGTCGGGATCACATGCCAGACCAGGTGCATGAACCTTTAAAAGAAAAAGCCTTGCATTATCCACTCCAATTTCTATCTGGATAGCTTTTCTTTACCAGAGCTTAGTTTCATTTAAAATGTGTTGGATACTTGAAGGGCAGCCCATTATAATGTTACACTAGATCAGGGGTGCCCAAACTTTTTAAGAGCGAGGGCCACAATGAGCAGAGGGATGACAGGTCATTGCTACTCTATATGCCCTCTGATCCGATCCACCCAGATGGAAGGGGGATGAATTCCCTTCTATTTTTTTTATTAGATTTTTAGGATTGGAGGCAGGTGGGTGTAAACCGACGAGTCTGTTTACATCTGCTGCTCTGTAGGTGGTGAATCGAGGGTCCGATTGGGTAGGGGCAATAGGGTGAAAAGGGCCTAAACTGCTTTCACACTGATGTGCTGCAGTTTACCTACACCGTGGGTGCAGTGTAGTGCACGTGTCTATCCTGTGGGTTAACTGAACTGTACCATATAGACTGCCTGTGGCAAAAGCCAGCACTGTACAGGAAGCATCAGCTTATGGGGCTCTGCAGCCATTTTTTCTCCACCACAAGCTTCATTCACAACACTGATGCTGTAGTGTGTCATGGGACACATCAGAGGGCTCCGCAGGCCACCCCTGCACTAGATAGAATTTCAATAGAAAAAAAAAAAAAAAAAAAAAAAAAAAAAAAAAAGACTGGGATAGTACCCACCAAAAGAGAGTCGATGAAAAGCGCCAGTTCAGCCCCAACCACTCGGACATTATTAGCAGCCTGGGGATACAGAGCATGAGCACCATAATTCCAGTTCACGCTGAAACAATTCACATCCGACACCTGGAGCAAGGACTAAGAAACCAGCATTATTATAAGAGTGGCATACCTCTGGAGGGGCCCCAGAATACTAGGCCCATTACTGAGACCTACCTTACACATGTCCACAATCCAGGGCTCATAGCCATTATCTAGGTATCCATGGATGATAAAGCAAGACTTCTTACTTGGACTGAAGGTTGAAGATGACAGATTCATGACATTCACAACCTGAATTGAGAAGTAGTCTTAAACTCATGGATACAGTCAAAAACACCAACACTGCATGATCAGATAAAATGGGCCTTGTTCTGTGCAAGGCACCCCTTCCCTTAAAGCCTTGGTCACATGTGTACTAGAGCATACATTCACCCTCAGGGTGATGCGCAGGTTTATTCTGCATCTCCATTCATGTCAATCGAGGGGGATGCAGCAGCTGCATGTACACAGCAGCTGCTCTCAAATGACAGCCGCATGGATACAACCCCCGGATGCATACCACCTGCATTCCGAGATGTGCACCCACCTACACCCCCTTCATTCTTTGGATCTCAGTTTTTTTTTTTTAATTCTGGGAGGCTTGCAAAATTGCTTGCCAGACTAGTATCCAGTCTAAGACATTTTGAACTCCTTAACATAGGCAAGCCCACTGCTTGCATTGAATGGCAGGGTGAAGCGGCCCCTCAGAGATGAAGCGATTTGAAAGTGTTCTTGGATTCGGCTGTAAAGTTAATTGTTTTGTCATAGAATGTTTTTTGGAATTTTATATTTGTTTTGTACATTTGTATTTTGAAATGCATTTGAAAAGACAGCTACAGTATATTCTTTATTCTATTTGAAATTCAAAATGAGAATCAGGAGATGGCTATATCCTAGTCTGTTCTACTCTATAAAGCAGCTTAAGTAGGAATGCTCTTAATTCACTTTGATACCTTACAGTATTTATTGCAATTCAAGTTTGGATAATTTGTTTTGTTGTAACTTTTCAGAATTGTTGAAATCCTTTACCATTGTGAAATTCAGGTACATTTGAGTTTCTAAAAATGTCCTCTGAATTTTGGATTCATAACTGAACAAAAATTACACTAAAATGTCTACCAGTGACCCAATAAAAATGAATTGTAATTAGATTGTTTATGAGGTTAGAAATCATAAAAAGGAGAGGCAGGTTTAAAAACAAAAAAAAAAAAAAAAACAAACACACACACCTTTAAGACTTTAATCTATAGATACAAGGTAGGGGAGAGGAGAAAAAAAAAAAAAAAAAAAAATATACCTTAAACGAGTCTTGAATTCTAGAGAAGAGCAGAATCTGTGTACCAATCACCTCTGGGGCCCATGGCAAGCAACTAAAAGGCCTTTCCAAAGTATCAGAGTATGGGGGGCCATCTGTGAAACATCCCAGCTTCCTATAGCAGATTTCCTTTGCTGGGGAAAATAAATAAAGTGTTTGCAGTCCATGTTATCACACATCGTATCTGAACACAACCTGTACTGAGAAATCCACCAGCCTTTTCTATAGGAAAGTTTCCAGGCTTCTCTTTTAAAGATGTTTTAAGAGTTTTGTTTTTGAAATGACAAAAGGTCAGTTCTTGTTTGATGACTAGTTTAACGTTAAGTAATTTTTCACCTCTAAAAACCACTTCAAGTGGGCTCAATTTCTTCTATTCTGTGATGGTGCCTCAGTTACATGATCAGGGGCCCAGCACTTAGACAGCTCTTGGTCGAGGCTAACAGCTGGATCAGTGGGCTGGGAGTGCCTAGTGAACACGTTCTTAGCACACAACCTCAGACAGGCATAGACACATGGTGGATTAACCACTTCTGGAAGTTTTTACCCACTCATGACCAGGCCATTTAGCACTGCTACTTAACTGGTAATTGCAGTCATGCAATGCTGTACCCCAAAAAAATGTATACAATTTGTTTTCACCCAAACATGCTCTTTTGGTGGCATTTGATCACATTTTTTTGTAAAAAAAATAAATACCTGATAAGTGAAGGTTTGCATGAAAGTTATAGCGTCTATAAAACGATGGTATATAGACAGTTTTGCTCACAAGTTTACAAACCCTGGCAGAATTTATGCTTTAGCCATTTTCAGAGACTGAATAGCACAAGAACTTTTCACTCATGGTTAGTGTTTGGCTGAAGCCATTTATCAACCAACTGTTTACTCTCTTTTTAAATCATAATCACAACAGAAACTACCCAAAATTACCCTGATCAAAAAAAGTTTACATACCCCAGTTCTTAATACTGGCTATTGCCTCCAAGATCAATGACAGCTTGAAGTCTTTAGTGGTATTTGTGGATTTGCACATTTGAGGTCTTCCCAGAACTGACCTCAATATTGAGGTCAGGAGACAGACGGCCACTCCGGAAGCTTCACTTTATTCTGCTGTAGCCAATGACAGGTCTACTTGGCCTCGTGTTTTGGATCATTGTCCTGTTGGAATGTCCAAGTATATCCCATTTGCAGCTTCCTGGCTGATGAATGCAAATGGTTCTCCAGTATTTGATAACATACTGCATTCATCTTGCCATCAATTTTGACTAAGTTCCCTGTGCCTTTATAGTTCACACAGTGATCCACCTCTGTTTCACAGTAGGAATGTTGTATCTTTCGTCATAGGCCTTTTGACTTCTCTCCAAATGTAGCAAGAACACCTGGTGCCAAGGGCACAGTGGAGAGAACCCCTTTTGGGTCTTTAGAACCAAAACATGAAGTATGAATTTATTGAATATACATTGGACATAATATCCAATACCCAAAATGATACAGTTGTATGAACTGGTCACCATCCTGGTGCACTGCAGAGTAGACTAGTGGAAGTCAATGCAGTATATAACTCCTTACATGTTACAGACTACAAGTCCTGCAGAGGTTTTATTATAGATACTCTACAATAAAGAGAGTCGCGGAGCAATAGGATGAAAGACTTCAGCATAGGTATGGCATGACAGTGCTGGACTAGTCACCATTTTAAGCAGGGTTGAGTTGGAGCTTTAAGAGAAGGGGAGTGGTCATAGGGGCTGGGCTGCACTCAGGCAAAAGAAACTAGGAGGAAGGGGGAAGGGATGTCCGTCTCATGCAGTGGAGGAATCATTTCCCACCCGGTATTTATTTGGGTTGGTTACAATGGGTTCCCAGGACAAGGCAGTCTTTTGGGTTGCTGGAAGAGGAGAAGGAGGAGAAGTACATGTATGGCACATTTAGTACCCATCTATTGGATGGGAGTGGTTAGTGTACTTCTGGGTTAAGAGGGGTTTAACCTGGAAGGGTAAAAAGGGTAAGTCACTGTTGACAGGTTGGGTACTGCCGCCGAGTCCAGGGTTTTCCGCCTGGAGGCAAGAGTTCAAAGTTCAAGTTAGTCGTCACAGTGACCAGCAGTTCCTCCTAGTAATGAGCCAGTTAAGGAGTTTGAAGTGATGAGAAAAAAAAAAAAAAATTTTATTAAAAGTTTTATATTTTATTAATAAAAGGCTGGCCAGCCATTTACTCCACACCTGGTCGAGTTTTTTGTTTATAGGGGCTGGGCCCGGGTAGTAGGATAAGGTTATCTGGGCTTAAGTCCTTGACTTATGTCAAGAGTATGCAAATGATACAGAATTAGTATTGGAAATGAATATTGTTTCAGCTTGATCAAACTACACAGTAGGTATTGTCAGTCATGGGGATGGATTACTTACATTGTAAACAGTTCAGACAAGGCACATCTGAAGAGAATAAGATGATCAAATCACTCATGAGTAGCAGGGACATCCATCTCCAAGGTACGGCAGAATTCAGGGCCAGAGGAAAGGCAGATAACATGCTTCGCTGCATAGACTCTAGCTAGTTGGACCGCATCATTCCGACTAGTGCTGGGCCAGTGTAACTATATGGGAGGTACTTCTAGCGACTCGACCATGCAGCCCATCTTTCTTCAAGTGCATCTTGAAACAGCCACACCACATGTTTTCAGAGAGTCCTGTATTTCACCTGAAGTTATTTGTGGGTTTTTCTTTGCATCCCAAATCATTTTCATGGCAGTTGTGGCTTAAATTTTAGCTGATCTACCTGGCTGGTTTGGTTTTAAACCAGTTTTTAACTGACTGGCTCACACCAATATACATTGGCAAAGTGGCACGGGTGCACAAAAATCATGTACCCGTATGTCGCTGTGTCATCAGTGGCTAGCAGAAGCGCACTGCATGCCTGATGTCCACTGGTGGCCCGCAATTGTGACATGGAGAGGCAAAATGGGGAGATACCCATGTAAACAAGGCACTTCCCTGTTCTGCCTAGCAACATGACAGGGATCTACTGCTCCCAGTGATTGGGAGCAGTGATCTGTCATGAACTAGTGAGCCCACCCCCCACACACACCCAGGGAACACACTTGACACCTTCCCTGTCAGTAATATTTACACAGTTAGCAGGGCGTTTTTATAGCCCTGATCGCTGTATAAATGCCAATGGTCCCAAAATAGTGTCAAGTGTCCGATCTGTCCACTGCAATGTCAGTCCCAAAATAAAAAGCTATAAATCTTTATTTTGTAGACACGATAACCTTTGCGCAAACCAACCAATATACACTTATTGCGATTTTTACAAAAAAATAAGAATATACATCGGTCCAAATTGAAGATATTTGTTTTTTGTATACATTTTTTGGGATATTATATAGCAAAAGTAAAAATATTGCCATTTTTTCAAAACATTCGCTCTTTGTTTATAGCACAAAATTAACTGCAGAGGTGATCAAATACCACAAAAAAAAAAAAAAAAAAAAAAAAAAAAAAAAAAGCCATTAATTTTGATAAATCCTGCCAGGCCTGATGTGGCTACTAGAAGCCCTCATTTTCCACTTCTTGGAGTTTGAACACTGCTGATTGAAATTCTCAATTCCTTGGACATCTTTATACCCCATTCCTGTTTTATACAGTTCAACTACCTTTTCCCACAGTCTTGTCAATTCTTATGCTTTCTCCATGACTCAAATCCAGAAACATCAGCCCAGCACTGGATGAAAGATGCAAGAGGCTGTCAGGAGTCCAGAAACTCATTGACCTTTTATACACACACCAATTACAAGCAAACAGATCACAGGTGAGGATGGTTACATTTAATAGCCATTCAAACCCCTTTGTATCAACTTGTGTGCATGTTATCAGGCCAAAATCACCAGGGTATGTAAACTTTTGACCAGGGTCATTTGGGTAGTTTTTGTTGCCATTATGGATAAAAAAAAATAATAAAAAAAATAAAAAGAAGGCGTAGATAGTTGATTGATAATAAAATTACTTCAGCCAAATACTAACCATGAGTGAAAATAAATTTTGCGTTTTCATGTTCTCTGAAAAACAGCCAAGACATCATTAATTCTGCCAGGGTATGTAAACATGATCACAGTTACTGATGGCAATCAGCTACTTATAATGGCACTACGCTAGTGAGACGGGAAATCTGACACTGACTTGGAATGTGATCAACTGCCACTGACCTCACCGGTGACATGAATACAGTGATATTATACACTGTCATTGTACCAATGACACTGGCTGGGAAGGGGTTAAATGTGTGCTTAACAAGCCGTTGTGTGTAATGTGCCGCTTTTTTAAACTAAAGATATGTTTTTTTTTATCCCGACTTTGCAGGGAGAAGATAGTTCCCTCTGAGCGCTGATTGGACATATAGAAGGATGTTTATTTGTATCAGAACAGAGTAGTACTGTGGATACAAAAAATAAAAACCCCACAGCAAATCTGCCACATCCAAATTGAATTAGGATGCTAAGCATAAATGTGATTGGATTTGAACCATCAATTGCAGCCTATGCCCATCAAACGCTCCCACTGTAGCAAGGGGCCAGGCACTTGAATAGGGGGTAGCAGCGGCGGCCATTGATAAATTCATGCAATGCATGAATCTATCCATTGTCATAGAGGGGGTGCGCAGTACTCTTCAGGCGGGAGGTCCGGAGATAGCATGTGCCAACTAAGCGACAGCTCCCTGATGCTTCATTTTATTTGTAAACAAAAGTGGCCGGGGATTCCATTAATCTACACCAGACCCTTATCCTAGATGAGGGTCTGGTATAAATTACCAAGCACTAGAGCTGGCACAGGGTACCCCCCCCCCCCCATTCACACCAGGACCTTCAGGTCTGGCACAATTTTTAATTTACACACACACACACACACACACACACACACAACTTCCCCAAATTCTATAATCAAACCATCTGAATCTTGCAGAACCCCAGGAAAAAAAAAAAAAAAAAAAAAAAAAAAAAAAAGTCAGTCCCCCCTCAAAATACATACCAGACCATTATTGGAGCATGCAGCCTGGCAGGCCAGAGAAAGAAAAAAAAAAAAAAAAAAAAAAAACACATACTCAGCCATGTGCCCCTAGCATGGGGAGTTACCTTAATGAAACAAGGGCCTGTTCTGCCACAACCCTGGCCGGCTGTATTGGTCTGCGGGCAGGGTCTTATCAAAATCTGGAATCCCCTTTAATGGGGGGCTCCCAGATGCCACCCCCCAATGTGAAGTAGTAAGCAGTAACCATAGTACCCTGCGCAGAAAAAAAAATACTGCAGAGAAATCTCCCCATTGAGGGAGGAGCAGCGATATTACTGGAGGGAATTTGCATTAGTGACATGTGAAACAGTAACACACCTGTTGAAGTGGCTGCGATGGAGAGCACCAGTAACAGCTTGTCAATCATCTGCAAAAAGTAAGAAAGAAAACACTGGTAATCCATTAAGCCTGCATACCAGCACATGTATTGTAAGGTCAATGCAAATCAGCAAAAAAAAAAAAAAAAGTATACAGTCATTTTATGGCACTAGAATAATTGGATCTCTTGACCAAGTTAAAACAATAAGTTTATTTAGCTCTAACATATACTGCAGTGCTTTACAGAGAACACTGAACCAGTCATATCAGTCTTACACTAAGGTTTCTTTCACACTAGCAGCAATGTTTACTGCCCCCCCCCCCCCCCCCAAAAAGTGAGCCATGGTGAATCGCTTTTCGGAAGAAAGTGAAAAGTTTGCAGGTGATGGGAAACACACACACACACACACACACACACGAGAATTCCAACAAGGGTGCTCAAAAGCTTGCCTAAACCTCCACATGCTAGTGAGAATCAAGTAGTTAAAAGCAGACAAAAAACACTTGGAGCAATGTGAGCACAGCTCACTCTTCAGAGACCAAACACATGTGAACAAGTTCTATTGGTCATCTCTCACCTAAAATGTGGAAAGCAATACTTCATTGGAAAGAACCATAAATTACCCCACATACACAGCTGGAAGATGAACCATGGTGGGAAGGAAGTCTAACTACAAAGATCTGAAACACCTTGTGCGCTGCAGCGCACTGCAGAAATGCACTTGTTACATGCATTCCTGCATTTTGGAATCATTGATTTAGAATCCCAACACACTAAGGCTCTAATAGTGTACATCAAGTCTGACAGCACATTCACATTTCCCCCCATTCCTGTGCATTGCATTAATGAGCGCAGTGTTACACCTAACATGCATTGTTATGGCAGCCCATCACTTTACTAATGCACAGGAATGGGCCCAAAAGTACACATGCAGCATTTTTTTTCCACTATACAGGAACATACCGGTTTGCTGCAATTAGGTTGCCTGTTGGTATTCACCCAGGAAGAACACCATTTACCATCCACTGCAACACAATTCCAGCTGTGCAGGTGAAGTTTTGGGGGACAAATAAACATAAGCATCACAAGCGATCTATTAAATACCAAATATGAGAACTGTGCCCAATGGAGACTAGCAATGCATATAATAGATCTGCATTGTTTCCATTATATATAGATTCACAGTGTATGTAGGACCACCAGATACAACCTCAAAGACATCTACCAACAGGAAAATCACCAGTCAGACCCAGCAGTGCAAACCTCACCTTGATGACCCTCAAAACTAACAATAATCTCCTCACCCTCCAAGCAGTTATATCCAAAGGCTCTCCACTGGGTGGAACCAAGCTCAACGAGAACCAGAATTGGCCACAGGTGTGAAGGTTTGCATCCATACAGCCCAGACAATATGGGGTTTATTTACAATAACTGGAGAGTGCAAAATCTGGCGCAGCTCTGCATAGAAACCAATAAGCTTCCATTTTTTTTGTCAAAGTTTAATTGAGCAAGCAGAAGTTGATTGACTGTCGTGTACAGTTACACCAGATTTTGCACTCTCCAGTTTAAGCCCCCATCCACATTGATGTGATTTGAAATGTCAAATCTCATGGCAAATCTCAGCCTATTGCCGGGAATGGCACTGTCCCAATCGGTACGACTTTGCCGACACACTGCGGCGCCGCACCGATTTCCAAAAATACTTCCTGCACTACTTTTAGTGACTTCGGTGGCGATTTCAATAGGCATCTATGCATGAACCTGCACAGCTGTCTTTCAAATCACCCCCGAACTCGCACTGCGAGTTTGAAATCGTGCAAGTTCAGCTAAACTGATTTCAAACTCGCATTCAGTGTGAATAGGGATGAGCTCAATGTTCAAATCGAACGTAAGTTCAACTCGAACATCAGGCATTCGCCAAACAGTGAATATTATGGGGCGTTTGTGGGAAATTCGTGCGCACTGGAATGACCCATAATGCACTGCAAGATAGCAGTACATTCTGTATAATGATTGGCCAAAGCATGCACCTGACCTACATTCTTTGGCCAATCACAGCGCGCTCTACTGGGAGAGCCATGATTGGCCAAAGACAGGGTGCCTTTGGCCAATCATGCCTCAGGGGGACTTACATAGTGGTCGTGTATAGTGTGTGGATGGAGGTAGTTAACACAGTGTATTGAACTGGTTAAGGGGAACCCTGCATCAAAATGTTGTGGGGATTCCCCCCAAAATCTATACTAGGCACTTTTGGCCTGGTATAGATTTTAAGGGGAACCCTGTGCCAGATACCGCTGACTACAGCCTTTTCGCAGTGATAGCTGTTATATAGCCAAGGGCAGGGGCATCCGGTGACATAAGCGGGTGACCCCGTCCCTTCACACCTGTGGCCAATTCTGATTCTCATTGAGCTTGCTTCCACCCAGTGGAGAGTCTTTAGATATAACTGCTTGGAGGGTAAGGAGATAATTGTTAAGCCTCATACACACGATAGGACTTTGTACAAACTTTCCCTTGGATTTTTGTACAAAGGGCGTCGGCCCTGAACTTGTGTTGCATACACACAGCAGGACTTTTTCAGCCAACTTTCACCAAATTACATGGTTTTTCTGCTCTTTACCGCCACCTTTGGTCAACTTCTGTATTGTTGTCTGATCTTTTGCATTGGTTCTGAGCATGCCTGTTTGTACTTTGTACAAAAGTCCTATGGTTTTCTGTACACACGATCAGACTTTGCTCCATCGGACTTTTGTTGCCAGAAAGTTTGTCCGTTCGCACAGCCAACAAAAGTCCAATGAAAACCCAAAAAGTTTGTCTGATGGAGCGTACACACGGTCGGATGTTGCTCCAAAACAGCTAATTTGCATGTTTGTTGTCAAAAAGTCTGATCGTGTGTATGGGCCTTTAGTTAGTTTTGAGGGTCACCAAGGTGAGGTTAAAGCCTCATACACACGATAGGACTTTGTACAAACTTTCCCTTGGATTTTTGTACAAAGGGCGTCGGCCCTGAACTTGTATTGCATACACACAGCAGGACTTTTTCAGCCAACTTTCACCAAATCATGTGTTTTTTCTGCTCTTTACCGCCACCTTTGGTCAACTTCTGTATTGTTGTCTGATCTTTTGCATTGGTTCTGAGCATGCCTGTTTGTACTTTGTACAAAAGTCCTATGGTTTTCTGTACACACGATCAGACTTTGCTCCATCGGACTTTTGTTGCCAGAAAGTTTGTCCGTTCGCACAGCCAACAAAAGTCTGATGAAAACCAAAAAAGTTTGTCCGATGGAGCGTACACACGGTCGGATGTTGCTCCAAAACAGCTAATTTGCATGTTTGTTGTCAAAAAGTCTGATCGTGTGTATGGGCCTTTACACTACCGAGTCTGACTGTTGATTTTGCTGCGTGTAGAATTGTAGATGTCTATGAGGTTGTACATGGTGGTCCCTCCCATGGAGGTGGACCTTTTCTGTTTTTTTTCCCGGGACCATCGGAGCCATGATTGACTATGGATTTACATCGTGGGACATTTTTATTCTTATTTTTTTAAATAAAGGAATTGTCAAAAACTGCTGTCCTTTTTACTTGTTTGACACTTTTTTGGCAAATGGGGGGCAAGATCTGGGGGCCCCCTTGTCCCCATCAACATGGGGACAAAATGCTTTGGGGGGACCTGCCATTTTTTTTAATGATTTTTTTATGTATATTGCTGGGATCTGACAATACATTGCAGCCGCAAGCAATTTTAAATGACATTGTTTTTGTTTAGAAATGTAATTTTGCTGTGGGATTGTTATAAACATGGGAAAGATGTGCTACTTTACAGGCAGACTAAGGGGATCCCCAGCACGATATTTAGTGGAATATTTCATTTTTATTGTTTTAGTTTAAGCATTATTAAAATCACTGCTCCTCGCGTATTTAAAAAAAAACTTTGCATTGATATATGTCCCCTTGGGCAGTACGCGTGTCCCCATACTGTCAGATTTCACGTACCTGACTGATGAGCCCGAGATAGCAGGGGAAGGCCTCCCTTACGTGTCTGGTTCACGGCCCCTGGTAGTATGGACAGGAGGCACGGGAGCACAGATTGGTATGAATGCCTGGCGGATTGTTGCAGGAGAAGAAGCCCCTAGGGCTTGATGCAGATGAGTTGGAGGTCTCCAGGCAGCTGGACACTGGCAGCGGATGCAGAGCAAGAGCTGGTGAGGCAAGTACAGTTACAGGCATGGTTGGTAACAGACAGGCGGTGCAGTACAAGGGATCAGGCAAGTTCAAAGTACGGGTCACAGGCAGGGTTGGCAACAGGTGGGCAGCGCGGTACAGTGGAGCAGGCAGGTTCAAGGTCACAGACAGGCCAAGGTCAAGGGCAGGCAGCAAACAGGACAATCCAAAGGTCAAGCCAGGTAGTCAGGAAATCAGGAACTACAAACGAGGTAACAGGCACTAGGACACAGGGAGCTGCAGATCAGACAGCACCGAGCACACTGCGGGAAAAACCTAAATAGGCTGATTGGCGCCAAGCGTCATGCGCGCACACCGACGCGCACAGGCGTGTGCGCGCCCCCACACAGGTGCACACACATGCCCACAAGCACGCTCCATCTCCTGCTCCTTGGAACGCACTTCCTGGTTTTTGGAATGCACGCCATGAGCAGCATCCGGATCCATCTCTCAATCCCTTTACATGCTTGTTTTTATCAACTATTTTGTAAGTACCCATTTTTATATGGAATAAATCCCTTTTCAAACGGTACTTTTCACTATCAGTTCCATTTTTTTATCCTTTTTTGGTGCCTGGTGATTCTGCTGAGAAATTCCAACAAGAAATCCTTTGATCTGATGTGCACAACACCACTCCTGAGCTTCTCTGGATACCATCACATAAGCCTGAAGTGAGCCCCAGACTGCAAAGCTGGGGGTCATCTCCATTTGGTGAGTGGGGACACATGTGGGGGTGGCGTGCCTGCACCTGAAAAGTCCTAAAGCGTCTGTGGTCCATTGCGCTTCAAACGTTTTTTTTCCCATTGTGGATCAGAACATTCAGCACATTTATTTGGACTTTATTTACATGTTTTTTTTTGCTTTGTATATTCACATCTGCACTTGGTTACACATGTTTGATAATATTTGCAAGCGCCACATTTGCATAATTTTACATTTCTAGTGAGTAGCACTTTGTGTGTGCCAGCTGCTTTAGTTTTCTTTTTCACTGTATTTTCACCATTCAGCACGAGTTTAAATTTGATATTTTTCACATCATCTCTCACTGCCTGCCCCCGCATCTCTGCTCTCCTGACCTCACTCAAGAAAAACCACTGAACCAGTGTCACCAATGCAGTGACAATCCTCAACTGGTGGCACTGGCAGGTAATGTGGCAAGTGGCATTCCTCAACTGGTGGCAGGCAACGTGGCAAGTGGCATTCCTCATCTGGTGGCAGGCAAGCATGGCAAGTGGCATTCCTCATCTGGTGGCACAGGCAGGTGGCATGGCAAGTGGCATTCCTCATCTGGTGGCAGGCAAGCGTGGCAAGTGGCATTCCTTATCTGGTGGCAGGCAAATGTGGCAAGTGGCATGGCAAGTGGCATTCCTCATCTGGTGGCACAGGCAGGTGGCATGGCAAGTGGCATTCCTCATCTGGTGGCAGGCAAGCGTGGCAAGTGGCATTCCTCATCTGGTGGCAGGCAAATGTGGCAAGTGGCATGGCAAGTGGCATTCCTCATCTGGTGGCAGGCAAATGTGGCAAGTGGCATTCCTCATCTGGTGGCAGGCAGCATGGCAAGTGGCATTCCTCATTTGGTGGCAGGCAGCGTGGCAAGTGGCATTCCTCATCTGGTGGCAGGCAAGCATGGCAAGTGGCATTCCTCATCTGGTGGCAGGCAATCGTGACAAGTACCATTCCTCATCTGGTGGCAGGCAGCGTGACAAGCGTCATTCCTCATCTGGTGGTAGACAGTGTGGGAAGTGACATTTCTCATCTGGTGGCAGTCAGCGTGGCAAGTGACATTCCTCATCTGGTGGCAGGTGACATGTAAAGTGACACACTCAGGGCTCCCACTGATTCTGCATTATGTTGAGTTAAACTATTTCATTTATACTACAATGTAATATAAGAAATAATGCGCTTCAATCATTCGGACACCAACCAACCAGCTACTGCCCCGATAAATTGCCCGCAAAATTCGCTTACCCCCCCCCCCCCCCCCCCCGGTTTGTGCTTACATCCCCCCTCACCGGGCCTTGCCACAATTTTCTTCCACACAGCCGGTCCCTGGTGCCAAAAAGGTTGGGGACCACTGTCCTAATATATCCATCGTTAATCCATATAAACCCTTCTCTTTAAAAGATGCTTATCCTGCTCCTAACCATTAGCTCATCTGGTACATTTAATAGCTTTTGTATCACTTGGCCATTTCTCTTAGATTGTAAGCTCTAATGAGCAGGGCCTTCTGATTCCTCTGATTGTAGCTGTAACATCGGCCTTCATTTTGTAAAGTGCTGAGCAAACTGTTGGTGCAAAATAAATCCTGAATAATAAATTATCCCTCCAAGACAGCACCATAAACAGTTGTGCGGGGGGCGTGGCCAAGCGCGTGGAGGAGAAGGACGCGTGAGAGCTCAGCTCCCGCTCCACCGTTCCCATCGGCACACAGCGCCGCTGCCTCGGGCTTCCCCGGACATCCCCATTAGCAGGAGAGGAGCCCCACACACCCCCCGCACCTCGGGGACCCAAAAACCGGGGGACATTGACAGCTTTTTCCTCGCGAGGGGATCGAATAACAAGGCCGCGCCGGAATCCAAGATGGCGGCGACCCATTCGGCGGCAGCACAGGCAGCTCACACTGCCTCTAAGGTACAGGCCTCCCGGCCCCCTTCACCTCCGTCCTCCCCAGGGTGCCCTGAGATGCGGGATGGGAGCCCAGAGAGCCCTGCACCCTCCAGAAGCCCTTCTCCAGCCTCTGGCAAGCAGAGCAGAGGCTGGGATATGGAAAGCTATATTAAAGCTCTCCCCACTAAAGGTGACATTGAAGCCTATATAACCAGACTAGAGAGGTCCTATAGAAGGGAACTTAAGGATCTGCGCCAGGACATTGGTCAGCGTTTTGAGGACATTGAGCTCCATGCTGAGGAGTCTGCGAATAGACTCAAGGAACATGATCATATTTTACAGCAACATACTAACCAGATTCAGCACTTATTCTATGGCGTTGATGACCAGGAAAACAGAAGTCGCCGAAACAATATCCGCATTCGCGGTATTCCTGAAACGATTGAAAACAAGGATCTGTTATCGGCTGCCACCACCATGTTTAACCAATTGCTGAATAAACCTAAGGAGTCGCCGATTGAGATCGATAGGATTCATAGATCTCTTGGTCCTCGCAATCCTAGCCCTGATCACCCCAGAGACGTTATTTGCCGCGTCCATTTCTGTAACATTAAAGCTGAAATAATGCAAGCCGCGCGTGCACAGGACTCCATCTTGTTCAACGGCACACCTGTGATGCTCCTGACGGATCTTTCTAAGCAGACGCTGCTGATGCGAAAGGCCCTGAAGCCGGTCACCGACGCTCTGCATGCCAAACAGATCAAGTATCGATGGGGATTCCCTTTTCACCTTTTCGCCTCCCATGAGGGTAAATCTGCTACATTCCGCACGCTAGGGGACTTGCCCAACTTCCTTGGCACTTTCGAACTGCCCCAAATCAGGATCCCGGATTGGCCCCTTACTGCCTTTACCCCTGGCCTGCCCAGCACCTCTGCTTGGGAGAAGCAGACCAAGAAGAAGAGGTCCCGCTCCCGTACCACCAAATCTCCTCCAGGATGAACACTTTCAGTCCCACTTGACAGTGGGTGACTACCTCTACGTTCTCTACGGCTGCCTTTTTGGACTCCTGGTTCCCGGGTCGTCCCTTTACATCCTCTGACCTGAATGTCAAACATCTGATCCCTTGTTTTTTTTTTTTTTCCTCTCTCTTTTATCTTTTTTCAGGATGTCTGTTCGGTTTATATGTTTTTTATACTGAGCCCACTAACTTTGCTCCCCTGGCTTGATGTGATGTGCCCTTCAAACGTTAGTGGGCGGTTGTCCGCCCTATAGTTTAGCTATCTGTTTTCTGTAACGCACATCATCTGTCATTTATATTTTCAGGCGCTGTGTGCTGTGCATCTGTTTAGCATTTATTACAGTTTATTGCAGGTGGGGCGGAGCCCCTGAGTTTACCTCACCCACGTTCCCCCACGATAGGGTGTACAGAGTCTTTAGTGACTTTGTTTCTGTTTTATTCTTTAGCCTCTTTTGTTGTAGTGTCTATCACTTTTACCCCCATATGGACACTAGAGGGAGCATTCTCCCTACAATTTTACATCTTCTGCTATTAAGCGACCATCAATTCATGCTGTTACAGGACCATTGTTCACACTTTTACCTGCACTACATGTCCCTAGCCTCCCTAGGGCCTCACATTTCCTCTGTCCTACCTCAGCGCTCTGACCTTCTTCACCTCTCTCCTCCCTTGATCTTCTTCGTTTTTCCTCTCTTCCTCACCCCTGCTGCACAGCTCTTTTCCACACTCTTCTGCTTAGCCGCACTCGCTGAACCCAATTCTCATGCCGCCTACCTCCGTACAATATGTCTGCTGGGATAGATCTTAAGTTCTCCTCTCTTAATTGTAGAGGATTTAACACTCCTGAAAAGCGTAGACAGATTTTACGTCACTTTCATAAGGCCGGTTCGAAAGTTCTATTATTACAGGAGACTCACTTTAGAACTGATAAAGTACCTTCTATCCCAGATAGACATTACACCACCTGGTTTCACAGCACGAACCCTCTTGCTTGCTCCAGAGGGGTCTCGATTGCATTTCACAGTTCTTTTACACCACAAGTGCTTGAGAGCGACATAGACCCTAATGGCAGGTTTTTATTTTTAAAATTGCAATGTTTTGAAAATGTGTTGACTATTGCCAATGTTTATCTCTCCAATCAGAATCAACTCCAGTTCCTGTGCTCCGTGACCGCTCGCCTCAAATCTTTCGGAACCACTAATCTGATCCTAGGGGGCGATCTGAATGTTCCTCTTGTGCCGAGACTCGACTCTTCCACTGGTAAGTCTCACCTGTCACCCACCTCGTTGACCAGGCTCAGAGCCACCTTAGCAGACATGACACTAGTAGACGCCTGGAGACTATTACACCCTTCTGACAGGGATTACACTTATTACTCCCCGGCACATAACTCTTATAGTAGGATTGATTACATTCTCCTCAGCCAAAACCTTTTGGACTTTGCCCCTCAATGTGAAATTGGGTTGCGGCTGTGGTCGGATCACGCTCCGGTACACTTGACCCTCGGGAACCTCCCTCGCTGCCTTCGTCGAGGCGCATGGAGGCTGAACGACAATTTGCTGACAAATACCTTATGTATTTCTGAGGTGTCCCAAGCCATCACGGACTTTACTACTGATCATGCCCATGATGAGACTAGCAACATGACCAAATGGGAGGCCCTGAAATGCGTCATCCGTGGTGTTTTTATAAAGCACGGCTCCAGGTTGAAGCGAGCGCGCACTGACGACATACGCCGACTCTTCTCCCTGATAGCGTCCCTGGAAGCCTCGCATAAACGCACCCTAGAACCGCGAACTCTTACGGAACTCTCGAATGCTTGTCGGGATCTGCTTCAGATTTTCTCAGCCAAGTCATTGAACGCGTTCCACAAGGGCCGCCACATTCACTACTCGCAGGCGAACAAATGTGGAAGGCATCTCGCGCGCGTTCTCAGTCCCAGACTGCGGAGGCAACACATCCCCTACCTCTCTTCCTCTGCCCAACAGAAGAGGTTCCGGAACTCTGAGATTGTTTCGGAGTTCCGAGACTTCTATTCCTCACTTTACAATCTCCCCTCCCCGAGTACTCCCTCCTCCTCCATCTCTCCACCCGATTTATCGCAATATATTCAGGACACGGCCTTACCTATCATTTCCTCTGCTGATAGTTCTAATCTAGAATTGCCCCTGACTACGAATGACTTCCTTATAGCAATAAAAGGTCTGAAGAATGGTAAAAGCCCTGGGCCCGACGGATACTCTCCGCTATTTTATAAGAAATTTGCCCACCAACTTGCCCCGCTTATGGCCAAGACGTTCGAGGAAATAGACGACACACATCCCCTTTCCCCGCAGATTCTCCAAGCCCAAATAGTGGTCATACCCAAACCAGGGAAGGATCACACACAATGTGGAAATTTTAGGCCTATATCCCTATTAAACGTGGACCTCAAACTCTATTCTAAAATCCTGGCGACACGCCTAGCCCCCCTGCTCCCCTCGATCATTCATGGTGACCAGGTGGGCTTTGTCCCAGGCCGCGAAGCCAGGGACAACACCACTAAAACCCTACACCTTATCTCGTACGCCAAATCACACAATATCCCCACTTGTCTCTTAGCTTGTGATGCCGAAAAGGCGTTCGATCGGGTGAACTGGAAGTTTCTCCAGGCCTCCCTACTGCAAATAGGTCTGGGTCCACGCATGCTCTCCAAAATTATGGCTCTTTACAAGAATCCATCTGCCAGGGTCCTAGCTAACGGGGAAACGTCGGAAGCCTTTGGGATCCGGAACAGTACCAGACAGGGGTGCCCCTTATCGCCTCTTTTGTTTGCGATAACGGTCGAACATCTGGCTCAAGCCATCAGGAATAATAGTTCTATTCATGGGATCGACACCCCTTCGGCTCCCTGTAAGCTATCTCTCTACGCAGATGATTTACTATTGTATGTCACTCGACCCCGCATTAGCCTTCCTGCCATAGTCGAGGAGCTTGATCGGTTTGGAGCTCATAGTAATTTTAAACTGAATCTGCACAAAACGGAAGCTTTAAATGTATCTCTATCCCAGACCGACCTAAAATTTGTCCAGCAACGCTTCTCCTTTAAATGGCAATCTCGTTCGATCAAATATCTCGGTACGGAGATTCCTGCTAACTTTAACGACGTGTACGCTCTAAACTTTAGCCCTTTGTTGACTTCCATTAAGCGCTCTCTCGAAAAATGGCACACTCTCAAGCTCTCCTGGTGGGGGAGAATGAGTGTTATTAAAATGGATGTCCTCCTGAAGGCGTTATATCTGTTCCAGACCCTTCCCATCCTTCTACCGACATCCTTTTTTTTGGCCTTGCGAGCCATGGTGGGCAGGTTTGTGTGGCAACACCACCCCTCTAGACTCAAACATAAGGTTTTAAATGCCCCCAAACTCAGAGGGGGAGCAGGCCTCCCTGACTTCCGACTGTACCACACATCCGCGATACTATCCCGACTCTTGGACTGGTTCCCGAGACCTCGCATTAAACCTTCCACCTTCATAGAACAAGACATGGTCCCGGTGGACCTACGAGCCCTTATGTGGGGACATCACGCCAGGTTCCGGATGATGCAGGGGATTTCCCCTCTAACAAGGGCAGCTCTCACATTGTGGTATGTTAAAGCTGTCCCTTATGCTCTGTCCACAGATCCTGGTCCGTTGACCCCCCTGTTCGACAACCCGGTCCTCCCGGCCCTTGCTGCTAAGCAACACTGTGGGAACTATACCCGTGAACATTGGCCCACAGCCAATCAATTCGTTCATCCTACTACTGGTCATTTCCGCCCTCCTCCACATCCCCAGACCAATGTAAAGACGGACTGGCTTACAACTATCTCGCTGACCCAGATTTGCAGAGATCTCCATCTCTCCGGAAATACGCATAGACCGCTCACACCATTTGAGGATCTCTGCAACCTGACTCAAACCCCAAGACATACCCTGTCGTACATCTATAAAGACATCCAAACCCGATTGTATGCTACTCTCCCTGCATTCACGGACCACTGGTCTAGGGACCTGCACTTAGAGATCTCCCCCGCACAATGGTCTACCTCCTTTACTCATACGCATCAATCCTCCAGGTCAGGGTTTACACAGGAGAAAAATTATAAACTACTCTCGAGGTGGTACAGGGCCCCGGTCTCGGTACACAGGATGTTTCCGTCCACCACTGATGTGTGCTGGCGCTGTCACGGAGCACAGGGATCATATGTTCATATCTGGTGGGAATGTGATGGAATACGCCCTTTTTGGGGTAAGATTTTTGCGATTTACAATGACATGTATCAGACCTCTTTGCCTCCATCGCCTTTGTCTGCACTTTTATCCATTCTCCCTGGGTCGATACGGTCGCAGAAACGCAATCTCCTGAGCTTTTTTCTCTCCGCGGCTCGTCACGCCATCTCTCTCTACTGGAAAAAAGATTCCACCCCCCCTGTTTCAGCGTGGGTGGCTATCCTTAATGACACTATGCTCATGGAGGAATTGCAGGCGAAGGCGGATGACGCTTATGAAAGGTTTACCATGTTATGGTCCATTTGGCGACACCACTCGCAGACGGAATTATTCCTTAACAACCTTACATTCTCATGAGCAGGCTGCTTGCCGGGTTTGGTTGGAGGAAGGTGTCGTTCTTTTGACCATCTGTGGCCTAGCGGCCAAACCTTAATTACTTGATTACTGCCAACTTTTGTGCTAAACATTTTTGTTGTGAAGTGAGTGCATGACAATAAGGTGTACTTTGCACATGTCTGTTTCTATTAATGCGAATGCTGTGCTTTCCCTTGTTCTTCCCCATCCTACTCTTCTCTCTTTCAGCTCTTACTGTCTATCTTTACCTCCCCCCCTGCCCCTTCTCTCCTTCTCCCTGATATACCCACTTCCTCTGCTTCCCCCCCCCCCCCCTTTCTTTGCTCTCTTCATCCTGTTTATATTGCAGTGCCTTATTCGGCGTCCAGGCTACGTATATGATGCAATTGCCTGTTTGTAACTGTGTTATTTTTCCCTGTTGGGCACGCAATAAAAATATATTCAACCATAAACGGTTGTGCGCTGCAAAACATGTTGGAAGTAGGTGTCATTGACAATGAATGGCAAGGCAATGCACTGATGTACTCACAGGAAATGTGTAAATAGGACCATAGTATATTAAACTCCTTGCAGCAGCACCTCCCAACCTTTTAAGAGAATTTAAATATCAGGGGCGGGGTTTATGATCATGTGACCACCACATCACAGCAATCACATGATCAGCAACCAGCGGATGGACCCTTTCCTGACACAATTGCCATATATTCATGCGTGAGGTTGAGTTTTTGGAACCTGTCATCTCCAAACAAGACAGTAAAGGACATACAGGAATAGAGGCCCCAACAAACATGACTAAACATGATCTTTCAGGGGCTGGCAGGATATCATTGTCATTTAACCAAGCACTATGTCAATCACTCTTCCCAGATTCAAAAGCATCTATAAAAAGTGCACTATGTGAAAAGGGAATGAGGATCAAAACAGGAGGCATTGCGCTTCTTGCTGATGTTGGTTTCTGTGTTTGCCTTTCCAGACATCTCTTTTCCCTTCCACTGAAGAAACAATAACATAATAGTCCTCTTGCAAGTATAAGGTGACAAAGAAAGGGTCATTAGCTACACTAGTCAAAGCCTGCATGCATCTCAGAGGAAGCTGTTGGCCTTGGTGTGAGCAGACATCTAATGAGATGTGGATGAAGAAGCCAAAGAAATAGAAATCTCTGACTTGACTGGAGGAAGGCCTAAGAATCTAAGGATGGGCCTCAGATTAACTCTTCCATGTACTGAAAGAGTATAACTGGCCAGAGACACAAGTGAGGGTTCAGTAGATGTCTCTCTTATAGTGGTGATGTGGTTATGATGGTCACCCAGGCCGAGGAAAAGATAAAAAACTTGCCAGAAACCAAGAAAATGAATGGTCCTATCTTATCCTGGGAGATGGTATACCATACCACAGAATAATGTTCTCCCTTGACTCTTCAGTGATCCGGCAGGTCATACTTCCAAAGACATGGGTTCTCTCTGTGGCAGAGAAAATCCACGTGGAAGTAGGATACTGTAATGTATGAAAATTGTTCACCAGGTTCAAGCCATGTATGTGGATCTGTTCCAGTTGGTTAAAAAAAAAAAAATCTGTATGAATCTGTTAACTTCTACTTTTGATTTGGCATGGTAAAGTACTTCCGCCCCCTGAAAGCACTGACCATAATTAATTAATACATTTTTTATACCCATTAAGACAGAAGACACATACCATGATTTTCCAGTTATGGTGGACCATTTTACCAAGTGAGCAATGGCAGTAACGCCCCCCCCCCCCCCCCAACCAGACTGGTAGATGATGTGAACGCACTTCTTATTACTGTCTTAAGCAGACAGTGATAAATATAAGAAATTTGCCAATTACTTAGCTCAAGTAATCTGGACACTAAAGTCTGGATGCTGAATCCAAACCCTATCAAAGTCAATAGAAACCTAAATGCTGAAAACCAGTATTGGTCATTTTCTAGGCAAAGCATTAAAAATGCTAAAATGACATTAAAACATGCCTGGGGCTGGGGGTGCCTTTAACCTGTCTGATGAGCTGTAGTGTTTGATTTATACAACCTACTACAGCAAAACTGATATTTACCAAAATTTACAGAGAGTCATGTTCCATAGACTTTGCCAAATAGTGTATATATAAATAGACCTCCTACTAGTCAAGACTGGACCTATCACTGCTAACTTTTGACCTTCTATTAGTTAGTAAGGCATCCATAACATAGGGCAAACTGGTGAGGTTGGAAGCAAAAGGATGGAACCCGAGTGAACCCTGAAAGTCTGTTTCCATATACCTTGTAACAGTTTTACTATAGTCATTATAATGTTGTGACATGGGTGGCAACTATAGAACAGAAAAATTTGACAATTTTGAAGACTTAACCTGAGCCCCTAAAGAAAGAAGACACCAATTGTTTTTTTATTTTTCCATTTTATTAGCTATCGCATTGCAGAAAGTGGAACAGTCTTTCAGGATCTGTTTTTTTAATTAGCAATCTATAGAATTTCACAAAGTAGAACACTTTTCCAGAATCTGGCTTGTATCTTCTTCAGTCGGGTCGCCTCCACAGAATTTGTACCTGGATAAGGGCATTTAAGAAACAGGATTTTACTTGGTAATTATAGTTTCAGAGCATATACATTTGTATGAACGTATGGCTGTTAAAGCGGTTGAAAACTCCTAGAAGTGAAAAAAAAAAAGTGGGTCCCCGGGTGGTTTAACCAAGTGGTTCTCAACCTTAGTCCTCAATTACCCCAAACGGGTTATGTTTTGGGAACTTCCCTTAGCTAAAATAGCTCTTATCAATACCATGTCATTGATATTGATTTAAAGCAGCCGTGCAAAATAAAGGAGGACCTAAGAACATGGCCTGTTGGGGGTACTTGAGGACTGAGGTTGAGAACCACTGGTTTAAGCCATAAACATGCTAGTATGCAGCACATTATGCAAGACTTTCCTTAAAACAAAGACCTCCAGCGGCATGCTGTCTCTGACAAGGCTGCCATCTTCATCCAGTCTTCCCTCCTGGTTCATGGGCTCCGGCCTCTTAAATGTCTGAGTTCCGATAATATAACTCCAGTGTATGCACACAGGAGTCACAGCAGCGACACATCGCTCTGAACTGACAGCATACTCTGTGTGCTGCCAATTCAGAGCACAGTGTGCATGTACTAGTGACATCACTAGCTGCTTCCAGTGTGAATAGACATTCACTATACCTACATAAAAGCCTTGTTAAAAAAAAATTAACTATAATGACAACAGAGCCAGCTAGTGGCCAGACAGCTAAATGCACTTAGTTACAAGCTCTCTTGCAGTTAAAGTGTTGCTAAACCCACAACAGTAAAATCAGTGTGTATATGCAGTAAAGCATGCTTGTTATACTCACGGTGTAACTTAAGAGGTTAATCCTCCACACTGTTTAAAAAGGTTGTTTGATCCTGTTTCCTCTGATCCTCCCCTTCTTCCAATTCCCCCAATATATCTCTTAATAAGACAGAGCCTCTGGAGTCACTCTGCACATGCTCAGTTTGGTGTGTATTGCTAGAGCGTTTTTTATTTTTTTGGGAGGGTGCATGTGATCAGCACAGGGCCAATCAGCACTGTCCAGACAGAGAGTCAAAAGTCATTTAATTATTGAATACCTTTATCTCAAAAGTTAACCTCTTCCCACCCATGTTATAGCTGAAATACGGCTACAGTGTGGGCTTTAAATGCCAGGAGGGCACCCATTGACTTCCTTCCTTGCACATGCGGATGGTGTGCTCTGTGATCGCCAAGTCCTCCGGAACTCGGCTGATCACAGATCCGGGTAAAAGGCCAATCACCATGTGATCTGCTGTCAGTCAATGACAGCTGATCATGGAAGTAAACAGAAGTCGGTTATCGGCTTTTTCCCCTCATGCTGACAGAGTGAGGAAAAAAGAAGAAAGCTGTTAACCGGTTTCTGTTACAGGGACATTGGTCCTCACACTGCCGAGCAGTGCTGCTAATCAGTGCCATCTATTAGTACACATCAGTACTGCTAATCAGTGTCCCCTATCAGTTCCCCCCTATCAGTGTCACCTATCATTGCACATCAGTGCCACCCATCATTGCAGCTCATCAGTGCTTCTTGATTAGTGCCACCTCATTAATGCCCAGTGCCACCTATCAGTGCAGCCTCATTAGCGCACATCAGCGAAGGAAAAAAATTACCTATTTGCAAAATAAAAAACTATAAAAAAACGTTTTTTTCCCACAATGTTTGGTCTTTTTTTGTTTAGCAATAAAAAAATCCCAGTGGTGATTAAATACCACCAAAAGAAAGCTCTATTTGTGTGAAACAAATGACAAAAATGTCACATGGGTACATTGTTGCATGGCCACGCAATTGTCATTCAAATTACGACAGCACTGAAAGCTGAAGATTAGCCTGGGCAGAAAGGGGGGGGGGGGGGGGAGTGCCCAGTAGGCAAGTGGTTAAAAAACAGTTTGCTGTAACTGCTTATATAGAGTGAGCTAGAGTTTGGCTTCAATTTGTTGGTGTATTTAAATCTGCTAGTACATCCCCCAGGAATGACAATGCTGCTGTCAAAATGTGTCCCCTGTGATCATTCATCCAGAGTGGGGACCCGGCACTCTAAAACAGGAGGTGTGTTACGGTCCAGATCACCAGCTGAAACAAAAGTGAAAAACCCTAAAAAAATGAATGCAGCTACCCCATCTAATGATTGGTAAGCTACAATATATTACATTTTTGGTTTTGGGTTTAAGCCCTTGTACACACGGTCGGACATTCTGACAACAAAATCCGTGGGATTTTGTCTGACAGATTTTGTCCGAAACTTGTGTTGCATACGCACGGTCGGACAAACTTGTCGGAAAATCCGATCGTTCAGAACATGATGACGTTATTTCGTTACGATGGGACTACGTTCAGGCTAGTAGCCAATAGCTTTGGTCTACGAATTTGATCTGAGCATGCGTGGCACTTTGTCCGATCAGAATTCTCTACAAACGATTGGACAAAGTCCGATCGGATCATGTTGTCGGAAAGTTTTATAGCCAAGCTCTCAAACCTGGTCCGTGTGATATTCCGACGGAAACAGTCCGATGGAGCCCACACACAGTCAGATTATCCAACAACACGGTCCGATCGGACATTTTCCATCGGAATGTCTGACCATGTGTACAAGGGCTTACACCGCCGAAAGTCTTAATTACACCCTAATTTGGTTATCATTGTGGTACTTGCAATTTTATCACAACAGGTAGTACTCAGGTGTACTTTAGGTGCAAGGAATCTTTTTAATACATACATCTCCCCACTTGGTCCATATTGCACTGTGACAGCTGAGGCACTTAGTTTGGATTGGAAGATGGAGATGATGCTTTTATGCCAAGAAAATTTCACCATCTGGATGGTGTTTACATCTAACTCCAAATCAATAAGAGAGGAGTAGGTTCCAGAACTAAGGGGTCCACTGCAAAAAAAACAAAGGGTTATATGCCAATCCTTCTGTTAAGGGATGACTAGGTAAATACAAGTCACAGACTTCACATAAAAAAAAAAAAGAGGAAGAAAGAAAATATCCAATATAAATAACTTTAATATGTTTATTTCAACAGGTAGCAATTAATAATTTTTATTTAGGGCCCATCAGACTTGCAAATTACATACATGTTCTGCTTTTCTAGTACTACACAGTTCATTTTGTCGCTGCATTTTCTTCTCAGGCTGGAGACAACTTACAATTTAGCATCAAAAATATTACATCTTTCCTTTAAAAGTCCTGGGGAGGACAACCAATCTACAACACATCAGGACTCTTCTTCCTCTTCTAGCACTAGAAGCTGCCATTGTCTATATTCTAGAAGTGGCAATGCTTAGCAGGCAGAGCAGATCATTGGCTGATTCTATAGAGCAGGGGTCGCCAAACTTTCTAAACAGAGGGCCAGTTTACTGCCCTTCAGATTTTAGGGGGGCCAGAGTGTGGCTAATGGGAGTAGAAAATGTCCCAGCATCAGTGGGAGTAGACATTGTCTCAGGCTTGGTGGTCGGTCACTTGGAGTAAAACAATTACATTGCACCTGTGGTTGGTAGAAGAAATAGTGCCCTTTCATTGGTGGCAATAAGAGGAATAGTTCCCCTATTGTTGGTGTCAGTGGGAGGAATAGTTCCCATATTGTTGGTATCAGTGGGAGGAATAGTTCCCATATTGTTAGTGTCAGTGGGAGGAATAGTTTCCCCTAGCTCTTGTACACACGGTCGGACATTCCGACGGAAAATGTCCGATCGGACCGTGTTGTCGGATAATCCGGCTGTGTGTGGGCTCAATCTGACTGTTTCGGTCGGAATATCCGACCGACAAAGTTTTTGAGCTGGGCTATATAATTTTCCGACAACATGATCCAATCGGGCTTTGTCCGATCGTTTGTAGAGAATTCCGATCAGACAAAGTGCCACGCATGCTCAGATCAAATTCCTAGACCAAAGCTATTGGCTACTAGCCTGAACGTAGTCCCGTCATAATGAAATAACGTCATCACGTTCCGAACGATCAGATTTTCTGACAACTTTGTCCGACCGTGTGTATGCAACACTGGTTTCGGAATGTCCGACTGTGCGTACAAGGGCTTAGTGTTGGTGTCAGCAGGAGGAATAGTGCCCCTTCATTGATGTCAGTGGCAGGAATATTTCCCCTTTATTAGTGTCAGCGTGAGGAAGTGAGGAATAGTTTGTCCCATTGTTTCACCCTTGTGAACTTCCATGAAGGTCCTTGTCCAAGCACTTCTGTTCTAAGGCAACGACACTGTCCCTGCATAGTCCAATGGAGAACACAAGTGACCATTTCAACATACATTGGGAGGAATAGTGATAGTGCCCCAATTATTGTTGTCAGTGGGAGGAATAGTGCCCCATCATTATTAGTGGAAGAAATGGTATCCCATTATTGGTGTCAGTGGGAAGACTAGTGCCCCATCGGTGGTATTGGTAGAAGAAATGGTGTCCCATTATTGGTGTCAGTAGGAGGAATAGCCTTGTATCAGTGGGAGGAATAGTGCACCAAGGGCTGCATAAAGGCAAGCAAAGGGCTACAGTTTGGAGACCACTGATACAGAGGTACATTGGATCTGCATCTAGCAATCTAGTATCGTGTCCATGGCTAAGCAGCACCCAGTGTTAAATGAAATAGTTTGACATCAAGTAGAGGTAAAATCACACAATCCTTAACTTGTGATGAAAGAGGGGCCACAGCCACTTCCTGTGACACCAGCAATAGATGAATGACTGATAGTGACAAGAGTGGACCATGCCTGTGAATGTGTTTAAATGGTCACTTGTGTTCCCTATTGGAAGCCCGTGCGACTATGCAGGGACAGTGTTTGTTGCCCTATTACAAGAGTGCTTGGACAGGGACCTTCATGGAAGATCACACAGGATTTTAATGAAAGTGGCAAGATTTAAGAGATTGTAAGGAACTTGCATTAACAAGGGATTTGCATACACTATATTGTCAAAAATATTGGGACACCTGCCTTTACACGCAGATGAACTTTAATGGCATCTCAGTCTTAGTACGTAGGGTTCAATATGGAGTTGGCCCATATTTTGCAGCTATAACAGTTTCAAAGGTTTAGAAGTGTGTCTATGGGAATGTTTGACCATTCTTCCAGAAGCGCATTTGTAAAGTCAGGCACAAGGCGCCAGACCATGCAGCATGAGATTAGAGCCAGAGGCTCTAATAGTCTTGAAAAAAGGGTGGGCTCAGGATGCAGAGCACTGCGTTCTGAGCCTATCTACTGATTCTCCTCCCAGTCAATCAGGAAGCGCGTCACGAGAACTGTTTCCTGATTGGCTAAAAGGAAAAGCAATGTTATTGGCTTAGGGGGAGGACGAGGGAGGAGATGCGTGGTGGAGGGGGGAAGCAGGGTAAGACCAATAGACCCACCAGCTGCCACTCCAGGAATGGCTCACTATCCAGCACTCCCCAGTTCAAGGAGGGGAGATTGGAGTCTGGGCAGGACAGAGGTAAGGAGGCCATCCGTTTCCCATGGTGGTGGTGAGGGGGGTGCTCCCAGTGTTTCCCACGTTAATATTTGTCTCCCGAATTATTAAACACCAGCCGCCACTGCATAAGGCATCAGCATGCCAGGACATTTTGAACAAATTTCATGCTCCCAACTTTGTGGGAACAGTTTGAGGATGGCCCCTTCCTGTTCCAACATGACTGTGCACAAGACAAGGTCCATAAAGACATGGATGAGCGAGTTTGGGGTGAAGGAACTTAACTGGCCTGCACAGGGTCCTGACCTCAACTCAGTAGTACACCTTTGGGATGAATTAGAGCGGAGACTGTAAGCCAGACCTTCTCGTCCAAGATCAGTGCCTGACCTCACAAATGTGCTTCTGGAAGAATGGTCAAACATTCCCATAGACACACTCCTAAATCTTGTGGACAGCCTTCCTAGAAGAGTTGAAATTTTTGTGGGCCAACTCAATATTGAACCCTACGGACTAAGACTGTGATGTTATTAAATTTCATGTGCGTGTAAAGGCAGGCGTCCCAATAATTTTGGCAATATATTGTATATTTTAATGCATGCCAGGCCAAGGATTCTTACAGGTTCCTTTTACCATGCCTCAGAACAGCAACAGATAAAGACTGACATACCTGTACATTTCATGCTGACTGGAACATTCATTGTTTCCACAAAGAGCCACTGAAATTGACCCCACAACTAAATCTGACACAGTGATTGCGGTAGATATGCTGTACCTCCAGCCTAGAAATAAGAAATTCTCCAGTTAGACAAATGACATTCTTGGTATTACAGAAAATCTCCCTCTCTGCACCACACTTCTAAACTTGGGTAGATGCGGCAGGAGTTTCAATTGGTCACAGCAAGCATTTATCAATGTCTAAATTTACACATGCATGCTTTTTCTTGCAATTAAGCATAAAGGTGGTTCAGGGTATTACCAACATTAAAGTAATAATTTGAAACAGCTTTGATAAAGTCCATAGTGGACGCAACGTGTCAGATGGGCGAGACCATGACATCACCATGCTGGATGGGACTTGTTTCTGTATGTGATTGAATCCGACACAGGAGTTACATTTACTGTGCAGAGAAACCGATTTTTACATTTCTGTCATGCGAGTGCGGTTCTTTTGTTTTTACAATAAAGAGTATGCAGTTTACATTAAGAGCTCTCTTTTTTCTTACGATCATTATCTTTTGCCAAAGAGGAGTTGGAGAAAGAGGAATAAGAGTTGCTGTGGAAGATGCCTAGAGCTTTTTTTAAATCTTAAAGTGGAACTTTAATCAGAAAATTAAGTTCTGCTAGATCACTTCATGCTCGTCCCTTATGCGGGTATATGTATATGTAAATTATTTACCACTTGACCTCTGGAAGATTTACCCCCCTTCATGACCAGGCCATTTTATTTGGCACTGCGTTACTGGCAGTTGCGCGGCCGTGTAACGCTGTACATAAATTAAATTCATGCCCTTTTTATTATTTTTTGCGAAAGAAATGTAGAAAAAAAAGACCAACAATAAAAAAAATTATATAAATATATATATATATATATATATATATATATATATATATATATATATATATATATATATATATTTATTTATTTATTTATTTATATTTGTTTTACTTTCTGCTATAAAACATATCCAATAGAAAAAATCTTAAAAATTTGATTTCTTCATAAATTTAGCCCAATATATATTCTGCTACCTATTTTTGGTAAAAAAAAATCCCAATAAGCTTATATTGATTGGCTTATAGCATCTACAAACTATAGGATATCTACTGGAATTTTTCTTATTTTTTAAATAGTAATGGTGGTGATCAGCCACTTATATTGCTGCAATTTTGCGGTGGACATTCTGACACTAACACTTTTTGGGGATCAGTGACACTAATACAGTGATCAGTGCTAAAAATACACACTGTCATTGTACTGACACTGGCTGGAAAAGGGTTAAACAGCTAGGGTTAACTGTGTGCCTAGTCAGTGTTTACACCGACATGTGTGGGTCTTTTACTAAGGGAAGTGATGGATTTTGATTCCCTGCTTTGCAGGGAATCAAAATCCATCACTTCCCCACTGAAAGGACGAAGCTCTGTATTATTTACATAGTCAGAGCTCCATTCTGTGTCTCTGCCTGATGATCAGTGGCTGCCAGTGGACATCCATTAGCTAGCACCTGCTGATCGGCTTCTGCTGTCACAAATCATTCCGCACAGCATGCCTATCCCGTAGCAGTAAATCTGCTATAGGGCAGTCAGAAAGTGGTTAAAAATGAATGCCTATACTGTTTAAAATTCAATAATACACTGTCTCACCTTGGTCTGCACATGCTCAGTTGCTCTATGTCAAAAAAGAAAAGAAAAAATAGAGCTACTAGAGGCCAATATGCTGACAGCCTAAAGATTTACTGCTGTTCAGGGGCTCTGGGCTTCAGCAAAATGGCAGCCTCCAGCAAAAAGAAACAGGAGCAATGCCGGAGGCATTTTACAGCGCACACTAATGTTGGAAGCAGAATTATTAATGCAGGATGTTTGCTAAAGAACATTATTGCTAAAGAGCATTATTTTTTATGAAGTTGTTATGGGTAAAGTTTCACTTTAACCGCTTCCGGACCAGCTACTGCAGTTTTACTGCAGCAGGTTGGCTCGGCTGGGCAAATCCACGTTACCTTACGCCGCTTTTCATTTTGGCCACTAGGGGCACGATGATTGCCGGGCACCCGCGAGCTCTCGTGACAGAGTGAGAACCGGTTCTTTCAGGGGAATAGAGACAGATCGTGTATTTATACTAAGTATGAACACCTCTCTCTCTCTCTCTCTCTCTCTCCCCCCTCCTAGACAGTCCCATCCCCCCTACAGTTAGACCACATCTATGAAACATAGTTAACCCCTTCCCTACCAGTGACATTTAAACAGTAATCAGTGCATTTTTATAGCACTGATCCCTGTATAATTGCCAATGGTCCCAAAAATCTGTCAAAAGTGTCCAATTTGTCCGCCGCAATATCGCAGTCCTGATAAAAATCGCAGATCACCACCATTACTAGAAAAAAAATAATAATAAAAATTACCTAAAACTGTCCCCTATTTTGTAGACGCTACACCTTTTGTGCAAACCAATCAATATACGCTTATTATGATTTTTTTTTTTTTTTTTTTAAATATGTAGTAGAATACATATCGGCCTAAACTGAGGAAACATTTTTTTTTTATTTGGGATATTTATTATAGCAAAAACTACAAAATGTTTTTTTTTTTTTCAAAATTGTCGTTTTTTTTTTATAGCGCAAAAAATAAAAACCGCAGAGGTGATCGAATACCACCAAAAGAAAGCTCTATTTGTGGGGAAAAAAGGACATACATTTTGTTTGGGTACAAAATTATTTTCACTTATTGTATATGGACATCTCTATTTATCTATTTTTTTTCGTATATGAAATTTTATTCACATTTTATGGATGTGTGAATATTTGCATATAATCACCATATATTTTTTTAGAGATATGAAAGCATATGAATTTTTCTTTTATGAATATGAAAATCTGATTTATATGTTTGATCATGTATGATTTTTTTAATATATACTGTATCTATTACATTTTTTGGTATGGAGACAATTGTATATGATTGGTTGTAGGAAAGCACTGCACTGGATATTAGAGAATAGCCTGAAACAGCTTATGGTAGTTATTACACATGCAACTGAATGACTTGTGATGCAAACCACTTTCTTTTTTTTTACTACATAATAAAAGTAAAATGAGAAAAACAAACAGATGACATCATGTGTATTCATGAACTAAAGTCATTGGACGCAGTCCCCAAATGAACCAATCAGTATTCAGCAAGGCACAGAGACTGTGCTCAAGGCATTTTACGATGTACAGAACTGGCTGCTTAAAGAGAAAATAGAACCAGCAACAAAACAAACAGAGAAAAAAAAAAAGAGAGGGGAGAAAGTAAAAGACAGGAAAGAAAGATAGGAAGGGTCCTGGATTTGTTCTTCCCGGGAAATGGAGCACACTGCCAATGCAGGCAACTAAACATATTTGTTACTCATGTGGACTCTGCTCGGGAATGCCAAGGCTCCCAGATGGCATTATGTTGCTCAACTGTGTCAGTGAGATGAGCTGTAAGTAACTCCATGATCTCTACATCTTTAATCCTTTAATCCAGGACAGGTATGGAGGTCCATTCATAATGCTAATAGCTTTCAGAGAAAGGCTGTCTAAATGGCTAAAGATATCAGCAAACAACCCTGTAGCATTAAGAGAGTTTGCGGATTTCATTCAAGGCGGTGTGGAGGCCATTCCCCACGTTAAAGGCCTAGCTATTCTAAATGATTGTGATGAAAACCGCAAGCTTCTCAAGAAACTGCCTGAATGGGTTGTGCATAGATGGAGTCACATCATTGTGGACGAATTAGACAAGTCTCAAGAATACCCAACCTTTGCTTGTTTCACAGAGTTCCTGCAGAAGGAAGCCAAGATAGTATGCAACCCCATTGCCTCCCCCTTCCTCCTCAGTACCAAGACCACAGATTAGAAAATTCCCAAAAGAGCCAAGGCGCTCAAGCACTCAAATGAAGCCTTCCACCTCCAGTGTTCCAGAGATCTCAGCTTCAAGACCAAAACCACCCTACCTAGACTGCAAAGACAAAATGCAGTGTCGCTAAATGTCTGACTTTTGCATCAAGGACCATTGAAGAAAGGAAGGCCTTCATTTATGAAAACCACCTCTGCTTTGGTTGCTTAAGGGCCATACGTCAAAAGACTGCAAAGGAAGACACATGTAACATATGTAGTTGTCGTCATCCAACCTGTTTGCACATACAGACAAACACTGAGCCTGTCAAAGCACCAAACGATGACTCGGTAGCTACAGGAGATAAGGTAAACGACAGCGTTCCCAAAGTTACGTCCCATACATTGACAAGGCATACTCTTGCCACCTCCTGCATTGTTCCAGTTCTATTGTCAGCTGCGGCGGAGCCTCAGAGAGAAATCTTCACTTACGCCTTACTTGACACGCAGAGTGATTCAACATTTATTTTGGCAGACCTGGTATCTAAGCTAAGTGTTAGCACCAAGCCATTACAGCTAAAGCTCAGCACCATGACAGCCATTGATACAGTTATATCAAGCCAAATTGCTCACGGTCTACAAGTGCGTGTTTTCAAATCTAAAGCTATAGCCCAACTTCATCAAGCCTATACGAGAGACTTCATTCCAGATAGATAAGTCTCACATCCCCACCAAGGAGACTGCACTTCAGTGGCCACACCTTAAGCATTTGGCAAACAAGTTACAGCCACTTCAAGTCTGCAAAGTTAGACTGCTGATCGTCTATGATTGCCCATTAGCACTGGCAACCTTGGAGCTCATTACGGGCTATGAGGATGAAGACTTTGCTCAAAAAACTATGCTCGACTGGATCATCATAGGATCAGCAAATACACATCATGATGGACAGGGTAGCCAGAGCTTTGTACACAGAGTCGTAGTAAAAGAAATGCCAATGCCCCCCAGTCACTGATGTGTTAAAGGCTCTAGAAATAGACTTTTCTGAAAGAAATTATGAAGATAAGTATGTGTATTAAGATGACATTCATTTTGTGCAGTTTCTCTCTGAAACCATAATGAAAAGGAAAGCTGGACACTATGAGATGCCATTACCCTTCAAAGACAACAGTCAACCAACACCACCAAACAAAAAGAGGCTGGCCATTATTCGACTTCAACATCTAAAGAAAAGGTTAAAGGCCAATAAACAGTACTACGAACACTATACTGCATTCATGGAAGAAACGATCAGAAAAGGTGATGCAGAACCAGCCCTTTCATTATCAGAGGAAGAAACAGTGTGGTATATCCCACATTATGGGGTTTATCACCCCAAGAAGCCAGACAAGTTAAGAGTCATCTTTGATTGTTCAGCAAAGTTTCAAGGCATCTCCCTTAACGACACCTTAATGACAGGTCCCAACCTGATAAATTCTCTAGTGGTAGTCCTCTGTCACTTCAGGAAGGAAGCAGTTGCTGTAATATGTGACATTGAAAAGACATTACACCAGTTCTACATCCCCCCAGAAATGGGCAATTACTTAAGGTTCCTTTGGTGGGAGACTGGCCAGTTTGAAACAGAACCAAAAGGAATACAGAATGGCAGTTCACCTCTTCGGTGCCAGTTTATCTCCAGGATGTTCCAACTTTGGCCTCAAGTATCCTGCACAACAACACAAGGCAGAATATCCTTCAGCATCAGCTTTCATTGAGAAGAACTTTTATGTCGATGACGGCCTAACCAGTGTTTCAACAATCAGAGAGGCTACAAATCTAATCCTCGAAGCGCAAGGATTATATAAGAATGCTGGCTTAAGACTGCATAAATTCAACTCTAATAAAAGGGACGTCCTGTCTTGTGTAGCTCCAACAGAAAGAACAACTAGTGAACCTCTCAAACTTAACCCAGACTCAACATCAGAAGGACAAGTACTTGGCATTCAGTTGTCAATTGAAAATAACACCTTCAGTTTCAGCATTGACATAAAGGATCGACCCTCAACTCATTGTGGTATCCTGTCAGTCGTAGCCTCTCTTTATGATCCTCTAGGCTTCATAGCTCCCTTCATTCTGAGTGACAAGTGCATTCTCCAGCTTTTTTGCAGGGCATCAGTTGGGATGATGGACTTCCTGAGAGCTTAAGCCCATGGTGGGAGGCTTGGAAGAGTAGTCTGCAAGCTTTAAGGAAAATTAAGATACCCAGATGCTACCATCCTGACTTTGGTAACATAGTGAAGGTGGAACTACACCACTTTTCCGATGCCAGCAACGTAGGATATGGTGCCTGTTCTTATCTTAGGTACAAAAATGACAGAAGTCAAGTTCTCTGCAGCTTCGGGATGGCTAAAGCAAGAGTCACGCCAAACGAAGATTGTGAGCATCCCACGGCTTGACCTCTCAGCTGCAGTCACTGCAGCAAGATTGAGTGACTCATGTTGGAGGCAGAACTTGAAATAGAAATTACCGAAGAATTCTTCTGGACAGACTCCCAGGTAGTTTTGGCCTATATCAATAATGAAGCAAGAAGATTTCATGTGCTTGTAGCCAATTGTGTTCAACTCATAAGAGAGATAACAGATCCAACTCAATAGCATTATGTGGATACAACACAAAACCCAGCTGACCATGCATCCAGGAGTCTTTAAGTAGCAGATACCCCCCCCCCAAGCTGGTTATCCGGCCCTAGTTTCCTATGAAGTGCTCACATCTCCAAGCTCTTCAGCAGAATTTATCATAGGTGACCCTGAAGTCAAACCCATTACAACTTTTGCCTCACAAGTCAGTGATATTCTAAATTGTCTGAACAAGTTTTCCAGTTGGTTAATGCTCATCAAGAAGATTGCAAGATAATAAGCACTATGTATCAAAACCCTCAATTATTGAACGTCCTATTCAAAAGCTAGTAGTTCTCATAGAAAGTAAATGAGTTTCCAGTTTAGTGATACACTAGCATACCACCACACAATACAGTAGCCAGTCACAGAGGTACCTACAAGCTACATTGTTTAAGACTCATGTTTTTTATAGTGGTCATAGTTATGTTCTGTAAATAATGTATGACTCCAAGTTCTATTCGTCATAACATAATTTGGTGGGAGTGTAACTGTCCGCTTGTCACGTTAAACCTTTGTTCAGCACTGACTGACAGGTGGAACCTTTATTGCCTTCCTCTTGTTTCTCTGGGGAATTTTTTAATCATGAGACACTTCCTGCTTCCTCTAGTTTTGGAGAAAGGGGCTCTCATTAATTCAGCATTCACAGGCAAGTCAGCAGTACCTAGAAGGTGATTGTTTATCCTTTTCATGACTAAGCCTATTTTTGGCATTTGGTGTTTACAAGTTAAAATCCATATTTTTTGCTCGAAAATTACTTGGAACCCCCAAACATTATATAGATTTTTTAAGCAGAGACTCTAGAGAATAAAACAGCGATTGTTGCAATATATTATGTCACGCGGTATTTGCGCAGTGGTGTTTTAAACGCCAAACTTTTGGGGAAAAGGGACACTTTCATAAATTTAAAAAAAAGAAACGTAAAATTAGCCCAATTTTTTTGCATAATGTGAAAGATAATGTTACACCGAGTAAATAGATACCAAACATGTCACACTTTATAATTGCACGCACTCGTGGAATGACGACAAAGTACGGTACCTAAAAATCTCAATAAGCGCCGCTTTAAATTTTTTTTACGGTTACCAGGTTAGAGTTACAGAGGAGGTCTAGTGCTATTGCTCTCGCTCTGATGATCGTGGCGATATACCTCACATGTGTGATTTGAACACCGTTTACATATGCGGGCGCGACTTCCGTATGCATTTTCTTTGCTTCGCAAGCTCGCAGGGACAGCGGGCGCTTTAAAAAAAAAATTTTGTAAATTTATTTTATTTATTTTAAAATTAATAAATATATATTTTTTTTTATTTGTTCACTTTTATTGCTGTCACAAGGAATGTAAACATCCATTGTGACAGTAATAGGTGGTGACAGGTACTCTTTATGGAGGGATCGGGGGTCTAAAAGACCCCCGATCCCTCCTTTAAACTTCAATGTATTCAGATCACCGAAAACGGCGATTCTGAATACTGTATTTTTTTTAAAACCAGCGCCATTGGCAGCCGAGTAAACGCGAAGTGACGTCATGACGTCGCTTCCGTGTTTACTATTAGGAGACTGGAATGAAGCCACTTACGGCTTCATTCCAGTCCCTGCCCAGCAGCCGGAGGCATCCGATCGTGAATCGGTGCTCCCGTTCGAGCGGGAGCACCGGTAAGAGCGTCAGGAGGCGGCGGGAGGGGAGGACGTCCCCTCTCGCTCCTCCGGCATAACAGCCAAGTGGCTTTTAGCCACATCGGTTGTTATGGCTGGATAGCCAATCGCCCACTGTGAAAAACGGTACCAGGATGATGCCTGCAGGTGCGGGCATCATCCTGGTATAACCCCCGGAAGCCGAGTATGCACATCTGCGTACGCTTGGCAGGAAGGGGATAAGGACGTTTTCTAAAGTTTAAAGTATGCACCCCTTGGCAAGCGGAGCAAAGTATATATATGTTTTTAGGCACAAATTGAATCCATGCTGTTAGGCCCCATGTACACGGGATGCTGAGGCAAAGTCCTCTGAACTAATTTTTTTGACACCTTGAAACCAGTGTTTAAAACGCCCGTTTAGCCGCATTTGCATGCCGCGTTTAACCGCGTTTGCGTCTAGAAGCGTTTATTAAGATTACCTCATTTAAGACCCTCCCCAAGCTCAAAAAACATTGTAAGTTAACTATTTCTGTGTTTTATTTGGAAATGGGTCCCATAATGAGCATATGTGAGGAAATGCTCCTGACATTGCTCTTCATGAGGCTAGAACAATGTAGAAAATTGCGTGAGAAGTCCAGAGTCAGAGTTCGTTGCTATTGGACCCATGCTTTGATTGCGCAGTGAATGTTGGCAGGATATTTTGTAAACATATATGTACAGCTGCATACCTACCCCGACATATTTTTTAATTTCACATGCATGTCCATTGCCACATTTGACCTTCTACTTGAAAAAGTACAACCCAGTCTGGCACGCATGGACACAAACATGAGGAAGAGTGTGTCACCAGAGGAATGTCTGATGGCGACGATCAGGTATGTGCATATATATATATATATATATATATATATATATATATATATATATATATATATATATATATATATATATATATATTCATATATATGTAAGAAGGCCAGTATGGTGGCCTGAATTTATGGGAGGAGCCCGGGGGGTATTTAACCAGCCCACTCGCCTATGGTCTTTGTCGGTTTCCTGTGCACAATACTACGTCACTAGGCCGACTGCTCGAGTTTCGTTGCCATTCGGATAACTTCTCTCTACTAGAAGTCTCGTGGTTTTCGTTCCCGTTCGTGTTTTGTACAACGTCTCTGGCTCGACTGCCGCAGGTAAGGGTCTCGATTGACCTTCCTTTACTAGAAACATTTCTATTTTTGAGTGTCGTTAAACCCTGAAATCTCGAGTCATTCGTTGCGAAACCGGGTTGTTAGTCACTCAAAACGCACCATTTTCGCAGTGCCCTTCATTTCACGGGCCTCATTTCAGTAGAAATTGCTTGAACAAAATATTGCACTATTTTCATAAACTTTTTATGTTGTCTGCCTCATCACCGTGTTCCACAGACAAATCGTTGCCAGTCGCATCACACGGCACAACGATTCGTGCCTCTGCCACGGCTGGCTCGCGTAGGTCATTTCATCATTTCACTCATTTCTGTCACACTGCGCTCCGATTCGAATCCAGTCGCATCCGCTAAATGCGCCGATTCGTTCCGGTGTGCCCCTAGTTGCTCGGCCTCATTTCGGTACATGCTCCAGAGCCCACTCGTTGCTAATCGATCCAGGTCTCTGTCATGGGAATCATTTCACTGTCACCTATTACGTCCTGAATCGAAACCAGTCGCATTCTCAACGCACAGGTTCGATCGACGTGTCCCAGTTTCATTGGCCTCATATCAGTACATGCTCTAGAGCCCGCTCGTTGACGGTCGCAGGCTGCGTCCTCTCCGATTCGCATCTCTATCATGGGAAACATTTCATTGTCACGTAGTGCGTTCAGTTCGAATCCGGTTGCATCCCTGTGCATCGATTCGTCCAGACGGCCCCAGGTATTTTTTCAGCCTCATTTCAGTGCATGCTCCAGAGACCAGTTCGGTTCCTGTCTCAGTTCGCGGCCGGCCGATCTAGGCCTCTGTCATGACAGAAGTTGTTTGTTTCATTTCACTGTCACGCTCCGCGCTCCGGTTCGAATCCAGCCGCACCTACACATGCACCGATTCGTTCCGGTTTGCCCCAGGTTATTTCCCACATTTCAGTACGTGCTCCAGAGTCCGCTTTGTTGTCAGTCGCACTTGCGACACGACCATTTCGTGCCCCTGTCATGGAAATCATACTTCATTTCACTGTCACTTACAGCGCTCCAACTCAAATCCAGTAGCATCCGTGATGCATCAATTCGGTTCGGCGTGCCCCAGATGGAACGGCCACATTTCACTTTCTCCACAGGTTGCCTTATTGTACGGTCACAATTACAGCACTTATTCGCGCTCCCGCATTGGACACGGGTCATCCCACACTGCATCCTTTACACAAATGATACGTCGGATTGGGACAGCAGAATACAAAAAAAAAATGATGATGAATAAATGGTGGTGATAATGAAAGAATTATGACGAAAACTGTCTACTCACCGGTGCACCTCGGTCGTATTAGCCAGCCGTTTACGTCACTCTTCAGTTTACTTGTTAGGCTCCTCACCAGTTGTCATCTGTTGTTTCTCTCTCCAGGTCAGTCAAGTTCAGTAGGTCCACCCTGCACCAGCTTGGACGTTATCTTCCCAGGTAAAAAAAAAAAAAAAAAAGGAGAGAGGGGAAGGCGTGGAAAATGCGACAGCAACCATGCTGGCATACATATATATGTATGTGAAGGCACGTGACAATATATATATATATGTATACACGTTCGCTCCCGCCTTAGTACTCAGCAACAGGTGGATTCGCTTGGTAAAATAGAGAAACAGTCTTGACTTATGTCACCCTCTATAGGTTCCGGTCGTCCATCCTTCATCCCCAAAGAGATAGGACATCACTCCTAGGGCACGATTCACCTGGAGCCATGTCGCAAGTCGGCAGCGAAGACCTTACCGCCCCCTTGTCTCCTCGCCCGCCTTCAGTGAGCGACAGCATACAGTCCTTCAGGGGTTGGACTATCCCCAGGCTGACAGCAGAGCTGAGACGCAGGGGCATTCCTTTCCCCGCTACGGCTAGGAAGGCAGAGCTTTTCAGGCTCCTCTCTACCCCGCCAGCTATGGCCGGGCCCAGTACCCCGCCTCAGGCTTCTCTCCAGTCCATCTCAGCGGCTATAGGCCAACTGCATTCTATGGTGTTGTCCTTAACCAATACGGTCACGGACGTCCAGGCCAGAGTGACGCTCCTAGAAACTCACCCAGCCACAACCACCCCTGTTCCAGTTCCAGTCCCGTCACCACTGCCGACAGGTAACGCAGGGACATGTCCCGTTGTCTGTCCAGCACATCTGGTGCCGGCCGGCATAAGGAAGGACATCTTGGACGGCAAGGATGTCAACCTTGCCTCCCTGCTTATTTCGGTCCATGATCTCGCAGAGAACAAGGCTTACACCTGAGGAGATGTCTCCGTAGTCCTCAAAGCTAAGGACCCCAGGCTGAATCGTAAACTTTCCATCCCAGAGTTTGCCCTAGCTTTTGGGATGCTGCGAGACGTCATTTGCAGGAGGGAAGAGCTGGATTTGTACCTCCACATGGTGGTGGACCTAGGGTACAAATACGGAGGCTTCTCCTTCTACGATTATCATCGTTCATCTCAGCCAAAGCAGCCGCTAAACTGGCACAGTTCCAGTCACCCACAGACTGGAGCCTTATGGACACCGAACTGTTCTGCCGGCATTTTGCCGGCCTTCGTTCACCCCTGTGTGCCATCTGCCAGTCCTCCACCCACACTGCCTCCTGGTGCGCCAACATGTCGGTTAGCCGCCCGGTAGAGTTCCCCTCCACCTCTGGTGCAGCCCAAGGGCCATCAGGCCCTGCGCCAAAGAATCAAGTGGACAAGTTTGGACGTTCGGTTCGAACCGTAGGGGGAGCGGCCATCTGCAACAATTACAACTATGGCTCATGCAATTTTAGCCAGTGCCGCCTACTGCACGTCTGTGCCATATGTCACAGAGCGCACCCCAGAAATTTGTGCGAGGTCAAAGCTCACAAGGACTCATGACTGAGCCGCATAGACGTCCTATGCTTGGGCTTCTACCTCACCATGCACCCCACTCCTTCACTAGCCACCTTCCTCATTGGTGGCTTCACGACAGGCTTTCACACCGGCCTCATCTCCCTGCCCCACACAACCTACGAGTGCAGAAACCTCCGCTCAGCAGCCTCTGACGAGCATGCCATTCACCAACTGCTGCAAAACGAGGTGGAACGAGGCTTCGTCATAGGTCCCTTCACACAGCCCCCCTTCAATACGTGGAGAGTTAGCCCTATTGGGCTTGTCAAGGGCAAATTTTCGAATAAAAATCGTTTGGTGTACGACCTGTCTGCGCCTCATTCTTCCCACATTCCCAGCCTAAATTGCTTGATTCCTTCCGAAGAGTTCTCATTAAAATACGCCTCTGTGGACATGGCGATTCAGGCCATCCTTAAAGTAGGCACAGGTGCGTGGCTGTCCAAAGCCGACATATCCGACGCCTTCAAGCTGTTGCCTATCCACCCATCCCTCTGGTGCTGGCACGGCATTAAATGGAGAGATCAATATTATTTCGCCACTAAGTTAACGTTTGGCTCCAAAAGCAGCCCTTGGCTGTTCGACACATTCGCTCAGTCTCTTGCGTGGATCCTCCTGCACAAGGCTTGTTGTCAGCAAGTTATCCACTACCTGGATGACTTCCTATTGATTGAACAGCCGGGCACACCTCCAAGGGACCTCGACAAATTAAGGACTGTCTTTGGGAACCTCAACGTTCCCATCGCTGAACATAAGGTGGACGGGCCCGCACAATCGATCACCTTCCTCGGAGTCAATCTCGACACCAGCTCCATGCAGGCAAGCCTGCCCCTCGACAAACTGACCCGCATCAGGTCAGTTCTCCGCGAATTCACCCACACCTGGGGATGTACAAGGAGGCAGCTACAGTCGCTATTGGGCATGCTCAACTTTGCCATGCGAATAATTCCACAAGGTCGCTCCTTTATCTCGCACCTGTTGGTCTACCTTTCTCAGGCACAAGACCCGGATCAAATTCTCAGCCTGGATACCGCAGCCATAGCAGACCTGTCAATGTGGGACGAGTTCCTGTCCACCTGGAACGGTATCTCCCTGTTCATCCCGTGTATCTCACCTCTCTCGCCACAGGTAGGGACAGATGCCGCAACCTCCACAGGGTTTGCGGCAATTTTTGGCCACCATTGGTTCGCCGGACCCTGGCCTTCTCAAATACTCATGATCCCTGGGTTTAGTCAGTCTTCATCCCTTTTCGAGCTCTACCCCATTGTAGCAGCCGCCCAGCTCTGGGGTCATACCTGGACAGGACAAACCGTAGGTTTTACCACCGATAACCAGGCCACAGCCGAAATTGTCAACAAAGGCAGGTCTAAATCTCTCTCCGTGATGTCCTTCCTACGCAGGCTGGTGCAGCTGTCTCTGCAGCATCAGTTTAATGTATACTGCACGTTTATCCCAGGAAAGTACAACCTTGCAGCTGACGCACTGTCCCGCTTTAATTTCCTGTCCTTCTTTCAGCAGGTTCCCGGAGCAGATACGGTGTCAGCTCCTATCCTGCATTGGTCTCAGTTGACCCTGGACTAGAGCCGCATCTACATAGAGCCACTCAGCTCATCAACCGATCACTCTCAGACAATACTCTGAGAGCCTACCGGGTAGCCTGGAAAGCGTTCAATACATTTCTGGTTGCCTCCACAGTAGGCACCCCCACAGATGCCAGGCATATACTAGCCTTCACCTCATACTGCCATAATCAACTGGCCTTGTCCTTCAACACCATCCGTTTATACTTAGCTGGCATACAGCACTTCCTCTCACTTCAGGATCCTACCAAACCATCCATCTTCTCGTCCCACGCGATCCGAGCCATCCTGCGCGGCATCCAGAAGCAACAGCCGCCAATAAAAGTCAAACGGCTCCCCATCACCAGTTCCATCTTCAGGGACATGTCCACCATGCTTACCAGCTACCCCTTCGGTGTTCTCCCCAGTCTGGTCATGCAGGCAGCCATTTACCTGGCCTACTATGGCTTCCTACGGCCCAGCGAGTTCACTCATAACAGCCCACACAGTCCAGTCCTTCGCAGACGTCATCTGCTCCGTCACCAGGACCACTTCATCCTCCACCTCTCGGTAACCAAGACCCAGCAGGCAGGCACCGGCGTAGATATCCACCTCTACAAAACCAACAACGCCTGGTGCCCGGTCGCTGTGCTTACGCAGTTACTCTCTCTGCTACCCAAGCTCCCGGACTCTAGCCCTCTCTTGCCCTTCCCGGTCAAACCATTAACGAACTGCCAGTTCATTAAACATGTTAGGATTCTCCTCCGCAACTTGCTCCTCAATCCCGGTGAGTACTCCGGCCACTCCTTCCGCATCGGAGCAGCTTCATCCGCATCCCGACATGGGGTCCCGGACCACGTCATCAAAAGATTGGGCAGGTGGAAATCGGCCTGCTTCGCTCGATACATCCCTAACCCACAGGCAGAGATGTCTCGGGCATTCACCCAACTGGCTCAATAAAGATTAAGCTGGAAACAATAAAACTCTCTTACCCCTACCTAAGTGTTTTGCCCCCTTATTTTGGTATACCGTCCATTAGACCAGGGCACACTTTCAGGTCCATTTCATATAGGGTATCTCATGATAAGTTTGTATTGTTCAGATACGTATCGGTCATAGGGCTTCAGCCATAAGTAAGAAGGCCAGTATGGTGGCCTGAATTTATGGGAGGAGCCCGGGGGGTATTTAACCAGCCCACTCACCTGTGGTCTTTGTCGGTTTCCTGTGCGCAATACCCACCCTCCCATCCCCTTTTTTAGGGCATTTCTCTAAACATTTCTCTTCAAACACATTCATTTCTAATCACTGGGTATGCCCCCTTATTTTGGTATACCGTCCATTAGACCAGGGCACACTTTCAGGTCCATTTCATATAGGGTATCTCATGATAAGTTTGTATTGTTCAGATACGTATCGGTCATAGGGCTTCAGCCATAAATATATATATATATATATAGATGTACAGATGAATTATTTTTGTTTTTCCTTTATTTTTTGTATTTTTTCATTGTTTTCCATCATATTTTTGTCTTTCCAGATCTAAAAAATAGGGTACCTTTAAAAACGCTTATAAACGAAAACACTTCTAAACGCCGGTACCGTGTTTAGCTGCGTTTGGCATCTGAAACGTGGAAATCTTCGGTGTCTGAACCCATTTTTTTGCTTCCAAAGAAACGCTGTTAAACGCAACTGCATAAAAACGGCAATAAACGAGACTGTGTACATAGTCATATAGGATAACATTGAATGAGATCAGGGGCAGTTGAAAAAAGCGTCCAACTGCCTCTGAACGTACGTTTAACAGCGTCCGTTGTACATGGGGCCTTAATTAAAAGGTATGCTGTAGACAATCCACATGTTTGAGCATATAGTCATGTTTCCTTAAATGTTCAATGTTAATTTAGATATATGTGTGTAGATAATGGAACACCACTTTGTAACTTAACATTTGTAATTCTGTTGTAACCCTCTTTTGGTGATCGTTTGGTGATCTCTGTAAACTAAAGTATTGTATGTAATTTTACAGTTTTCATGGTGCTTATAGTGCTCTGTCACCTCTGTGGTGTTCAAACTTAATGCACACCTTTGAGACAAAATGATAAAAGTACTGCACCCATCAGAAGCTCTCCCCTTGTTATTTAGTCAAGCCAATGGGGCCGCTACAACGCCACTTGTGCCTCATCAAATGCTGCCACTTGTGCCCCATCAAATGCCACCACTTGTACCCCATCAAATGCCATCAGTTGTGCCCATCAGATGCCACCACTGTGGCCCCCACCCGCCCGCTGTATGCCTGGTACTTACCCCATCGTAGTGGCAGGTCAGGCAGCGGGTGATGGTGGCCAGCTGTAAGACGGCTCCTGTGTCCTCCATGCTTCCCCCTCCTCCGTTTCGTTTTGATAGGCGGAGCATCTCTGCCTTCAGCCAATCAGGTAATGCGTATTAGACCTGTGCTACCTGATTGGCGGAGAGGCAGTTCAGTGTTAGAAAATGAAAATATTAATTTGCCTTTTTAACACAGCAGGGTGGGCTCCAAGTGCAATACTCTGCACTCCAAGTCCACCTTTTTTGAAGCTTATTAGATCCTATGGCTTACATTATTTAGGAGGAGGATGCACCAGTGCTTGCTGGACAGGCAGGCTGGTCTGCCTGGGAGTTCCCCTCGTCCTCCTCTCTCTCATCGACAGTGCCCAGGCAGGAAGGGTACCACCTCTGGCAGTTGTACTGATACTGAGTGCGGCCGGGCTGGACAATCACATGCACTTTATGGTGGCTGCACCCCTGCACAGTCCACCCCAGGCCATAATGACACTGACATGACATACAGTGTAACGGGCTACACAAAAGCTGCCGCCAGCTGCAGACTATTTTGCAGCAGGAGGAGGGGGAGCATTTTATCGTGCGGGGGCGCCCCCCCCCCCCCGCAAAGTGCCGCCCTAGGCCTGGGCATTGTTGGCCTAGGCTAAGACACAGCACTGATCTTACTTCCAGGCACCAAGCCCTGAGCCAAATAATCTGGGTTCCTGCTACTTTGACCAGCGTTTTTCAGCTCATAAAATGGTCAACAAGCAAAATCCCATTCATTTCAATGGCATCTGTTCACATCTGAACATTTTGTCACCTGAAGCAAAACTTCTGAAAACCGCCCTTAGCTCAAAAAAGAACATGAGCTTCTTTGGGGTAGATTATAGGTGTTTTTCTGCCTTTTACATTGGTGACCTGAACAAAAACGTGGCAAAATTGTGGTAAAAAGGCAGCCTTAATCTTTCAACAACTATTTAAAACCATAACTGGGCACGCAGATCATTTCTTTCATGGAGAGACCTATTAAAGAAGCTTCTCCTCTTCTATGAGTTGTGCATGCATGCCTACTAGTGATGGAAGAACTTCCGAAGGGACGTACCGTGAACGCGGCCGATAGTTCGCGAACCGTAACGTTCGCGGTGGGCCCCATTGACTTCAATGGGAGGCGAACTTTACAAACCTACAGGTCAAATTTGCAGCCACAAAATAATTAATAGCTATGCAAACAAAGTCCCACCACATGGCCAATGACATAACACATGTATGAGGTGAATCTGGGATCGACAACTACAAGCATTCTTTTTTTATATGTGAAATTGTTGTGACAATTCAGGACTGTGGAGCGCATGAAGGCAATGGAGGAGAGGGAAGGTCAGGGTAGGCAAAGAAGAGGGTGCAGGAGATGATCACCAGCAGCGTGACATACAGCAATGACACCTGCACCGTGATAGAGTGATCTGACATCAGCACCGTGATAGAGAGCACTGACATCAGCAGCGTGACATAAAGCACTAACACCAGCACCGTGACATACAGCACTGACAGCAGCACCGTGATAGAGAGTACTGACATCAGCAGCGTGACATACAGCAATGACACCTGCACCGTGATAGAGTGATCTGACAACAGCACCGTGATACAGAGCACTAACATCAGCAGCGTGACATACAGCAATGACACCTGCACCGTGATAGAGTGATCTGACACCAGCACCATGATAGAGAGCACTGACATAAGCAGCGTGACATAAAGCACTAACACCAGCACCGTGATATACAGCACTGACTGCAGCACCGTGATAGGGAGCACTGACATCAGCAGCGTGACATACAGCAATGACACCTGCACCGTGATAGAGTGATCTGACAACAGCACCGTGATAGAGAGCACTGACATCAGCAGCGTGACATAAAGCACTAACACCAGCATCGTGGCATACAGCACTGACAGCAGCACCATGATAGAGAGCACTGACATCAGCAGCGTGACATAAAGCACTCACACCAGCACCGTGATATACAGCACTGACACCAGCACCGTGATATACAGCACTGACACCAGCACCGTGATATACAGCACTGACACCAGCACCGTGATATACAGCACTGACACCTGCACCGTAAGCAGCCCCAGGAGGAAGTCAGCATAGCACAGGGATGGTGGGAGCCCCTCATAATGAGCATAGCACAGGGATGGTGGGAGCCCCTCATAATGAGCATAGCACAGGGATGGTGGGAGCCCCTCATAATATGCACAGCAGAGGTACAGCCCCACGAGGAAGTCGGCACAGCACAGGGATGGTGGGAGCCCCTCATAATAAGCAGCCCCAGGAGGAAGTCAGCACACCACAGGGATGGTGGGAGCCCCTCATAATAAGCAGCCCCAGTAGAAATATGACACAGCTCAACCTCTTCAAAGAGGAGGGTATGGGCATATAGTACGGTGTGCTTTTTTTGGACAAGGAAGTGAGCCAAATGAAGAAAGAAGGTCTGTGTGCTCGATTAAAAAAATTGTTTATAGACATATACATGGTCTACTGGTCACATGTGTTGAATTCCTCCGAGATCCGTGCCTCATTCATTTTTAGAAATGTGAGGCAGTTAACACTGTCGTGAGCTAGGCGAGTACGCTTATCAGTCTCGATCCCCCCTGCTGCGCTGAACGTCCTTTCGGACAGGACACTGGACAAGGGGCAAGCCAACAGTTTGATTGAAAATTAGGCAAGCTCTGGCCAGAGGTCAAGCCTGCCTACCCAGTAGTCCAGGGGTTCATCACTCCTCAGAGCGTCCACATCGGCCGTTAACCCGATGTAGTCGGACACCTGACGGTCTAGGCGTTCCCTGATGCTGGATGCGGATGACACCTGTCGATGGGTCGGCTGAAAGAATGACCTCATATCCGAAGTCACCAACACATCTTCAAACCGGCCTCTTCTTGCAGGCGCTGTTGGATTGGTACCCGCAACTCCTTCTCTGGGAGTGGGAATTGCTCCTCTGCCAGCGCATGCAAAAGCAGAATGCAGCATTTCTCGAAGCAAGGCCTGGAAGTGCTGCATTCTGACAGCCCTCTGTGACGGCGGTAACATTTCCGCCATTTTGTGTTTGTACCGGGGGTCTAAGTACGTTGCCACCCAGTACTGGTCCTTGACCCTTATGCTTTTTATACGGGGGTCCCTATTAAAACACTGGAGCATGAAGGCCCCCATTTGCACTAAACTGGAAGCGGTGTGGTGGCCTGGCTCCTGCTCATCATCCAGGATAATGTCGTCCTCTTCATTCTCCTCTCCCCATCCACGCACAACAACAGGGATCCCAGAAAGGTTTAAAGCATGCTCTTCTTGCTCCTCCTCATCCGCCCCAGCACCATCCTCCTCTGACTCCTCTTCAGACTCCTGTTGTTGACTTGTCTCAGATAGAGTAGCCCCCCCCTGGGAATTCATCCAGCATTGCGACTTCCTCATCTTCCCGCTCCTGCTCCTCCACAGCTTGATCAATGACACGACGCAATGCACGCTCCATAAAGAAGGCATATAAGGTACCATGTCACTGGTGACGCCATGGCTGCGACTGACCAGTTTGGTGATCTCTTCAAATGGCCGCAGAAGTTTGCATGCGTCGCGCATGAGAAGCCACTGGCACAGTGAAAAAAAAAACAGCTCCCCAGAACCTGTTCTGCCGCAGAGTTCATACAGGTAGACGTTAACTGCACGTTTCTACTGGAGCAGCCTATCAAGCATATAGAAGGTTGAGTTCCATCGTGTCAGGCAATCGCAAATAAGACGTCTGACCGGCAGATTGTGCCACCGCTGAATGTCAGCAAGGCGAGTACATGGCCGTGTAAGATCTTCTGAAATGGGCCGAGATTTTCCTTGCCTGCCGCAAGATGTCCTGGACACCAGGGTATTTGACAACGAATCACTGCACGACCAAGTTTAAGACGTGTGCCATGCATGGCACGTGCGTCATTTTGCCCTGTTTCAATGCGCTAAGCAGATTGGCACCGTTGTCACACACCACTTTACCAACTGTCAAATTGAGCCGTGTTAGCCACTGATCTGCCTGTGAACGCAAAGTTGAAAGGAGTGCCGGGCCAATGTGGCTCTTGGCTTCCAGGCACAACAGACGCAGCACAGCATGGCAACGTCTCACCTGGCATGTCGAATAGGTTCTGGGGAGCTTGGGCTGCGCAGCAGAAGAGATGCTAGCAGCGGAAAAGGAGGAGTCAGCCGAGGAGGAGAGGGAGGAGGATGGAGTAGGAGGAGGAGGAGAAGAAGGGCCAGGCCTGCATGCAATCCATGGCGGTAAAACCAAATCTACACGGGTGCCACGGGTTACATGCTTGACGGCCGTCAGAAGGTTCACCCAGTGGGCAGTAAAAGGGATATACCTTCCCTGCCCGTGTTTGCTAGACCACGTGTCTGTGGCCAGATGTATCTTGGCACTGACACTGTGTGCCAGAGATACATTCACTTGCCGCTGAACATGGCCATATAGCTCTGGGATGCCCTTCTCTGAGAAATACTTCCTTCCTGGGACCTTCCATTGTGGTGTTCCAATGGCCACAAATTTGCGAAAGGCCTCCGAGTCCACCAGTTTATATGGCAGTAGTTGGCGGGCTATGAGTTCTGACAAGCCAGCCGTCAACCGTTGGGCAAGAGGGTTATCCGGCGTCATAATTTTTTTATGCTCGAACATTAGGCCCACGGAAGCCTGCCTTTTTGCAGAAAAACGTGAGCTTGGCGTGATGGAAGGTGGAGTGGAGGACAATTGTGAGGAGAGAGGAGAAGGAGAAGTAGAAGACAAGGCTGGACGGTGAGAGCCTGGAGTGTGGCTTTGTGTGTTCCGTTGCTCCCACTGGGCTCGGTGATGGCTGCTCATGTGCCTTCTTAAGGCGGTCGTCCCTAGGTGAGTGTTGGGCTTACCGCGACTAATGCGTTGACTGCAAAGATTGCAGATGGCAACCCTATTGTCAGCAGCGGACACGTTAAAAAAAGCCCACACTGCGGAGCCATGTGCCGGCGTCCTATGAGCGCCAGATGTGACTGTACATGGTTGATGACTCGCTCCTGATACATTAGCAGTCTGCTTTGTCCCTCCTGTGCAATGTAAGTTATTCCTGCTTCTCCTCCCTATCTTCTGGTCCATATCTCCCTCTGAACTCCCCTCCTCTTCCTCTCTTGTGGGCACCCACGTGACATCACTAGACACGTCATCATCGACGTCACCTTCCCCACCGCTATAAGTAGAGATCTCGGAGTAGGCAGCAACACCGGGGACCAACCTCCTCCTTGGGCTGATCTGGGTACTGTCGTCAGACTGCTGAGTAGCGGTTGTTGCTACCTCCTCTTCCTGATCCAATACCAAGAGTGGCTGCGCATCAGAAATGTCTTGATATGGATCGGAAAATAATTCCTGTGACTCAAGTGGAAGGTATGTGGTGGTGGTGGTGTTGTTGGTGGTGGTAGTGTCTTTGGGGGTGCACATAGCAGAGAGTGAAGAAGAGGGTGCAGATCGAGAGAATGAGGAGGGTGCAGAAGAGTAAGGCTGAGTGAGCCACTCAACCAAGTCTGGTGCGTCCTTTAAAGTAATTGAACGCACCTTCTGCAACTTCCCACTTTGGCTCAAGCCTATTGCTCCTGCCCTACCCCTACCACCCCTGCGGAAGGGCCTGCCTCTTCCTCTGCCTGTCATTTTTTTAAATGACCCTGTGACAAAACTCTCAGTCCCTATACTAATAAAGGACTGCTGCAGTATAGGGCAGCGGTCATCAGTAGTGCACCTCAACCCTATGTATTGTGGACCTATACCAGTCCTTATGGAATAGCAGACTGTACCTCACGCAACCCTATATACTGTAGCACCCTAGACCTTACCAGTCCTTATAAGGACCTTTGTGGAACAAGTAGGTTGTGACTGATTAGCAGACTGTACGTCAGTCCCTATACTGACGAAGGACTGCTGCAGTATAGGGAAGCGGTCAGCAGTAGTGCACCTCAACCCTATGTATTGTGGACCTATACCAGTCCTTATGGAATAGCAGACTGTACCTCACTCAACCCTATGTACTGTAGCACCCTAGACCTTACCAGTCCTTATAAGGACCTTTGTGGAACAAGTAGGTTGTGAATGATTAGTAGACTGTACGTCAGTCCCTATACTGATGAAGGACTGCTGCAGTATAGGGCAGCGGTCAGCAGTAGTGCACCTCAACCCTATGTATTGTGGACCTATACCAGTCCTTAAGGAATAGCAGACTGTACCTCACTCAACCCTATGTACTGTAGCACCCTAGACCTTACCAGTCCTTATAAGGACCTTTGTGGAACAAGTAGGTTGTGAATGATTAGCGGACTGCAGCAGAAGGGCAGCAGTCAAGTATAATATTCTTTCTATATTTGGAAGAAAGAATATTATACATGTACAAGCCTATTACCATACCAGTCCTGAAAAGAACCTTTGTGGACCTAATAGTAACAGCTACTGATTAAACTGACTGTCCCTCACTGCCTCACACAGCTTCCTGCCTGTCCCTATAGAAACTGACAAAACAGAGGCTGCTGGAACAATAACTTGAATAGCACTTTTGTGGACCGAATAGTAACAGCTAATGATTAAACTGACTGTCCCTGCAGCACACAGCGTCCTGTCCCTTTCTCTACACTGACAAAAGACACTCAGGCTGCTGCAACAATCACTAGCACAGCACTGCCTCAAACCTATGTCCTGAATAGGGATGAGCCGAACACCCCCCGGTTCGGTTCGCACCAGAACTTTGGAACGGACCCCAAATTCGTACGAACTTTAGAACCCCATTGAAGTCTATGGGACTCGAACGTTCGAAATTAAAAGTGCTAATTTTAACGGCTAATATGCAAGATACTGTCCTAAAAAGGGTTTGGGGACCTGGCTCCTGCCCCAGGGGACATGGGTCAATGCCTAAATTTTTTTTAAAAATGGCCGTTTTGGCGGGAGCACTGATTTTAATGACGATTAAAGTGAAAAAAAAAGTGAAATATTCCTTTAAATATGGTGCCTGGGGGGGTGTCTGTAGTATGCCTGTGAAGTGCCACGTGTTTCCCGTGTTTAGAACAGTCCCTGCACAAAATGACATTAAACGGAAATAACATCATTTAAAACTGCTTGCGGTTTTAATGTTATATCTGGTTCCTGCAATATGGTTGAAAATCATTGAGAAAAATGGCATGGGTAGCCCTCCCTGCCCATTACCAGCCCCTTTGGGTCTTGTACGCATATTAAGGGGAACCCAGTACCCATATTAAAAAAAGGAAATGCGTGTGGCCCCCAGGCCCCATATACTCAGAACAGCAGTATACAGGCAGTGCAAACAAGACAGGGACTGTGTAGGTTTGTTGTGTTAAGTTGAAACTGTTTGTAATTTTTAATTGGTACATTTTTAAAGTGTAGCTCCAGTCAAAAAAACGATTTTTAAGCTTTTTGGAAAACATAGGGAAGGGTTATCACCCCTGTATAATTTGTTTTGTCGTCCATCTTTTTTCATCTCACTTGCTGTTGTCTCCTTCCGTTTGCAAGTAGGAGATGTTTGTAAGTTGGATGTTTGAAAGTAGGGGCCTGCCCTATATGCTCTGCAGAAATGGCGGAACAAGGTGTTGGTGTTGCCACAACATTGTAAGCCCTGAAAGTGACTCTTGGTGGGCGCTGGAGCACCCTGCTGTGAACGATTATATCAAGAATTGTAATTACATGCCATTGTTGAACAGTGGTAGAAAAATTTACCTTTGGTGGTTGTGGTGCTGGTGCCACAACACTATAAGTCCTCACAGTTACTCTGGGTGGGCACAGGAATGGGCCCTCCTGTGAAATATTATATCAAGAATTGTAATTACATGTCCCTGTTAAACAGGGGCAGAAAAATTGGGCCTTAGGCACTGGTGCTGGTGCCACGACACTGCAACCTCTCCCATATACTCTAGTTTTATTGCAGGAATTAGCCCTGCTGCAAAGCATTGCATCAAAAATTGTAATTAAACGCCCCTGTTAAACAGGGGCAGAAAAATTGGGCCTTAGGCACTGGTGCTGGTGCCACCACACTGCAACCTATCCCATATACTCTAGTTTTATTGCAGGAATTAGACCTGCTGCAAAGCATTGCATCAAAAATTGTAATTAAACACCCCTGTTAAACATGGGCAGAAAAATTGGGCTGATGGCATCACCCAGAACCAGAAATGTTCTTCCAAGATATCAGCGGAGGAGGAAGAGGATAGACAATCAACATAACAGGACAGTCACTCAGCATCAGCATAGGCAGTCTTGAAGGGATGTGATATTTCAAAAAAAATTATTCGGTTACATCAGCTTCAGGTGCTTGGTAGCTGTGGGTGATCCAAGACTGATTCATCTTGATGAAGGTCAGTCGATCAACTGATTCGGTGGACAGGCGCACCCTGTGATCGGTAACAAAGCCACCAGCAGCATTGAAGGTGCGTTCCGAAAGAACGCTGGATGCAGGGCAGCTCAATTGCATACTGTGCAAGCTCTGGCCAGTGATCCATCCTCAAGACCCAGTAAGCCAGAGGATTTTCGGTGGGAAAGGTGTCCAAGTCTGACCTTGCCCCTAGGTATTCCTGCACCATGTAAATCAGACGCTGGCGATGGTTGCTGGAACCGATCATACCTTGGGGCTGCGGACTAAAAAATTGTCTGAAAGCATCAGTCAGACGGCAACCTTCTCCACCGCTCCTTCTGACCGATGCCTCAGCAACACGTTGTCCAGGACCAGGAGTTTGTAACCTCCCAGTCTCTGGGAACGCGTTGCACAGACCTTTCTGCAAGGCCTCCCGGAGATGTTTCATCCTCTGCTCCCTCTGCAATGGCAAGATAAGGTCGGCAACCTTACCCTTGTATCGTGGATCAAGGAGAGTGGCCAGCCAGTAATGGTCCCTCTCCTTGATCCGAAGAATACGAGGATCCTTCCGCAGGCTTTGCAGGATCAGGGAGGCCATGCAGCGTAGGTTAGCTGAGGCATTCGGACCGGAGTCCTCTGGGTCACTAAGGACAACATGATCTGCAGCTACCTCCTCCCAGCCACGTACGAGTCCACGTGTTTCTTGGGACTGTAAATCATCCCTACAAGACTGCTGCTGCTGATGCTGAGTGCCAGCCTCCACCTCCATGCTGACACAATCATCCTCCTCCTCCTCTTCCTCCTCCTCATCCTCTCCCTGTGTGATGGGTGGGACAGCAGGAACACTGTCTGGATAAAGGGGGCCTTGAGAGGCAAGGAAGTCCTCCTCTTCCTGCCTCTGTTCTGCCTCAAGTGCCCTGTCCATTATTCCACGCAGCGTATGCTCCAAGAGGTGGACAAGAGGTACAGTGTCACTGATGCATGCACTGTCACTGCTGGATGCCTGTGGCCACTGCTGTGGGTGGTAAGGAGGTTAGGGGGAAATCGGAAAGGTGGGGGGCAATATTAGGCCCCACAAACACAAGCTGAATGTATGGCAGCTGGTCCTCTCTGACGTGGTGAGGCTGAATGTCTATTGGCAATTAATGCCTAAAGTACACCACCTTCGCCAAGTCATGGAGTATATGGAAAGGGAATAATGTGGGGACTTCACATTTGATTACCTAATGAATGCTGTTTTACTTGCATTTTGTAACACAACGTACGCAATGAACACTTATGTTTTTGTGCTTCACTGGAATTATTTTATCCTTTGTCTGTTTTTTTTTTCTCCTTACTTATTTTTAAACCAATAAAACAGAAACAGAAAAACATTAGATTGGCAAAGTAACAGTAAGTAACAGCAGTAACGTCTTTATTATTGATTGGACCCTGAGCAAACATTTTCTTGGCCCCCCCGCCATGCAATTTTGCTCTCCACCCCCAGCACACCTTCTTACCCCCAGCGCACTAATGTACCCCCCACAAACCCCAACACATGTCTACCCCTCAACATATCTTCGTACCTCTAGAAGTCTTACGCACCCCCACCTCTACACCCCCAGCACTCTTCCTTATCCACAAGCACATCTTTGTTCACTCTTGCACATCACTGCACCCCCCCCCCCCACCCCACACACACCTCTGCACCTCACAACATCCTCTGTATGCCCCAGCACACATTTTTACACCCAACACACACCTCCTTACCCCCAGCAAGTCTCTGCACCCCCCACCACATACCCTTCCCCCATATTCTTTGCACATCTCTGTACCTCCAAAACACGTCTATACCCCCTGAAAGTCTCTGTATCCCCACTATGATTCTGCAATACCCCAAGTTTATCTATGTACTCTCCCAGCACATCTGTGCACCCCCTCCTGCCACACACAACAGACCTCTACACCCCCTTTCACATCTCTGTACCCCCCAGCACGTCTTTAATACACACACTCCAGCAACCTGTTTAATACCCAATGGCCACATACTGTTCCAATCCATTTTTTGGGTTGTTATGGTGATGGGAGTACAGGGGGTGGAGCCCACATAGAACCTAGTGTAGCTAGGCCACTAGTGCAAATAACATACATGCCTGTTTTTGCTTTCATTGTCCCATGATGGCTTTATTCCGGGATCGAATTGTTGGGCTCATTAATGTGGCACCTGTTGATCTGATAGGCAGTTGCGGTTCTCAGATCCTCCCTCTGTACCTTCGACCGGCAGCTCTTTGTCTTCTCTGGTGGACTACACTCCACATAAGACAGTTTGCATGATGGGCCCCTGACCTCTCTCTTCCCCTCTGGCAACTTCCTGTATACTGTAGACTAGGGACTCGGGAAGGGCGTCTGTGCCCAGAAGGCACCGGCTTCAGTACACTTACTTGCTTGTGTACTGAAGCCGGTGACTGCCTGAACAGATGCACTTCTCTACTCCACTGTATAGCGTAAGAGGAAGAGAGAGGTTCAGGGCAGTGCAGCTGCTCATCAAATATCATCAACACGAGTGACCCCAATGCAGAGTGTAGTCCACCAGAGAAGCCACAAAGCTTCGAAGGTACAGAGGGAGGGTTCTGCAACTGCCCATCAGATTAAAATCTTGGATCAGTGAAAGCAAACAAAGGCATGTATGCTATTTGCATGCAGCGTGGCTCAAGGGGCAGCTGCTTTGAACCCCACAACGATTGGGCCTGGGGCAGCTGCCCCATTTGCCCCACGTTAAAGACGGCCCTGAGTAACAGTAAAGTCAAGTCTATCTGGACACTATTCTGAGTCAGTGACTCATGAGTATCCAAACCAGACAGTCATACTGTATAAGAGCAAGGCTACAACAGCCTCCAAAAGTCCTGCATAATCCTCTTGACTATCAGGACCCCATTGTTCTTAGTAATCAAGAAACCACTAAAGGGGAATTTACATAAAATTAAACTAGTACATTGATTTGACACTATAAGCAGAGATCTGCAATCCACAGCCGACCCTGAATGTCAAACACAGCAGATCTGAAGGATTGTGGCATTTGCTCCTCCCCAACCATGAAACATCTAGCTTCCTAGAAGGAACTTACGTGGGGAGTTTGGAGGCTCTCCAGTGTTAAGGAAAAATTTCTGGTTTTCTGTAGAGTCTTGATCATGCTGACACAACACATATTCATCTGCCTTATACCCCATGTAGGCACAACTTACTTCAGTGCATGGTAACCCAGATCCCTAGAAGCAAGAAGTTCAGAAAACATATCAAGGCATTTTCTTCAAACTGTAGCGCTTATATAGGTAAACCATAAAGAAACAACAGATTTGTGAAGTTTCTAATACTATCCTATCTGTGACATCAAGATCAATGTGATCCAAAGCCAAAACATTTGTTTTTAGTAGAAAGAAGACCAGTCATTTTTTTGCCATCCATGTCCTATTGGGAAGGTTTCTCTTTTGTAGGCAGTGAGGAAAAAGCCAGATTCACCAGAAGTGCCTCTACTGGAGATCCACCAACCCTCTTCTGGTAACAATAGTGAAACTCCTAATTTGGAGACAGACTGCAATCCCTTGACTAAAGGCTCAAACCCTTCACCACCATTTAAATATCACTTGTCTTTAGATACACTGAGATCAAGCTGCTCATATTTATGCTGAAGGTTGGGAGGAAGCAGCTGTCATGTGGCGAGTGTCAAGCAATGGGAGCAGTTATGTTTGGCAGTTGGCAAGGTTTTTTTTTTTTGGTGCAGGTCGGCAGCCGGTGTTCATCATGACTGTGGATGGATTTACATTGAAGGACATTTTTTTTTAATAAAGGACTTGTCAAAACTGTTTTTATTTACTTCTGACTTTTTTTTAGAGAATGAGTAGGCACTATGTATCCCATACTCATTCACAAGGGGGGGGGGGGGGGGGCAGGATCTGGAGACCTTTCTTAAAGGGGCTTCCAGATTATGATAAATTCCCCCCTGCACCCCCATCAACACAGGGAAAAAGGTGCTTTGCCAGCCCCCCCCCCCCCCATGTTGAGGTCATATATCCTGGTATAGCCCAGGAGGACAAGTGATTGTTCCCCCTCCCCCTTTCCTGGATGGATTGGGTCCCAAGCTTTTTTTTTTTTTTATTGGTGTGGAGCACCCCTTAAAATCCATACCAAACCAAGGGTCTAGTATGGATAGGGGGCATGCTATTTGTTCTTTTATTCACATTCTGCTGTCAGCAAGGAACGTAGCTGACAGCAGGGAAGACACATCATTAAAGAGTTGGCAACTGATGACTTATCCCTGCTGCTGATTAAGAAACACTCAAAGGCAGGACACTCAGGTGTGAATAAAACCTTAGGCCCCTTTCACGCAGGGCGGGCTCCATTTTTTGATCAGAAGGTGATTTGTCTGTGGATCCCCTGTTGACCAAAGCAGAGTGGTTGGATGACAGGTCTGTAACTGCTCACTTTTTGCAGAGCAGACATGGACAGAGCCTGCTTTGCAATATGGGTGGTTTGGCGTAAACAGATTTCGCTATCCATTTACACCTAACTGCCCTGACCCGATTAGACTGAAGGTAGGCGGTTACAAAAGGACACAGATTATCACAGGCCAGTGTAAGGTTTTATTATATAATTTTCTGTTCTGAATGGTATGTGGGTTTGAATTAGACATGTGAAATTCGTTTAGTTCTGAATTCGTTTTTTAACGAATTTGTCAAAATTCCGAAATTTCCGAATTCCAAATCTTCAAATTTATGAATTTTCAAATTTACTAATTTACAAATATCCAAAATTCAGAATTTCCAAAATTCAGAATTTCCAAAATTCAGAATTTCCGAAATTCCGAATTTCTGAAATTCCGAATTTCTGCATTTTACGAATATCCGAAATTCTGAAATTCAGAATTCCCAAAATGAGGAATTTCGAAATTCTGAAATTTAAAATTTCGGAAATCTGAAATTTTGGAATTTCCGAAATTCAAAAAATTTCAGAAATTGGAATATTTCAGAAATTCTAAAGAATGAAAATCTGAAAATTCTAAAGAATGAAAATCTGGAAATTCGAAAACCCAAAGATCTGAAATAATAACTAACTAATAATATATATTAAATTATAGGTATTGGAATTTCCTTTCAAATTTGATTGTTAGTAAACATAATCAATACGAATTTATCCAAAGTTATGAATTATCTGAAATAGCGAATGCCGCATCTAAACAAATGGAACGGAACAATCTAATAATAATAAATAACAATATTAATAATAAAACCGTTTTATCATTATTATATATTATTAATTTGTTCCATTCCATTTGTTTAGATGTGGCATTCGTTATTTTGGATAATTTGTAACTTCAGATAAATTTGTATTTGTTACATTCAAAAACTGACAAATTTTAAAGAAAATTCTAATACCTATAATTTAATAGTTAGTTATTATTTCGAATTTTACAGATTTTCTTTCTCTTTGTCAGATTTTTGAATTTCCGAAATTAAAAAATTCGGAAATTTGAAAGTCTGAAAATTCAGAAATCCGAAAATTCCAAATCTGGAAATTCAAAAATCAGAATTTTCAGTTTTTCAAATTTCTGAATTCAGAATTTTCAAAATTTAGAATTTCTGAAAAAAGCAAAAAAAATAATGAAACGAAAACAAACACATTTTTCATCAGTGCACATGCCTAGTTTGAATATAGCACCCTTTCAGGTGGTTTTAATGTTGGATGATATGGATACTTTCCTTAAATGGGCATTATTAAGGCTATTTCTATCTTCACTGAGTCTTCATCATAAATAAAGTGGATCGAAATGGAGAGCATTAGATGTCTGTCTTAATTTCTCACTGAGGAACTTTGGGAAGGGAAAGTACTGGGGCTGTCTGGAGAGTTGCTAACTGGCTGGATGTAACCCTCCTGGGCACATGTAAAGAGGCCCTGTATAATGTTGTTTAAGAGCTCCTGTGAGCAGGTGAGCATATAAGATTCTTGCACAGTTGAAGGTGTTTATTGTGAAGAGGTGCACTGGTGTTTCACAAATTGTGTATACTTCCACACAGCAAGTTTTTACTTATTAACCACTTCAATACAGGGCATTTATACACCCTTCCTTCCCAGATCAATTTTTAGCTTTCAGCGCTCTCAAACTTTGAATGCCAATTACTCACGCAACATTGTACCCAAACAACATTTTTATAATTTTTTTCATACAAATAGAGATTTCTTTTGGTGGTATTTTTTATTCTTTTGGTTGTATTTTTTTGTACAAAGTGAAAAAAGAGCGAAAATTTTGAAAAAAAAAAACACTTTTTTTGTTTCTATGATTAATTTTGCAAATAATTCATTTTTGTTCATAAATTTCTCTTTGGTAAAAATAACCCAAATTAGTGGATATTATTTAGTCTCTTTGAAAGTTATAAAGTCTACAAGCTATGGTGCAAATCGTTGAAAATTGATCACATCTGATCACACCTGATGCACTGATGGCCTATCTAATTTCTTGAGGCTCTGAAATGTCAAGAAAGTATAAATACCCCCCAAATGACCCCTTTTTGAAAAGTAGAGAGTCCAAGGTATTTAATAAGAGGCATGGTGAGTTTTTTGGAGTTGTAATTTTTTCCCACAATTCTTTTTTTTACAAAATTGTCATAATAACAAGTTATATCTCACACATAGCATATGCATACTTCCAATTACACCCCAAAATACATTCTGCAACTCCTCCCGAGTATGGCAATACCACATGTGTGGAACTTTTACACAGCCTGGCCACACGGAGAGGTCATGCAGGGAGCGCCGTCAGGGGTTCTAGCAGCATAAATGACATCTCTAATTTCTAACCTATTACATTTGTGAAGGCCCTGGAGCAACAGGACAATAGAATTACCCACAAAATGACCCCATTTTGGAAAGCAAACACCCCAACGTCTATTCTATGAGGCATAATGAGTCTTTTGAACAGTTCATTTTTATCCACAAGTCTTCGGAATACGTGGAAAGAAAATTAAAACATTTTTTTTTTTTTTTACAAAAGTGGTCAGTTTATAAGATATTTCTAACTCAAAGCATGTACATAGCAAAAATTACACCCCAAAATACATTCTGTTACTCCTCTCGAGTATGGCGATACCACATGTGACTTTTACACAGCCTGGTCACATACAAAGGCCCAACATGCAGGGAGCACCGTCAGGCGTTCTAGGAGCATAAATGACACCTCTAATTTCATAACGACCTATTACACTTTTGAAGGCCCTGGAGCACCAGGACAATGGAATTACCCACAAAATGACCCCATTTTGGAAAAAAAAACACCCCAAAGTATATTCTATGAAGCATTATGAGTCTTTTGAATGGTTCATTTTTTACACAAGTCTTCAGAAAACGTGGAAAGAAAATGTAAATCATTTTTTTTTTTTTTACACAAAGTTGTCCATTTATATGATATTTCTAACACATTCCATGTATGTAACAAAAATTACACCCCAAAACACATTCTGCTACTCCCCTCTTGAGTATGGCGATACCACATGTGTGAGACCTTTACACAGCTTGGCCATATACATAGGCCCAACATTGAAGTAGTACCTTCAGGCGTTTTAGGAGCATAAATTACACATCTCATTTAATTCCTACCTATCTCACTTTTGAAGGTCCTGGAGCACCAGGACAATGGAATTACCCCCAAAATTACCCCATTTTGGAAAGCAAACACCCCAACATGTATTCTATGAGGCATGGACTGCAAATAGGTACTCGGGTACTCTGATTGGCTCGAAACGGGTACTCGGTTACTACGATGGGCTGGTAACAGGTACTCGGGTACTCAGATGAACTGTGACAGGTACTTAGATGGCCTGTGGCAGGTACTCGGTTACTCAGATGGACTGTGACAGGTACTTGGGTACTCAGATGAACTGTGACAGGTACTCGGGTACTCAGATGGGCTGTGACAGGTAATGACAGGTACTTTGATGGCTGGTGACAGGTCCTCTTTATTGGGGGGGTAATCAGTGTGATTGGTGTACACTAAGCGGTAATGAGATGTTACCGCAATCTCCTTCTCCCACACGATCGGTGTGTGAGGAGGAGAACCCGGTAGCATCTTGTTACCGTGGTTTGTTGACATTCTGTGACCGGCTGTGATTGGACACAGCCGATCATGTGGTAAAGAGCCAATTTAATTGGCTCTCTATTGCGATCGGGGTTGGGCTGTGTCAGGCTGAAACGGTTTTGGGGGCACGCAGGCCATGCATGAATAAAAGTTGCACAAATGGTATTTGATCCAGATTTTTTATTTTTTTGGCACCTAACATAGCTTTGTATTTGAAGCACTGCACATTTTGGGTTAATTGGCAGCACAGTGGTTAGCGCTTCTTCCTAGCAGTTCTAGAGTCTTTGGTTTGAATTCTAACCACAGCACTACCTGTCTGGAGTTTGCAAGTTCTCCTTGTGCCTGTGTTGGTTTCCTCTGGTTTCCTCCACACTCCAAAGACATGCTTGTAGGTTAATTGGCTCCTGTCTAAATGTGAATATGGGTTATTGACCTTAGATTGTAAGCTCCTTAAGGGCCGGTTCACACTGCGAGCCGCGGCGAGGCGTCTCCGACTTCCTCGCCGCGACTTGCAGGGGGGGTCAGGGGCGACTTGCAGAGGACTTCTGCATAGAAGTCAATGCAAGTCGCCCCCGAAGTCGCCCCGAAGTAGTACAGGAACCTTTTTTCTGAGTCGGAGCGACTCGAGTCGCTCCTCTCAGAACGGTTCCATTGTACTCAATGGGGACGACTTGCGGGAGCGAGGCGAGGCGAGCCGTGTCGCCTCGCCTCGCGCCGCAGTGTGAACCGGCCCTAAGGGCAGGGACTGATGTGAATGTATGATATATATGTAAAGCGCTGCGTAAATTGTTGACTCTATATAGGTATCTGTAATAAGTAAATTTGTCTTCACCACCAGATTTTCCCTTAATCACTTGTGATACGGCCATAGCCGAATTACGGCTTCAGGGCAGATCTTCCCGGGAGGCCGTCATATGACAGCCTCCCCTTTCCTCGCTCGCTCCCCAATCGCGCTCACAAGCGCGCATCGGGGAAATTCTGTGTTGGTCGTGTCCCTTGGACACAGCCAATCACAGATCGCTGTAAATGGCCAATCACAGGGGCCATTTACAGCGCGATCGCCATGGCCAATGAGCGATGATCTCAAATGTAAACATATGAGATAATCTCTCATTGACGGCTCTCTCTCCAGACCACGTGTGCGGAGAGAGAGAATCTGTGCTGCATTTGTGAGTGTTACAATACAGTGCCAACAGTGCCCAACAGTGCCCAATCTGTGCCATCTCATCGGTGCCAATCTTTGCCACCTCAGTGCCCACCTGTGCCTCCTCATCAGTGCACATCTGTTCCACCTCATCAGTGCACATCTGTTCCACCTCATCAGTGCACATCTGTTCTGCCTCATCCGTGCCCACCTGTGCCATCTCATCAGTGCCCACCTGTGCCACCTGATCAGTTCCCACCTGTGCCAATCAGTGCCCACCTGTGCCACCTCATCAGTGCCCATCTGTGCCGCCCCATCTGTGCCATCTCATCGGTGCCCGTCTGTACCACCTCATCAGTGCCCTCCTGTGCCGCCTCATCAGTGCACATCTGTTCTACCTCATCAGTGCCCACCTGTGCCACATCATCAGTGCCCACCTGTGCCACCTCATCAGTGCCCAGCTGTCCCACCTCATCAGTGCACATCTGTTCCGCCTCATCAATACCCATCTGTGCCATCTCATCAGTGCCCATCTGTGCCACCTCATCAGTGCACACGTGTGCCGCCTCATCAGTGCACATCTGTTCCACCTCATCAGTGCCCACCTGTGCCACATCATCAGTGCCCACTTGTGCCACCTCATCAGTACCCACCTGTGCCACCTCATCAGTGCCCACCTGTGCCAATCAGTGCCCACCTGTGCAGCCTTATCAGTGCACATCTGTTCCACCTCATCAGTGCCCATCTGTGCCACCTCATCAGTGCACATCTGTGCCACCTCATCAGTACACATCTGTGCTCATCAGTGCTGTGAAAAAGTCCCACACATGTGGCATCCTAATACTCAGAAGGCGTAGCAGAATGTATTTTGGGGTGTCATTTTTGCTATCTAAATGCTATGTGTTGGAAATATCTTATAAACGGACAACTTTGTGTAAAGTAAATGCTTTTTCATTTTTTCCCGCATTTTCCAAAAACGTCTGGGAAAAAAAGAACCGTTCAAAAGACTCATTATGCCCCATAGATTATACGTCATTTTGTGGGTGTTTCCATTGTCCTGGTGCTCCAGGGCCTTCAAAAGTGTAATAGGTGGTTGAGAAATGTGATGTGTAATTTATGCTCCTACAACACCTGACGGTGCTCCCTGCATGTTGGGCCACTGCATGTGGACAGTCAGTGAAAAAGTCCCACACATGTGGTATTGCTATACTCAGGAGGAGTAGCAGAATGTATTTTGGGGTGTCATTTGTGGTATACACATGTCATGTGAGAGAACTAAGCTATTTAAGTGACAATTTTGTGAAAAAAATAAAAAAATCTTGCAAAGAATTGTGGGAAAAAATTACAACTTCAAATAACTCTCCATGCCTCTTACTAAATACCTTGAAATGTCTACTTTCCAAAAATGGGTTATTTGAGGGGCATTTGTACTTTCCTGGCTTGTTAGGGTCTCAAGAAATTAGATAAAAAAATGTATGAAGAAAAATTACTAATTTGCAAAATCTTATCACAGAAATTAAGAAATATTAGTCTTTTGTTTCAAAATTCTCAATTGTAGTGCAAAAAATTTAAAACCCAGAGTTGATCAAATACCACCAAAAGAAAGCTCTATTTGTATGAAAAAAAGGACAAAAAAATAATTTGGGTACAGTGTTCCACGACTGAGTAATTGTCATTCAAAGTGCGAGAGCACTGAAAGCTGAAAATTGGTCTGGATAGGAGGGGGGTTTAAGTGGCCAGTAGGCAAGTGGTTAAATTCCTGTTACAGAGAAGAAAAGCAAAAAAAATTGCTTAATGTATATTTTTACCTCTAAGCCAAAAATATGAGAACCCCCCAACAATATATATATTTGCTATACATTCTTGAAGCCTATCAATTTTTTTACCCTTTTCTAGTTGTTTTGAGGCAAGATTATACATAGGACTCTATAAGCAGCTTGTTGTGTTCAGAATACAGGAGAAATATTGTATTAGAGTATTGGAATCAAAAATCCCAAACATTTATATTCACCTAGATGGCTGCAGCATCGATCCAATGCTGCAGCTGTCCCCCACCGGCTCTAAGACCAATAACCGAGCAATCACATGACTGCATATCGCTCGGTTCTCAGTTACCAGTGAGCAGAGAGCTCTGCCACTCTAAAGTTCAATGGAACGCCGGGCCGTGGAGGAGGCGGAAGCTGCTGGTATCAGTTAGGGATCTGGGCAGATCCCATCATTATTACTGCAATCCTTGCAGAGTCTGGACTACCTCTAAGCTTTTGGCTGAATCTGGGTCACATGAGTGCAGAACTAACTCCTGTGTAGGGATGGGCGAACTGTTTGCCCGGCGGTCGTTTTGCGGTGAATTTTGCGTGTTCGCGATTCGCCCGATCTGCGGACTATTGCCGCTGTTCGCCCGGCGGACATATGTGTTTACAGTGTGAAATAACTTTGACCCATGATGACACATCCATCATGGAGTATAGGACAGCCAATTGAGACATTTCAGCACATGGACAATTGGAAATTCCCCCTACCTTATAAATAGACCTGATCTGGCGGCCATTTTACATTCTGTCTTATGTCATTATAGGGAGAGGACTCTGTGTGCAGCAGGGAGAGACTGTAGTGACACAAATCGCTAGCTATTAGGTCCAAAAAAGTCCTTTTAAGGACTGGTATGGTATAGGTGTATTACAGTATATAGGGTTGAGTGCACTGCTGTGCTGGTGATTGCAGCAGCCTGTTTTTTGTCAGTGCAGGGAGGGACAGGACGCTGTGTGCAGCAGGGACAGTCAGCTTAATCACTAGCTATTACTAATAGGTCCACAAAGGTCCTTTTAAGGACTGGTATAGGTGTACAGTATATAGGGTTCAGTGCACTGCTTTGCTGGTGATTGCAGCAGCCTGTCTTTTGTCAGTGCAGGGAGGGACAGGACGCTGTGTGCAGCAGGGACAGTCAGTTTAATCACTAGCTATTACTATTAGGTCCACAAAGGTCCTTTTAAGGACTGGTATAGGTGTACAGTATATAGGGTTCAGTGCACTGCTGTGCTGGTGATTGCAGGAGCCTGTCTTTTGTCAGTGCAGGGAGGGACAGGACGCTGTGTGCAGCAGGGACAGTCAGTTTAATCACTAGCTATTACTATTAGGTCCACAAAGGTCCTTTTAAAGACTGGTATAGGTGTACAGTATATAGGGTTGTACACATATAATATACTTTCTTCCAAATATAGAAAGAATATTATACTTGACTGCTGCCCTATTCTGCAGCAGTCCTTTATCAGTGTAGGGACTGAGGTACAGGCTGCAAATCACTAGCTACTAGGTCCACAAAGGTCCTTGTAAGGACTGGTATAGGTGTACAATATATAGGGTGCTGGTGCAGGGCTGTGCTGCAGATTATTGCCCTATTCTGCAGCAGTCCTTTATCAGTGTAGGGACTGAGGTACAATCTGCAAATCACTAGCTACTAGGTCCACAAAGATCCTTGTAAGGACTGGTATAGGTGTACAATATATAGGGTTGTGGTGTACTGCTGCTGACTGCTGCCCTATTCTGCAGTAGTCCTTTATCAGTGTAGGGACTGAGGTACAATCTGCAAATCACTAGCTACTAGGTCCACAAAGGTCCTTGTAAGGACTGGTATAGGTGTACAATATATAGGGTTGTGGTGCACTGCTGTAGATTACTTCCCTATTCTGCAGCAGTCCTTTATCAGTGTAGGGACAGAGGTACAGTCTGAAAATCACTAGCTACTAGGTCCACAAAGGTCCTTTTAAGGACTGGTATAGGTATACTATTTGGTGTGCAGTATATAGGTGTGTAATACACATATAAAATACTTGCACATATAGAAAGCATAGTATAGGGCATTTCCACTGTGCAGCATTGAGACTGCTGAGCGGTTCTGCAGCGATACTACAAAGAGTGACAAACGCAATTAAAAAAAAGTATTATAACTGGTGTGATAGACCAGTGGCCCCCAAAAACAACAGATTGAAGCGGGGTGTTATATACCTTCTTCCACATACATACTGCACTTCTCTAGAGACCTTTGTCAAAGGCTCATTTTAAAAATGACAGGCAGAGGAAGAGGCAGGCCCTTCCGCAGGGGTGGTAGGGGTAGGGCAGGAGAAACAGACTTGAGCCAAAGTGGCAAATTGCAGAAGGTGCGTGTGATTACGTCAAAGGACGCACCAGATTTGGTTGAGTGGCTCACTCAGCCTTACTCTTCTGCACCCTCCTCATCCACCATATACCTTCCGCTTGAGTCACAGGAATTATTTTCTGATCCATATCAAGACATTTCCGATGCGCAGTCACTCTTGGTATTGTATCAGGAAGAGGAGGTAGCAACAACTGCCACTCAGCAGTCTGACGACAGTACCCAGATCAGCCCAAGGAGGACGTTTGTCCCCGCTGTTGCTGCCTACTCCGAGATCTCTAATTATAGCGGTGGGGAAGGTGACGTCGATGATGACGTGTCTAATGATGCCACGTGGGTGTCCACAAGAGAGGAAGAGGAGGGGAGTTCAGAGGGAGATATGGACCAGCAGATAGGGAGGAGAAGCAGGAAGATTGCACAGGAGGGACAAAGCAGAATGCGAATGTATCAGGAGTGAGGCATGTACTGTCACATCTGGCACTCCCAGGATGCCGGCACAAAGGAACACACAAAGCCACACTTCAGGCTCTCACCGTCCAGCCTTGTCTTCTACTTCTCCTTCTCTTCTGTCCTCACAATTGTCCTCCACTCCACCTTCCATCATGCCAAGCTCACATTTTTCTGCAAAAAGGCAGGCTTCCGTGGGCCAAATGTTCGACCGTAAAAAAAATAATGATGCCAGATAACCTTCTTGCCCAACGGTTGACGGCTGGCTTGGCTTGTCAGAACTGATAGCCTTCTAGCTACTGCCATTTAAACTGGTGGACTCCTAGGCCTTTCGAAAATTTGTGGTCATTGGAACACCACAATGGAAGGTCCCAGGAAGGAAGCATTTCTCACAGAAGGGCATCTCAGAGCTATATGGCCATGTTCAGCGGCAAGTGAATGTATCTCTGGCACACAGTGTCGGTGCCAAGATACATCTGGCCACAGACATGTGGTCAAGCAAACATGGGCAGGGAAGGTATATCACTTTTACTGCCCACTGGGTGAACCTTCTGACGGCCATCAAGCATGTAACCCATGGCACCTGTGTAGATTTGGTTTTACCGCCACGGATTGCATGCAGGCCTGGCTCTTCTTCTCCTCCTCCTCCTACTCCATCCTCCTCCATCTCCTCCTCGGGTGACTCCTCCTTTTTCGCTGCTAGCGTCTCTTCCGCTGCACCGCCCAAGCTCCCCAGAACCTATTTGACATGCCAGGTGAGACGTTGCCATGCCGTGCTGCGTCTGTTGTGCCTGGAAGCCAAGAGCCACACTGACCCGGCACTCCTTTCAGCTTTGCGTTCACAGGCAGATCAGTGGCTAACACCACTCAATTTGACAGTTGGTAAAGTGGTGTGTGACAATGGTGCCAATCTGCTTAGCGCATTTAAACAGGGCAAAATTCCGCACATGCCATGCATGGAACACGTCTTTAACTTGGTCATGCAGTGATTCGTTGTCAAATACCCTGGGGTCCAGGACATCTTGCGGCAGGCAAGGAAAATCTCGGGCCAATTTCAGAAGATTTTACACGGCCATGGCTCGCCTTGCTGACATTCAGCGGTGACACAATCTGCCGGTCAGACGTCTTATTTGTGATTGCCTGACGCAATGGAACTCAACCTTCTATATGCTTGATAGGCTGCTCCAGCAGAAACGTGCAGTTAACGTCTACCTGTATGAACTCTGTGGCAGAACAGGTTCTGGGGAGCTGGGTTTTTTTTCACCACACCAGTGGCTGCTCATGCGCGACACATGCAGACTTCTGCGGCCATTTGATGAGATCACCAAACTGGCGACATCAGTGACAGGGTACCTTATGCCTTCTTTATGGAGCGTGCATTGTGTTGTGTCATTGATCAAGCAGTGAAGGAGCAGGAGCGGGAAGATGAGGAAGTCACAATGCTGGATGAATTCCCAGGTGCGGCTACTCTATTTGAGACAAGTCAACAACAGGAGTCTGAAGAGGAGTCAGAGGAGGATGGTGCCGGGACGGATGAGGAGGAGCAAGAAGAGCATGCTTTAAACATTTCTGGGATCCCTGTTGTTGTGCGTTGATGGAGAGAGGAGAATGAGGCAATGTACTTAGACCCCCGGTACAAACACAAAATGGTGGAAATGTTACCACCGTCACAGAGGGCTGTCAGAATGGAGCACTTCCAGGCCTTGCTTCGAGAAATGCTGCATTCTGCTTTTGCGTGCTCTGGCAGAGGAGCAATTCCCACTCCCAGAGAAAGAGTTGCGGGTACCAATCCAACAGTGCCTGCAAGAAGAGTGCGGTTTGAACATGTGTTGGTGACTTCTGATATGAGGTCATTCTTTCAGCCGACCTATCGACAGGTTTCATCCGGATCCAGCATCAGGGAATGCCTAGACCGACAGGTGTCCGACTACATCGGGTTAACGGCCGATGTGGACGCTCTGAGGAGTGATGAACCCCTGGACTACTGTGTGGGCAGGCTTGACCTCTGGCCAGAGCTTGCCCAATTTGCAATGGAACTGTTGGTTTGCCCCTCGTCCAGTGTCCTGTCCGAAAGGACGTTCAGCGCAGCAGGGGGGATCGTGACCAATAAGCGCACTGGCCTAGCTCACGACAGTGTTGACTACTTCACATTTTTAAAAATGAATGAGGCATGGATCTCGGAGGAATTCAACACATGTGACCAGTAGACCATGTATATGTCTATAAATGATTTATTTAATCGAGCACACAGACCTTTTTTCTACCTTTGGCTCACTTCCTTCTACAAAAAAAGCACACCGTACTATATGCCCATACTCTCCTGTTTGAAGAGGTTGAGTGGTGTCATATTTTTGTGGCCCAGCAGCGAGTTGCTGGTATCAGTGCTGCTGTCAGTGCTCTCTATCTCGGTGCTGGTGTCAGTGCTCTATATCACGGTGCTGGTGTCAGTGCACTCTATCTCAGTGCTGGTCTCAGTGCTCTCTATCACGGTGCTGGTGTGGTGTCAGTGCTCTCTATTTCGGTGCTGGTGTGGTCTCAGTGCTCTCTATCATGGTGCTGGTGTCAGTGCTCTCTATCACGGTGCTGGTGTGGTGTCAGTGCTCTCTATCTCGGTGCTGGTGTCAGTGCTCTCTATCACGGTGCTGGTGTGGTGTCAGTGCTCTCTATCTCGGTGCTGGTGTGGTGTCAGTGCTCTCTATCACGGTGCTGGTGTCAGTGCTCTATATCACGGTGCTGGTGTCAGTGCACTCTATCATGGTGCTGGTGTCAGTGCTCTCTATCTCGGTGCTGGTGTCAGTGTTCTATATCACGGTGCTCGTGTCAGTGTTCTATATCACGGTGCTGGTGTCAGTGCTCTATATCACAGTGCTGGTGTCAGTGCTCTATATCTTGGTGCTGGTGTCAGTGCTCTTTATCACGGTGCTGGTGTCAGTGCTCTCTATGTCGGTGATGGTGTCAGTGCTCTCTATCACGGTGCTGGTGTCAGTGCTCTATATCATGGTGCTGGTGTCAGTGCTCTATATGTCGGTGATGGTGTCAGTGCTCTCTATCACGGTGCTGGTGTCAGTGCTCTATATCATGGTGCTGGTGTCAGTGCTCTATATCACAGTGCTGGTGTCAGTGATCTATATCACGGTGCTGGTGTCAGTGCTCTATATCACGGTGCTGGTGTCAGTGCACTCAATCATGGTGCTGGTGTCAGTGCTCTATATCACGGTGCTGGTGTCAGTGCTCTCTATCACGGTGCTGGTGTCAGTGCTCTATATCACGGTGCTGGTGTCAGTGCTCTATATCACGGTGCTGGTGATCATCTCCTGCACCCTCTTCATAGCCTACCCTGACCTTTCTTCTCCTCCATTGCCTTCATGCGCTCCTGAGTCCTGAATTGTCAAAATTTCAAAATTTCACATATAAAAAAAGAATGCTAGTAGTTGTCGATCCCAGATTCACTTCATAAATGTGTTATGTCAGTGGCCATGTGGTGGGACTATGTGTGCACAGCTAGTAATTATTTTGTGGGTGCAAATATGACCTGTAGGTTTTTAAAGTTCGCCTGCCATTTAAGTCAATGGGGCCCGCCGCAAACTGCGGTTCGTGAACTTTCAGCCGCGTTTGCGGTTCGCGTTTGCGAAACGTCCCATCTGAAGTTCGTCCATCTCTACTCCTGTGATCCATAGGAGAAGTATGGCCAAAAAAATACTACTTTAATCCACTTATACATCTAAACTAATGTTTAAAAAGTTAAAAAAATTAAAACACAGCTCCTCAGCTTCCTCATTACATAGAGCAGTGGTCTCCAAACGGGTACCAACAATGGGGCATAATTTCTCTCACTGACACCAATAAAGAGGTACAATTTCTCCCAATGGCACCAACGATGGCACCTAATGACACCAATGATGGGGCTAAATTCCTACAACTTTCTTTTTGAATGGAAGTTCCCTCAAGGGTTTTTTTTAGCAGCAAAGAAATAAATTTGGGCAAACAACAATAATTTTTTTTTTTTTGCTTTTTCTTTAATAAAGTTATGTTATCAAAAAAGAGGTATAATGCATTAATGCAAAGGAGTTATAAAAAGCAATTCTGATCCTAACATAAAAACACCTGTCTTGTCAATTTTGCAGAAAGACACACGTGTACATTCATTTTACATATAAGAACAAACAATTTAACCACTTGACCACTGGGCACTTAAACACCCTTAATAACCAGACCAATTTTCAGCATTCGGTGCTCTCACATTTTGAATGACAATTACTCAGTCATGGAACACTGGACCTATATGAAATTTTTGTCCTTTTTTTCACACAAATGGAGCTTTCTTTTGGTGGTATTTAATCACCACTGGGTTTTTTATTTTTTGTGCTATAAAAGAAAAAATACAGAAAATTCTGTAAAAAAATGAATTTTTCTTTGTTTCTGTTATAAAATTTAGCAGATTAGTAATTTTTTCTTCATAAATTTTGGCCAAAATTTATACTACTACATATCTTTGGTAAAAATAAGTACAAATTGGTGGATATTATTTGGTCTTTGTGAAAGTTATAGAGCCCACAAGCTATGGTGCCAATATCTGAAAATTGATCACACCTGAAGTACTGACAGCCTATTTCAATTCTTGAGACCCTAACATGCCAGAAAAGTACAAATACCCCCCAAATGACCCCTTTTTGGAAAGAAGACATTCCAAGGTATTTAGTAAGAGGCATGATGAGTTTTTTGAAGTTGTCATTTTTTCCCACAATTCTTTGCAAAATCAAGATTTTTTTTACTTTTTTTTTTTTCACAAAATTGTCATATTATCAGTTTATTTCTCACACAGCATATGCATACCACAAATTACACCCCAAAACACATTCTGTTATTACTCCCGAGTACAGTGATACCACATGTGTGAGACTTTTACACAGTGTGGCCACATACAGAGGCCCAACATGCATGGAGCGCCATCAGGCGTTCTGGAGCACCCAGGACAATTCTGACATTTCTCTCCTACATGTAAAAATCATAATTTATTTGCTAGAAAATTACATTGAATCCCAAAACATTATATATGTTTTTTTAGCAAACACCCTGGAGAATACAATGGTGGTCGTTGCAACTTTTTATCTCGCACGGTATTTGCGCAGCAATTTTTCGAATGCTTTTTTTTGTAAAAAAATTTTTGTGCTTAAAAAAAAAAACCACAGTAAAGTTAGCCCAATTTTTGCATAATGTGAAAGATGAAGTTACACCGAGTAAATCGATACCTAACATGTCACTCTTCAAAATTGCACAGGCTCGTGGAATGGCGCCAAACGTCGCTACTTAAAAATCCCCATAGGCGACGATTTAATTTTTTTTTACTGGTTATATGTTTTGAGTTACAGAGGAGGTCTAGGGCTAGAATGATTGCTTTCGCTCTAACGTTCACAGCGATACCTCACATGTGTGGTTTGAACACCGTTTTCATATGTGGGCGGGACTTACGTATGCGTTCGCTTCTGCATGCAAGCACATGGGGACAGGGGCGCTTTAAAAAAAAAAATTATTGTTCATTTTACTTTATTTATTTTAGTTTGACATTTTTTTTCCCCAAAAATAAATTTTTTGATCGCTTTTATTCCTATTACAAGGAATGTACCGTAAACATCCCTTGTAATAGGAATATGGCATGACAGGTCCTCTTTACAGAGAGATATGGGGTCAATAAGACCCCGCATCTCACCTCTAAGCTGGGAAGCCTGAAAAAAAAAAAAAAGATTCTGGATTTGATCGTATTGGCGAGTCGGTAGAAGCACCGGAGGGCGGCGGGAGGGGGGGGTGTCTATGGCTGGGTATTGCAGGGTATCACCGACTATGGCTGGGTATGGCTGGGTATCTCAGAGTATGGCTGGGTATCTCAGAGTATGGCTGGGTATCTCAGAGTATGGCGTTGCAGAGTATTGCGTTGCAGAGCATTGCAGGATATTGGAGGGTGTTGCAGAGCATTGCAGAGTGTTGCACGGTATTGGCGAGTGTTGCAGAGCATTGCAGAGTGTTGCAGGGTATTGGTGGGTGTTGCAGAGCATTGCAGAGTGTTGCAGAGCATTGCAGAGTGTTGCAAGGTATTGGCGGGTGTTGCAGAGCGTTGCAGGGTATTGCAGAGTGTTGCAGGGTATTGCAGAGTGTTGCAGAGTGTTGCAGAGTGTTGCACGGTATTGCAGAGTATTGCAGGGTATTGCAGAGTATTGCAGAGTAACGTGACGCCCGTTTGTTTACAAGTGATCACTCCGTCATTTGACGGAGCGATCACGTGATAAACGGCCACTATGAGCGCCCGTTTACCGTTTACCGTGATGCGCCGGGTCCTGTGGACCCGGCGGTCAAGGATGCTCTCGAGTGCGCGCCCCAGGGGGCGCGCGAGAGCAGAATTCTGGGAGGGCGTCATATGACGGCCTCCCAGAGTTAAGAAACCGCCCTGTAGCCGTCATTCGGCTATAGGGCGGTTATTAAGTGGTTAATGAGCATTTCACATGATATCCCTACACGTTTTGACCTATGTATGTAGCGGGCTTCTTCAGGGTAATCTACTCTATGAGAAAAAGAAAAAGTTAAAATTACATTATCACTAGTTACATCATTTATTATACATCATCATTTCATTTTGATTGTAACAAAGATGTGTGTATTTACCAATTCTTGCCGAAAGAACTATATTTCCAGTTAAATTAATTGCCATTCTTCTAAAAACAGCCCAGACGATCCCACCCCCCCCCCCCTCCGGGGGAAGTGCTCCCAAGTTGTACAAAGGCCGTGGAGGGCCTCTGTCCTGATTGAGTGTGCAGGGGCACTTCCCTCCGGGGGGGTGGGATCGCCCGGGCTGGAGATGTTTTTAGAAGAATGGCAATTCTATATATATGCTGGAGGCCGCCTTCTCAGAAGAAGAAGTACAGGAAGTGATTAAGAACCTCAGAAACTCAACGGCACGATGCCACACATGGTGGGAATGCCTCAGAATACGCCCTTTCTGGAAAAAATTATTCAATTTAATGGATAAGCTAGTGGGAAAATAAAATACTTTAAAATAAAAAAAAATTATAATCTTGACCTAGGAGGATCCATATGGAGTAGGAGGTTGAGGTGGCGGTGGATGTGGGCGGTGTAGGTGGAAGCGGCGGTGGAGGAGGTAGCCAACACTGGTTCAAAAATACAACAATGTCTGGGTAAGGCCGCGGTAAAATTCTGTAAAAAAATGAATTTTTCTTTGTTTTTGTTATAAAATTTAGCAGATTAGTAATTGTTCTTCATAAATTTTGGCCAAAATTTATACTACTACATATCTTTGGTAACAATAAGTACAAATTGGTGGATATTATTTGGTCTTTGTGAAAGTTATAGTCCACAAACTATGGTGCCAATATCTGAAAATTGATCGCACCTGAAGTACTGACGGCCTATCTCATTTCTTGAGACCCTAACATGGCAGAAAAATAAAAATACTCCCCAAATGACCCCTTTTTTGGAAGGAAGACATTCCAAGGTATTTAGTAAGAGGCATGGTGAGTTTTTTATAGTTGTAATTTTTTCCCGCAATTCTTTGCAAAATCAAGATTTGCATACCACATCTGTTAGACTTTTACACAGCGTGGCCACATACAGAGGCCCAACATGCAGGGAGCTCCATCAGGCATTCTGGAGCACCCAGGCCAATTCTGACATTTCTCTCCTACATGTAAAAATCATCATTTATTTGCAAATTACATAGAACCCCAAAACATTATATATTTTTTTTTAGCAAAGACCCTAGAGAATACAATGGTGGTTGTTGCAACTTTTTATCTCGCATGGTATTTGCACAGTAATTTTTCGAACGCGTTTTTTTTTGGAAAAAACAGTTTTGTGCTTTAAAAAAATCTAAACAGTAAAGTTAGCCCAATGTTTTTGCATAATGTGAAAGATGAATTTACGCCGAGTAAATAGATACTTAACATGTCACCCTTCAAAATTGCACATGCTCCTGTAAGAACGATCAAGCAGTGGAACAGCCGCAATTATCATTCTTATGGTGTAGGCTGAAAAATTTGATATCTGAATGATGCCTGTAGCTGCCCCCATCATTCAGATATCCCCGCACAAAGTTAAGGACATCATATGACGGCTGGCGGGCGGGAAGTGGTTAAAATGCTTATTTTTTTTAACACAAAGTTGTCCATTTATACAATATTTCTAACACATAGCATGTACATACCAAAAATTACACCCCAAAATAGATTCTCCTACTCCTCCTGAGTACGGCGATACCACATGTGTGAGACTTCCACAGCCTGGTCACATACGGAGGCTGAGTACAGCCAAGCATGGCTGAGCATGGCCGAGTATGGGCGAGTATTGCAGGGTACCACCGACTATGGCTGGGTAATACAGGGTATCACCGAGTATGGCTGAGCATGGCCGAGTATGGCTGGTATTGCAGAGTATCACTGGGTATGGCTGGGTATTACAGAGTATGGCTGGGTATTGCAGGGTATCACCGAGTATTGCAGGGTATGGCAATTTATGGCAGAGTATTGGCAGGGTATTGCAGGCTATTGCAGAGTATTGCTGGGTATTGCAGATTATTGCTGGGTATTGCAGAGTATTGGCAGGGCATTGCAGAGTATTGTCAGGGTATTGCAGAGTATTGCAGGGCATTGCAGAGCATTGGCAGGGTATTGCAGAGTATTGCAGGGCATTGCAGAGTATTGGCAGGGTATTGCAGAATATTGTCAGACATTGCAGAGTATTGTCAGGGCATTGCAGAGTATTGTCAGGGTATTGCAGAGTATTATCAGGGTATTGTCAGGGCATTGCAGAGTATTGTCCGGGTATTGCAGAGTATTGCAGGGCATTGCAGAGTATTGTCAGGGTATTGCAGAGTATTGGCAGGGTATTGCAGAGTATTGGCAGGGTATTGCAGAGTATTGGCAGGGAATTGAGGGGTTAATTGTCGGTGACACCGATCTGTCCCCCTCCGCTGTACCAATCAGTTTGTTTACAAATGATCGTTCCGTCATTTGACGGAGCTATCACGTGGAAAACGGCCGCGATGAGCCATGCTGTCACGGATGCTCTCGAGTGCATGCCCCAGGGGGGTGCGCGAGAGCAGAATTCTGGGAGGACGTCATATGATGGCCTCTCAGATTTAAGCAACCACCCTGTAGCTGTCATTCGGCTATTGCAAAGTCCGCCACCAGGTCATACACGTTGTTTGTTTGTTTGTTTTTCACCAGTAAAAATCTCTAGTAGATCTCCAGTCTCACTTCTCTTACAATCCTTCTCACATGGGGTGTTTCATTTAACTGGATATATAGTTCTCTCATCAAGAATTAGTAAATACACACATCTTTGTTACAATCAAAATGAAATGATGATGTCAAATAAATGATGTCTAGTGAAAATAATGACTAGTGAAAATGTAATTTTAACTTTTTCTTTTTCGCATTGAGTAGATTACCCTGAAGAAGACCGCTACATACATAGTTCGAAACACGTAGGGATATCATGTGAAATGCTCATTAAATTGTTTGTTCTTATATGTAAAATTAATGTACACGTGTGTCTTTCTGCAATGTTGATGAGACAGGCGTTTTTATGTTAGGATCAGAATTGCCTTTTATAACTTTGCATTAATGCATTATACCTCTTTTTTGATACCATAACTTTAATAAAGAAAAAGCAAAAACATTTTAAAATTATTATTGTTTGCCCAAATGTATTTCTTTGCTGCTAAAAAAAAACCCTTGAGGGAACTTCCATTCAATCTATTCAATTGGGGAGTGCAGCCTTAAACAACTCACATCTGTGTGTTATCTATTTTAAATTCCTATAACTGACACCAATGATGGGACACAATTCCTTCCACTGACACTTTATTTTTTCCCCACTGATGTTTGGACATTTTCTACTCCCATTTACCACAGTCAAGAATTCTGCATGTCGGAATTACATACACATGATCGAAAAATCCGATAGAAAGGTTTTCCGTCTGAAAAATTAAGAACAGGCTCTCAATCTAAGGACCGTCGGAAATGCAGTCAGAAAAAGATCGATGGGCATACACACGGTTGGAAAATCCGATGAAGAGCTCCCATCGGACTGTTTCCATCAGAAATTACGTCCGTCTGTACGCGTGTATGCGCCATTGGAAAAGTTACACCAATCTTTATTCAAAAGTAATAAAAAATCAAATTCTTATTACCTTTGATATGAATAAAGATTGATGTAACCTTTTTAATATAATTGGTGTATTCCTGCCTTTAAAGTCCCAACCAATAGGAGGCCAGTCCTTATAATTGTCTATGATTAAAGGGATGTTGGCAGATATCAGAGTAAACCCCTATGCTTTGAAGTAAAAGGTGAGCAGCATTTGTTTTTTAAAGGCAGCCTATGGTCACAGCATACACTTTCATTATATAACATCAACATTGTAATACCATTAAAGTTATATTTGCCAATCCAATATAACTTACTTGAAAAATCTCCTTTCATGTTGTGAGAGCTGCCCATCTATTGGTCGTCTCTTACCACAACTTCCTGAACTCCCTGTATGTTTTGCAACATTTCCTTCTAATTCTAAGGATTACATATCCCATGGTACCTTGCTGCCTGCAAGCAAGGATTCCTGTACCGCCTCCTGAGACTCCTCCTCTCAGCACATCTGTAGTTCAGAAGGCAGGCTCTGTGATATGTGTGACCCAGCAATGCCTACTCACAGGGCATAGTGCATAGGGACTACGTGTCACAGAATTCAAGGATGTAGATGAGTGGGGATCTTCCCTTCACAAAGTTAGTTTGCAAACTTCAAGATTGTTCAGTGAATGGAATAAGGCTAAAAATAATTGAAATGACTATAAGATTTTACATTTGTAACTATAGAGATGGATTGGGAACAGTGGAAGAAGGGGAGGATCAGAGAAGATAGGATCAAACAGCCTTTTTACACTATGCAAAGGATTAACCCCTAAGCCCTTGTACACACGGTCGGAGATTCCGACAACGAAATCCGACGGATTCGGTCTGTCGGATTCTGTCCGTCGGATTTTGTCCGACGGATCTTGTCTGAAACTGTTGCATACACACGGTCGGACGAAGTTGTCGGAAAATCCAATCGTTCAGAACGTGATGACGTTATTTCGTTAAGACGGGACTACGTTCAGGCTAGTAGCCAATAGCTTTGGTGTAGGAATTTGATCTGAGCATGCGTGGCACTTTGTCCGATCGGAATTCTCTACACATGATCGGAGTATGTCCGATCGAACCAGTTTGTCGGAAAATATTTCCAGCAAGTTGGAAAATTTGGTCTGACGGATATTCCGACGGAAACAGTCCGATGCATACCACACACAGTCGGATTATCCGACAAAACGGTCCGATAGGACACATTCCGACGGATTCTCCGACCGTGTGTACAAGGGCTTAGGGTCCACAGTGAATATAACAGACATGCTTTACTGCATATATAGGCTGATTTTAGTGTTGTGGGTTTAGTAACACTTTAAAGTTAGACTAAACCCACATCATAACATGCTGTTCATACTCACCCAGTCCCTATAAGATTTGTTTTCTGTATTCTGCAAAAAAAATCTGGTTGACCCTGCTGCTCTCTATCTCCCCCTTTTGTTCATGTCCCCAATGCAGCTGGGATTTTTCAGCTGTTGTGGCAACTCTGCACGTGCTCAGTTTTCAGTGAGTTTCTATGCTGAACATTTCCTCCCTATCACATCTGACCAGCCCATGTGACTATAGAGTCATACATGTGGGCGTATACACAGTGGTAACAGTCTACATGTTAAATGTTACATATACACTAATGGAAGCTTCACCTCCCTCTTATTTTGAAGACTCAGGCTGGATGGGCGTGACACAGCCTGTGACTGGCAGAAATCCACCCACATCATGGTATTTCTACAATAAAGATTTCATTGCAAATATATATTTGTATGTACATTGAAAACCGTTTATTGATATGAATTATTTATTTTTACTCTGTATTACATAGCTTGATTTATTTTTTTGAACATGTGACCAGCAGTAGAGGACTAGAAGCTCCTCCTGTTTGTTTCCCTGCAGACAGGCTGGGAAAGATCTGGGTCATGTGACAGCTGTATATAGATTAGGAAAAGGGTACTTAGATGTTTTTTATTCAAATAATTTCAGTGCCATCATCCATATACAGAAATCAAAGGGACAATGTAAATTAAACAATGTGTGTTTAGTATCATGTTAACATATTTTTAAGGCTATGTTAAAGTTTGGCCTAACTATTGTTGCCATTTGCTTGCATAGTCAACCTGCATCAAGACTAACCTCCAAAAAATCTTCATATGATGAAGCAGAGTAACCAGTGAAACCATGGGGCCTCAGAATGCTCTCTGTAAAGAAATTGAAACTCCTGTGGTGGTTACAGAAGATTGTCTCATAAACCCCTGGAAAAAAGCAAGTTCTGTCGTAAAACATTGTTGAGCTTTACAATAGTGTGCAATAAAATAGGGACCAAGAGGTTACTTGCCTTCAACTATGTTATCGATATTTTCAAGTAGAAAAGTTATTTTCTCACAGCCAGGATTATTTTTACCACCATTAACATAATGGTCAACATTACCAACTGTCTGCTGTATGCCAAAGCCTAAGACAAATTAAAATTACAGATAATATCAGAGATTAACACCAATGCATTTGCATAAATATTACAGTTATGTGCCTCAGACCAGTGTAATGAAGGCAAGTCAGAGGATATTCAACGTAATCTTTTGGGTTAGCGGTGGCTTTTCATTAGGGTTGGGCAGGGCCATTAGCAAAATTAGCAAAATTCACCCCTAATTTTACAATGGGCAACACTGCTTAGACCAGAGGTCAGGAACCTTTTTGGCTGAGAGAGCCATGAACGGCACATATTTTAAAAAAGTAATTCCGTGAGAGCCATACAATATGTTTAAAACGAAATAAAAGTAAATGTGTGCATTTTATGTAAGACCAACAATTTTAAAGTACAATAAGTCTCGGAATTCTTTTTAATAACATTGTTATGTTGTTGTTAACCAATGGGCTCAATCCGCAGATCGGCACACCACGTGATCCGAGGATTGAGAGGCAAGAGCCAGATGCAGCCATCGAAAGAGCCACATCTGGCTCGCGAGCCATAGGTTCCCGACCCCTGGTTTAGATAGATTTGGTTTGGAAGAACCCTTCAAGAAAACCCTTTCATTTTTTTGCAAAACCCATGATAACCCCATAGTGCAGGAATGGCAAACGGTCTACTAATTTATAGTAACATGGGCAAAAATGGAAGCAAAAAATGGTCGATGTTGAAATTTTATTAAGTTTTGTTACAGTTTCCAATACCATGTTCCCAGATAATAGCTTTTTGCTTAAGAAAAATCTTGCAATAGTTCAATAGTTAAAGCACTTCCCAAACAGCCTGGAACCAATAAAATTAGGACAACCCTTATCCACCTTAGTTTTGCCTTCCATATTGACTACAATAAACTTTGCCAAGAGTCAAATCTGTAGCAAATGTATTTTCTGAAGGTCAATTAACTATAAGGGGGGGGGGGGGGGGGGTGTACCATCACAGGGCATCATTCTTATCCTGGAAAAAAAATGTCTGAGTGAGCTAAAGTTCTGCTTCCAAATTGCAGAAGACTAGATAAAGCAAGAAATGATGCATATGTCTCATTTTACTCCATCTTTTTCTTCTCTGAGCTGCCATGAAAACCAGACTCTGAAATGAGAATGTTCACCTTTGAGAAGCCAAAACCTACCAATATGAAGTTCATCAGCTGGCCCATCTGTGTGAATGGCATCAACACAAATGGCATCTTTAGGGTCCAGTCTCACTTCAGGTGGGGTGTTTTCAAAGTAAGGACCAGCGGGATCCAAACCTGGATAATAAAGTGAAATATCGGAGACAGATTTTAAAACAATTTTCAATTTAAAGTGGTTGTAAACCTCAGACATGAAGCATGAGCAAAGCACATTCCTCTATAGCAGGGGTCTCCAAACTATGGCCCTCCAGATGTTCAGGACTACAATTCCCATCATGTATAGTCCTGTCTGTGAATATCAGAGTTTTACAATACCTCAGGGGACATGTAGTTTCGCAACAGCTGGAGGGCCGTAGTTTGGAGGTCCCTGCTCTATAGTGTGTAGTTGTCCAAATTGGGAGCACGAAGTGTCATTTCTGTCTGCTGCTTCATTCCTCTGCTATCAGCATGAGTCACTTCTGTCAAGTTTTCCAAGGGAAAAAAGTTGACAGGGGAGGGAGCTCCAGCACACAGACTGTGACTAACTGCCTCAGCTCTGTTTCTGTGTGCTGTGTAAGAGTGTGTGTCCCTTCCCTCCAATCAGCTTTCAGCATTCTCCTCACTGAGCTTTGCAGAGTGTGAGTTCAGCTGTCTGCCCCCTTTTTTCTGAATGCTCAGACAAGCTGTATATTTTGGAATGGCTGTAGATAAGAAATTACTGATAAACAGTTACAATTTATGTAGAAAGATTTAATCTCTGTGCATCTCCTGAGGCCAGACACTTCACTGGGTTTATGTAAGGGTATACAACCCACTTTAAGAGCCCCTTTACAAGATGCATATTTGTGCACCACCAGTCATTCTGTATTGTACTTCCAACACGCAAATCACTCCAGCACACCACAAATGCAGATGGTGATTTTATGCCTTGAAACCATTCAAAGTAACAGGCTGCCTTAATGGAATGAAGAAAAATGCATGCATTAAAGTAAATGTTCTAGGTGTTTGCAAGCATATGATGGAATAACAAATATTGTATAAATGATATTGTGTGGATACAAGTTATGGCTACATACAGTAACAGTTTCTAACCATAAAAGCTTGAAGCAACTGCCTGAATTTGACCCACATCAACCTCTTGCAGTCCCTATAAATCAGAGCTCAGACTGAAGAAGAAGCAGTGTGATGTTCCAATCAGCTGTGCTGTGGTGCCCACAAGGGCTTGCCAAGAGGTGGAGAGTACACAATGACTGGTTTGCTTATTAGTTTGTTTTATTCCTTTCACTGTACATTCACAGGCTAGGGATGTCAGAAGGTCTGCAAATGTTAACGTGATTCTAATTGATTACCTTGTAAAACAACCCATTCAATTTAAAATAGAAATGAAAGGCAAAACAGTTTTGTATAGATATAAAAAATATATAAATACCCTTTCCCCCCCCTTTTTTTTATAAGTGATCACATTCCCTCTGTTCTGAGGTACAGGAGAGCTAGGGGAGGAGAAACAGCAATACGCTGAGCTTCCCAGTGAATGGCTTGTGGGGGGGGGGGGGGGAGGTGTCAGAACAAGTCAGATCAATGGACAGGCTAGGTGCCTAACACAGCTAGTGAAAAAAACATGCTGTGCTCTCCTGTTTAGTGTGGTCAGTTTTTAATAGTAAAGCAGAGGGTCTGGCAGGAACACTAGGGATTCCACACAAAGGAATCAATACAAAGATCAGGATACTCACTCATACAAGTACATGGTACAGCAGACACACATCAGGAATATGAAATGTTGGGTTTACATAATCTTTCACCACTTGCCGACTGCTACACGCCAATATACAACGGCAGAATGGCACGGGTGGGCGTAGCACCGCCCCCCTCCCCCCCAAGCCTGTGGCAGTCAGATTCATTACAGAACCGATCAGTCTTAAGGTCCAGGCCAATGATTTCTGGCCTGGACCTGCCGATCGGTTCTGGCGAATGAAATGCCTCCCCTGCCAGGCAGGGGAAGTGATGTCATCTCCCCTTGTGGAACACTTTTGCATTCCAGAGAGAGGAGAGAGGGTGTCTAACAGTGAGTTGCACAACACTACACTAACACCAGTACATGTAGGTACACTTGTCACCCCCTGATGGCCCCCACCCCCCCAGTTAACCACTTCACCCCCGTCACAGTGTCACCAAGTGCAGTTTTCAGATTTTTCACTGATGACTGTACTGGTGTCATTTGTGACTCTAATCAGTGTTAGGGCAGCTAGTAGTAGCCCCAGGTAGCTTTAGGGTACCCCCTAAACCCCCCTAATAAAGGTTTAACCCTCTGATTGCCCCCTAGTTAACCCCTGTCACCAGTGATCACAGTATTAGTGTTAAGGTGAAGCTGGTTAGTTTGTTTTTTATAGCTTCAGGGCACCCGCCATATATTACCCAATAAAGTTTTACCCCCTGATCAACCGACAGGTGATTGGCATTTCATGGTCTTCGAGACTGTAATAGGTAGTGAGGAGTGAAATCAAGAATTTACACCCTTAGATTGGTTTTTGGGGTCCCGTATGCTGGTAGACTGCCAAAAGTCCCACACATGTGGCATGTTTGAGCAATATAGCAATATATAATTTAGTCACAACTTTGTGAAAAACAAAAAAGGTATTGTCATTTTCACGAACGAAACTTGTGGCAAAATATAACATTTTACGTGGACTCAACATGCCTTTCAGCAAATAGCTTGGGCTGAATACTTTCCAAAATGGGGTCATTTGGGGGGGGGGGGGGGTGCTATCTTGGCATTTCATGGCCTCTGAAACTGATAGGTAGTGAGAAAGTGCTTGGTTTTGAGGGTCCTGTACATGGCTAGGCTCCCAACAATTCCTACACATGTGGTATCCCCGTACTCAGGAGAAGCAGCAGAATGTATTTTGAGGTGTAATTTCACATATGCCCATGGCATATTTGAGCAATATATGATTTAGTGACAGCTTTGTGTAAATTATTTTTATTTTTTTTGTCATTTTTCAATCACTTGTGACAAAAAAATTCAATATTCAACGTGCTCAACAAGCCTCTCATCAAATTCCTTGGGGTGTCTACTTTCCAAAATTGGGTCATTTGGGGGGGTTTGTACTGCTCTGCCATTTTAGTACCCCAAGAAATTAGATATGTAGTCATACACTAAAAGCTGTGTAAATTACAGAAAAAGTACCCTAGTTTGTAGACGCTATAACCGAGACATGTGAATGAATGATTTTAGGCCTGAATGTTTGACTAAAATTTAGTTTATTGTATGCTCTATTTGTGGGAATAAAAGAACTCAAATTTAGTTTGGGTGCAGCGTTGCTAGACTGCGCAAGTACCAGTTTTTTTTTCTTCTTTATTTTTATGCATCAGTAGGCAGCCAGTAAAATGCGATGATTCCAGCAGACATAATACACCCCTGCATAGAATTAATAACTGATCTAGTATCACCACTTATGTGGAATTAGCTGGACTGCTGAACCTGAACCTATGCATAAAATTACCGTTACTGTATAAGAATAACGTACCTATACATGGTACAAATATATAAAAAAAGCACTTATCAACATCTTTAATTTATATCAATTTTGTATCAATATTATCCTCCTTATCTCCCCCCCCCATCCACCCCCCCAAATCTGTCTTCCTTGTTACCTTTATAATTTAACCTATATCTAACATTCCCTGCACGTATATTTCAGACGTTTTAAATAGATTCCATTTCATCCAGATAGTTCTATAGGCTTCAATCTGTCCTTGGTCAGCTCCGCAGAGGTACTCCATGTTCTTTATGCACTCCACTCTCTGTAGTCACTCTTTTATGGCTGATTTTAGTAGCACACAGCCATTTTTTAGGGATAAGTCCCTTTGCGGCGTTGAGCAAAAACGGGACCAATGTTTTCCTGTATCGTGTCACAGTTTTATCTGTCCCATGAAACAAGCAAGTCCAGGGGTGTTGCGGTATCTTTTCTCCTGTTATGTTCTCTATATATGTTAGTATTTCCCACCAGTATTCTCTTATCAGCGGGCAATGCCACTGTATATGCATTGTTGTTCCTATTTGGTTATAATTCCTCCAACACTGGATTGTTTGGATGGAATTTATTGATTCTAGCTGGGGTCAGGTGCCAACGCACCATGCACTTGTAATTTTCCTCAATCGAAGTTATATCCGTTGTGTAGTTATATACTGCACCTATCATTTGTATTTCATCTAATTTTATACCCATATCGTGTTCCCATTTATTTATGAAAGGTAAGGTCCCCTGACTTTCTAGGTCTCTTAGAATTGCATATAATTGGGATATTCCATGTCTTATTGATGCTTTTCTATTACCAAGCTTTTCGATTGGGGTTAGTCCTTCCTCGTCTCGAATTGGTTGGCGAATTGTGCTCACGAAGTGCTTTATTTGTAAATATTCCCAATCCTTTAAATAATGCCACCCATGAATCCTAATTAAGTCTTGCCTAGCAATAATTTTCCGGTGCGTTGTGATATCTTTTAATTGTGCACACCCCATTTGTTTTCCCATATGTGTCCCATTTCCTGGGATGAAAAAGTTAGTGCCTGCTAATGAAATTAAAGGGGAATTATATTTCCAATTTTCTTTTTGGTGTAGTGTATCCCATATTTTAAATACTGTTTTGGTAAGCTTGTGAATGTTTATACTATGTGTTCTAAATTTCGGTGGAATCCATATTATTTTTTGGAGTTGTGTCACATAAAGTGTATCTTCCATCTTTACCCATCTCTTATTGGTATTTAAGTTTGCCCACTCCACCAATCTTGTTAGAATAATTGCCTTGTAAAACCTTTTTACATCTGGGCATGCCATCCCACCTTTTTTCCCCTGTATAGCAAGTTATTATTTACCCTGGCTTTTTTATTTTGCCAGATATATTTCAGAATTATTGTTTTCATTATTTTAACCTCCTCCCGCCCGCCCTATAGCCGAATGACGGCCTTAGAGCGGGCGGCTTCCTTCGCCTGGCCGTCCCTGGACGGCCTGGTGTTTACTTCCGCAATGCGCGCCGCCGGGGGCGCGCATCGCGGAAGTATTGTATTTGCCGTGTCTCCCGGAGACAGGCAAATACAGATCGCCGTGAACGGCCAATCAAAGCGGCCGTTCACAGCGCGATCGCAGCTGCCAATGGGAGATGATCTCATATGTAAACATATGAGATCATCTCCCATTGCCGTGTCTCTCCCTCCTCACACAGAGACAGCGTGTGAGGAGGGAGAGCGATCTATGTGTCAGCCCCAGTGCCAGTGTCAGCCCCAGTGCCTGTGTTAGCCCCAGTGCCTGTGTTAGCCCCAGTGCCTGTGTCAGCTCCAGTGCCTGTGTCAGCCCCAGTGCCTGTGTCAGCCCCAGTGCCAGTGTCAGCCCCAGTGCCAGTGCCATCTGTCAGCCCAGTGCCATCTGTCAGCCCAGTGCCATCTGCCAGTAGTGCCAGTGCCGCCAGTGCCACCTGCCAGCGCCTGCCGTCAGCCCCAGTGTCGTCAGCCCCAGTGCCGCCAGCGCCAGTGCCACCTGCCAGCGCCACCTGCCAGCGCCAGTGCCGTCCGTCAGCCCTAGTGCCGTCTGTCAGCCCTAGTGCCGTCAGTGCCGTCAGCCCCAGTGCCGCCAGTGCCGTCAGCCCCAGTGCCACCTGCCAGTGCCACCTGCCAGCACCAGTGCCACCTGCCAGTGCCACCTGCCAGTGCCATCCGTCAGCCCCAGTGCCGTCAGCCCCAGTGCCGTCAGCCCCAGTGCCGTCAGTGCCGCCAGTGCCAGTGCCACCTGCCCGTGCCACCTGCCAGTGCCAGTGCCACCTGCCAGCGCCAGTGCCAGCGCCAGTGCCATCCGTCAGCCCCAGTGCCAGTGCCGCCAGTGCCACCCGCCAGTGCCACCTGCCACCACCAGTGCCGCCAGTGCCACTTGCTAGTGCCACCTGCCACCTGCCAGTGCCACCTGCCAGCGCCAGTGCCACCTGCCAGCGCCAGTGCCATCTGTCAGCCCCAGTGCCACCAGCCCCAGTGCCGCCAGCCCCAGTGCCACGTGCCAGTGCCACCTGCCAGTGCCAGTGCCACTTGCCAGTGCCACCTGCCAGCACCAGTGCCACCTGCCAGCGCCAGTGCCATCCGTCAGCCCCAGTGCCGCCAGCCCCAGTGCCACCTGCCAGTGCCACCTGCCAGCGCCACCTGCCAGCGCCAGTGCCATCTGCCAGCCGCAGTGCCATCTGCCAGCCCCATTTGCCAGAGCAATTAGCCAGAGCAAATAGCCAGCACCATCTGCCAGTGCCATCTGCCAGTGCCAGCCCCAGTGCCAGCGACATCTGCCAGCGACATCTGCCAGCCCCATCTGTCAGCCCCATCTGTCAGCCCCATCTGCCAGCCCCATCTGCCTCCAGTGCCATCTGCCTCCAGTGCCATCTGTCAGTGCCACGTGTCGTCAGTGCCACGTGGGGTCACTTTGTGGGCATTTCCATTGTCCTGGTGCTCCAGGGCCTTCAAAACTGTAATAGGTGGTTGAGAAATAAGATGTGTAATTTATGCTCCTAGAACGCCTGATGGTGCTATTTCAATATTGGGCCTCTGTATGTGGTCAGGCTGTGTAAAAGTCTCACACATTTGGTATCGTTATACTCAGGAGGAGTAGTAGAACGTATTTTGGGGTGTCATTTTTGCTATGTACATGCTATGTGTTGGAAATATCTTATAAATGGACAACTTTGCGTAAAAAAAATGCGTTTTCATATTTTTTCCAACTTTTCCCCAAACTTCTGGAAAAAAAATGAACCAAACGACTCATTATGCCTCATAGATTATACGTTGGGGTGTTAGCTTTCCAAAATGGGGTCACTTTGTGGGCATTTCCATTGTCCTGGTGCTCCAGGGCCTTCAAAACTGTAATAGGTGGTTGAGAAATGAAATGTGTAATTTATGCTCCTAGAACGCCTGATGGTGCTATTTCAATATTGGGCCTCTGTATGTGGCCAGGCTGTGTAAAAGTCTCACACATTTGGTATCGTAATACTCAGAAGGAGTAGCAGAACGTATTTTGGGGTGTCATTTGTGGTATACACATGCCATGTGAGAGAAATAACTTATTACATTGAAAATTTTGTGAGAAAAAAAAAAAAATCTTCATTTTGCAAAGAATTGTGGGAAAAAGATGACAACATCAAAAACCTCACCATGCATCTTAGTAAATACCTTGGAATGTCTACTTTCAAAAAAGGGGTCATTTGGGGGGTATTTGTACTTTCCTGACTTGTTCGGGTCGCAAGAAATGAGATAGGCCACCAGTACATCAGGTGTGATAAATTTTGTGCGATTCGCACCACAGATTGTAGACTCTCTAACTTTCACAAAGACCAAATAATATCCACTAATTTGGGTTATTTTTTACCAAAGATATGTAGCAGTATAAATTGTGGCCAAAATTTATGAAAAAAAAATTATAATTTGCAAAATTTTATCACAGAAACAAAGAAATATGCGTTTTTTTTCAAAATTTTCGGTCTTTTTTCATTTATAGCGCAAAAAATAAAAACCCCAGAGGTGATCAAATACCACCAAAAGGAAGCTCTATTTGTGGGAAAAAAAGGACACAAAATTCATTTGGGTACAGTGTTGCATGACTGAGTAATTGTCATTCAAAGTGTGAGAGCACCAAAAGCTGAAAATTGGTCTGGTCAGGAAGGGTGTTTAAGTGCCCAGTAAGCAAGTGGTTAAAGAAATTTGATGGTATTTCTGTCGGGAGCATCTGAAATGTATATGTTATCTTCAGTAACATCACCATTTTTAATATATTTATTCTACCTTAGCATGAAACTGGTCTCTTCTCTATTTTTTTTATCTCTGTTTTAATTTCATTGAGAAGTGGAATACAATTAGCTTGATATAACTTATCTATGGTGGGGGTTAATTTGACTCCTAGATATGTTATTTCTTTCCTTTCCCAAGTGAAGGGGAATTCTTGTTGCAGTAAGCTTACTTCTTTTTTATCTAGACCCATAAAATTACTGTTTTTATAGGGTTAATCTTAAAATTTGAGAGGTCCCCATATTGTTTAAGTTCTTTTGTTAAGTTAGGTAATGACAGCCTTAGTTTGGTCATATATAGGAGTATGTCGTCTGCATATGCAGCTAGCTTATGTTCGTTTAGCAATGGTTCTAATGCAATTACCTACAAAAGCGGTGAAAGCGGGCATCCTTGCCTTGTGCCGTTGAGCATTTCAAAAGCAGACGACATACTCCCATTGACCCCAACCCTGGCTGTAGGCTGTTTATATAAACTACTGATCCATTTCATGATTCTTGGTCCCAGTCCTATGCTCCGGAGTGTTTCAAACATAAATATCCAGACAACTTGGTCAAATACCTTTTCGGCGTCGATTGATATTAAGATCATTGGGGGCCTTTTTTCTTTTTCTTTATTCATTAATAATAAGGTTCTTATACTATTGTCTCTCCCATCCCTGCCTGGTACAAACCCTGTTTGGTCAATATTTATCAAGTCTGGCATAAAGTTTTTTAGCCTTGATGCCGGCACTGTCACATATAGTTTTGTATCTTCATTTAATAATGCAATGGGACAATAACTAGAACAAATATTTCCATCCTTCCCTGGTTTTGGTATAACTGATATGTTTGCAAGGAGAGATACCCTGTTTATTACTTTGTTTTCCCCTATGCTGTTAAAGTATTTACATAATTCTGGAACTAAATATTCCTTAAATCTTTTATAATATTTAATTGGGAACCCATCTGGGCCTGGGCATTTCCCCCCTGGGGATTCTTTTAAAGCCTTATACATTTCTTCTTGGGTAATGGGATCATCCAATAATTCCGAAACTTTACGTTGTTATTTTTAATAAATTAACCTCTGCCAAGTAGTCCTCTATTTTCATTTTTCTACGCTCTTCCTCTTGTCGAGTCTCATAAGTTCTTATTCCATATAGAGCGCTAAATTATATATTGTGATGAACACATTCACAATATCAGTTGTTTTATATTTCAGTTCCCCTATCTAATTTTTTATCCTTTCAATATAGTTTAAAGTTTTTTTTGTTTTAGATATTCTAGCTAGATGTTTCCCAGGTTTATTGCCCCACATGTATCTTTCTTTCGCCACATTTTTAAATACTTTTCTAGTTTCTTGTTCCATAATATCGTTTAATTGGCTCCTTTTTATGATAATCTTCTGTTGTATTTCTCTGTTTAGTTGTGTTTTATGTATTAGTTCCAACTCTTGCAGTTCCTTTGCTACATTTTTCAGTCTATTTTCTATTTCCTTCTTTCTCCATGCACCTATAGATATCAAGTTCCCCCTAATATAGGCCTTGTGGGCCTCCCAGAGTGCTGCCCTTGAGACATCTGATGTATAATTTATGGAAAAGTATTGTTCAGTCTCGGTCTGTATTGTTTTTCCTATTTCTTCATCATCTATTAAGTCTTCATTCAGTCTCCAGGAGCCCCCTTTCTGACCCATTTTTTTGAGTCTTATTTTTAATGTCGCCGGAGCATGGTCAGAGTCAGAGATAATTTCAATCGCTGTCTCCGTGACCTGCTCCAGCAGGTCATGATCTAGTAAAATGTAGTCCAATCTGGAGTACGAGTCGTGCACCGCAGAGTAAAATGTCCTTTTTCGTTGGGTATAGTGATCTCCATACATCAACCAACTGCTGACTATGCAGTTTTTTTAAAATAAGTTTTAGTTTTTTATTTTCTTTGGTCGGTGCATGAGACGTACTATCCAAATCTTGATCTACATAGAAATTAAAGTCTCCTGCTAAAATTAAATGACCAAGTTTGAAATCGATTATAGTGTTAAGGATCTCATTTAAGTATTTTTTTGGGCATTTGTTAGGGCAATATATATTTACTTTTCACCTTGGAGAGTTCCCCTCAGGAACAGAAAGCGACCTTCTGGGTCAACCTTCCTGTCTTCCAAGGTGAATTTAATATTTCCTGCTATCGCAATAGTTACTACCTTTGCTCTACTAATAGGGGAATTTGCCCTAGTACCATATTGGAAATACACCTGAATACAGTTTAACATTTGAATCCAGTGTAATATGCGTTTCTTGTAGGAAGATTATATCTCCCCTATACCTTTCTAGCTCCTTTAGCATTTTATATCTTTTTTTTCTGGGGCGGTCAAACCTTATATTGTATGTAATAAACTTAACATCAGTCATATTTTGGCTTATTAACTTTCTTGCTTGTGGACAAAAAAAAATAACAAGGACAGACAGATCTTACCCACCCTTTCCCTCCCCCCTCCTCTCCTTAAGTCCCTCCCCCCACCCTCTCCCTCCTCTTCAGTTGGTATTCTGACCCCATGGTCTGTAGCTTGGTCTAAGGGATCACCTTGTCCCCCTGCTCTCTTTGGCTTGAGGTGGAACTCTGTATGGCGCAGTCAAAAGCCGCCTCCTATTTGCCAGTGGGTGATTACCGAGCAAGCCAGGAGCCCAGGAGCCCTCTTCCAGCTTTTTTTAATATCAATCTCAAATCTCCCACTTCCACCCCCCTAGCCCTTCCCCCCTCCAGTATTCCCCTCCGTCTCTCATGTAAGGGAAAGAAATGAGAAGAAGAGGAAAAGAAAGAAAAAAAAACAGAACATATTTATAAGAAAGAAGGAGAGAAAAAAATGTTTCTATTTAGATCAAATGGGGATTATTGCACCCTTTTATAATGATTTGTTATTATGGCCTTTCTTCTGGACAGAGTTCCATTATGGGGATATCCAATTTCCTTCAAAATTCCAGGGTATCCTCGGTAAATCTCAGTCTAGCTGTGCGTTTTTCCTGCCGATTAAACATGAGGGAAAGCCCCAGTTAAATTGAATGTTATTTTCAACTAATGTCACCAATAAGGGTTTTAGGTCTCTTCTTCTTTTCAAACTTTCTTTTGACAGATCCTGGTACAATTGGATAGGACTCCCTTCATATTTTAATGGCGGCTTTCCTCTCAGGCTTCGCCGGAGAAGATTTTTTTCTTCCCAATGCTCCAATCGCACTATGATATCTTGGGGATTTTCATGTGTAAATTCTTTTGCCCTTCTTATTCTGTGGACTCTCTCGATTTTTATTGGATCCATTATTTCCTTGCCCATTAGAGGATCTTCTTTGTAATTTGTATTAAATCTTCTTGTTGAAAAGTCTTGGGACACCTTGTATCCTTATGTTTTTTCTTCGGTTCCTATTCTCCTGGTCCTCAAGTTTATATGCTTGTTCTTGTGCTTTTTTCAGGGATTTAATTTCTGCTTCTAATTTCCCCATGGTAATAGTATTAGTTTGCGTTTTTTTTCCACATCTTCAACTTGTTCGGGGATGTGCCCAAGATTTCTTTGAATTCTTTCCATCTCAGTTTTAAGTAATTTTTCCAGGGCCGCAAACATAGACTAAATTTCGTTTTTAGTTGGTAAGGAGGGTTTTTCGTGTTGTGCTTCTTCCTCTCTTATTTCCAGCATGAAGGATGACTCTTGGTCTATGTTTATTTCTGATGATATGTCGATCTCTTGCGTAGTTTTTTTCGGAAGTTTTTCTCTCTCTTTCTCCATCCTCTTCTCCTTGCTCTCTGTCTGATTATTTTTATCTATCTGCTGTTTTTCTATTAGTGGTTTCTCAGTGTTCCCCCATTGTGTAACATATTTGTTCATTGGGCCCAGGCTGGTAGTCGGGGTGACTTAGGGGTTGCTCCCCCTCTCGCCGCCTTACCCCTCATTCTTCACAGCAGCCCTCCACCCTCCAAAGCCCCCTTTTATTTTCATTTTGAGGACACACTCTTCTCTCGTGCTGCTTTTAGGATGCTTGTGGAAGGATGGTGGGTATTTCCTCCCACCCTCTTCCCACTCCTGTTGTCTTTGCCTCTCTTCTATGTTCCCCCCGCCAATGGTCCCTCTCTCTCTTTACTTATCTGAGGGGTTTTTAAATAGAAAGTTAGTGTACGGTTTTCTGATTTTCCTCCCTGCTTTCCCCTTTCCCCCCTTTTCCCCCTTTCTTCTCCTTCCCTCTTTCGGCCTCTCTCTCTCAACCTATTAGGGAAGCACTTTTCTTATACAGGCCTTTTCTGAAGTTTTTTTAAGGTTTTTCCATTTTAATCTTCATTTGTGTCACAAGCATTTAATAATAACCATATAAACGTATGAGCAGTGTAACAGTATATAGCAGTGACGATGGTAATAACGAAGGTATCAATATGGCAAATATTTTTTATGTCAGTTTAACCTAAAGTCTCTTGAGAAATATAATATTTGCTTTAAGTACCACAAATGCTGTAGTCACCGCCTTGAAAAATCAGATCCTTCCTTTGATATTTTCTGTCTTTTCTTCCCGGGTTGAGAGGAGAGGGAATAAACATAGAGAGAGGGTAACGGGGAGACAGAAAGCCAGGGAGGGAGGGAAAGAAGACGAGAGGGTGGAGAAGCAAAACAGACTTTCCACAGTAGCAGGCACAGTTTAACTGTAAACCCAGGTCACAGCACTCTATGTACAACTTATCTGTTGGAAAGGCGTTTCAGACTGTCCAGCTAAGCTTCCTCTCCCTTCCGACATCCAGTCCAGCTCTGTCATCCACAGGGCCCCCCTCGACTCCTCCCGGCCCCTCCCCCGAACGACGGGGCTACAGACCAGCGTCTCAGAAGAGTGGAGAGACCACCGATGAAGAGACAAGGATCGCCCCGAATATCCAGCAACTATGAGGGAAGGAGAGTGGAGACTGGCTAAAAAGGGTTACTACCATGTATTGCCGGTATACTCATGTCCTCCTCTCCTACCAGCTCCGCGGGACAGCGGTGTCAGCCAATCACAGCAGTCCAATTCAGAGCTCCAGGTAGTCCAAGGGTAAAGACCTCACACTCTCCGCTCTCCGCCTCGTGAATAGTGTCAATCAGATCGTCCTAGAGGTGAAAAAGCCGGCAGCTCAATGCGGGGGGAGGGGGTGCCAGAGCAAGAGTTTGAATGCGGCATCCATGGTTAGTTCATAGACCTGGGAATGGGGCCTGGCTCACTCCCATGTGCTCAGGTTCAGAGCTTGCACCATTCCTAGGCTCCTCCCTCGTCCCGCAAGTACCAGTTAAGGCAGCGCAGTGACAAATTGTAAAAAGTGCTCCGGTCAGGAAGGGGGTAAAACCTTCCAGGGCTGAAGTGGTTAAAGACTGGAAGGATTTCCCCCTTAATGAACTGCCCATTTTTTGCGATACTGCGCTGCGTTGCTTTAATTCACAATGCGACACTGTACCCAAACAAAATTTATGTCCAGTTTTTTCATACAAATAGAGCTTTCTTTTAGTAAAATTTGATAACCTCTGCGGTTTTTGTTGTTTGCGCTATAAACAAAAAAAAAAACTTGCGATTTTTTTTAAAAACTGTATTTTTTACTTTTTGCTGTAATATATATCTAAAAAATGTATTTAAAAAACTAATTTTTTCATCAGTTTAGGCCAACATGTATTCTGCATATTTTGGGTAAAGAAAAAAAAAATCGCAATAAGTTTATATGGATTGGTTTGCGCAAAAGTTATAGCTTCTACAAAATAGGGGATATATTTATGGTATTTTTATTATTAATTTTTATTTTACTATTAATGGTGGCGATCAGCAATTTTTTGCGTGACTGTGACATTGCAGCAGACAGATCAGACACTTTTTGGGACCAGCAACATTTATACAGCAATCAGTGCTAAAAATAGCCACTGATTACTGTATAAATGTCAGGGAAGGGGTTAACAAGGGGTGATCAAGGGGTTACATGCGTTCCCTAGGAGGTGTTTCTAACTATATGGGGGATGGGCTGCCTGGGAGTAGAGAGACAGCTGTTCCTAATCACTAGGAACAGCAGATCTCTCTCTACTCCCCTAACAGAGCAGGGTTCTGTCTGTCTACATACACAGATCCCTGTTCTGGCTCTCTGTGGAGTGATCACAGGTGGCTGGCAGACATCACAGCCGCTGGCCACTCGCATCAGCTCTAGAGATGCGCAGCGGGTGCCCGCGTGCCTGCTGAAGCTAGGCCCGCAATACAGCTACGTAGTGTTAATTTCGTTGACTAAAACGACTAAAACATTTTAGTCGACTAAATGAATATTATTTTAGTCGACTAAAATACGACTAAAACTAAAACAACTAAGATGACTAAAATGGGACTAAAACTAAAATGCCATTTTAGTCAAAAGACTAAGACTAAAACTATACTGAATACTGAAATTTGACTTCAAAATGAACATTGGTCTGTAGTGCATGTTCATACCTCAATGCTATAATAAATAACATATTAGATTTTTCACTCCAGCAGTATATAAGGAGTTTGGAAATTGTAGAGAATTGTTAACTAATGCATTACAATTTAATTACACCTATTCAATTTTAGATGACTAAAATGAGTTTTAGTCGACTAAAATGTGGAAACCGTTATATAACTCCCAATGGTATATTATGGGTTATTGACCCCAAATAGATAATTACCAAAAAAGAGCAAAAAGAACAAGAGGGCACATAGGGTAATTCTGCTAATAATTCCAAATTATTTATAAAAAAAAGAGTAACACTCACATTTAGTGATGAAAGATCAAGCGCTTTAAAAAAGACAGTAACAGTGGCACCAGCCGTCCTTCTGACGCATTTCATCCTTTGGAATATCATCTGGGGTACTGATCCACTGTTCTTACTGCATTTATATACTGTAGTGGGCTCCCCTATTGAATCATGGCTCCAAAACATTTTCCAACGTTAAATTGGGCTCATATCTGGGTACACACAGATGGCACCGGCGGCGTGCGTTCCAAGCCTCATTTGAAAACAAACCAGGGCCTCGGAAGGGACCATCAGACATAATAACTGGATATCTGGTTCATTTCCGGGTGGCCAAAAATTGGGAATCGTGCATTGCAAGCCTCGTTTTAGGATGAGCCAAAAACCGGAAGTACCTGTCAGCCATAATACCCAGCCGATGACATAAACTCCCAGATGTCAACAAAGCATATAATAGGTAAACCGCATATCAAGTGAGAATAAAAATAAAATAAAAATAAAGAATAAAAATTAATTAAAAATAACACACCTCACTCTCTAACAGGAGGCAAGTAATTATACCCAAATATACCCACGCCTGCACAAAGCCACTGATAGTTAGACTGGCCATCGCTGAAGATATCCAAAATGTATCAAAAATTCACTTAGAAAGTAAATGTTAGTGCAAAAAATCTCTAAAAAAATTACCAAAATGTACACCTATAATTTAAAATGGTTTAAAATAATACGGTCAGTATAAGGACTGGAGCCATAATTAAATATGAGAACCCCACCAAAAAAACAATAATCTAAAAATCATACAACATGCATGATCAATGTTATAATTAACTAAACACATTTATTACCACGTGAAGAAGAAAGAGGTAAAAAAATAAAAAAAATTATATATATATATATATATATATATATATATATATATATATATTAGTATTATATATTGATACTCAAGGTCTGACTACTTATGATTGATTAATGAATGCATTGATATCCCACTCAATGTTTAAACCTAACGACGAGTGGGACTTCAATTCATAATTCCAAAATGTTTCTAACCCCAAAACCCCACGACATATTTGTCAATGATAAGAAACTGAGATCTCGTAGGGTCACGATTATTATGCTATCTATAATGTCTCGGCACATTATATTTAGTGTCACCACTCAGAATTCCTGCAATAGGGATGGCCTCGCGGTTCGCGGCAAATTTTGCATGTTCGCAATTCGCCAGATCGGCGGACTATTGCCACTGTTTGCCCGGTGGACATATGTGTTTACAATGTGAAAGAACTTTGACCCATGATGACACATCCATCCTGGGGTACAGGACAGACAATTGAGACATTTCAGCACATAGACAATTGGACATTCCCCTACCTTATAAATAGACCTGATCTGGCGGCCATTTTACATTCTGTCTTATGTCAGTTTAGGGAGAGGTTGCTATGTGGAGCAGGGACAGACTGTAGTGACACAAATCGCTAGCTATTAGGTCCACAAAAGTCCTTTTAAGGACTGGTATGGGTGTAGTACAGTATATAGGGTTCAGTGCACTGCTGTGCTGGTGATTGCAGCTGTCTTTTGTCAGTGTAGGGACAAGACACTATGTGGAGCAGGGACAGTCAGTTTAATCACTAGCTAGCTATTATTATTAGGTCCACAAAGGTCCTTTTAAGGACTGGTATAGGTGTATAATATATAGGGTGCTGGTGCACTGCTGCTGACTGCTGCCCTGTTCTGCAGCAGTCTTTTATCAGTGTAGGGACTGAGGGACAGTCTGCAAATCACTAGCTACTAGGTCCACAAAGGTCCTTTTAAGGACTGGTATAGGTGTACAATATATAGGGTGCTGGTGCACTGCTGCTGACTGCTGCCCTGTTCTGCAGCAGTCTTTTATCGCTGTAGGGACTGAGGTACAGTCTGCAAATCACTAGCTACTAGGTCCACAAAGGTCCTTTTAATGACTGGTATAGGTGTACAATATATAGGGTGCTGGTGCACTGCTGCTGACTGCTGCCCTATTCTGCAGCAGCCTTTTATCAGTGTAGGGACTAAGGGAAAGTCTGCAAATCACTAGCTACTAGGTCCACAAAGGTCCTTTTAAGGACTGGTATAGGTGTACAATATATAGGGTGCTGGTGCACTGCTGCTGACTGCTGCCCTATTCTGCAGCAGCCTTTTATCAGTGTAGGGACTGAGGGACAGTCTGCAAATCACTAGCTACTAGGTCCACAAAGGTCCTTTTAAGGACTGGTATAGGTGTACAATATATAAGGTGCTGGTGCACTGCTGCTGACTGCTGCCCTATTCTGCAGAAGTCTTTTATCAGTGTAGGGACTGAGGGACAGTCTGCAAATCACTAGCTACTAGGTCCACAAAGGTCGTTTTAAGGACTGGTATAGGTGTACTATTTGGTGTGCAGCATATAGGTGTGTAATACACGTATAAAATACTTGCACATATAGAAATCATAGTATAGTGCATTTCCACTGTGCAGCATTGTGACTGCTGAGCGGTTCTGCAGTGATACTACAAAGAGTGACAAACGCAATAAAAAAAAAGTATTATAACTGGTGTGATAGACCAGTGGCCCCCAAAAATGACAGATTGAAGCGGGGTGTTATATACCTTCTTCCACATACATACTACACTTCTCTAGAGACTTTTGTCACAGGGTCATTTAAAAAATGACAGGCAGGGGAAGAGGCAGGCCCTTTCGCAGGGGTGGTAGGGGTAGGGCAGGAGCAACAGGCTTGAGCCAAAGTGGAAAATTGCAGAAGGTGCGTGCGATTACGTCAAAGGACGCACCAGACTTGGTTGAGTGGCTCACTCAGCCTTACTCTTCTGCACCCTCCTCATCCTCTCGATCTGCACCCTCTTCTTCACTCTCTGCTGTGTGCACCCCCAAAGACACTACCACTAACACCACCACCATATACCTTCCGCTTGAGTCACAGGAATTATTTCCGATCCATATCAAGACATTTCCGATGCGCAGCCACTCTTGGCATTGGATCAGGAAGAGGATGTAGCAACAACCGCCACTCAGCAGTCTGACGACAGTACCCAGATCAGCCCAAGGAGGAGGTTGGTCCCCGCTGTTGCTGCCTACTCTGAGATCTCTAATTATAGTGGTGGGGAAGGTGAAGTCAATGATGACGTGTCTAATGATGTCACGTGGGTGCCCACAAGAGAGGAAGAGGAGGGGAGTTCACAGGGAGATATGGACCAGCAGATAGGGAGGAGACGCAGAAAGAACTTAGATTGCACAGGAGAGACAAAGCAGACTGCTAATGTATCAGGAGCGAGGCATCAACCATGTACGGTCACATCTGGCACTCCCAGGACGCCGGCACATGGCTCCGCAGTGTGGGCTTTTTTTAATGTATCCACTGCTGACAATAGTGTTGCCATCTGCAATCTTTGCACTTAACGCATAAGTCGCAGTAAGCCCAACACTCACCTAGGGATGATCGCCTTAAGAAGGCACATGAGCTGCCATCACCGAGCCCAGTGGGAGCAACGGAACACACAAAGCCACACTCCAGGCTCTCACCGTCCAGCCTCGTCTTCTACTTCTCCTTCTCCTCTCTCCTCACAATTGTCCTCCACTCCACCTTCCATCACGCCATCATCATGTTTTTCTGGAAAAAGGCAGGCTTCCGTGGGCCAAACGTTTGAGCGTAAAAACGCCCAACGGTTGACGGCTGGCTTGTCAGAACTGATAGCCTGCCAACTACTGCCATATAAACTGGTGGACTCGGAGGTCTTTCGAAAATTTGTGGCCATTGGAACATCCCAGGAAGGAAGTTTTTCTCACAGAAGGGCATCCCAGAGCTATATGGCCATGTTCAGCGGCAAGGGAATGTATCTCTGCCCCACAGTGTCGGTGCCAAGATATATCTGACCACAGACACATAGTCTAGCAAACGGGCAGGGAAGGTATATAACTTTCAGTGCTCTCTATCTCGGTGCTGGTGTCAGTGCTCTCTCTATATATCGGTGCTGGTGTCAGTGCTCTCTATCACAGTGCTGGTGTCAGTGCTCTCTATCTCGGTGCTGGTGTCAGTGCTCTCTCTCTATCTCGGTGCTGATGTCAGTGCTCTCATGGTGCTGGTGTCAGTGCTCTCCATCTCGGTGCTGGTGTCAGTGCTCTCTACCACAGTGCTGGTGTCAGTGCTCTCTATCACGGTGCTGGTGTCAGTGCTCTCTATCACGGTGCTGCTGTCAGTGCTCTTTATCTTGGTGCTGGTGTCAGTGCTCTCTATCACATGCTGGTGTCAGTGCACTCTATCACGGTGCTGGTGTCAGTGCTCTCTATCACGGTGCTGGTGTCAGTGCTCTCTATCTCGGTGCTGGTGTCAGTGCTCTCTCTATTTCTCGGTGCTGGTGTCAGTGCTCTCTATCACGGTGCTGGTATCAGTGCTCTCACGGTGCTGGTGTCAGTGTTCTCTATCTCGGTGCTGGTGTCAGTGCTCTATATCATGGTGCTGGTGTCAGTGCTCTATATCACGGTGCTGGTGTCAGTGCTCTCTCTCTATCTCTGTGCTGGTGTCAGTGCTTTCTCTCTATCTCAGTGCTGGTGTCAGTGCTCTCTATCTCGGTGCTGGTGTCAGTGCTCTCTATCATGGTGCTGGTGTCAGTGCTCTCTATCACGGTGCTGGTGATCATCTCCTGCACCCTCTTCATAGCCTACCCTGACCTTTCCTCTCCTGAGTCCTGAATTATCAAAATTTCACAGATAAAAAAAGAATGCCTGTCGTTGTCTATCCCAGATTCACTTCATACTTTTGTTATGTCAGTGGCCATGTGGTGGGATTATGTTTGCACAGCTAGTAAGTATTTTGTGGCTGAAAATATGACCTGTAGGTTTTTAAAGTTCACCTACCATTGAAGTCAATGGGGCCCTCTGCGAACTTTGCGGTTCGCAAACTTCTGGCCGCGTTTGCAGTTCGCGTTACGTCCCGTCAGAAGTTCATCCATCTCTATTCTGCAATATACTCACCCACCTGAGTGGAAAAGGCACGTATTGTGCGACCAACGTATTGCTTACTGCACGGGCAGGTGATCATATATACATGCTTGGTCGCACATGTGCAAAATGTCTTGATAAGATAAATTTTATTGGTCACGTTGGATTTAAATTCCAAGGTTCTACGCCTCCCACAGAAATTATAGCGACAAACTGTACACTTCTTACATGGAAAATATCCCACCATATCATGAAAAAAAATTTAACGCTCCAGAGGATCGATAACATTAGAAGCAACCCTACTTCTCAGAGACAGAGCTCCTCTAAAGGTCACCTTGGCTCGTTCAAAGCACAATCCAATAGCGATTAATAATAGCCTGAATGTTTTTGTGCTGTACTGAAAATGACGTGAACATGGAGTACTTAAAAGTTTCATCAGATTCCTGTGAAGGTTTTTTTTATAATAAGGAACTTCTATCACAATCAGTGCTAACCAGATCGTATCCTTTTTCAATGATTCTTTGCTTTAAAGACTGGGCCTGAACCAAGAATATATCCACATTTGTACAATTTCTGCATAACCGCAAAAATTTACTATGAGGGACAGACTCAAGCCAAGATTTATGATGGCAACTATCGATCGGTATGAAACTATTCCGATTGGTAGACTTGAAATGGGTTTGAAATATGAATTTGCGCGAACAAATGCTGATTTCCAAATCCAGGAAATGAACCTTAGTTCCACTGAATTCAAATGTCAAAGAAATTCTTCTGTCATTAAGATTGAGAGAGGTGAAAAACTCCTCCAAAGACTCAGGGGAACCATCCCATAGGAGGAGGATGTTGTCTATATACCTAGCCCACAGAACCAATGGTCTGTGTTCAGAAGTAGGGATGAGCCGAACACCCCCCGGTTCGGTTCGCACCAGAACTTTCGAACGGACCCCAAATTCGAACGAACGTTAGAACCCCATTGAAGTCTATGGGACTCGAACGTTCGAAATGAAAAGTGCTAATTTTAACGGCTAATATGCAAGATACTGTCCTAAAAAAGGGTTTGGGGACCTGGCTCCTGCCCCAGGGGACATGGGTCAATGCAAAAAAAAGTTTTAAAAACGGCCGTTTTGGCGGGAGCACTGATTTTAATGACGATTAAAGTGAAAAAAAAAAGGTGAAATATTCCTTTAAATATGGTGCCTGTGGGGTGTCTGTAGTATGCCTGTGAAGTGCCACGTGTTTCCCGTGTTTAGAACAGTCCCTGCACAAAATGACATTTAACGGAAATAACATCATTTAAAACTGCTTGCGGTTTTAGGCCGGGTTCACACCGCTGCGATGCGGGAACGCCGCAAATCCGCGGCGTTTTCCCGCATCGCACACCTCCCGCCGGCAGTTCACACTGCCCTATGCGGACGGCTGGGAGTGTCAATGATATGTTAATGACACCCCCAGATCCGTCCGCATATCGCAGTGCGATGTGCCGACTCGCACAGGAATCGGATCGCATGGTGTGAACCCCCATGCGATCCGATTCTGTTGCGGACCAAAAAAAGGGTCCCGTGCGAGTTTGCTGCGGGAGCGATGCGAATTCAGCCATACTATCTGTATGGCTGTACTCGCATCGCTACGGAGATCGGATGTGATTTGCGGTGCGAATCACATCCGGATCTCCCCCCGCAGCAGTGTGAACCCAGCCTTAATGTTATATCTGGTTCCTGCAATATGGTTGAAAATCATTGAGAAAAATGGCATGGGTAGCCCTCCCTGCCCATTACCAGCCTATTTGGGTCTTGTACGCATATTAAGGGGAACCCCGTACCCATATTAAAAAAAGGAAATGCGTGTGGCCCCCAGGCCCTATATACTCAGAACAGCAGTATACAGGCGGTGCAAACAAGACATGGACTGTGTAGGTTTGTTGTGTTAAGTTGAATCTGTTTGTAATTTTCAACTGGTACATTTTTAAAGTGTAGCTCCAGTCCTGTATAATTTGTTTTGTCGTCAATCTTTTTTCATCTCACTTGCTGTTGTCTCCTTCCATTTGCAAGTAGGAGATGTTTGTAAATTGGATGTTTGAAAGTAGGGGCCTGCCCTATATGCTCTGCAGAAATGGCGGAACAAGGTGTTGGTTTTGCCACAACATTGTAAGCCCTCAAAGTGACTCTTGGTAGGCGCTGGAGCGCCCTGCTGTGAACGATTATATCAAGAATTGTAATTACATGCCATTGTTGAACAGTGGTAGAAAAATTGACCTTTGGTGGTTGTGGTGCTGGTGCCACAACACTATAAGTCCTCACCGTTACTCTGGGTGGGCACAGGAAGGGGCCCTCCTGTGAAATATTATATCAAGAATTGTAATTACATGTCCCTGTTAAACAGGGGCAGAAAAATTGGGCCTTAGGCACTGGTGCTGGTGCCACCACACTGCAACCTCTGCCATATACTCTAGTTTTATTGCAGGAATTAGCCCTGCTGCAAAGCATTGCATCAAAAATTGTACTTAAACGCCCCTGTTAAACAGGGGCAGAAAAATTGGGCCTTAGGCACTGGTGCTGGTGCCACCACACTGCAACTTCTGCCATATACTCTAGTTTTATTGCAGGAATTAGCCCTGCTGCAAAGCATTGCATCAAAAATTGTACTTAAACGCCCCTGTTAAACAGGGGCAGAAAAATTGGGCCTTAGGCACTGGTGCTGGTGCCACCACACTGCAACCTCTGCCATATACTCTAGTTTTATTGCAGGAATTAGCCCTGCTGCAAAGCATTGCATCAAAAATTGTACTTAAACGCCCCTGTTAAACAGGGGCAGAAAAATTGGGCCTTAGGCACTGGTGCTGGTGCCACCACACTGCAACCTCTGCCATATACTCTAGTTTTATTGCAGGAATTAGCCCTGCTGCAAAGCATTGCATCAAAAATTGTACTTAAACGCCCCTGTTAAACAGGGGCAGAAAAATTGGGCCTTAGGCACTGGTGCTGGTGCCACCACACTGCAACCTCTGCCATATACTCTAGTTTTATTGCAGGAATTAGCCCTGCTGCAAAGCATTGCATCAAAAATTGTAATTAAACGCCCCTGTTAAACAGGGGCAGAAAAATTGGGCTGCTGGCATCACCCAGAACCAAAAATGTTCTTCCAACATATCAGCGGAGGAGGAAGAGGATAGACAATAAACATAACAGGACAGTCACTCAGCATCAGCATAGGCAGTCTTGAAGGGATGTGGTATTTCAAAAAAAATTATTCGGTTACATCAGCTTCAGGTGCTTGGTAGCTGTGGGTGATCCAAGACTGATTCATCTTGATGAAGGTCAGTCGATCAACTGATTCGGTGGACAGGCACACCCTGTGATCGGTAACAAAGCCACCAGCAGCACTGAAGGTGCGTTCCGAAAGAACGCTGGATGCAGGACAGGCCAGTAGCTCAATTGCATACTGTGCAAGCTCTGGCCAGTGATCCATCCTCAAGACCCAGTAAGCCAGAGGATTTTCGGTGGGAAAGGTGTCCAAGTCTGACCTTGCCCCTAGGTATTCCTGCACCATGTAAATCAGACGCTGGCGATGGGTGCTGGAACCGATCATACCTTGGGGCTGCGGACTAAAAAATTGTCTGAAAGCATCAGTCAGACGGCCACCTTCTCCACCGCTCCTTCTGACCGATGCCTCAGCAACACGTTGTCCAGGACCAGGAGTTTGTAACCTCCCGGTCTCTGGGAACGCGTTGCACAGACCTTTCTGCAAGGCCTCCCGGAGATGTCTCATCCTCTGCTCCCTCTGCGATGGCAAGATAAGGTCGGCAACCTTACCCTTGTACCGTGGATCAAGGAGAGTGGCAAGCCAGTAATGGTCCCTCTCCTTGATCCGAAGAATACGAGGATCCTTCCGCAGGCTTTGCAGGATCAGGGAGGCCATGCAGCGTAGGTTAGCTGAGGCATTCGGTCCGGAGTCCTCTGGGTCACTAAGGACAACATGATCCGCAGCTACCTCCTCCCAGCCACGTACAAGTCCACGTGTTTCTTGGGACTGTAAATCACCCCTATAAGACTACTGCTGCTGCTGCTGCTGATGCTAATGCTGAGTGCCAGCCTCCACCTCCATGCTGACACAATCATCCTCCTGCTCCTCTTCCTCCTCCTCATCCTCTTCCTGTGTGATGGGTGGCACAGCAGGAACACTGTCTGGATAAAGGGGGCCTTGAGAGGCAAGGAAGTCCTCCTCTTCCTTCCTCTGTTCTGCCTCAAGTGCCCTGTCCATTATTCCATGCAGCGTATGCTCCAAGAGGTGGACAAGAGGTACAGTGTCACTGATGCATGCACTGTCACTGCTCACCATCCTTGTGGCCTCCTCAAACGGTGACAGGACAGTGCATGCATCCCTGATCATGCCCCACTGGCGTGGTGAGAAAAAACCAAGCTCCCCTGACCCTGTCCTGGTGCTGTAGTCGCACAGGTACTCATTGATGGCCCTCTGCTGCGTGTGCAGCCGCTGCAGCATGGCCAATGTTGAGTTCCATCTGGTGGGCATGTCACATATAAGGCGGTTCTTGGGCAGGTTCAACTCCTTTTGGAGCTCAGCCAGCCGAGCACAGGCATTAAATGATCGGCGGAAATGCACACAGACTTTCCTGGCCTGCTTCAGGACATCCTGTAAGCCGGGGTACCTGCCCAAGAACCGCTGCACCACCAGGTTAAGGACGTGAGCTACACAGGGCACATGGGTCAGTTGTCCCTGTCGGAGGGCGGAGAGGAGGTTGGTGCCATTGTCGCAAACCACCATTCCTGGCTTAAGCTGGCGTGGCATCAACCACCTCTCGGCCTGCCCCTGCAGAGCTGACAAAACATCCACCCCAGTGTGGCTCCTGTCCCCCAAACAAACCAGCGCAAGCACGGCATGGCATCGTTTTGCCTGCGTACTTGCGTAGCCCCTGGAACGCCTACGGAGCACCGCTGGTTCTGAGGACAGAGCACTGGAAGAGGCCATGGAGGAAGAAGAAGAGGAGGGGGTGGAGGAGAGAGGTGTGTCACAACCAATAGTAGCATTTTGGAGGCGTGGTGGCGGAACAACCTCCAACACTACTGCACCTTGTCCTGCATCCTTCCCAGCAGCCAGAAGAGTGACCCAATGGGCCGTGAAAGACAGGTAACGTCCCTGTCCATGCCTGCTGGACCATGAGTCAGCGGTAATATGCACCTTACCGCTGACCGCCCTGTCCAGCGAGGCAAGGACATTGCCTTCCACATGCCGGTAGAGAGCCGGAATCGCCTTCCGTGAGAAAAAGTGGCGTTTGGGGACCTGCCACTGAGGAACCGCACATTGTACAAACTCACGGAAGGGGGCCGAGTCTACCAACTGAAAAGGCAGCAGTTGAAGTGCTAGCAATTTAGCCAAGCTAGCATTCAACCGCTGGGCATGTGGATGGCTGGGAGTAAACTTCTTCCGCCGGTCCAGCAGCTGGGGCAGGGACATTTGCCTGCTATAATCGGACGTGGGTGTACCGCTAGCAGAGTTCCCGGAAGCACTTGGCTGTGACACACCTAATTCTACACCTTCATTCCTCTCAGAGCAGGTTTCAGAGAGGACTGAAGGTCTAGTGGGGTTGGAGATGCCAGCTGATGAGGAGCAAGGAGAGGTTCGCTTTGTTCTTTGGTGTGGGTCTTTGAGGTACGCTTGCCAACGAGCTGCATGGCAGGTCAACATATGTCTGGTCAAGCATGTGGTGCCCAAGCGGCTGATGTTTTGGCCACGTGAGATACGCTTGAGACATATGTTGCAAATAGCAGCGGTGCGATCTGATGCACTCGTCTCAAAAAAGGCCCACACCAAAGAACTTTTAGAATAACGCGCAGAGGCAGCGCTCTGCACAGGCGGAGCTCTGCGGTGTGATTCAGTCGGTGTGCTGCCCCTAAGCTGGCCCCCGGAGGGCATCCTGCCTCGTTGGACATGTGCCTCCTCCTCCTCCTCCTCCTCCCTCCTTCCAGGCACCCACGTGGAGTCAGTGCCCTCATCATCCCCTCCCTCTTCATCGCTGTAGCAAACCTGGCAGTATGCTGCAGCTTGTGGAACATGACTGCCAGATTGCTGTCCTTCTTGAGCATCCCCTCTCTCTGCGCTCACGCTACTGCCTTCCTCTAGCTGAGTGTCATCATCAGAGCCCACAAAACACTGGGCATCCTCCTGGAGCATGTACCCAACACTGTGCTCAAAGAGTTCAGGAGACTCCTCAGGAGGACGTGGTGGGTCTAGGGAAGGAGTCACTGATGATGACATTGAGAGGAGGGAAGACGATGCGTTGGCAGCTGCTTTGCTACTACCCTGAGACTGGGTGAGAGAGGATGAGGAGGATGAAGAGGGCTTGGTCATCCACTCTACCAAGTCATTGGCATGTTGCGGTTCAACATGTCCAGCTGCCGAAAAGAAGGACAAGCATGTCCCATGGCCACGTGCTGATGACAATGCACCGCGTTTACGACCAGCACTGTTGTCTCTAGACACAGAGCCTGCTTGCCCTCTTTTATCGGCTCGCGCCTGTCTGCCTCTCCTTGCTGGCCTTCCAGACATGGTAATGGCCTGAAGGGAGTTGGGTAAAACAGCAGTTGGGTAGTTTATATTGTGCTGGAGGCACACAACACCCACTAACTCCTGCAGATGCCTTTTTTATAGAACACCAGAGATAAAGGGGTATATACAGATGTATACTGTGCTGTGCTGGAGGCACACACAACTTCCAATAACTCCTGCAGATGGCAAGTGGGCTCAAATAGAGAACAGCTATGTAGGTGGATATAGCAGTATGTACTGGGTACAGAGCACGCAGACAGCACGCACTATCTCCTAACACTACTGACTGCAAGCTCTATTATTAACCACTTCCCACCCGGCCAATGCACATATACGGCCGGGTGGGAGCCGTCTACTCCTGATAGGACGTTCAGGAATGTCCATCAGGAGGAGCGGGATCGCGCGCGCGCGTGCCCACGCAGCGGCGCGATCCCGATGCGCCCGTGTCACCGGGACACGGCGCATCTCAGATCGGCAGGAGGGCTCTGTGATTGGCCCTCCTGATCACATGACGGCCGTGTCCAATCACGGCCGTCATGTGATGTAAACAAACAGCCGGTTGCTAGGCAATCGGCTCCTCCTCTCCTCACACAGAAGTCATCGCTGAGGAGAGGAGAGCAGATTGCTGCAGCCGGCTGATGATCAGTGAGTATGAGCTGTTTTTTACAGCTTTTTACTCACTGATCTTCAGTCTAGTGTAAACACACAACACACCATACAGTGTAAACACAGTCCCCACATATGTCCCCATAACACACATGTCCCCAAAACATACATGTCCCCAAAAAATAAAAACACATGTCCCTAATAATAAAAACATGTCCCCCACATATGTCCCACTAAAATCACTTGTCCCAATGATTATCTGCACACATATGTACGTGATCACCTGCCCACATATGTACATGATCATTTGCGTACATATGTCCGTGATCACACAAACCAATTATTATACACTTAACGGAATTTTTTTTACCAAAAACATGTAGCAGAATACATTTTGGCTTAAATTTATGACAAAATTTGATTTTATTGGATTTCTTTTAAAATAGAAAAAAGAAAATATTGTTTTTTTTCCAAATTTCCGCTTTTTTGCGCTTATATCGCAAAAAATAAAAAACGGAGTCGTGAATAAATACCACCAAAATAAATCTCTATTTGTGCGAACAAAATGATCAAAATTTCATTTGGGTACAGTGTAGCATGACTGCGCAATTGTCACTGAAAGCGCAGGAGCGATGAAAGCTGAAAATTGGGCTGGGAAGGAAGGGGGCGAAAGTGCCCTGTATTGTAGTGGTTAAAGATAGATCACTAGCTATATAGGCGAGGTGAATATCGCGGTGTATACTGCGGTCAGGGCACACAGACAACAACCAGAAAACAGCAGAGATAAAGGGGTATATACAGATGTATACTGTGCTGTGCTGGAGGCACACACTACTTCCAATAACTCCTGCAGATGGCAAGTGGGCTCAAATAGAGAACAGCTATGTAGGTGGATATAGCGGTATGTACTGGGTACAGAGCACGCAGACAGCACGCACTATCTCCTAACACTACTGACTGCAAGCTCTATTATTAAAGATAGATCACTAGCTATATAGGTGAGGTGAATATAGTGGTGTATACTGCGGTCAGGGCACGCAGACAATAGCCACTACACAACAGCAAGATAGGAAATCAGCCGAAAATGATCGGTGTGTACTGTGTTAAAGGTACACAGAACACCCACTGCTTCAGACTCCAACACACTACACGAGGCCGCTGCAATGGCGGCCTTATATAGTGTGGGGCGTGCACTACACAGCCTGAGCTATGATTGGCCACAGGCATCCTGCCTGTGGCCAATCATGGCTCTCCTCGCTGCTGGCGCTGCGATTGGCCTAGCATGCGGGGTCACAGTGCATACTTGGCCAATCATGAGCCAGCAATGCACTGCGCCATCGCAGTGCATTGTGGGCCATGAGCGCCACGCGAATTTGACACGAACGGACCAAAATGTTCGGATTTCGCCGAACGGACGAACAGCCAATGTTCGAGTCGAACGTACGTTCGACTCGAACACGAAGCTCATCCCTATTCAGAAGAGACAACACCCTCCTCCCATTTGGCCATAAACAGGTTGGTGAGACTGGGGGAAAACTTCGCCCCCATTGCTACGCCTACATTTGGACTTTCTTAATGGGATTTTGGATGTTCCTTTTTTGATACTTATGATGATTTATATTTATTATATTGTCATGATTTTTTGTATTTTTATTTATTTTTTGTTATTCTCATTTGTCACTATTTTTATTTATATGTGATTTTGATTGAGTGCTGCACTTTTTTTATTTCACAACACTATTTGCAATATTGATCCTTTGCTGTGCTGGCTGCTTACGTGCAATTTAAAGGGACAGCGCAGTATATATTGTACATATATTGTCTCTCATGTGGTGCTAGCTGCTCTGGGAATCTGCAGCAAGTGAAGTGCTGGAGGAATAATGGTCTGCAGCAAGCAAAGTGCTGGAGATGTGAAGGGAAAGATGTCTTAAGCAAGACTAGAGTGTCCATACAGGAGTGTATATAGTAGTCCCAAGCAAGTTACACTAAATCTTTCTGGGCAACCCATAATTTCCCATTCCCATCCAAGTTCAATCCCCTCAAAAAAACAAACAAAAAAAACACAGTTTATGGACTGTTCTATATCTCTGAGTGCCTGAGAGATGGATGCCAGGCTGGTCGGGCAGGATGACGGGTAACACCACAGCTTATGGACTGTTCTATGTCTCAGAGTGCCTGAGAGATGGATGCCGGGCTGGTGAGGCAGGATGACGGGTGACGGGTGCTAGCTGTTGATTAGATAACTGTTAGGCCTCATGTACACTGCTGCTGGTGGTATATGGATGTTTAGGGGCAGTTGAGAGTTTTTTTCAACTGCCCCTGAACTCTCCTCTATGTTATCTTATCTGTCCATATACACAGGGTCATTTACAGTCGCTTCTAGGCAGTTGAGTTTAGAGGCATTTTTTGGAACGCAAAAAAATATGTTCAGAAGCTGAGTTTACAGGCATTTCAAGAGCATCAGAACTCCACTTCACCTACCAGAAGCTCTTCTTATTCCTCTCTTTCTTTTTCCAGCTTCACCAACAGCTTGTGCCCCCAGACTGTGACCAATCATGTAGACCTTTAGCATGTCATAGCCATATGCTTCCTAAGAGAGATAAACAATTTTATCTGCCATGCTTTGACATTTGTGTTTTAAACAACACTCCACTCCTACCCCATTTTTCCTAGCTTACCATTAAGAAATATTGTAAGGTTTATAGAATGCAGTAGATAGGGCAGAAAAAAATAATGAGCCTCAGCCAAGCGCGGAACTGTGGGCCGGGGCCACCGGGCTGCAAGTTCCTGCAGGGCTGCCGCTTACGTGGCTGCTCTTTGAGCCCCTGCCGCCATCAGTTCAGCCATAGGCGCCAGGGGGCAGAAACATGAAGGGGGGAGTTAGAGGAGACACCTTTGGCCTCTTCGTGCCAGCACTGCTGCCAGTATAGTTCAGCCATCAGTGCCAGGGGAGGCATGACCATGAAGGGAAGAGGAGCTACAGGAAACACCTGCCGCAGACACCATGGAACCAGGTTGGAGAGAACGTGAGTGTGGCCCCCTGTAACCTGGATAGGAGGAGTAGTGAGGGTGGCTGCATATAGGTACATAGTAGGTTAGGTTGAAAAAAGACACAACTGCAAACTATTTAGAAGAATCACTCCCACCATTTTCTCCTGCAGCCTCTGAAAGCCTGCAAGAGGGAGAGGAGGAGAAGCAGGTATTGAGTAGACATGTGCAGAGTGAAATATTTTGTTTCTGAGTTTTGTTTTCGTCCGAAAAATAGATTTATTTAGATACTCCCAAAATTCGTTTTTATTTATTTAGTTTTTCATTCAAAAATTGCATTCGTCTGAAAATCCACATGAATTACGGTCGAATCTGTCTTTGAAGGCTTATGGTGTCTGTCGAATGTATAAAGAAGATTTGACGGAGCTAGTATATATATAGCATACTTTGTGTGAACTTTAGAACCCTATTAAAGTCTATGGGACTCCAACGTTCAAAATCTAAAGTGCTAATTTTAAAGGCTAAGATTGCAAGTTACTGTCCTAAAAAGTGTTTGGGGACCTGGGTCTTGCCCCGGGGGACATGTATCAATGCAAAAAAAAGTTTTAAAAACGGCTGTTTTTTCGGGAGCAGTGATTTTAATAATGATTAAAGTGAAACAATAAAAGTGTAATATTCCTTTAAATTTCATACCTGGGGGGTGTCTATAGTATGCCTGTGAAGGGGCACATGTTTCCCGTGTTTATAACTGTCCCTGCACAAAGTGTCATTTCTGCAGGAAAAAAAAATTGACGTGGGGGTCCCCTTAAAAATCCATACCAGACCCTTTATCCGAGCATGCAACCTGGCAGGCCGCAAGAAAAGAGGGGGGGGACGCAAGAGCGCCCCCCTTCCTGAACTGTACCAGGCCACATGCCCTCAACATTGGGAGGATGCTTTGGGGTCAAGGACCCTTGATGGGGACAAGGGCCTCATCCCCACAACCCTGGCGGGTGGGGGGCTTATCAGAATCTGGAAGCCCCCTTTAACAAGGGAACCCCTAGATCCCGCCCCCCCTGTTTGAGATGGTAAGGGGGTACAAAGGTACCCCTACCATTTCACAAAGAAAGTGTAAAAATTAGTTAAATAAGACAAACACACTTTTGAAAAAGTCCTTCACTATTCAGCGATGGATGATCATCTCTCCGGGATCCAGAGATGGTCGCAGCGAATCTATCCATCTTCTGTCTCCACAGAGGAGACACTGTGGGATCCCGGCGGCCTGATGTTTCTTATATGCGGAGGGCGGGGCCATCCGTCATCTGACCCCGCCCCCTCTGATGTAACGGAAACCTGCGTTACATCAGAGGGGGGTGGGGTCACCCTATATGTCATTGGGGAAGCCCAGCTTCCCCAATTGCTTCAGGGGGGCGGGGTCAGGTGACGGGTGGCCCCGCCCTCCACATATAAGAAACGTCAGGCTGCCGGGATCCTGCTGTGTCTCCTCCGTGGAGACAGAAGATGGCTGGATTCGCTGCGCTGGATCAGATCAGCCATCGCTGGACCCCGAAGAGATGATCATCCGTTGCTGGATAGCAAGAGTGGATTACCACCGCTGGAATCTTTTTATATTTTTAATTTTTTTTTAATAAAGGACTTTTTCAAAAGTGTGTTTGTCTTATTTAACAATTTTTTACACTTTCTTTGTGAAATGGTAGGGGTACTTTTGTACCCTCTTACCATTTCAAACAGGGGGGGCCAGGATCTGGGGGTCCACTTGTTAAAGGGGGCTTCCAGATTCTGATAAGCCATCCCGCCCGCAGACCCCCACATCCACCGGCCAGGGTTGTGGGGATGAGGCCCTTGTCCCCATCAACATGGGGACATGGTGCTTTGGGGGGACCCCAAAGCATCCTCTTAATGTTGAGGGCATGTGGCCTGGTATGGTTCAGGAGGGGGGGGGCACTTTCTGGTCCCCCCTCTTTTCCTGTGGCCTGCCAGGTTGCGTGCTCGGATAAAAGGTCTGGTGTGGATTTTTAGGGGAACCCCTACGTCATTTTTTTTTTATTTGACGCGGGGTTCCCCTTAATACCCATACCAGACCTGAAGGGCGTGGTAATTGAATTTGGGGGAACCCCACGCTTTTTATTTATTTATTTATCAATGACTTTCAATGAGTGTTCTCTGTATTATGAGAGCCGAAAATTCTAATTATAGTGATTTTAAAGGACTTTTTTTCCTGCAGAAATGACACGTTGTACAGGGACAGTTCTAAGCACGGGAAACATGCGCCCCTTCACAGGCATACTATAGACACCCCCCAGGTACGGAATTTAAAGGAATATTACACTTTTATTGTTTCACTTTAATCATTATTAAAATCACTGCTCCCTAAAAAACTGCAATTTTTAAAACTTTTTTTGCATTGATACATGTCCCCTGGGGCAGGACCCAGGTCCCCAGACACTTTTTAGGACAGTAACTTGCATATTAGCCTTTAAAATTAGCACTTTAGAATCTTTTCTCTCTGTCAAATCTTTTCTCTCTATGTCGAATATTTTCTCTCTATAATCTTGGACTAATAGAGGTAAGGTTAGGCACATTCGACTACAGGTTCAATAGACACAGATTGTTATTGTCAGAGTCATGTCGAATCTCCTATTCTATATCAAACTGTTGTAACAACGAAAACGAAAATAAAGCATTTATTTATGTCGGATATTTCGTTTTTCGGATTCTGCACTTTCGTTATCGTTTGTCAAAACGAAAACGAAAATACCTGAAATTCGGACAAAAATGCATTCGGACAAAAACTAATGCACATGTCTAGTATTGAGAGCCTGCAGGAGGAAAATGGAGAGAATCATCCTTCTATATGCAGCAACTGCCACCGCTCCTACTATCCTGCTATTTTCGCCCCCCCCCCCCCCCCCGTACTCTCCACCTACTCTGTGCTCTCTGTCCCCCGTTCTCTCTGCCTCTCCCCCTCATGCTCTCTGCCCCCTTCGTACTCTCCACCCCCACGCTCTCCGCCTCCTCCCCTCGTGCTCTCCACCCCATCCATGCTCTCCTCCCCCTGCTCTCTGCCTCCCTCTCTTGTGCTCTCCTCTTCCTCATGCTTCTCAACATCCCCCATGCTCTCCGCCTCCCCCCCAGTGCTGTCCAGACTCCCTGTGTGCTCTCCAGCCCCCCTGTTCTCTGCCTCTCCCCTGTGCTATCTGCCACCTCAGTGCTCTCCATCCCCCAGTGCTCTCTGCCCCCCCCTGTGTTCTCTGGCTTCCTCCCTGTGCTCTCTGGCCCCCCCATGCTCTTTCCCAGCCCCCCGCACCTCTGGCAGATTCCCCCCTCCCCTCTCCCGGGGGATCCGTCAGGATAGCGAGCAGAGAAAGGGCCAGTTAACAAGTCATGGGCTGCTCAGTCCAAAATTCCCAGGCCTATTTTTTGTCCCAGTCTGGGTCTGGCCCCAGCTCAAGTTTAACTTGCTGGCATGGTACATACCTGTAGAAAGTTTAATAAATTGGCAATTTCAGCCCCAACCACACGGATATTATTGGAGCTTTGTGTGTAGAGGGCAAATGATCCTCCTTTCCAGTCTACACAGAAACAGTTCACATCTGACACATTTAGGAAAGCCTACAACACAGGAAATCATGTAAGACAGGTTAAATAATGGAACAGTTGGCCAGGACCCCTTTCTTTTAGCCACACTGACCTGACACATCTCCACGAGCCATGGCTTGTCCCCCCACTCGAAGGCACCATGAACAATGAATATGGAGTTCTTACCGGGTTCAAAGTTGGTGCCAGTGACTGAGGAGACATTGAGAGCGCTGATTACCTGGAAGAGATATTCTCATTAGCTACAATATAGTATTCTGCTACCAGGTGTAGTGTGAGCCACTAGTTAGGCAGCTGGTTAAATTTGTTTTTAGCTTTGTTGTAGTGAATCAAGCAGTGATTGATTTTTTTGTCTGGTCAGGGTTTCCTGAGCTGAGTGTTTAATTCCTCCCACCTCTGCTGAAAGAATTTTCCAGAATATAGGGCATATATCCTGCCAGTCCCTGAAAAGATGCATCCAGAAGGTGGCTGTGGAGGTGATGAATGTTTGGGAGGCCTCTGCAGAGTGTTTTTTTCCCTCTCTAGGGGGAATCCAGTTCTCTTGGGGCTGCTTCCCTTGGAGGCAGCTCTGCTGGGATAAAACATTGCAGTCTGGACCTCAGCAGCTGCTGGACTGAGAGTGTGCAGAAGATTTCCAAAGGATATTTTCTGGAGGACCCTGTCTTAAAGGCCTGATCTGGAGAAGGGTCTTTTTATCTCCCTCACTGAGGATCTACCTGTACATCAGCTGTAGGCAGCTCCTCGGGCACTGTGAGTAAAGACCTTGTTGTGGACTGTTAGTTTTGCAAATGCCAAAAGGGAACTAAGTGCCAAAAATTGCTATATGGACTGGGACTGCAACTATAGGGTCCTAGATATACTGGCCATTCTCTGTTACCTCCAGGAGAAGCTGATATTAGAAGATTAGTGAGAGGTTTGTCCTCCCATTACTTGCTATTATCATTTTAGAGTATCCTGTGACTCTAAACCCCCTCTCCTGTCCAAGTTCTTCAGCAATAACTAATGAAAGACATCCCCTAGCCTGAACCTGAATTGTCAGCATGTGTGGGATGGTGTTTGTGTGATTGACAGCCTCTGTACTACACTGGGAGACCTGGGAATATTCTCAGTGGACTCTTTGGGGGTAAGCGCTACATAGCACTCACCCTTGAAAGGGCCTGCTGTTTTGCTCCAGGTTCCTTTCCCAAACTAGTGTAGTGTATTGGCAGCCAGGCACACAGCTACAGCCACTCTTTCTGGCCCAATGAACAGTCTAGGGGTTTGTATCTTTTAGATTCATTGCTGAACAAACTTGGATGCGATTCAGAGAGCTGTGGGATACTCCAGCAGCACTGTACAATGGGCCAGTAGATCGTGGCCAGGTGACTGGTAGATCACGGTCTGGACTTGCTGTCCCACCACCCCAGAACATCAAAGAATGCAATACAGAGTAAAGGTGGAGCTGTAGTAGGGAGCAAGAGTCGCATAAGCCTCCTCTATAGTGCCGGCTCCTTGCCCATGTGGTGTGATACCAACTGCACTCCACCTCTTATCCTGGCTAGTGGTCTCAAGAGTGATGCCAGCAGCAGAAAGGAAGAGATCTTCAGGTCAGTGTGAAGAAATACCGTAGGCATAATACATACCTCCCAAAAATTTGAGATGGAAATGAGGGACTACTAGCACATATATGTAGGCATAGGACATGCCCCCTGTCAAACCCCGTTAAAGGGGAATTAACCAAAAAAAAAAAGGTTAATTAAATCCACAAGGATTTTTACCACCATTTAGAATTTGAATGAAAGGTTTAGCACTGGGAAACACTTTTTGAAAGATAAAATGTACGTTTTATATACAACTATACAGATCAGACCAAAATGAGGGACAAATCAGGAGGAAAGAGGGACAGAGGGACATTGCCCCAAATCAGGGACAGTCTCTCAATATCAAGGACAGTTGGGAACTATAATAATAGTATAGGGCTGATTTTAAATTGATGTCCTACGTTTTACCCACACTGTGAGGCAGTGCAGTGTACATGCAGCTTTTCTGCAGGTTTGCTGCCTTTAGCCATAAACTTCTATTATATCCTGCGGGATTGGTGCACTTTCTGAATGCAGGTGTTTTGGTGCACTTTTAGAAAGTGCTCCACACTTACAGAAAATAACAGAAGTCTAGGGCAAAGCATAGCTAACCCAGGAAAGTCGCAGGTAAACCACAGCACATCAGTGTGAAAGCAGCTATTATAGGGGGTTTAGAACAGTAAGGATTGGTGGCAAAACCCCATAGTTAAAGTGTTTGAAAAAGAAGAAGGTTTTTTTTTTTTTATCTTAAAGCATTTTATCCAGAAGATAAAAAACCTTCCGTGTGCAGCAGGTCCCACAGCCCTCCCCCTCCAAAACTTACCTGAGCCCGATTTCATTCCAGTGATGTTGCACGAGAGTCTCAGCTGGCCAGAATCTTTCCCTTATTGGCTGACAATGAAATGGAGTGAGCCAATGAGGAGAGAGGGGGCAGGGCTGAGCCTTGGTTCCACGTCTGAATTAACACAAAGAGTGGAGGCTTGGGTACCCTTCATAGTAAGCTGCTTGCTGTGGGGGCACTGGGCAGGAGGGAGGGGCCAGAAGCGTCAGCGAGGGACCCAATAAGATGAGGATCTGGGCTTCCCTTTACAAAACCACTACACAGAGCAGGTTATTATAACATGTTTGTTATTTTTAAACAAGAAAAAAAAAAAACTTTAAGGCCCCTTTCACACATGTGTTCAGGTCTGCCTGTCAGTTTTTTCAGGCGGACCTGAACGGACACTCCATGTCCCTCTATGGAGCGACGGATGTCAGTGATGACATGTCTGCTGACATTTGATCCACTCCGCTAAATCCAGATGAATGGAAACCCTATTTTCCATCCATCTGTCAGATCGGATCGGATGAAAACAGACAGACGGTCCATTTTCATCCGATCTTCCATAGAGGAAAGCAGAGATCTGACAGGTCTGTCTCTCCAAAGTGAGCAGAGATGGACCTGTCATCTGCCGGCTTAGTGGGGATCAGCGGATCGATCCCTGCTGAGCAAGTGGAGTCCGTGAAAAGGGATTCGCATGTGTGAAAGGGGCCTAATAGTTTAAGACATGTTTTTACCACCCCCTTTAGCTGCAGTAGCCAGGGGTGTACGCATATTGCAGCCGCAGTAGGAGTTATATGCACTGTCATGGTTGGTGGGTGTAGCACTTGCCAAGTATGACCCATTCAAATGAATAAGGCCACTCTGCACGTGCCCTGCAATCTTGTGCAATACAGCAAACAATGGGTTAAAATAGGCAGCGTTGTGTTGCTTTCTTACCACCTGATTTAACCCCTTGGACCCCGCAGAAGCATGCAGTTGTGGAGAATTTGCAGAGCGGCCCCTTTTACTTGAATGGGTCATGTTTGGCAAGCAGTAGCACCCACCAAAAGCAAGAGGGGGTTTAATTCCTGCTGCGGCATGTGTACACCTATGGCTGCTGCCTCAGCAGCTAAAGGGTTAGGCATTAGGCCTCATGTACACTGCTGCTGCTTTTTTTTTTCTTTTTTTTTCAACTGATCCTGAACGCTCCTCTATGTTATCTTATTGGTACATGTACACAGAAACGTTTGTAGTAGTTTCTAGGCAGTTGAGTTTAGAGGCCTTTTATGGAAAGCAAAAAAATTTGTTCAGATGCTGAGTTGAATGTGGCTGAATGTTTTAACCCGTGTTTGGCCGTGTTTTGTTTTACAGGTGTTTTCCATTTTTGCATATTTAAAAAGAAAAACGCTTTTAAACGCAACAAAACGCTGCTAAACGTGGCATGTAAACATGGAAAAATTGACGTTTTAAACTTGGGTTACTATCTTTCAAGTTAAATCATTCAGGAAAGGTTGTAAAAACTTCCTCTGTACATTAAGCCTAAGGGGCAGCTGAGGCACCATAAGAAGAGTCCCATTTTACACAAATTCTGCCACAAGCAGAGTTGCCACCTAGTCCCTTTAAAAACAGGTTCTGTGGCTGATTAAGGTAGTAAGTAAACTCACTTGGTGCCTTATCTGCATTAAATCAGTCACATAAATAATTTATATGTGTTTGGGTTTAAAGGGATGAGGTGGCAACCCTATGTACAAGGGATAGCAGTAAAAGTCACTAGTATTCTACACACAGGACTGTACTAACAATGTCCCTGGATATCGAGAAATATTTAGATTGGAATTTTACATCCGGCAGGTGGAGCCCCAGGCTTCATATGGTAAGGGGTTATTCTGAGCTCCCGGGTTTGAAATATAATTTTACAGGGCTAAATAAGCCGAACTGACACTCAGCATGGATTCCTTTGTTTCATTAAAAAAAAGCACCTTTTCTAGTGCCATTACCCATAATGCCCCATGCAGACCCATTGTAAGAATTTTTGTCTACATTTTTGTCTACACAGGCAAAGGTGCATTATGGCGCCCATCCCCCCATCCTCTAGCCACCCTACTCTGGTACTGCTAGCCTACCTCCACCCCCACCCCCTGCCACCCCACACTGGAACTGCTGTACCCCCCTGTCCTCCAACCAAGCCATTCTTTCACTGCTAACCTACAGTCCTGCTCCATGCCACCCCACACTGATACTGCTGTACCCCTCCAGTCCTCCAGCCACCCTGCTAATACTGCTATCCCACCCCCACCCCCCTGCTCCATGCTACCCCACACTGGTAATGCTGTACCCCCCCTCACCCACACCATGTTGGTACTGCTAGCATTACTCTCCATGCTCCTAGATAAGTCCCAGAGGAGGTGCACTTGTTATCACTCCACCTGGGACAGGAGCGGATGCAAAAGAGGAAGCATCGGCTTTAGTGGCTCCTGCTCCCGCTTCAGCCGTCTGCTTCCTCCACTGATGGGCACCAGTTCCCTGCACTCTGCTGCTCTGGGATGGTGGGTCGTAAACCCATTGATCGTGTTCTGGGCTTGCTGATCCACCATCCCAGAGCATGGATATGCATTTTCTTGGTTTGAGGTCACGGGCCACATGAAAGGGTTCCCCGGGCCACAGGATGAGCACCCCTGCCTTAAGATTTCAGAAAGCCAGTTGTACAGCAAGGCAGCCAACTGGACTGTGATACTTTTTACAATGAGCACCTACAGTGCATGGTGAGGCAGTGCCATTTAGGTGCATCTTAAGTCAAAGCTTAGTTTTAAACTGCTCTAAAATTGTCACTTTTTGATATTGGTCACAGTGTGGTAATTCTAATTTCCAATGACCATGAGCATGTCCCCATTGGGAGATTTTCCTTGACATACATTTTCTATAATTTTCCTGCCCTGTGACTGGAACAAAAAGATCTTCTACCCAGGGGGAAGAGACAGCTATAAGACCTTACAGCTTTCAATAATTTAAATATTAACTCCACTTTTGTAAAAAAAACAAGAAAAAAACCCTCTGGATGATCAATGCACATTGCAAAGATTTTAACAAACTTTATTGTAGAATCAAACCTGCTTCTGCTCTGTAAAAAAAAGCATTTTTTTCCACTTTGTGTCTTCGGATATAAATTCTACATGCGAGTGACCAGTGCCAGTGTTCTGCCAAAAACTGTCCCTCCATTGGATAGTGTCCGCCCTGTACTGCTCAGGCGCAGTTTGGAGGACAAGGAGACTCCGAAAGTCTCTGAAGAAGAATGGCGCCTGCGCACTTGCTAGTACCTTCCACTCTGAGTCCAGGTTGAAGCTCCACCATGCAAGTGGACATATGGTAGCACTTATTAACAGGACCCCTTGCGGGCTCGCTTTGCTCGCCATGCTTCGGGCACGGGCTCGCTTCTCTCAGGCTATTTTTTATTCTAACTCTATGTCCACTTGGATGGTGGGGCATAAACCTGGACTCAGTGTGCAGATGCTGTTAATCTTCGGAGACCTTCGGCATCTCCTTGTCCTCCATACTGCTCAAGCGCAGTACAGGGCGGACACTATACGACGGAGGACAGTATTCAACACAACACCGTTACAGGGTCAGCTAGAGCCCAGGACCAACATGCCAAACTGCACCAGCCCCCCCCCCCCCCAAAGATGTATGAGCTGAGCATTATGTGTCAGCAAATCCCCCCAGGTCTAATGCCCCCCTCCAAAAATTGTCCCCTCCTAGCATAAATCCTCTACCGTGAAGTTTCCCCTCCTAGCACAAGTCTTCTTTCCCCCTAACAACACAAGTCTCCGTAAATCTCCACTCTTAGAATACTTACCGCCTCCCTTCTTCCAAGTTCCCCCTCCCAACACTAGTCCCTGACAAATCTCCTTGTGGTGCCACCCACCTCACATGATAACACAGTGCCCGCCCAGGGCAGCCTCCCTCCCTGCCCACCCCTTTCCCTGGCACTGGGAGTGACTTTTTCTATTATCAATCAGCTGATGACCCCTTTTTTTTAAGATGATGCCATAAAGTACTTAGGACAAAAACATTTTTTTCATTTTGGATAGAGCAAAGGGAGGTTAACCCCTGTCAGATTTTTCACCATCTGTGTCACAGTCCTCCTCTAGTCTAATGAGAACCTTTAGAGCCAAGAACGGCTGACATCCATCCATATAGAGTGGGTTGTAAGGCATAGTGGGTGTAATGCAAGTTAGATTCATGGGCGCCAGACACTTCTTGAATGCAAAGAGAGTTTATTTCTCTTAAACAGAACTTTGGGAGAGAGGGTTAGGGTCAGGACACCTTATACCGTTGTATACCCCTACATTAAAAACAAAACAAAAAAAAAGAACCTGCAAGGCTATTAGCTCATTATGAAATACTTACCTCAGAATGAAGCACCCGTATCGAGGGCCCGGTCCACACTGAGGGACTTGGCTTCTTGCCGTCGCCATGTCTTCCGGGTTTGTGGCTCCGGCGCTGTGAGTGGCTGGAGCCACGATGACGTCACTCCTGTGCATGCTTGCGGGATTTTTGTTCCCGGCAAGGTACAGAACCTTTTCCGGGCATTCAGAGCGCATGCGCCGCTGACATCAGGGGCTGCTTCAACCATACAGGTTTAGGAGATAGGCTTACCTGTAGGTAAAAATTTCAAATTTGGGTATACAACCACTTTAATTGGCAGACTCCAAGACTTCTACAGGTAGACAGCCATGCAGGGAAAGGCATCTAGTAAGATGCCACATCTGCATGTGTGGAATTGCTGTCTCCTATGGCAACAGACTTGAACAGTTTCTAACACATGGTGTAACAGTTCCTTCAATTCCATTACAATCACTTCTTGTAGTTCTTCAACCCACTGAGCTCCCGATCTCTCTCACTAGACTAGATGATTCACTGCCATTGAATACCTTGAGCTCTTCCAATCTTCACTGTAGTATCTTCCTCAAGCATCACCCCTGCTTCTCTGCTGGGTCCCTAGCTTGGCACTCCAGATACTTATCAAGCGTCACCCCACTGGCCTGCTCAGTCTCTGGCTTGACACAAGGCTGCTTTGCAAGCGTCACCTCCGCTGGCTGGGTCCCTGGCTTGACACCTGCTGAAGTTTTGCAGATTCTTCACGGTCCCCGGTTGGTGAGAATTCTGCTCTGGTACTTTCTTCAGCTACTCACTGTGGTCCCTGGTAATAAGGTGGATGCTCCCTTAGTGGGGACAGCTTCCCCTCTACCTCCAACCATGAAAGGTTCTCTGGCTGGCAGAACCATCACTTCTGGTTGGACTGCAAGACGCAATCCCAACCCTACGTTGCTCTCTTGCTACTGAATAGGCCCTCAGACAGCCTAGCATCCAGATGTGCCTGGGATAGGCTCAAACTAGCAGCCTTGGCAGTATAACACACATCCACTCAGACAGCCGTCCAGGTGGCACAGAACCATGAACACCTGACTCAAATATATAAGTTCTCCCAGCAGGCCGAGGGATTCAAGAAAACCCCTGCCCATTGGCTGAGATACCCCATATACTCCTAATCTGTCCTTGCTTTGTCCTTGTCCTATCTAATACCACTAGGTACCCGGCCACCTAGCGTCAGAAGAAAGAAGTACAGTAATTCCAGACTTAGGGAGAAATCAATTGATCCCTAACAATGAGCCAAGGTAACTACACACCTGACAGGTAAATTTAGGAGCAACCTTGCCTAAACATCATTGTACTACATCGAGATTTAACTTCCCTTCCCATAGCCAAACAGTAAGTAAGAGTAAATCCCTGCAAATTAACCCCCAATGTCACCAGGAACTATTGGAAGATTTCCCCATTATTACTTTTCTGGCGGCAACCCAAAGATTGTGATTTTCTTTTACTTTTAATGATAATGGTAAATGGGACAAATAGAGAGGGGAAATCGTTTTAATGGGGGCACAGACAGTAATAAAAACTGACAGGTCTTCTAATCCCTCTCCACTCTGTCCAAAACTAAAAAAAAATAAAAAAAAATTGATTTCAGTTACCGTATATACTCGAGTATAAGCCGAGATTTTCAGCCCCTTTTTTGAGGCTGAAAGTGCCCCCCTCGGCTTATACTCGAGTCATCGCCGTCTGACTGCTCGATCAGCGTATCGAGCAGACAGACGGCGGACATACTACAATTCGAAAGCCGCGCCTCCGCCTCCGCCTCCGCCTGTGATAGGCGGAACACTGAATTTCCCAGCAGCCTGTGTTCCGCCTATCACGGACATCGTCTCATCCTCGTCCGTAGTACGAGGATGAGACGATGTCCGTGATAGGCGGAACACAGGCTGCTGGGAAATTCAGTGTTCCGCCTATCACAGGCGAAGGCGGAGGCGCGGCTTTTGAATTTTAGAATGGCCGCCGAGGCGCCGACGAAGAGCGGCGATCCTGGCAAGGCACGGGACGGAGGCAAGGCAAGGCACGGCACGGGACGGGATGGAGGCAAGGCACGACACGGGACGGAGGCAAGGAGGCAAGGCACGGCACGGGACGGAGGCAAGGAGGCAAGGCACGGCACGGGACGGAGGCAAGGAGGCAAGGCACGGGACGGAGGCTCGGGACACAGGCTCGGGACACAGGTAGGCTGGACACACACACACACACACACACACACACACACACACACACACACATGGACACACACACACAGGGATGGATGGATGGAGACACACACACACAGGGATGGATGGATGGATGGAGACACACACACACAGGGATGGATGGATGGATGGAGACACACACACACAGGGATGGATGGATGGATGGAGACACACACACACAGGGATGGATGGATGGATGGAGACACACACACACAGGGATGGATGGATGGATGGACACACACACACACAGGGATGGATGGATGGATGGACACACACACACACAGGGATGGATGGATGGATGGACACACACACACACAGGGATGGACGGACACACAGGGATGGACGGACACACAGGGACGGACACACACACAGGGATGGACAGGCATGTCTCACCCTCGGCTTATACACGAGTCAATAAGTTTGCCAGTTTTTTTGGGGGTAAATTGGGGGCCTCGGCTTATATTCGGGTCGGCCTATACTCTAGTATATACGGTATACTTTAAATTTGACTCGTATCTTAGTGAAGTCTTCTGAAAAAAAAAAAAAACTTTAAACCAATCACACAATCAGGAAATTACATATTTAGGGTGTTCTGTGTAATGGTGGATAGAATGCCTCCATGTTGCCATATTGCATTGAATTTTACAGAAGCTTACAGAGCTGCAGATTGTAAAGGAAAGCATTTTTTTAATAACATTCAATTACGATATGGTTAATGTATCAATTAGATATGCAATATTTTTTATTTGCCATTTTTCCCATGAAAATAGAGTTACCCCTTTACCTACAATATTGGGGGAAACATGTCCTCTGCGTACAGCCAACTTGGAGCAGACTTACTTGGTACTTATCAGGATTTATTCTAGTAAAGAGAAAGAATTGAGTGTTGATCTTCTCTGGATCCTGTGGTAAGCGACAGATGGGTCTTTCCAGTGTACCGCAGTAGGGGGGTTCATCTGTGAACCATCCTAGCCTATCGTAGTAGACCTTAGCAGCTGGACAGAGAAACAAGAGGATAGATTATGGATTAGTCTTTCATTGCACCATCATCAGCAAAATCTACTGAGCAGCCAAGGAGAGCTAAAACTGAACCCTCACAAGAAATATGGGTGCTTGATATGTAGAATTCTTCTAAGAGGGTGTTCCCATCCTAGCTTGGATATATACTAAAATTAGTGTAAAAGTAGATGCATGCATACAGCCAGTAAAGGTTCCCATCTCAAATACTTACAATTGAATATCCAGGGAAGGTATGGGAATGTCCATTGCTGACCCTCTTTTGAAAAATCCGTGTCTGGATTATTATCACCAAAGAGGTAAGCCTCTTTCACACAGACTGTCCGTTCAGGACCGCCTGTTAGTTTTTTAAAGCGGAGGTCCACCCTAAAGTGGACCTTCCGCTCATCGGAACCCTCCCCCCCTCCGGTGCCACAATCGGCACCTTTCAGGGGGGAGGGGGGTGCAGTTACCTGGATAATCCAGGTAACTGCACCCACTTCCGGGATAGCTCTCTGCGGAAAGGGGCGTAACTTACGCCCCTTTCCGCAAGTGCCCGCCCCTTCCCGCAAGTGCCCCGCTGCCTGCTGGGAAACACACAGATCCCAGAGGCAGCGGGGAGCGTCCTTATTGCGCAGCGCGATTCGCGCATGCGCGGAAGGGAACCGGGAAATGAAGCCGAAAGGCTCCATTTCCTGATTCCCATACCCAAGATGGCGGCGGCAGGACCCGACAGACGACCTAGAGATCGGCTTTGGGTGCCGACATCGCGGGCGCGCTGGACAGGTAAGTGTCACTATTTTAAAAGTCAGCAGCTGCAGTATTTGTAGCTGCTGGCTTTTAAAAAAACAAAAAAACGCGGAGTCCCGGTGGACTCCCCCTTTAAGCGGACCCGAATGGATGCTCCATATACCTCTATGGAGCATCGGATGTCAGCGGTGACATGTCCACTGACATCTACTTTTCCATCCATCTGAGGATCGGATTGGGTGACTACGACTCTACGGTCCATCCTCATTCGATCCCCCATAGGGGAGAGCGGCACTCTGACAGGTCCGTCCCTGCACAGTGTGCAAAGACAGACCTGTCTTCTGCCTGCTCAGTGGGGATCAAGGGAGTAATCCCCCGCTGAGGAGAGCGGGCTCCATACATGGACACATCCATGTGAAGGAGTTCATACAATTATGCAAAAGTAAACACTGGCATATGATTCCAAGTTAGGAACCAATGTTTAATGCAACAATGACAGGACATACAATTGCTTCAATGCTTTTCACACACAGACCTGAAACATGCATGAAGTTAATGAGTAGTTAATTCTTATCTCAATAACTGCGCCAGGACAGACTTGGAAATCGAATCAACAGAAAGACAGCCAAACAGCCAACATTCTTAAAGGAAGAGGACAACATTGTCAGCTTTCTTATGGTAGAGTCACTTTTTAGCCTAGTATGGTTGCCATGGGTAACAGAGTGGAAGAACACGCTGCAAGCAATGAGCCGTTAGGCATGGTACCTAGTGAGGTGATGGGTCCCCCCATAAGTGAGGGGGGTCAGTAATCCGGCTCCCTCCTGAGTGATTGGTATCTGGTAGCAACGGGATTCAAACCTGCGTTATGAAGATCCATGGCATGGTCACGAGGTACCAGATGGAAGGAGTTAATGAGCATGCACGATGTGTTCGTTCAATGGGACCCCATTCTGTTACTGGGAGCGAGGCAACAGATACGCTGGACTGGTGGAGTGGGTGCAGGCTCAGCATGTCCCTCCTAATGCAACATACATCTTTTACAAATTTGTAGTGACACGGGACAGTACTTTTCAGAGAAACTCTGCACTTTATAACTGCACACAGTGAAGGCTCATCTTTAAGTCAGGGAACTGCCTTAATGTTAGGATTTTCACATGGCTACAGTCTCCGCCTGGTCCCGGTCATTGATGAGTGCATTCTGCACAAAAGGTACCCTTAAGACTTCCCAAAAAGGCCAAGCAGCCTAATAACATGAGTTTCTGCATCAGTAACATTTTGTAGCATGGTTAATTCTGCTGAAATTCCTACACCAGGGACATTAATACAAGGGGCTACTAGTTACCTGACAGCTGGCAACATCAGTTGGGACAATGGGCTAATGGATTCCAACAAAGTCAGTCTAGGACAGATCAGAAGAGCTGAAATATTGCCTGTGTATGGCGGCCTAAAGCCTAGTGCACAATATCAGTTTTTTTTGGTTCAACCCAGTGGGTTGAATGAAAAAAACTGACAGCTCAGGTCAGAGCCCATGTACTAACAATCCAACGTCAGTATAGCAATCTCCCCTGCTGAGCTATTGTGTTCTGACAAGGGGATAACCCCCCCGAACACTCCAGTCAGCGCTTTCAGTCATTGGCTGAGAGAGCTGATCGGAAGCGGGATGGCTGCTGGTTTTCGGACCGGTTGCTATACACACGGGCCAAATGTCAGCAGATTTTTTGTTTTATTACTCGGTCGATGTCCCCGACATTCGGCACATGTGTACTAGGCTTAACACTCAGTACATTGCTAGGGATCAATGCTGTGGGTACAAGTTGCCAGAGAAGAGAGTGCAGAAATGCATAAGTTTACTTTTAACCTTATATTTCAAGCTTGCTACATTGTAGCTCTCCAGCCCACTTTTCAACACCTTTGTGAATATGTATAAAAGATTTTAGCCATGACAACACTCTGAGGCCGCGTACACACGGGCGGACTGTTCGCCCAACTTAGTTCGTCAAACAATCCGACAAACAGTCCGCTCAAAATTTGCATGAACGGACTTGACCACACACGATGAACGAACAGTCCGCTGAAAGCATGCGCGATGACGTGAACGGCACGTACGACGGGACGAGAAATTCGACGTCCAATACACTGCAATGCAACCTTCGCCGTGTAAATCCTTTCTGAGCATGCGCGAAACTTAGTTTGTCGAACAAGCCTACACACGAGCGGACTGTCCGCTGAAACCAAGTTTCAGCGGACTGTCTTACGGAAATTCCGAAAAACTTTGTTCGTCAGACTGTCCGCTGAAACAGTCCGCTGAAGCCCACACACGAGCGGACTGTCCGCTGAAACACTGTTCAGCGGACTAAGTTGGGCGAACAGTCCGCCCGTGTGTACGCGGCCTGAGATTAACATACAGGGTTCATATCAAAGTACTGACCGGGATGAAGCTCTGAAGGCAATAAAGCTACTCGAAGATAGGAAGTCAGCTATGTGTCTAGCAAACATCATGGTCCAGTCCATCCACCGTCGGCTCTCATAGAATGGAAACATTAGGCAACCTTCCTTGTGGGGCACCATGCAACCATATGGCCTACTACAGCTATAATTGAGTCCCCAATAGTTAAGCTATCCTAACTCTCCAATAGAGACAAAGATAGCAATTAGGAATGAGCTTGGTGTTCGAGTCGAATGCATGTTCGACTCAAACACTGGCTATTCGCCCGTTTGGCGAAGCCAGAACTCCGTGGGCCGTTCGTGCCAAATTTGTGTGGTCATTTGTGCGTCATCGCAGTGCATTGCTGGCTCATGATTGTCCAAGCATGCACTGTGACCCCGCATGCTTGGCCAATCACAGTGCCGGCAGCGAGGAGAGCCATGATTGGCCACAGGCAGGATGCCTGTGGCCAATCATAGCTCAGGCTGTGTAGTGCACGCCCCACACTATATAAGGCCGCAAGCATGGAGGCCTTGTGTAGTGTGTTGGCGTCTGTAGGAGTTAGTGGGTGTTCTCTGTGTACCTTCAACGCAGTATACACCGTCCGTTATCCACCGATTTAGCGTTCTTGATCTTCTGTAACTGAGCTTTCAGCCAGCTGCAGGAGTTTGTGGGTGTTGTCTGTGTGACCCCAACCGCAGTATACACCATTATCCACCGATTTAGCATTCTTGCTCTTCTGTAATTGAGCTTTCAGTCAGCTGCAGGAGTTTGTGGGTGTTGTCTGTGTGCCCTGACCGCAGTACACACCATTATCCACCTATATAGCTATATTGCTCTTCTGTAATTGAGCTTTCAGCCAGCTGCAGGAGTTTGTGGGTGTTGTCTGTGTGCCCTGAGCGCAGTATACACCATTATCCACCTATATAGCTCTTCTGTAATTGAGCTTTCAGCCAGCTGCAGGGGTTTGTGGGTGTTGTCTGTGTGCCCTGAGCGCAGTAGACACCATTATCCACCTATATAGCTATATTGCTCTTCTGTAATTGAGCTTTCAGCCAGCTGCAGGAGTTTGTGGGTGTTGTCTGTGTGCCCTGACCGCAGTATACACCATTATCCACCTATATAGCTATATTGCTCTTCTGTAATTGAGCTTTCAGCCAGCTGCAGGAGTTTGTGGGTGTTGTCTGTGTGCCCTGACCGCAGTACACACCATTATCCACCTATATACCCTGTTTCCCTTAAAATAAGACCTAGTGTGATTGTCGGTGATAGCTGCAATAAAAGCCCTACCCCCCAAATAAGCCCTAGTTAAAGTCCTTTTAGGTCTTCTTTTCAGGGTAGGGCTTATTTTTGAGGAAAGAGAGTAGGGCTTATTTGGGTGGTAGGGCTTATATTGCAGCCAACACCGACAATCACGCTAGGTCTTATTTTAGGGGAAACAGGGTAGCTATATTGCTTTTCTGTAATTGAGCTTTCAGCCAGCTGCAGGGGTTTGTGGGTGTTGTCTGTGTGCCCTGAGCGCAGTAGACACCATTATACACCTATATAGCTATATTGCTCTTCTGTAATTGAGCTTTCAGCCAGCTGCAGGAGTTTGTGGGTGTTGTCTGTGTGCCCTGAGAGCAGTAGACACCATTATCCACCTATATAGCTATATTGCTCTTCTGTAATTGAGCTTTCAGCCAGCTGCTGGAGATTGTGGGTGTTGTCTGTGTGCCCTGACCGCAGCATACACCATTATCCACCTATATAGCTATATTGCTCTTCTGTAATTGAGCTTTCAGCCAGCTGCAGGAGTTTATGGGTGTTGTCTGTGTGTCCTGACCGCAGTATACACCATTATCCACCTATATAGCTATATTGCTCTTCTGTAATTGAGCTTTCAGCCAGCTGCAGGAGTTTGTGGGTGTTGTCTGTGTGCCCTGAGCGCAGTAGACACCATTATCCACCTATATAGCTACATTGCTCTTCTGTAATTGAGCTTTCAGCCAGTTGCAGGAGTTTGTGGGTGTTGTCTGTGTGCCATGACCGCAGTATACACCATTATCCACCTATATAGCTATATTGCTCTTCTGTAATTGAGCTTTCAGCCAGCTGCAGGAGTTTGTGGGTGTTGTCTGTGTGCCCTGACCGCAGTATACACCATTATCCACCTATATAGATATATTGCTCTTCTGTAATTGAGCTTTCAGTCAGCTGCAGGAGTTTGTGGGTGTTGTCTGTGTGCCCTGACCGCAGTACACACCATTATCCACCTATATAGCTATATTGCTCTTCTGTAATTGAGCTTTCAGCCAGCTGCAGGAGTTTGTGGGTGTTGTCTGTGTGCCCTGAGCGCAGTATACACCATTATCCACCTATATAGCTCTTCTGTAATTGAGCTTTCAGCCAGCTGCAGGGGTTTGTGGGTGTTGTCTGTGTGCCCTGAGCGCAGTAGACACCATTATCCACCTATATAGCTATATTGCTCTTCTGTAATTGAGCTTTCAGCCAGCTGCAGGAGTTTGTGGGTGTTGTCTGTGTGCCCTGACCGCAGTATACACCATTATCCACCTATATAGCTATATTGCTCTTCTGTAATTGAGCTTTCAGCCAGCTGCAGGAGTTTGTGGGTGTTGTCTGTGTGCCCTGACCGCAGTACACACCATTATCCACCTATATACCCTGTTTCCCTTAAAATAAGACCTAGTGTGATTGTCGGTGATAGCTGCAATAAAAGCCCTACCCCCCAAATAAGCCCTAGTTAAAGTCATTGTAGGTCTTATTTTCAGGGTAGGGCTTATTTTTGAGGAAACAGAGTAGGGCTTATTTGGGTGGTAGGGCTTATATTGCAGCCAACACCGACAATCACGCTAGGTCTTATTTTAGGGGAAACAGGGTAGCTATATTGCTTTTCTGTAATTGAGCTTTCAGCCAGCTGCAGGAGTTTGTGGGTGTTGTCTGTGTGCCCTGAGCGCAGTATACACCATTATCCACCTATATAGCTCTTCTGTAATTGAGCTTTCAGCCAGCTGCAGGGGTTTCTGGGTGTTGTCTGTGTGCCCTGAGCGCAGTAGACACCATTATCCACCTATATAGCTATATTGCTCTTCTGTAATTGAGCTTTCAGCCAGCTGCAGGAGTTTGTGGGTGTTGTGTGTGTGCCCTGAGCGCAGTATACACAATTATCCACCTATATAGCTGTATTGCTCTTCTGTAATTGAGCTTTCAGCCAGCTGCTGGAGATTGTGGGTGTTGTCTGTGTGCCCTGACCGCAGTATACACCATTATCCACCTATATAGCTATATTGCTCTTCTGTAATTGAGCTTTCAGCCAGCTGCAGGAGTTTGTGGGTGTTGTCTGTTTGACCTGAGCGCAGTATACACCATTATCCACCTATTTTGCTCTTCTATAATTGAGCCATCTGCCATCTGCAGGAGTTAGTTGGTGTTGTGTACCTCCAGCACAGCACAGTATACACCGGTATCTACCCTTTAATTCCTGCTGTTCTATAATAAAGGCATCTGCAGGAGTTAGTGGGTGTTGTGTGCCTCCAGCACAATATACACTACCCAATTGCTGGTTTTCCCATCTCCCTTCAGGCCATTACCATGTCTGGAAGGCCAAAAAGGAGAGGCAGACAGGCATGAGCCGATAAAAGAGGGCAAGCAGGCTCTGTGTCTAGAGACAACAGCGCTGGTCGTGGACGCGGTGCATCATCATCAGCATGTGGCCATGGCACACGCTTGTCCTTATTCTCGGCAGCTGGACGTGTTGAGCCGCATCATGCTGAAGACTTGGTAGAGTGGATGGCCAAGCCCTCTTCATCCTCCTCATCCTCTCTCACCCAGGCTCAGGGTACTAGCAAAGCAGCTGCCAACGCATCGTCTTCCCTCTTCTCAATGTCATCATCAGTGACTTCTTCCCTAAACCCACCACGTCCTCCTGAGGAGTCCCCTGAACTCTTTGAGTACAGTGTTGGGTACATGCTCCAGGAGGATGCCCAGTGTTTTGTAGGCTCTGATGATAATACCCAGCTAGAGGAAGGCAGTAGCGTGAGTGCAGAGAGGGGATGCTCAAGAAGGACAGCAATCTGGCAGTCATGTTCCACAAGCTGCAGCATACTGCCAGGTTTGCTCCAGCGATGAAGAGGGAGCGGATGATGAGGTCACTGACTCCACGTGGGTGCCGGATGGGAGAGAGGAGGAGGCACATCTCCAATGAGGCAAGATGCCCTCCGGGGGCCAGCTTAGGGGCAGCACACCGACTGAATCACACCGCAGAGCTCCGCCTGTGCAAGGCACTGCCTCTGCGTGTTATTCTAAAAGTTCTTTGGTGTGGGCCTTTTTTGAGACCAGTGCATCAGATCGCACTCAAGCGTATCTCGCGTGGCCAAAATATCAGCCGCTTGGGCACCACATGCTTGACCAGACATATGTTGACCTGCCATGCAGCTCGTTGGCAAGCGTACCTCAAAGACCCACACCAAAGAACAAAGTGGACCTCTCCTTGCTCCTCATCAGCTGGGATCTCCAAGCCCACTAGACATTCAGTCCACTTTGAAACCTGCTCTGAGAGGAATGAAGGTGTAGAATTAGGTGTGTCACAGCCAAGTGCTTGCGGGCACTCTGCTAGCAGTACACCCACATCCGATTATAGCAGGCAAATTTCCCTGCCCCAGCTGCTGGACCGTCGAAAGAAGTTCACTCCCAGCCATCCACATGCCCAGGGCCGTCTTTAATTTTGATTGGGCCCTGGGCAAACCTTTTCTTGGGGCCCCCCTTCCATTCTGAGACATACAAAAAATAGCAGGTAGACTCAAAATCAGTTTACTGCAGCAGATCACGCACTGATTGCAATTGTTTGCCAGAGGTTACAGCCTATCCTTACTGCTTACTGGCTGGTTGCTAGAGGTTGCAACACATAATTTCTGCTTGCCGATTGGTTGCTAAAGGTTAATGCACATCATTACCACTTACTGATTGGCTGCTAGAGATTAAAGCAGACCACTACTGTTCGCTGATTGGTTGCTGCGCATCATTACCTCTCACTGAGCAGTGGAGCAATCCTAAATAATTGAGCAAGTAAAGGGGCACATTAATACACATACTACAGGAGAGTGTCAGAGAGTGCAGACCTACTACAGGAGAGGTTCAGAGACTGCAGACATACTGCAGGAGACAATCAGAGACTGCGGACATACTGCAGGAGACAATCAGAGACTGCGGACATACCGCAGGAGACAATCAAAGACTGCGGACATACCGCAGGAGACAATCAAAGACTGCGGACATACCGCAGGAGACAATCAGAGACTGCGGACATACTGCAGGAGACAATCAAAGACTGCGGAAATACTGCAGGAGACAATCAGAGACTGCGGACATACTGCAGGAGACAATCAGAGACTGCGGACATACTGCAGGAGACAATCAGAGACTGCGGACATACTACAGGAGACAATCAGACACTGCGGACATACAGTAGGAGACAATCAGAGACTGCGGACATACTGCAGGAGACAATCAGAGACTGCTGACATACTGCAGGAGACAATCAGAGACTGCGGACATACTGCAAGAGACAATCAAAGACTGCGGACATACTGCAGGAGACAATCAGAGACTGCGGACATGCTACAGGTGATGTCAGAGAACTTTCAGCAACGCACAGCTTGACAGTTGAATAACACAGCTCAGGGTTAAAGCAGTCAGGCATTATATGGGTGCAAGGACATACCTGGGCAGCCAAACTCACTACATATATTTAGAGGTATGTGGGTGGGGCTTCCATTCTCTGATCTCACTACCGCAGCCGCGAGCTCCACTGGTGCTTTGTAGGGGGGACCCGTTACCCGTGAATTGGGGCCCCGATGAAGGTTTTGCAGCGTGCACAGAGGACACTCACACTCCGATCACTGGCTCTCACTACAGCCGCTCTGTTCCGAGTATACAGGCTGCATGGGGGCAGGGTCAGAGCATCAGTGGAGCTCCCAGCCCGCCCCCTCTCAGCTGGCTAGCACGGGAATATAGCCTCCCATCCCGTGTCCTCTGTGCACTCTGCAAAACCTTCATTGGGGCCCCAATTCTTGGGTAGCAGTGAGGGCCCCCCTACAAACATTGGGCCCAGGGCAGGTGCCCCGTTTGCCCTGCGCTAAAGACGGCCCTGCACATGCCCAGCGGTTGAATGCTAGCTTGGCTAAATAACTAGCACTTCAATTGCTGCCTTTTCACTTGGTAGACTCGGCCCCCTTCCGTGAGTTTGTGCAATGTGCGGTTCCTCAGTGGCAGGTCCTCAAACGCCACTTTTTCTCACGGTAAGCGATTACCGGCATGTGCAAGGCAATGTCCTTGCCTCGCTGGACATGGCAGTCAGCAGTAAGGTGCAACAGGCATGGACAGGGACGTTACCTGTCTTTCACGGTCCATTGGGTCACTCTTCTGGCAGCTGGGAAGGATGCAGGACAAGGTGCAGTAGTGTTGGAGGTTGTTCCGCCACCATGCCTCCAAAATGCTACTACTGGTTGTGATACACCTCTCTCCTCCACCCTCTCCTCTTCTTCTTCCTCCATGGCCTCTTCCAGTGCTCTGTCCTCAGAACCAGCGGTGCTTCGTAGGCGTTTTAAGGGACTACGCAAGTATGCAGGCAAAACAATGCCATGCCGTGCTTGCGCTGGTTTGTTTGGGGGACAGGAGCCACACTGGGGCATATATTTTGTCAGCTCTGCAGGGGCAGGCCAAGAGGTGGTTGACCCACACAAGCTTAAGCCAGGATTGGTTTGCTACAATGGCACCAACCTCCTCTCCCCCCTCCGACAGGGGCAACTGACCCATGTGCCCTGTGTGGCTCATGTCCTTAACCTGGTGGTTCAGCGGTTCTTGGGCAGGTACCCGGGCTTACAGGATGTCCTGAAGCAGGCCAGGAAAGTCTGTGTGCATTTCCGCTGATCATTTAATGCCTGTGCCCGGCTGGCTGAGCTCCACAATTAGTTGAACCTGCCCAAGAACTGCCTTATATGTGACATGCCCACCAGGTGGAACTCAACGTTGGCCATACTGCAGCGGCTGCACACGCAGCAGAGGGCCATCAATGAGTACCTGTGCGACTACGGCACCAGGACAGGGTCAGGGGAGCTCAGTTTTTTCTCACCACGCCAGTGGGGCATTATCAGGGATGCATGCACTGTCCTGTCACCATTTGAGGAGGCCACAAGGATGGTGAGCAGTGACAGTGCATGCATCAGTGACACTGTACCTCTTGTCCACCTCTTGGAGCATACTCTGCGTGGAATAAAGGACAGGGCAGTTGAGGCAGAACAAAGGCAGGAAGAGGAGGACTTCCTTGCCTCTCAAGGCCCCCTTTATCCAGACAGTGTTCCTGCTGTCCCACCCATCACACAGGAAGAGGACGATGAGGAGGAGGAGGAGGATGATTGTGACAGCATGGAGGTGGAGGCTGGCACTCAGCAGCAGCAGCAGTCTTGTAGGGATGATTTACAGTCCCAAGAAACTCGTGGACTTGTACGTGGCTGGGAGGAGGTAGCTGTGGATCATGTTGTCCTTAGTGACCCAGAGGACTCCGGACCGAATGCCTCAGCTAACCTACGCTGCATGGCCTCCCTGATCCTGCAAAGCCTGCAGATCGTATTCTTCGGATCAAGGAGAGGGGCCATGATTGGCTGGCCACTCTCCTTGATCCACGGTACAAGGGTAAGGTTGCTGACATTATCTTGCCATCGCAGAGGGAGCAGAGGATGAGACATCTCTGGGAGGCCTTGCAGAAAGGTCTGTGCAGCGCGTTCCCAGAGACTGGGAGGTTACAAACTCCTGGTCCTGGACAACGTGTTGCTGAGGCATTGGTCAGAAGGAGCAGCGGAGAAGGTGGCCGTCTGACCGATGCATTCAGACAATTTTTAGTCCGCAGCCCCAAGGTATGATCGGTTCCAGCAACCATCACCAGCGTCTGATTTACATGGTGCAGGAATACCTAGGGGCAAGGTCAGACTTGGACACCTTTCCCACCGAAAATCCTCTGGCTTACTGGGTCTTGAGGATGGATCACTGGCCAGAGTTTGCACAGTATGCAATTGAGCTACTGGCCTGTCCTGCATCCAGCGTTCCTTCGGAACGCACCTTCAGTGCTGCTGGTGGCTTTGTTACCGATCACAGGGTGTGCCTGTCCACCGACTCGGTTGATCGACTGACCTTCATAAAGATGACTCAGTCTTGGATCACCCACAGCTACCAAGCACCTGAAGCTAATGTAAGTGAATAATTTTTTTTTTAAATATCACATCCCTTCAAGACTGCCTATGCTGATGCTGAGTGACTATCCTGTTATGTTGATTGTCTATCCTCTTCCTCCTCCGCTGATATCTTGGAAGAACATTTTTGGTTCTGGGTGATGCCATCAGCCCAATTTTTCTGCCCCTGTTTAACAGGGGCGTTTAATTACAATTTTTGATGCAATGCTTTGCAGCAGGGCTCATTCCTGCACTACAACTAGAGTATATGGGAGAAGTAATTACATGTAATTACAATTCTTGATATAATATTTCACAGCAGGGCCCATTCCTGTGTCCACCAAGAGTAACTGTGAAGACTTATAGTGTTGTAGCACCAGCACCACAACCACCAAAGGCCCAATTTTTCTACCACTGTTCAACAATGGCATGTAATTACAATTCTTGATATAATCGTTCACAACAGGGCGCTCCAGCGCCCACCAAGAGTCACTATGAGGGCTTACAATGTTGTGGCAACACCAACACCTTGTTCTGCCATTTCTGCAGAGCATATAGGGCAGACCGCTACTTTCAAACATCCAACTTACAAACGTCTCCTACTTGCAAACGGAAGGAGACAACAGGAAGCGAGATGAAAAAAGACGGACAGCAAAACAAATTATACAGGGGTGATAACCCTTCCCTATGTTTTCCAAAAAGCTTAAAAATGGATTTTTTGACTGGAGCTACACTTTAAAAATGTACCAGTTCAAAATTACAAACAGATTCTACTTAACACAACAAACCTACACAGTCCCTGTCTTGTTTGCACCACCTGTATACTGCTGTTCTGAGTATATGGGGCCTGGGGGCACCACACCTTTCCTTTTTTTAATATGGGTATGGGGTTGCCCTTAATATCCATACAAAACCCAAAGGGGTTGGTAATGGGCAGGGAGGGGGCTACCCATGCCATTTTTCTCAATGATTTTCATCCATATTGCCGGAACCAGATATTACATTAACCACTTTCAGACCGGACCATTTTGCTGGTAAATGACCAGAGGTCTTTTTACAATTTGGCACTGCGCTGCTTTAACTGGTAATTGCGCGGTCATGCAATGTTGTACCCAAACAAAATTTGCGTCCTTTTCTTCCCACAAATAGAGCTTTCTTTTGATGGTATTTGATTGCCTCTGCGATTTTTATTTTTTGCGATATAAATGGAAAAAGACCGCAAATTTTGAAAAAAAATGTTATTTTCTACTTTTTGTTATTAGAAAAATCCAATAAACTCAATTTTAGTCATACATTTAGGCCAAAATGTATTCAGCCACATGTCTTTGGTAAAAAAAAAGTCAATAACTGTATATTTATTGGTTTGCGCAAAAGTTGTCACATCTACAAACTAAGGTACGTTTTCTGGAATGTACGCAGCTTTTAGTTTACGACTGCCTATCTAATTTCTTGAGGTGCTAAAATGGCAGGGCAGTACAAAACCCCCCCAAATGACCCCATTTTGGAAAGTAGACCCCCTAAGGAAATTGATAAGTGGCATGTTGAGCCCATTGAATATTTTATTTTTTTGCCTCAAGCGATTGAATAATGACAAAAAAATTTTTTTTTTTTTTTTTTTTACACAAAGTTGTCACCAAATGATATATTGCTCACACATGCTATGGGCATATGTGAAATGACACCCCAAAATAAATTCTGCTGCTTCTCCTGAGTACGGGGATACCACACGTGTGGGATTTTTTGGGAGCCTAGCCGCGTACGGGGCCCCGAAAGCCAAGAACCGCCTTCAGGTTTTCTAAGGGCGTAAATATTTGACTTCACTCCTCACTACCTATTACAGTTTTGAAGGCCATAAAATGCCAAGATGGCACAAAACCCCCACAAATGACCCCATTTTAGAAAGTAGACACCCCAAGCTATTTGCTGAGAGGCATGTTGAGTCCATGGAATATTTTATATTTTGCCACAAGTTGCGGGAAAATTACAAACTTTAATTTTTTTTTATTTTTTTTTTACAAAGTTGTCACTAAATGATATATTGCTCACACATGCCATGGGCATATGTGAAATGACACCCCAAAATAAATTCTGCTACTTCTCCTGAGTACAGGGATACCACATGTGTGGGATTTTTTGGGAGCCTAGCCGCGTACGGGGCCCCGAAAGCCAAGAACCGCCTTCAGGTTTTCTAAGGGCATAAATATTTGACTTCAATCCTCACTACCTATTACAGTTTTGAAGGCCATAAAATGCCAAGATGGCACAAAACCCCCACAAATGACCCCATTTTAGAAAGTAGACACCCCAAGCTATTTGCTGAGAGGCATGTTGAGTCCATGGAATATTTTATATTTTGCCACAAGTTGCGGGAAAATTACAAACTTTTTTTTTTATTTATTTTTTTCACAAAGTTGTCACTAAATGATATATTGCTCACGCATGCCATGGGCATATGTGAAATGACACCCCAAAATAAATTCTGCTACTTCTCCTGAGTACAGGGATACCACATGTGTGGGATTTTTTGGGAGCCTAGCCGCGTACGGGGCCCCGAAAGCCAAGAACCGCCTTCAGGTTTTCTAAGGGCGTAAATATTTGACTTCAATCCTCACTACCTATTACAGTTTTGAAGGCCATAAAATGCCAAGATGGCACAAAACCCCCACAAATGACCCCATTTTAGAAAGTAGACACCCCAAGCTATTTGCTGAGAGGCATGTTGAGTCCATGGAATATTTTATATTTTGCCACAAGTTGCGGGAAAATTACAAACTTTTTTTTTTATTTATTTTTTTCACAAAGTTGTCACTAAATGATATATTGCTCACGCATGCCATGGGCATATGTGAAATGACACCCCAAAATAAATTCTGCTGCTTCTCCTGAGTACGGGGAAACCACATATGTGGGACTTTTTGGGAGCCTAGCCGCGTACGGGGCCCCGAAAACCAAGCACCACCTTCAGGCTTTCTAAGGGCGTTACAGTTTTGAAGGCCATAAAATGCCAAGATGGCACAAACCCCCCCCAAATGACCCCATTTTGGAAAGTAGACACCCCTAAATTTAGGGGTACACTAGTGAGACTAGGTAATAAATGGCGGGTGCCCTGAAACTATAAAAAAATAACTAACCAACCAGCGTCACCTGTAACCGTTATATGGTGATCACTGGTGAAAGGGTTAACTAGGGGGCAATCAGGGGGCTTTATGCGGTAGTATATGGGGGTCCCTGGTGCTATAAAAAGCTGCGGCGAACCTAAATACCTACCTGCCTAACTAGCGTCACCTGTGACACTAATACAGCGATCAGAAAAATGATCGCTTATTAGGCTGGGTTCACACTGGAGCGATGCAGGAACGCCACGAACCCGCGGCGGGTTCCCGCATCGCATGCCTCCCGGCGGCAGTTCACACTGCCCTATGCGAACTGCTGGGAGTGACAGTGAAATGTTAATGACACCCCCAGATCAGTTCGCATATCGCAGTGCGATCTGCAAACTCGGATCGCATGGTGTGAACACCCATGCGATCCGATTCTGCTGCGGACCAAAAAAAGGGTCCCGTGCGAGTTTGCGGTGGGTGCGGCGGGTGCGACACGAATTCAGCCATACTATCTGTATGGCTGAACTCGAATCGCACAGAGATCGGATGTGATTTGCACTGCAGTGCGGTGCGAATCACATCCGTTCTCAAACCGCTGCAATGTGAACCCAGCCTTAGTGACACTGGCGACGGGGGGTGATCACGGGGTTAAACCTTTATTGGGGGGGTTAGGGGGGTACCTTAGAACTAAAGGGGGCTAACCCTAACTGCCCTAACAGTTATTACAGTCACAAATGACACCCGCCGGGTGATCAGGGGGTTAAACCTTTATTAGGTAATAAATGGCGGGTGCCCTGAAACTATAAAAAAATAACTAACCAACCAGCGTCACCTGTAACAGTTATATGGTGATCACTGGTGAAAGGGTTAACTAGGGGGCAATCAGGGGTAGTAGTATATGGGGGTCCCTGGCGCTATAAAAAGTTGCGGTGAACCTAAATACCTACCTGCCTAACTAGCGTCACCTGTGACACTAATACAGCGATCAGAAAAATGATCGCTTATTAGGCTGGGTTCACACTGGAGCGATGCGGGAACGCCACAAATCCGCGGCGGGTTCCCGCATCGCATGCCTCCCGGCGGCAGTTCACACTGCCCTATGCGAACTGCTGGGAGTGTCAGTAAAATGTTAATGACACCCCCAGATCAGTTCGCATATCGCAGTGCGATCTGCAAACTCGGATCGCATGGTGTGAACACCCATGCGATCCGATTCTGCTGCGGACCAAAAAAAGGGTCCCGTGCGAATTTGCGGCGGGTGCGGCGCGAATTCAGCCATACTATCTGTCGCACAGAGATCGGATGTGATTTGCACTGCAGTGCGGTGCGAATCACATCCGTTCTCATAAACCGCTGCAATGTGAACCCAGCCTTAGTGACACTGGCGACGGGGGGTGATCACGGGGTTAAACCTTTATTGGGGGGGTTAGGGGGGCACATTAGAACTAAAGGGGGCTAACCCTAACTGCCCTAACAGTTATTACAGTCACAAATGACACCAATGCAAAATAAATAAATAAATAAAAAAATAAAAAAATAAAAAATGCATTGGTGTCACTGTGACTGGGGGGGCAGGGGTAATTGGGGGGGTGATCGGGGGGTAAAGGGGGGGGTGTGAGTGTGCCTGGCATGTTCTACTGTATGTGTGGTGTGTTGGTGCAACTCACCGATGCTCTCTCCTCGGTGCCGGAACGAAAAATACCGACACGGAGGAGAGAATACATCACTTCCTCTCCTGTGTTTACATTACAGGAGAGGAAGTGATGTCACGAAGGATTTCCATTTGTCGGGAGCGATCGCGAGGGGGTGGCCATGAATGAATGGCCGTCCCCTCGTCCGGGATCGCTCCCGAACGAATGCCGACCGCCGCAGGCACCGGGGGGGGGGGCCCGATCGGGCCCCCCACCCGCGGGAAGGCAGGGACTTATATATACGCCCTTATGCCTGCCCGTGCCATTCTGCCGACGTATATCGTCGTGCGGCGGTCGGCAAGTGGTTAAAACCGCAAGCATTTTTAAATGACTTTTTTTCTGTTAGATATCACTTTGTGCAGGGACTGTTCTAAACATGGGAAACACATGGCACTTCCCAGGCATACTATAGACACCTCCCAGGCACGATATTTAAAGGAATATTTCACTTTTTTTTCACTTTAATCGTCATTAAAATCAGTGCTCCCAAAAAAACGACTTTTTTTAAAAACATTTTAGCCATTGACCCATGTCCCCTGGGGCAGGAGCCAGGTCCCCAAACCATTTTTAGGACAACATCTTGCATATTAGCCATTAAAATTAGCACTTTTTATTTCGAACGTTCGAATCCCATAGACTTCAATGGGGTTCTGAAGTTCGCACAAATTTGCGGTCCGTTCGAAAGTTCTGGTGCGAACCGAACCGGGGGGTGTTCGGCTCATCCCTAATAGCAATAAATCCCTGAGAGACTAGTCCTTTCCAGCTCTGTCCGTAGGGGAAAAGATTTGTCTGGATTTAAGCATTAAGGTAATTAAAATACCACATGTGTGCCTTATGTACACCCCAACATCTGACCTTAAGGAAGACAGAAATTCTCCTATAAAGGAGTAATACATACCTCTAATAGCAGTTGCTATGGACAGCATCACAACCAGTTTGACAATCATCTGAAAAGGAAAATAACTTGTCAAATTAAATCCCTTTAAAAAGGAGGAATTTTGTGCTGATAGACACAAAGTCTAAATGGCATAAAGATGCTAATCCCCTGGCTGTCACATCAAAGTCCCATCTCAACCAAGTTGCTGACCTGAAATATCAGTGATACAACTGCACATTTATTTTGGTCAATAAAAAATTGACCATCAATATTTCACACGCTGCTCCAGGTAAGAGGGGCTCCACATCACATCTCAGATGCTGGCTCTGCTTGTTTCCACCGAAGCCTAGCGAGAAACATGTCAGAATGGAACTTGTTCCTACTGCCCATTTTAACAAAGGAAAAATATTATTTTGCATCTCAGTTTGCGGCACTCCAGTCACTGGTACAATTTGATTAAAGCCATAAGCCTAGCATGACAATCAAGCAATTAGCAGTTTCAGGACAGACTATCAGCAATTAAAGACTACAAATCTTTGAGCATAGTTCAGTCTCTGACCACTTAAGTAGCTCTGAAATAAACTGTTGGGCTGGCAGAACCCCACCTTCATGGAGGAAATAACATTAGGGTCCACGCTATATTTGTTCTCTCCAATTTACATGGGTCCAAGGTCTAGTAGACCTGCACCAAGCTCCAAAAAATGGCAAAAGAAAAAGGGGGATTTAGTTAGTAAAAACCCTCCTTGACACTTTCAAATAGGAGCCCCAGATCAGAGTACATAAGCCACAGTGGACCAAATACAACTACCATTGCCTAGAATAATATTTATTTTTTGTTGGTGGAAAATGTAAATACAGGACGGGGCAACGGGACAGAAAATAAAAGATTGGGTACCACGTGCCATGCCAAATAGATCAGATTCTCAAGCAGTCCCTGAGACATATGGCACTGTAATCAATGCCATTTGTCCCAAGATTCCTATAGGAACCCTATACCTCATAGCAGTAGGCTTATGGCAATTGGTTTCTCCAATTCCCACTCATGGTTACTCAAACAAAGTAGCTCAGCAAGAGTGTGAGAATGATATCAGAATGTCTAGAGCTTGAGGTACCCATAACCCAAACATACTCCAAAGAACCAAAAGCTTGTCATAATTTGAGGAAACTCAATTTAGCTTGATACAACATTTATACATCTTGTTGACTGCAGAGCTAATAGTGCACACAGATATAGATTAGTGCAATTACTAATAAGGCCCATCAACGTGGCCTAGGAATCCCATGCCCACATGTCAGTAAGCTGCGTTCATACTAAACTATTAAATAGATGAAAATGAAAAATCCACACAAAAGCAACCCACCCCCTACAAAAGCACACTCACCTTACACCCTCTCCAAGGTACAAATGAATATTACTCCACCTGGGGAAGTTGCATTTAAACTCTCACTTTGACTTTTGACTTTTAGCTCCTCCTCCAGATCCAAGGCTACTGATCCCACTTTTTTTTTTTTTTACAGAGGATGCAAGCAAAGAAAACCCTCCCCTGCAGTAATCAGTGCTACTGGTCAGCCTGGCTGAACCTGCTATTGTCATACCTGTGGTGATATCACTCCCTGCACTGTGACTACCATGCAGGATAGGGGGTTCAGTGTATTTGCAGCCATTTCATTGCAGGAGCTAGTAAAATCACTGAAGTGAGGTGCCTGAACTGAGGTTATGACTGCAGAGTTGCACCTCAGTCCGAGAGCTTGCTAGCAGTAGACTCCATCAACAAAATATCTTTGACCATATCAATCTTCTTCTGCATTTCAGCAGCACAGTGATATTGCAGCAGGCAGCCCCCAACAGTCATGGAGCCCCTCAGTCCACTGCCCTGGGGCATTATATAGAACTATAAAGATCATAATTTCATTGGGAAGGAGGAAATGTTGTCTTTGACCCACCTGCTAACAGTTAGGACCCATTCACACAAGCAGATGAGCATTATTATCCATTTGAGGCATACCCCCTGATGTGCGTTGTGTAGGGGCAGAGTAATGTATTCAATGCACTAATGCTTTTTAAAATGCATTGCACTGTTTAGATTTTTAATTTTTTTCAAGATTTATTCAAAAGTAACAAAAGACAATTCATTCAACTGCATGTGCTGTGATGACATGCATTGTGCTAAGATAAAAATGCAGACATGCTGTGTTTTTAAACAACACACACCAATGCTCATGCATAGTGGGAGCAGGGCACATAGGTGTTGGTTTACTAAAGGCAAATAGACTGTACATTTTGCAAGGACAGTTGCTTCAGATCTTAGTAAATAAGCTTGCAAAGTGCACAGTCTATTTTCCTTTAGTAAATCAACCCAAAAGAGAACAGTTGTGCTTTGGTTTTGACCAATGCAAATCAAAACAGCTTAACACATACAGTGTGAATGAGCCCTCAAAGTGAAAAGGAGAAAATGTTCCTAAACATTCTTCCTTATGGTAATCAAATTATGTACAAAGCTTGCTAAACATAGTAAGGAAGGAATGCATAAAACATTTCCTGAAAGTTGTTTGGATGACATGATATTTTTTTTTCTCATGTCTTTACAATGGTGCTCACTAAGAACCTGCTACTGTCACCTTTTCAGCTAGCAGATGTTTGCACAAAACACACTGCATTTGGTTTTCAGTGGAAAAAGAAGTGACATCATACAGTAATTGTGGTTCACCATGGATGTAGAATGTCCCTGCTGAGCATGTGTGTGTAGCGCTTACCCTTGGATGGGCCCATGGGGGTACGCATGGTGAATCTCTGTCCTCAGTCTCTTTCTCTGTCTCAAAAGTAAGACATAAGGCATCTGTTTAGACCCTTGATATTTCACCAAAGCCTCCAACAGGGCTCCTAAAATTTTTTATAAAATTACATTAAATAAAAAAAAAAAATACTACTGATACCGTCCAATGTCCTACTGGTACCAGTTTCTGCCCCTACTAACACGTCCACTGTCCTACTGACACCAGCCTCTGCCCTACTGACACATCCACTGCTACTACTGACACCGTCCATCAGGGGCGTAACTAGAAATCACAGGGCCCCATAGCAAAATGTTGTATGGGCCCCCCCCCCCTCACCCAGGGGCGGATCCAGAGTCTAGTCTCGGGAGGGGCACTGATAAAAAATACTTTTTTGGGGGGGCAATTTATTGGGGCAATGGCTGATGTTGGCGCTTCAATTGTCACGGCACCATTTGTGTTATGGTGTAAGGATGATTGAAACACATTATTTCTATTATTACATTGTTATAGTTCAACTCACCATAATGCAGAATCAGTGGAAGCCCTGAGTGTGTCACCTGCCACCAGGTGCAGATTGTCCACTTGCCACGTCACCTGCCACACATTGCAAATTGTCCACTTGCCACGTCACCTGCCACCCGTTGCGGATTGTCTGTTTGCCACGTCACCTGCCACACGTTGTGGATTGTCCACTTGCCACGTCACCTGCCACCCATTGTGGATTGTCCATTTGCCACGTCACCTGCCACACATTGCGGATTGTCCACTTGCCACGTCACCTGCCACAAGTTGCGGATTGTCCACTTGCCACATCACCTGCCACCCATTGTGGATTGTCCACTTGCCACGTCACCTGCCACCCATTGCGTATTGTCCACTTGCCACGTCACCTGCCACAAGTTGCGGATTGTCCACTTGCCACGTCACCTGCCACCCATTGCGTATTGTTCACTTGCCACGTCACCTGCCACCCATTGCGTATTGTTCACTTGCCACGTCACCTGCCACCTGTTGCGGATTGTCCATTTGCCACGTCACCTGCCACAAGTTGCAGATTGTCCACTTGCCACGTCACCTGCCACCCATTGCAGATTGTCCACTTGCCACATATCCTACCACAAGTTGTGGATTGTCACTTTCCTTTTAAGGTGGGGAATGGGATTGTCACGTCTGAGTCAGGCAGCAGAGAGATTCAGGCAGCAGAGAGATGATGTAATCTCTCTGCTGCCAGCACAGTGAGTGAGGGTGGAGCTGGCAGAGAGATTCAGGCAGCAGAGAGATGATGTAATCTCTCTGCTGCCAGCACAGTGAGTGAGGGTGGAGCTGGCAGAGAGATTCAGGCAGCAGAGAGATGATGTAATCTCTCTGCTGCCAGCACAGTGAGTGAGGGTGGAGCTGGCAGAGAGATTCAGGCAGCAGAGAGATGATGTAATCTCTCTGCTGCCAGCACAGTGAGTGAGGGTGGAGCTGGCAGTTCGCAGGGCGGGCGCTGGGCGGTGAGAGAAGATGTCATCTCTCTGCCCCGCCACTCGCTGATTGGCCACCCACCAAGCCTCCCCGCTGGCAGCTTCCCCGCCACGCCCCCCCCCGCCGCCGCCGCCGCCGCCGCCGCCTCCGCCCGCTCGTACAGTCAGTGTGACTGTACGAGAGCTGAGCGGATAGGCAGCTCGGCGGCTCACCCGCCGCCCGCTCACCGGGCCCTTCTCAGCTGCGGGCCCCATAGCGACCGCACGGGTCGCTATGGTGGTAGTTCCGCCACTGCCGTCCATGTTTAATACATGTTAAAACATGTTTTAATACATGTTAAAATGTTTGTTCACATTTATTTATAAGCGTATATATATATATATATATATATATATATATATATACACACACACACACACACACACACACGCATGTGTGTCTGAGCTTTGGGGAGCACACCTTAATGCAATAAGCTGTGACTCTACATGAGTAGTCCCAGTCCTTTCAGAAACCTCTGGCATTAGCCCCCAAAGCACATGCACACCTGGCGTCCTAGACAAAAATCCTACTTACAGTGTCCAAGGACAACTGTCATCCACCTAGCTTCCAGTCAACACTGATTAGTGAGAGAGAAGTTCCTTCTCCATCCCAGACTCCACAGGCAATGCCCTCCTGCAAATTGCTTTCAGTCCAAGTTCCTGCAGGCCCTCTGCCAAGCACATATGAAGCTGAAGTTTGCTTCTTATTTGGCCAGCTCCTTATTCGAATGCAGAAGTTGGCTCCTGTTTTGACAAGCTTCTTATTCAGATCGGATCTTTATTCACAAAGGTGATTATTTACTAAACAATCATCAATTTATAATAAAATTTGGTCTGAGCCAAGTAATATAAACCATGAAGTACTGCACCAAACTTGTCACCCTGACAGTCATACATTTCAATGGGAAATTTTGAAAAAGAAGCCATTCAATTCTATATATAGAAGGATGCCCAAATGAGTATAAAACAAGTGGAATTTTGGTGAGCCAAGATGGTTTTAATGTAGGAATAGCTTTGCTTCTTAGTCAAAATTTCCCATTGAAATGCATGGCTGTCATGGTGTCAAGTTTGGTGCCATATTTTATAAATTGTATCACTTGGCTTAGGCCAAAATTGAACTTTCCTATATAGGATGCCCAATGAGTATAAAACAAGTGGAATTTGGGTGAGCCATATAGGAATAGCATGGGTTCTTATTCTGAATTTCCCATTGAAATGCATAGCTGTCAAAGTGACATATTTTATGATTTTTATCATTTGGATCATGCCAAAATTAACATTAATAGAAGGATACATATGTAGCAGCCATAACCCTTGCAGGGTGGCCTTGACTTGTTGGACTTACAAGTTACCTCCTCTTGGCCTGCTCTTCCACATCTAGGGGTTCTCAGGGTTGATACCCAACGACTTGAACGCTGACACGGATAAAGTCCTTTTTAAAAGGTTTTATTTTGCAGTAGTAACATCCAATAACACAGTCTCCCATTGGAGCAGAGGGCATGGGTGAAGAACTCAGGCACCTTGAACTGCAAGTCTAGCAAAGTCTCTAATTCCACCCAGAGAGTAGCCACTCGCAGCTGGGTACTTCAAGGCTGAACAGATCTCTAGCCAGAGATCATGGCAGTTAGCACGTTGACTCAAAACTTGAAAAAATCCTATGAACGTGTACAAGTTGTAACTAAAGCCGCGTACACACGGGCAGACTGTCTGGCCAACTTAGTCCGCCGAAACACATATCAGCGGACAGTCCGCTCGTGTGTGGGCTTCAGCGGACTTTTTCAGTGTGCAGTCTGGTGGACTAAGGCCGCGTACACACGGGCGGACTGTTCGCCCAACCTTGTCCGCTGAACAGTGTTTGGGCGGACAGTCCGCTCGTGTGTGGGCTTTCAGCGGACAGTTTCAGCGGACAGTTGGACGGACAAAGTCTTTCGGAAATTCCGAAAAACTGTCCGCTGAAACTGTGTTTGAGCGAACAGTCCGCCCGTGTGTGGGCCTGTCCGCTGTACTTTCGAAATGAGCGGACTGTTCCCGCTCGGAAAGTCCGCCCATTTCGAGCGCGTGTACAGGTAGGCGGGGCCCGCGAAGGAGACGTCGCGGGCTCCGCCGCCTGGAATGGGCTTAAAGGGGAACCCCAACGCCGAAAAAAATCGGCGTGGGGGTTCCCCCCAAGTCCACACCAGGCCCTTGTCCGAGCACGCTACCCGGCCGGCCAGGAAAGGGGGGCGAGCGAGCGCTCCCCCCCTCCTGAGCCGTACCAGGCCGCGTGCCCTCAACATGGGGGGGTGCCTTGGGGAAGGGGGGGCCGCGCGGCCCCCCCACCCCAAAGCACCTTGTCCCCATGTTGATGAGGACAAGGGCCTCTTCCCGACAACCCTGGCCGTTGGTTGTCGGGGTCTGCGGGCGGGGGGCTTATCGGAATCCGGGAGCCCCCTTTAAGAAGGGGGCCCCCGGATACCGGCCCCCCACCCTATGTGAATGAGTATGGGGTACAATGTACCCCTACCCATTCACCTGTGGAATAAAGTACAAAAAAAAACACAACACATGGAAAAAGTATTTTATTGCACAGCTCCGGGGGTCTTCCGTCTTCGGGGGTCTTCTCGCCGGACTCCTCCGCTATGTGTGTGTAGCTCTTTTACTAGCGGAGGAGTCCGGCTTTCTTCCTCCCCGCCGCCGGCCTCTTCTCCCGACTTCGGGGGTCTTGTCCCCCTCTTCGGTTCTTCTGCCGGGCCACCGCGCCTGGTCCGGTGGCCCGGTCTTCTGTCGCCGTCTTCCGTTCTTCTGTCGCCGCCTTCGGTTCTTCTGCCGGGCCACCGCGCCTTCTTGTAGCTCTTTTACAGGCGGTGGCCCGGTCTTCTGTCGCCGTCGCCGCCGCCGCCTTCCGTTCTTGTTCTTCTTCTTGTTCTTCTTCTTCTTCTCCTGGAGATGTTGACTCGACGATCTCTCCGGCCGGAATGCCAGGGACACGCTCCGCTGCCACTTATATAGTGACAATGGGGCGGTGTCACATGGTATATGTCACATGGGTTGGTCACATGGGTTGATGTCACATGGGGACTATGACATCGTAAGGGGGCGGGGTCACCATGTGACCAACCCATGTGACATATACCATGTGACACCGCCCCATTGTCACTATATAAGTGACCGCACAGCGCGGCTCTGGCATTCCGGCCGGAGAGATCGTCGAGTCAACATCTCCAGGAGAAGAACAAGAAGAAGAACAAGAAGAACAAGAACGGAAGGCGGCGGCGGCGACGACAGCGGCGACAGAAGACCGGGCCACCGCCTGTAAAAGAGCTACAAGAAGGCGCGGTGGCCCGGCAGAAGAACCGAAGGCGGCGACAGAAGAACGGAAGACGGCGACAGAAGACCGGGCCACCGGACCAGGCGCGGTGGCCCGGCAGAAGAACCGAAGAGGGGGACAAGACCCCCGAAGTCGGGAGAAGAGGCCGGCGGCGGGGAGGAAGAAAGCCGGACTCCTCCGCTAGTAAAAGAGCTACACACACATAGCGGAGGAGTCCGGCGAGAAGACCCCCGAAGACGGAAGACCCCCGGAGCTGTGCAATAAAATACTTTTTCCATGTGTTGTGTTTTTTTTTGTACTTTATTCCACAGGTGAATGGGTAGGGGTACATTGTACCCCATACTCATTCACATAGGGTGGGGGGCCGGTATCTGGGGGCCCCCTTCTTAAAGGGGGCTCCCGGATTCCGATAAGCCCCCCGCCCGCAGACCCCGACAACCAACGGCCAGGGTTGTCGGGAAGAGGCCCTTGTCCTCATCAACATGGGGACAAGGTGCTTTGGGGTGGGGGGGCCGCGCGGCCCCCCCTTCCCCAAGGCACCCCCCCATGTTGAGGGCACGCGGCCTGGTACGGCTCAGGAGGGGGGGAGCGCTCGCTCGCCCCCCTTTCCTGGCCGGCCGGGTAGCGTGCTCGGACAAGGGCCTGGTGTGGACTTGGGGGGAACCCCCACGCCGATTTTTTTCGGCGTTGGGGTTCCCCTTTAAGCCCATTCCAGGCGGCGGAGCCCGCGACGTCTCCTTCGCGGGCCCCGCCTACCTGTACACGCGCTCGAAATGGGCGGATTTGCCTCCTCCTTACGTGGGCGAGTCCGTTCATTTCAAAAGTTGAGCGAACTGTTTGCCCAACCTTGTTCGTCAAACAGTCCGCTCGTGTGTGGGCAAGTCCGCTCATGCAAATTTTGAGCGGACTGTTTGCCCAAACTGTTTGACGAACAAGGTTGGGCAAACAGTCCGCGCGTGTGTACGCGGCCTAAGTATTTTCGGAATTTCCGTAATACTGTCCATCGGACTCGCATTTCGGCGGACAATCCGCCCGTGTGTATGCCAGTCCGCCGTACTTTTGAAATGAGCGGACTTTTCCCGCCCGGAGAAAAGTCTGCCCATTTCGAGCGGGTCTCCAGGTAGGCGGGGCCCGCGAAGCAGACGTCGCTGGCCCCGCCGCCTGGTATGGACTTAAAGGGGAACCCCAACGCCGAAAAAAATCGGCGTGGGGGTCCCCCCCAAGTCCACAACAGACCCTTGTCCGAGCACGCTACCCGGCCGGCCAGGAAAGGGGGGCGAGCGAGTGCCCCCCTCCTGAGCCGTACCAGGCCGCGTGCCCTCAACATGGGGGGGTGCCTTGGGGAAGGGGGGGCCGCGCGGCCCCCCCACCCCAAAGCACCTTGTCCCCATGTTGATGAGGACAAGGGCCTCTTCCCGACAACCCTGGCCGTTGGTTATCGGGGTCTGCGAGCGGGGGGCTTATCGGAATCCGGGAGCCCCCTTTAATAAGGGGGCCCCCGGATACCGGCCCCCCACCCTATGTGAATGAGTATGGGGTACAATGTACCCCTACCCATTCACCTGTAAAATAAAAGTACCAAAAAAAACACAACACACGAGATAAAATACTTTATTGCACAGCTCCGGGGGTCTTCCGTCTTCGGGGGTCTTCTCGCCGGACTCCTCCGCTATCTTCTTGTAGCTCTTTTGCTAGCGGAGGAGTCTGGCTTTCTTCCTCGCCGCCGGCCTCTTCTCCCGACTTCGGGGGTCTTGTCCCCCTCTTCGGTTCTTCTGCCGGGCCACCGCGCCTTCTTATAGCTCTTTTACAGGCGGTGGCCTGGTCTTCTGTTGCCGCCGTCGCCACCGCCTTCCGTTCTTCTTCTTCTTCTTCTTCTTCTCATAAAGCCATGTGACACCGCCCTTTGTCCCTATATAAGTGGCCGTGCAGTGCGTCCCTGGCATTCCGGCCGGAGAGATCGTCGAGGCAACATCTCCTGGAGAAGAAGAAGAAGAAGAACGGAAGGCGGCAGCGACGGCGGCGACATACTCATTCACATAGGGTGGGGGGCCGGTATCCGGGGGCCCCCTTATTAAAGGGGGCTCCCGGATTCCGATAAGCCCCCCGCCCGCAGACCGGGGCCAGGGTTGTCGGGAAGAGGCCCTTGTCCTCATCAACATGGGGACAAGGTGCTTTGGGGTGGGGGGCCCCTTCCCCAAGGCACCCCCCATGTTGAGGGCACGCGGCCTGGTACGGCTCAGGAGGGGGGGCGCTCGCTCGGATAAGGGTCTGTTGTGGACTTGGGGGGGACCCCCACGCTGATTTTTTTCGGCGTTGGGGTTCCCCTTTAAAGAGGAAGTAAACCCTGATGAGTTTACTTCCTCTTTTTTTCCCTGCAAAGGTAAAGCATAATGGACTACTATGCATCGCATAGTAGCCCATTATGTGTCACTTACCTGACACAGGAGCCAGCGAAGTCGCGCTGTCCCCTGTAGTCCGCTGCATCCATCTTGCTGGTGGCGTCTCGCAGCTCCGCCGCTGTCATTTGACGAAGCCGCAATGACGTCACTCCCGCGCATGCGCACGGGAGTCGACAAATGCGGCAGCTCCATTTTTGGAACTGCCGCGTTCAGTGCGCCTACGCGCCGCTGTCTACGGCGCATGCGCCGTAGACAGCGGTGCCCGTTTTCGGGCAAATATCTCCTAAACCATGTAGGTTTAGGAGATATTGCTTGGACCTACAGGTAAGCCTTAATCTAGGCTTACCTGTAGGTCAAAGGGGTTTGTAAGGGTTTACAACCACTTTAAGTCCATACCAGGCGGCGGGGTCAGTGACGTCTCCTTCGCGGGCCCCGCCTACCTGGAGACGTGCTCGAAATGAGCGGACTTTCCTCCGCGTGTGTGGGCGAGTCCGTTCATTTCAAAAGTAGGGCGGATAGTATGGCGGACTTAGTACGCCGTATTAGTCCGCTCAAAAAGCGGTGTGTGTGGTCAAGTCCGTTCATTCGAAAGTATGACGGACTGTCCGTCGGATTGTCTGACGGACTAAGTTGGCCAGACAGTCCGCCCGTGTGTACGCGGCTTAAGGGTGAACAGGAACCTTTTTCCTCAGTACCTGGAATGTTCTCTGTCTCCTCAATGGTACTGGAAAAACATGAATTTGTCAATGTCTTTCCCAACTCAGTAACCAGGCACTTCTCAGGATGCCACTTGTTGGCCCTCCTCCGAAGATTCCTCCCCCGATCACTTCCACGAGCTGTGGTGCCTCTCCAATCCGAGAGCACACCGGACACCTTGAATCCTCCCTCAGTTACTGCTCCTCGGACCAGCAGGTTCCGAGACTCAGGAACAGAGGGATCCCTACCCCAGACCAGGCAGGTCTATTAGGGGCCTCTAACAGAAACATGTTGCGGGATGTCGAACACTCCACGACCGGGACCCCTCACGGGGCTACCCTGGTCCTGGAACCAGAACAGACCACACGGGCCTCACAAACTCTTCTCTCTAAACACATGACCCACACGTCTTAAGTACCCCTTCCCAGACTCCCCAGCGGGGCCCGGCACTCCCACTGATTGGTTCCGAGAAGATTGATACTCAAAACGTCCAACCAGGCCTGGTTCTGGTCTGTCATGTGCACCTCACTGCTCACATGACCAGGCAGAACTTCTAACACAGCCTGGCCAGACTGATGTTAAGGCCAGCCAATGTAATTAACCCTCAGAACCCCTACTGTTCTGAGGCAAAAACTAAATTTACATGCGTATGACATTTTGTCCAAAATGCCATCCGCTACACCTAATTATATGAAAACAACTCACATCTGGGTGAGCCAAGACGGTAATCATATAGAAAAGGTTATTTATTCAGAATTACCCCTTTAAATACAATGCAGTTAGAGAGACAGGAATGTTGTTAAAGATCACAATTTTATTATAAAATTTGCAGATTGTTTAGTAAATAATTGCCTTTGCGAATAAAGATCCAACCTGAATAAGAAGTTGGCCAAATAAGGAGCCAACTTCTGCATTCAAAAAGGAAGCTGGCCGAATAAGGAGCTAACTTCAGCTTCATCAAGCACATGCTTGATGAAGATTCTAAAGGCCAGTTAAAAGAAGCTGTACGTGTTTTTTGAAAAATGCATATTGTGTTTGTTATACATTTTTACTGCATTTTTTGGTAGCCTGACTCCCAGCATGCACCTGTGAAAATGAACATGTGACTCAAAAAGTGCACCAAAAACAGCCATACCTCACAACTTTTTGAGATGGGAATGAGGGACACCTACTAGCAAAAGTATGTAAGCATAGGACACCCCCTTAATGCAGAATAAAAAAAAAAGGGTTAGTTAAAGTGATTCTAAAGACAGAAGTTTATTTTTTATCTTAATGCATTCTATGCATTAAAGCATAACTCCACTTTTGTTGAGAAAAAAAATTCCCCCTGAGTGATCTATGTACATTGCAAGGATTGTAAAAAAACTTTGCTGCAGATTCCTACCTTTTGTTATTCTGAAGAAATCCATGTGTGTTTGTCTGTGCCTCTGTTCTGAGTGGGTCTAATGGAAGTGGTTTCATATTGATCTGTCTGCTGTGGCAGCTGCAGGGCTCTAATGAGGAAAGTTGCTGGGCCTGCATCCCTAGACATGTTCCTATTAGAAATATCTCACTAAAAATGAAATTTTTGTTGCAGGGGATGCCTGAAGCCTGACTTGTAACTTAGGCAAGACGTCTGGGGTTTCCCATGGTAGATGGCCCAGAAACTTTAGAGACTGACGACAGATCCGCTTAAAGGGATTTTTATTTGCAAGAACGTTGTTAATGAACAGTCTCTTAGTATAGGATCAGAGGGTTAGGAGAAAAGTCCAAGTACTCTTAGTGTCAAAGTCAATAATAAAGAACTTTCTTACTTTGACTAAATCCAGAGAATAGCCATTCACAGCTGGATGTTCACTCTAGTTGGATAGCCCCTCTCTCACAAGGCATAGCAGCCAACAAGGTGCTTAGATCAGGAACAAGTCTCTGCCACAGACTTGGCTATTGAACATGACCAAGGAAACTTGAATACTTGTAGAACACTCGTGTGGTACCAGTATCTTTCAGCCGGTTCGGCGATACCGCACTAGATAGGATTCACTTAGGTCCTTCAGCTTTACCAGGCTCTTGCTAAGAAGCCAACCCGTGTGTGGCCATCTTCTGAAGAGCCCTCCCCTGAATAACTACGAAGTTGCTGGGCCTCTCCACAACCTGAGACGGCACCGAACCACCTCCGAACCCTTTCCTTAGCTTCCTTACCTCGGGCTAGCCAGCCCCGAGACATAAAGTCAGGTGGATCCGCACCCCAGGCCATAGCCTTCCTGGGGGCTGGTCAGGAGGACCAGGACCATGGAGTCAGAACATACTTCTGGACCGGAACCCCGAACCACGTGACACCCACATCTTAAGTACCCTCTCCCGGAAAGCACAGCAAGAGTGACACTCCCACTGGGCTGGCTCCGAGAGAAAGTAACCCTAAAGCACCCAGCCAGACTATGTTTCCATGCCTGCCAGAAGAGACAGTGCCCCCTATGGCCAGGCCGAACACCCTATAGTCCAGTCAGACTGATGCTGAGGTCAAAATTTAGAATAATTATACCCAAACCAAACTGCAGTTCAGGTGTAAAATTAAATTTCAAAACACATAGCGCATGCTCTTCAGGAGCCGGCACTACACATACATTTATTATAAGTGACAAAATGTGGCATATTGTATTGTACAAAATTTCACAGGCCAAAACTTCTGGTAATTTTGTAAAGCAATTTGGAAAGATGGGAATTATTATGGTGCCTAGGCAGTCAAGCAAAAGACAAATATTTTTAAAGAAACAAAATATATATAAAGACAAAAAAAGGGATTTTTTTGTTACAAAAGTGATAGTCAAAATATACATACAAATTACAATTCATAGCAATTAGGTTAAAATCCAGTATGGGAAACGTCTAATAAATCAAGTAAGGCCGAAGGTGGTGGCGGCCTTGAAGGTACTCAGTGGTCAAATCATCCCAACATGTTTCACCATTACAATGGCTTCTTCAGGGGAACTAAAGCTTGACCAATAAAAAAGACTATAAGAGCTATAAGAAATAACAAAAACATTGAAACATTTTTAGGATTATGTATTGCATGGCTATTATCTAAAAAAACGTACAATCAGATGAAATTGATTGATAAATAAATTCACCCCAATTTGCTCCCTATAAGAATGTATGTCAATATCGAATCAATTGGGTGCATACATACCCCAGATCCTGTCCTCAGCATGAGATGGATGGAGCAATCCCCTTAGGTGGAGGGCACCCCAACCTACGGACCACCTTATTGTGACTGCAGAGAGTAGAAAGGGCAACAGGTGGCCCCAAAACTAATTTAAGAAAAGGGACATAGTCTCATATGAGGTCTACAAGTAGTTAATATTAACACCTCCAAACAGGAGGAGATAAGTGGGGCCAACATGGCCTCCATACATACCAAGTTAGTTGCTGAGAAAGGTATAACGGACGGAGACGCCCGAACAAATATAAACAATAAAATAAAAAGGAGTAAATAGTCCTTGATTATCAAAGATACAGCTGTAATGACAAAAAAAAAAAGGAGAGGAAATATACATTAGACGCAAAAATTCCACATTTGTTGCTTATATGGGTATATCTAGTATGCCCTATAAAGGCTTACCTAACCCAAACAAAGATTGATGACACTCAGCTGGGTTAAAATAATCAAATGGTATCTAGCAGGACATCCATCAGTATATGATGAAAATCAAATAGTGCGCTATTTAGGTCTACAATCCCTATCATAAAAAAGAAAAAAAGAAAAATGAGAAAGACAGCCTTGGTTAGCATCCACCGGGCAAGCTGCGAGAGTGTGGACCGGACCCTGCCTGCTCAGCAAACTGACCTTATTATAGCGGCAAAAAACACGTTGGCATCCCCGCAGAGCCAACACTAAGTGTCAGGCTCAGGTGCCTTAAATACCCCCCACTCACCCGGCGTATCGACATCATCGCCGAGTGAGAGCGGACCAAGGACGACACTGTGCATGCGCCTAGTATACAACGAAAGCCTACAATCCCCAGAGTGCTATGCGTCGAGTCCCACGCGTCACCATGGCAGCAGCGCATCAACCAGGGATATAAGTGGGGATGGGTACATAGCCCGATGGAGAAGATGGTATAAAAATACCATAGGGGGAGTGGTGGATGTCAAATGTATAACTGAAGATGGTATCCTGCTGCTGTGTCAGTATAAACGGGCCCAGTCTCCACAGTACTGGACCCTGGGTGTCCATACAGGCACTGGTGGTAAGGGGGCCTTTCCATCCTTGGCGGCAGCCCCTGTTACATCAAAAATTGCAATAGAAGGACCCGGGGAGAAGCAAGCCAGCGGATAGGACAGAGAGGGGGAGCGCAAAAATAATAGAAAAGACTCAATACTAACAATATAGTACTATTCCCAAATTAAGGGGAGGATATTTTGAGCTTGGAGTTCCCAATCTCTCCAGCCTATATCCAAAGTAATAATTGTTGAATTAAAGCCATGCAACCACATAAACCCTAATTTTTGAAGGCAAAAAATGTAAAATGAACAAAAAAGTATATTTGTTAATATGTTAATTAAGAATTACAATAATCAATATTTATTAATCTACCAGAGGATGAAGAGATTAGTTGTATAGGAAAAATGTAGATATACAAAAAAATCATATACAGGAGACATATGGAAAAACTTTTTTTTAGGAAAAATTTTAAATACACCAAAACGAAAGGAGATATACTCCAAGTAAAGTATGTGAGAATAAAAGGGCACCAAATAAGTATAATGAATATGGTTAACACAAAACAAAAATAGAAATGCGATTAAAAAGAGCCTGACCAAAGTCCACATAAAATATGGGTATGACCAATCATATAGTGGAAAAGGCACCAAGAGGGCCAAAACAATTCACAAAAAGGATATAAAACTAATATATTAGTTTAAACCAGGGTATTTGGTCGCATCAAGGTTATGTATCCATCTTGTTTCAAGTTGTAATAAGGTGGAATCAATCTCTCCACCTCAGACATGTGTAGGCACATGTTCAAGGGCAGAGAACCACACCATGTTGGAATCAAAATCATGTTGGTGACCAATGTGTCTGTTAAGAGCTGTTGTACATAAAAGCTTAAATACTGGCAAAATATGATCTCTAATTCGCTTGAAAAAATTACATTTTGTTTTGGCGATGTAGAAACATCCACAACGGCAACTGGCAAGGTAGACCACCCCTACTGTTTTACACGTAACATTATGTTTAATGGTATGTAGAAAACCATTAGGCAGAGTAGTGTGAGTAGAATTTGAAATAAATGGACAGATGTCACATGATCCACAAGAGAATGTGCCTCTCCTAGATAATCTAGCTAGCTGTTTAGGTGCAAAGTGACTAGTTACAAGACGGTCTTTTATAGACGATGATCTCCGATATGTAAGTAACGGATGAGGTCTTATGTATTTCTGAATTGTTTGATCGGCCACAAGTAGTGGCCAGTATTTCATAAGAATCTATTTCATTTGAGAATGTTGACATGAATATTGAGTAATAATTCGAATTGGTTGATCAGTCGATGGATTTTTTTTTTGATAAATAAGGTCATTCCTATTTAATTTGGCCACTTTGTTAAAAGTTCTTTTGAGAAGTGATTTACTATAGCCACGCTGATTTAATCTGACATACAAGTCATTCGCAGCCGTCTGAAAGTCAGCATCCAAAGTACAATTGCATCTGAGAAGCAAGTATTGGCTGTAAGGAATACTATTGAGCAATGGCTGAGGGTGTGCACTCTTGGTGTGCAAAATGGTGTTACGAGACGACGGTTTCCGATAAAGGGAAGAATTCTTCCACCATAATCAACCATAATCTGCAGGTCAAGAAAATTGATTTTAAACTAATTGCATTCCATTGTGAACTTTAAATTGTAGTCATTGATTGCTAGTCTGTCCAAGAGCTGCAAGAGCTCACCCTTGGTACCAGTCCAAAAAAGAAGGATGTAATCGATATAGCGATGCCATCCCAAAATATGCCGAACTAAATTGGAAAGTTGATCGTTGGCAAAAATTTCCCTCTCCCACCCCCGCAGGTACAGGTTGGCATAGGAGGGGGCACACTTGGTCCCCATTGCCACACCCTGCACCTGGAGGAAGTGGAAGGTACCGAATATAAAAATGTTATGTGTCAGAATGAACTCAAGCAGCTGAAGGACAAACCCACCATATGATTCAAAAATGGAACCCCGTTCACTCAATTGTGCTTGAATGACTTGGATTCCCTTTGCGTGTAGAATAGAATTATAATGACATTCAACATCCAGGGCAACCAACCAGGTGTCCGGAGGAAGTTGTTTGCCTTCTAAAATAGGTAATAAATCAATCATATCTTTAACATAGGAGGATAGAGATAGCACATGTGGAAACAAGTATTTGTCAACTAAGGCACTTGCATTTTCAGTCAATCCTTGACAACCTGACACAATCGGTCGACCCGGGGGATTAGTCAACGACTTGTGTAGTTTCTCAAAACGTCCTCATAGTTATAAACGGAGTACTCTTAAAACATATGGGGGATTTTAACTACCCAGAAATTGACTGGGGTAAATGGCACTGCTGGGACAGTTAAAGGGCAAAAATGTATAAACCTATTACAGGACACTTTTATGGTCCAGTTTACTGAGGCCCCAACTAGGAATGATGCTCTGTTGGACCTGGTAATCTCAAACCATGCAGAACATATTACTAATGTTCAGATAAAGGAACACCTGGGTAGCAGTGACCATAACATGATTTCATTTTATGTTAGCTGTAAGCAAAAATCACATACGGGAAAGATAAAAACACTTAATTTCAAGAGAGCAAATTTTCCAAGGATGAGGGCTGCTCTCCAGGACCTAGACTGGGAGAGAATATTGGCATCAATGGGCACAGAACAGAAATGGGAATTCTTCAAAAAGACTGTTTGTGATCTTACGGCAAAGTATATTCCCATGGGCAATACGTTTAAAAGGCTAAAAATAAAACTGATGTGGCTCATGGCCAAAGGTAAAAAAGCTCTAAACTATAAAAAAAGAGCTTTTAAAAAGAAATATAAAAACGAAGGAACGCTAGTGTCATTTAAATGTTACAAAGAATATAACAGAATATGTAAAAAGGAAATCAAGGACGCAAAAATTCAAAATGAAAGACAGATTGCAAAGATAGCAGGACAAACCCCCAAAAAATCTTCAAATATATTAATAGTAAAAAGGTCAAGTCTGAGCATGTAGGCCCTTTATAAAATAATCTGGAAGGCTAACTTATTAAATACTTTCTTCATCTCTGTGTATACAAAGGAGCATGGGGGAGCTCATGTCCATAATGTGGTTGGTAGTGACGCAGCCCCAAATCCACAATGGCTCAAAAGTGATATGGTCCAGAAATATTTGGACAGAATAAAGGTGGATAAAGCACCTGGACCTGATGGCATCCACCTAAGGATCCTAAAAGAATTGAGCTTTGTAATTTCAAAGCCATTGTATCTAATTTTTAGGGACTCATTAATGACAGGAATCGTACCTTGGCGCAGGGCCAATGCGGTGCCTATATTTAAAAAGGGAACAAAGTCTTTACCAAGTAACTATAGACCTGTTAGTTTAACTTCTATAGTTGGGAAGATATTGGAGGGATTAATAAAAGACCACATAGACGAGTTCTTGCAGGAAAAAAATATTTTAAGCAACAGACAGCATGGATTCATGAAAGACAGAAGTTGTCAGACAAACCTGATTTCTTTTTATGAGGTGGTAAGTAAAACCTTGGACAGAGGGGTGGCGGTGGACATGGTATACTTGGATTTTGTAAAAGCGTTCGATACAGTTCTCCACACACGGCTCATGTGTAAGATAAAGTCTACAGGTTTGGAAATATCAGTTTGTAAATGTATAGAAAACTGGCTAAAAGACAGAATTCAGAGAGTAGTGGTTAATGATTCTTACTCGGAATGGTCTAAGGTTATCAGTGTTGTACCCCAAGGTTCAGTGCTGGGACCCTTACTTTTTAATATCTTTATAAATGATATTGGGTCTGGGATCAAAAGTAACATTTCCGTCTTTGCAGATGACACCAAGATATGCAGTGGAATAACGTCCTTACAGGATGTCTCCAATTTACAAGCCGACCTCAATGCTCTGTCTAATTGGGCGACTATGTGGCAGATGAGGTTTAATGTTGAGAAATGTAAAGTTATGCACTTGGGGGCTAAGAATATGCATGCATCATACATGCTAGGGGGAGTACAACTGGGGGAATCCATAGTGGAGAAGGATCTGGGGGTTTTGGTAGATCATAAGCTCAGTAATAGCATGCAATGCCAAGCCGCGGTTTCCAAAGTCCTTTCCTGTATTAAGAGAGGTATGGACTCCAGAGAGAGAGAGATATCATTTTGTCCCTGTTCAAATCATTAGTAAGACCTCATGTGGAATATGCATTTCAGTTTTGGGCACCAGTTCTCAAAAAGGATATCGGGGAACTGGAGAAAGTGCAGAGAAGGGCAACCAAACTGATAAGAGGCATGGAGGAACTCAGCTATGAGGAAAGATTAGAGGAACTGAATTTATTCACTCTTGATAAGAGGAGATTAAGGGGGGATATCATCAACATGTACAAATATATAAGGGGTCCATATAGTGAACTAGGTGTCGAGTTATTCACTTTACAGTCAACAAAGAGGACAGGGGGCACTCTTTACGTCTAGAGGAAAAGAGATTTCATCTCCAAATACGGAAAGGTTTCTTCACAGTAAGAGCTGTGAAAATGTGGAATAGACTCCCTGCAGAGGGGGTTCTGGCCAGCTCAGTGGATTGCTTTAAGAAGGGCCTGGATTATTTCCTAAGTGTACATAATATAACTGGGTACTAACATTTATAGAAAGTTGATCCGGGGAAAATCCGATTGCCTCTCGGGGGATCAGGAAGGAATTTTTTCCCCTGCTTTAGCAAATTGGATCATGCTCTGCTGGGGTTTTTTGCCTTCCTCTGGATCAACTGTGGGTATAGAATTGGGTCTATGGGATTGTATGATATTATTATTATTATTTTATTTTTTTTTGTGGTTGAACTGGATGGTCTTTTTTCAACCTGACTAACTATGTAACTATGTATATCCCTGTGTGCTTATATAGTCTGTGCAATTCACAAATAAAAAGTTCCCAATGCTTCAGGGGCAAAACACACTTAACCGGTTCCCGACCGGCGCACGCCGATGTACGTCGGCAGTAGGGATGAGCTTCGTGTTCGAGTTGAACGTACGTTCGACTCGAACATTGGCTGTTCGGGCGTTCGGCGAAATCCGAACTCTTGGTCCGTTCGCGTCAAAATTCGTATGGCGCGCGCGGACCACAATGCACTGCGATGGCGCAGTGCATTGCTGGCTCATGATTGGCCAAGCATGCACTGTGACCCCGCATGCTTGGCCAATCGCAGCGCCGGCAGCGAGGAGAGCCATGATTGGCCACAGGCATCCTGCCTGTGGCCAATCATAGCTCAGGCTGTGTAGTGCACGCCCCACACTATATAAGGCCGCCTTTGAGGCGGCCTCGTGTAGTGTGTTGGAATCTGAAGCAGTGGGTGTTCTGTGTACCTTCAGCACAGTTACACACCAATCGTTTTTGGCTGATTTCCTATCTTGCTCTTGTGTAGTGGTTATTGTCTGTGCCCTGACCGCAGTATACACCACTACACTATATTCACCTCACCTATATAGCTAGCTAGTGATCTATCTTTAACCACTTAACAACCGCCCATTGCCGATTAACGGCTTCAGGGCGGTTGTTTAACTCTGAGAGGCCGTTAATTAATGGCCTCCCAGAATTCTGCTCTCGCGCGCCCCCTGGGTTTACCGTGATCCGTGATGCGCATACTTTATGTGAGGGGGAAACTGATACCATTGGCACCAGCTCCAATGTTCTCCTCCACTGTCCGTATGTTATCATCCCTATAGCCTCTTCCCATCTCCTCTTCTGATTAAGGGGCTCCAAACCTATATTAACTCTAATGCGTATCTGTCCATACAGTATATTATGGAGATAAGCCCTCTAGTCTTATCTGGTTTAAATATTTTTTGGAAAAGGGGGGTTTTATCCCATTCTGGTATATGTGCCCCAAACTGAGCTGCTAAAGCATGTCTAAGTTGTAAATATCTATAGAATGAGTAGTGTGGTATATTATATTCTTTTCTCAAATCCGAGAATGATTTCAGGGTGTTCCCATCATATAATTGAATCAACTTGGTTATACCCTGCATTTCCCATATTTTAATCTTTCCCATTGGCAACAGCTCCTGTAATTTTTTTTATTATTCCAGCGAGGGGTATATGCCAATATCCCTGTGTATCCCATCAGTTTTTTTACAGTTTTCCATACCTTAACTACCATCCTTATTGTGGGGTTCTTGTGAAGGAAGGAATCTGCCTCTCATGCATCTACTAATGTATCATTCAGAGCTCCTGCCAGTATTATTCTCCTGCTTGGGCAACCTCTACCTGCAATATCGCAGCCCATTAGATGTTGCAACTGTGCTGCCAGATAATAACTCTTGGGGTGAGGTCCCGCTAAGCCCCCTTCCTCCATCGGTAATTGCAATGTCTGGAGCCATATCCTTGCCTGACCCTTTTTCCAAATCCGCTCCCGAAAGAGAGTTTCACATTTTGAAACCATTTTTTACATATCCACACTGGAGAGTTATGTAACAGATATAACAATTGTGGCATTCATATCATCTCAATCAAGCTACAATTTAAATTTATTTAGTGATGGTATTATGTTTTTATTAGCGTATTGATTAGGGTCGGTTGTTAAAAGTATCCCAAGGTATTTCATTTTGTCTACCACCTCCATTTGTGGCAACTCTAGCACAATTGAGGCATCGAGGGTGTCAACTGGCAACAACTCTGACTTCCCCCTGTTTATTACGAAGCCTGTAATGCTGCGTACACACGAGCAGACTTTTTGACGGACTAGGTCCGACAGTCTTTCCCGACGGAATTTTGGCGGAGTTCCGATGGACTTTCCAAATGAACGGACTTGGCCACACACAATCACACCAAAGTCCGACGGATTTTAACGTGATGACGTACGACCGGACTAGAATAAGGAAGTTCATAGCCAGTAGCCAATAGCTACCCTAGCGTCGGTTTTCATCCGTCGGACTAGCATACACATGAGAGGATTTTTGGATAGGAACTGGGTCCGGCGGAGTTTTGGACAGCAAAGGTCCAATGGAGCCCACAAACGATAGGATTGTCCGACGGATTCGCTCTGTCGGACCTTTGCTGTGGCAAAGTCCGGCCGTGTGTACGTGGCATAAGTCTTCCGAAGTCTTACACTAGTTTAATTGCCTTTCTAAGGGATTAGCAAAACAAGAAGGGAAAAAAAATTGCGCTGCAGTTCTAATCTGTACCAAAAATACAAACAAAATAAAGGTTAAAAATAGAAAACCGCGCTCCCCCCAAAATTGTCAAAGCAAGTGATACATGCACTCTATAGCGTTATCACCTTGTATTTTTGTCCGTACGGTTGGGGAAGACAAGTTTGTGGGGGTATGCGTACGGCCGGCGCTACCCACTTAAAAGCCTGATCTTTTCGCATGTTTGTAAGTGCAATTTTATACTTTTTTATTTCATATTAAAAGTGAGATTTTACACTATTGTAGCAATTTTCTTTTTATGGTGGAATATCGGTCAATGCAATTTGATGGCTGGGGAACTGCTTTGTAACTGTGTCGCAGTGGATGGATACATAAGAAACCACTAATGGCATTGGAAGATTGAGATGTTTGAATAGCCTCTATTGCTTACATATGCTATTGACGACCCCCTGGGTCCAAAGTATCTGGTAAGGAGCCATCTTTTACTTAGGTGGTGGTGAAGTTATACTCAGATCACAACATAAACAAGAATATGGAGTGAAATGTTTCATCATCTGGTTGCCAGTCACATTTCTGTCACGTGGTGTATATAATTTTTGGACTTTTTACAGATGGACTGTTTTGAGGACTATCATATATGAAATTGTTCTTTTACAGGTTCACTGATATTTTTTGTCCTTAACCTTTTGAGTCACTTCATTTATTATTATTATTAGCACGATTGATATAGGCACGTTAATTTTAGTAGGTCACTGAAATTTAATTTGTTACAATGTTTAGTGGATATAATTTTCAATATATTGGCTCCATTTAGTATGAATTGAGACTATATGTCATAAGCCCCCTTTTGGATAATATAGATTTAAAAGGGTGGGGTCTATATAGTGCATGCATCACTTGTTTTGACAATTTTGGGGGGAGCGCGGTTTTCTATTTTGAATTTCTAAGGGATTGACCAGTGTCCCCCAGAAAAAGAAAAACATCGCCCGCATATAATGTAATTCTTTCTCTCCCATCTTCCTTTGGAACCATTTTATCTCTGTGCTTGACCTTATTGCAATTTCCAATGGCTCCATTGCAAGTGCAAAAGGCAGAGGTGACAACAGGCACCCCTGTCTTGTCCCCCTACTCATTTGTATTTTTACCGAGCATTCATTATTAATTCTTACTTTGGCACTTGGGTTTTTGTACATAATTTTTATCCATCCGGTAAAAGAAGGACCAAACTCAAATCTCACCAGCACACACCATATATTCCCACTTCCTGGTCATATCTAAGGACAACATGGCTCTCAATCCCATATTATCTGATGGGGTCTGGATATTCAGGAATGCCCTTCTGATATTCATGCTGGTAGATCTACCAGCAATAAATCCTGTTTGATCTGGGTGTATGAGTTTTGTAACAATTTTATTCAACCTGATAATACCCTGGCTAGTATTTTAACATCCGAGCATAACAGGGATATCGGTCTATATGAGGCTACATCTAATGGATCCCTCCCCTCTTTATGTATCGCTATAATAATTGCCTCTAACATCGAAATGGTTCGTTTCCAAAATATTGCTGCTCCCCCCAGGGTCTTAAGCAGCTCTGGAAGTAATAGTTCCCCGTAATATTTATATGTCTCCACCGGGAGACCATCTGGTCCCAGGGATCCTGGCCACTACTTGTTGTAGTTCCCTCAGAGGTATTGGGGCTCCAGATCTTCTCTATCCTCTTGGATAATAGTTGGTATCTCCACACTCTAAAAATGTACCTATTTCTCCTTCCTCACCCACCCCCTGGGATCGATAGAGTTCTTTATAGTAGGCCCTGAATATATCCACTATCTTTATCCCAAGGGAAGACATCCCTCCATTTGTAGTCCTAATTGTGGATATAGCAGAAGGAGGGGAGTTAACGTTCACTAAATGGGCCAACATTCGTCCTACACCTTCCCCCTCTCCGAAGGAATGTTGCCTCTGAAACAAACAATCGCCTATTCTCTTCCTTTCTTATAATTGCTATTCTATATCCCTGCTGCTTATTTAACCATATTTTCTGATTCTCTGGGGTTGGATCTTTTACATTATTAAGTTATTTTCCACTTCTAGCGCTTCCTTCCTAACACTTTCCTCCAGGCGTCTAGATTTTTGCTTGGTTTTTACCACCTGCTGGTTTAAAATGCCTCTAAGAAATGCCTTGAGGGCAAATCACACTAACTGGCGCTATGCCAACATTGAACTCTATAAATTCTTAAATTAGTGGCACTGTGACATTGAGCGGACAGATCGGACACTTTTGACACTTTTTTGGGACCACCGACATCTATACAGCGATCAGAGCTAAAAATAGCCACTGATTACTATATAAATGTCACTGGCAGGGAAGGGGTTAACCATAGCTCCCAACTGTCCCTAATTTGGGGGGACTGTCCCAGATTTGGAACAATGTCCCTCTGACCCTCATTCCTCCTCATTTGTCCCTCATTTTGGTCTGATTTATATAGATGTATATAAAATGCACTTTTTATATATCTAATATCGAATAATATAAAATAATTTATCTAATAATTATGCCTTTGCCTTTCAGGTGTAGCGGATGACATTTGGGATCAAATGTCACACGCATTGTAAATTTAGTTTTTGGTCTCAGGACAATAAAGGTTCTGAGGGTTAATTATGTAGGTAGGCCTTAACACCAGTCTGGCCAGGCTATGTTTGAATGTTCTGCCTGTCATGTGAACGGTTAGGTGCACATGACAGGCCAGAACCAAGTCTGATTGGATGTTTGGGTATCGTCCCTCTCGGAGCTAATCAGCGGGAGTGCCGGGCCCGCTGAGGAGTCTGGGAGGGGGTACTTAAGCGGGTGTGGGTCACGTGTTCAGGGTTCTGGAGTTGTTTGTCAGACCCGTGTGGTCTGTTCTGGTTCCAGGACCGGGGTAGCATGTGAGGGGTCCCGGTCACGGGGTGTTCAACACCCCGCAACATGTTCCTGTCAGTGGCCCCTGATAGACCTGTCTGGTCTGGGGTAGGGATCCGTCTGCTCCTGAGTCTTGGAACTGGCTGGTCCGAGGTGTAGTAACTGAGGGAGAATTCAAGGTGTCCGGGTGTGTTCTCGGCTTGGAGGGACACCACAACTCGTGGAAGTGACCGGGGCAGGACTCTTTGGAGGAGGGCCGGCAAGTGGCATCCAGAGAAGTGCCTGGTTACTGAGTTGGGAAGGACATTGATGAATTCACACTTTTCCAGTACCATTGAGGAAACGGAAAACGTTCCAGGTACGGTGGAAAAAGGTTCCTGTTTACCCTCAGTTGATTGTTCAAGTTTTGAGTCAACGTGCTGACTGCCATGATCTCTGGCTAGAGATCTGTTCAGCCTTGAAGTACCCAGCTGCGAGTGGCTACTCTCTGGGTGGAAATAGAGACTTTGCTAAACCTGCAGTTCAAGGTGCCTGAGTTCTTCACCCGTGCCCTCTGTTCCCCAAGAGACTGTGTTTGTGAAGGTTCTACTGCAAAATAAACTTTTTTAAAAGGAATTCATCTGTGTCAATGTACAAGTCGTTGGGTATCAACCCTGGGAAGCCCTAGACGCGAAGGAGCAGGCCAAGAGAAGGTAACCGGTAACCCCATAAACTCAAGGCTGCCCTGCAATGGGTTGTGGCCGTTACACAGGTTTTTATTTATTTTATTTTTTGCGGGTATACAACCGCTTTAAAGTTCTTCAGCAATAAATATAAAAAAAAAAGACATCCCCTAGACTGCGCCTGAATTGTTGGTGTGAGTGGGACTATACTTGTGTGACTTGTAGCCTCTGTGCTATACTGGGAGACCTGGGTATATTCTCAGCGGCTCCTTCGGGGTAAGCACTACATACGTGTTTTGCAGTGAAACATTTTGAACTTTTTATTTTTGAGTATCAGACTATGTAAGCACATGGGGTTACACGTAAGTGTTCTTAACCTGAATCAATAAATGTTTTATGGGAACACTATGTCTGTTTGTTCAATCTTGCCCTGCGGAGAGAGCTGCATTTATTGTTTACTGTGTAGGAGTGAATTTGGATCCAGGTGGAAATGAGTGATCATAATTGGAGCTCTGAAATGCTGACGAGGCTGATATTGACCTCCTATGACCTAGAGGTCCAAGATCTATGAATCTCTGATGACCTTTATGGGACACTGGTTGTCTGAAGTGGTATACAGCACTGATTAAGGAAGAGATTGCACACAATTTGGATCTCGCTGCATATGGGAACACAATGGGAGCACATCAAGGAGAAGTAAAACTAAGGAGGAGATGTGCCCTATGCTCCCCAGTAGGGATGAGCTCAGGCGTGTTCGCATTGAACACGTGCTGAGCCTGCCAGGAAGTCGGTGCAGCACTGCGCTAATCACAGGCAGTGAGACCTTGGCCCGATGTGTGGCTGCAGAGATTGGACAATATCTCCCTGCCTGCGATTAGCGCAGCGCTGCACCGACTTCCTGGCGGGCTCAGCACGTGTTCCATGCGAACACGCCTGAGCTCATCCCTACTCCTCAGCTGTGAGGCTCTAACTTAATAAATGGTCTTCAACTTCAAGGGCTCAGACTGTCCACTATTAGCTGTGAGGGGTTATAGACTGTTCAATACTAGCCCATACCCAAGGAGAAGATTGTCCTCTAGCTCTAGCTGCTATGTATTACACATTTTATAGTATATAGTCTATATTTATCCCATCCCCCCCTCCTGTTACAAATTCTTCAGCAATAAACCTCAAATCCTAGACTGATTATTGCATACCTCCCAACTTTGGAACTTGATGGAGGACACCTAGGTATGGAAAAGACAGCTGGAGCGAACCACAATGATAATGGGCATGGCTAAAATCTGCTGAATATCGAGGTGGCTTAAAAGGAGCATGGTTATATAGCAAGGTCCAGGACCTCCTTAAGTCTAATGAGAACCTTTAGAGCCAAAAACTTCTGACATCCTTCTGTATAAGGTGCGTAGTGGGTGTAGTATAAGGTATATTAACTGGGCACCAGGCACTTCTTGAATGCAAAGAGTTTTTTTTTCCCTTAACAGAACTTTGGGAGAGAGGGTTAGGGCCAGGACACCCTTAGGTAGTTTCAATGTTAATTGGCAGACTCTGAGACAGGTAGACAGTAGGGATGAGCTTCGTGTTCGAGTCGAACGTACGTTCGACTCGAACATTGGTCGTTCGGGCGTTCGCCGAATTCCAAACGTTTGGGCCGTTCGCGGCAAAATTCGTGTGGCCCACAATGCACTGCGATGGCGCAGTGCATTGCTGGCTCATGATTGGCCAAGCATGCACTGTGACCCCGCATGCTTGGCCAATCGCAGCGCCAGTAGCGCGGAGAGCCATGATTGGCCACAGGCGTCCTGCCTGTGGCCAATCATAGCTCAGGCTGTGTAGTGCACGCCCCACACTATATAAGGCCACCTTTGAGACGGCCTCGTGTAGTGTGTTGGCATCTGAAGCAGTGGGTGTTCTGTGTACCTTCAACACAGTTACACACCAATCGTTTTTGGCTGATTTCCTATCTTGCTCTTGTGTAGTGGTTATTGTCTGTGCCCTGACCGCAGTATACACCACTATATTCATCTCACCTATATAGCTAGTGATCTAGCTTTAATAATAGAGCTTGCAGTCAGTAGTGGCAGGAGATAGTGCGTGCTGTCTGCGTGCTCTGTACCCAGTACATACCGCTATAATCCACCTACATAGCTGTCAGTGTTCTCTATTTGAGCCCATTTGCCATCTGCAGGAGTTATTGGAAGTTGTGTGTGCTTCCAGCACAGCACAGTATACATCTGTATATACCCCTTTAACTCTGCTGTTTTCTGGTTATTGTCTGCGTGCCCTGACCGCAGTATACACCGTGATATTCACCTCACCTATATAGCTAGTGGTCCAGGAGATAGTGTGTGCTGTCTGCGTGCTCTGTACCCAGTACATACCGCTATTATCCACCTATATAGCTGTTCTCTATTTGGGCCCAATTGTCATCTGCAGGAGTTATTGGAAGTTGTGTGTGCTTCCAGCACAGCACAGTATACATCTGTATATACCCCTTTAACTCTGCTGTTTTCTGGTTATTGTCTGCGTGCCCTGACCGCAGTATACACCGTGGTATTCACCTCACCTATATAGCTAGTGGTCCATCTTTAATAATAGAGCTTGCAGTCAGTAGTGGCAGGAGATAGTGCGTGCTGTCTGCGTGCTCTGTACCCAGTACATACCGCTATAATCCACCTACATAGCTGTTCTCTATTTGAGCCCAATTGCCATCTGCAGGAGTTATTGGAAGTTGTGTGTGCTTCCAGCACAGCACAGTATACATTTGTATATACCCCTTTATCTCTGCTGTTCTATAAAAAAGGCATCTGCACGAGTTAGTGGGTGTTGTGTGCCTCCAGCACAATATAAACTACCCAACTACTGTTTTACCCAACTCCCTTCAGGCCATTACCATGTCTGGAAGGCCAGCAAGGAGAGGCAGACAGGCGCGAGCCGATAAAAGAGGGCAAGCAGGCTCTGTGTCTAGAGACAACAGTGCTGGTCGTGGACGCGGTGCATTGTCATCAGCACGTGGCCATGGGACATGCTTGTCCTTCTTTTCTGCAGCTGGACATGTTGAACCGCAACATGCCAACGACTTGGTAGAGTGGATGACCAAGCCCTCTTCATCCTCCTCATCCTCTCTCACCCAGTCTCAGGGTAGTAGCAAAGCAGCTGCCAACGCATCGTCTTCCCTCCTCTCAATGTCATCATCAGTGACTCCTTCCCTAGACCCACCACGTCCCCCTGAGGAGTCTCCTGAACTCTTTGAGCACAGTGTTGGGTACATGCTCCAGGAGGATGCCCAGTGTTTGGTGGGCTCTGATGATGACACTCAGCTAGAGGAAGGCAGTAGCGTGAGCGCAGAGAGAGGGGGTGCTCAAGATGGACAGCAATCTGGCAGTCATGTTCCACAAGCTGCAGCATACTGCCAGGTTTGCTACAGCGATGAAGAGGGAGGGGATGATGAGGGCACTGACTTCACGTGGGTGCCTGGAAGGAGGGAGGAGGAGGAGGAGGAGGAGGCACATGTCCAACGAGGCAGGATGCCCTCCGGGGGCCAGCTTAGGGGCAGCACACCGACTGAATCACACCGCAGAGCTCCGCCTGCGCAGAGCGCTTCCTCTGCGCGTTATTCTAAAAGTTCTTTGGTGTGGGCCTTTTTTGAGACGAGTGCATCAGATCGCACCGCTGCTATTTGCAACATATGTCTCAAGCGTATCTCACGTGGCCAAAACATCAGCCGCTTGGGCACCACATGCTTGACCAGACATATGTTGACCTGCCATGCAGCTCGTTGGCAAGCGTACCTCAAAGACCCACACCAAAGAACAAAGCGGACCTCTCCTTGCTCCTCATCAGCTGGCATCTCCAACCCCACTAGACCTTCAGTCCTCTCTGAAACCTGCTCTGAGAGGAATGAAGGTGTAGAATTAGGTGTGTCACAGCCAAGTGCTTCCGGGAACTCTGCTAGTGGTACATCCACATCCGATTATAGCAGGCAAATGTCCCTGCCCCAGCTGCTGGACCGGCGGAAGAAGTTTACTCCCAGCCATCCACATGCCCAGCGGTTGAATGCTAGCTTGGCTAAATTGCTAGCACTTCAACTGCTGCCTTTTCAGTTGGTAGACTCGGCCCCCTTCCGTGAGTTTGTACAATGTGCGGTTCCTCAGTGGCAGGTCCCCAAACGCCACTTTTTCTCATGGAAGGCGATTCCGGCTCTCTACCGGCATGTGGAAGGCAATGTCCTTGCCTCGCTGGACAGGGCGGTCAGCGGTAAGGTGCATATTACCGCTGACTCATGGTCCAGCAGGCATGGACAGGGACGTTACCTGTCTTTCACGGCCCATTGGGTCACTCTTCTGGCTGCTGGGAAGGATGCAGGACAAGGTGCAGTAGTGTTGGAGGTTGTTCCGCCACCACGCCTCCAAAATGCTACTATTGGTTGTGACACACCTCTCTCCTCCACCCCCTCCTCTTCTTCTTCCTCCATGGCCTCTTCCAGTGCTCTGTCCTCAGAACCAGCGGTGCTCCGTAGGCGTTGCAGGGGCTACGCAAGTACGCAGGCAAAACGATGCCATGCCGTGCTTGCGCTGGTTTGTTTGGGGGACAGGAGCCACACTGGGGCGGATGTTTTGTCAGCTCTGCAGGGGCAGGCCGAGAGGTGGTTGACGCCACGCCAGCTTAAGCCAGGAATGGTGGTTTGCGACAATAACACCAACCTCCTCTCCGCCCTCCGACAGGGACAACTGACCCATGTGCCCTGTGTAGCTCACGTCCTTAACCTGTTGGTGCAGCGGTTCTTGGGCAGGTACCCCGGCTTACAGGATGTCCTGAAGCAGGCCAGGAGAGTCTGTGTGCATTTCCGCCGATCATTTAATGCCTGTGCTCGGCTGGCTGAGCTCCAAAAGGAGTTGAACCTGCCCAAGAACCGCCTTATATGTGACATGCCCACCAGATGGAACTCAACATTGGCCATGCTGCAGCGGCTGCACACGCAGCAGAGGGCCATCAATGAGTACCTGTGCGACTACGGCACCAGGACAGGGTCAGGGGAGCTTGGTTTTTTCTCACCACGCCAGTGGGGCATGATCAGGGATGCATGCACTGTCCTGTCACCGTTTGAGGAGGCCACAAGGATGGTGAGCAGTGACAGTGCATGCATCAGTGACACTGTACCTCTTGTCCACCTCTTGGAGCATACGCTGCGTGGAATAATGGACAGGGCACTTGAGGCAGAACAGAGGCAGGAAGAGGAGGACTTCCTTGCCTCTCAAGGCCCCCTTTATCCAGACAGTGTTCCTGCTGTGCCACCCATCACACAGGAAGAGGGTGAGGAGGAGGAAGAGGAGGAGGAGGATGATTGTGTCAGCATGGAGGTGGAGGCTGGCACTCAGCATCAGCATCAGCAGCAGCAGTCTTATAGGGATGATTTACAGTCCCAAGAAACACGTGGACTTGTACGTGGCTGGGAGGAGGTAGCTGCGGATCATGTTGTCCTTAGTGACCCAGAGGACTCCGGACCGAATGCCTCAGCTAACCTACGCTGCATGGCATCCCTGATCCTGCAAAGCCTGCGGAAGGATCCTCGTATTCTTCGGATCAAGGAGAGGGACCATTACTGGCTGGCCACTATCCTTGATCCACGGTACAAGGGTAAGGTTGCCGACCTTATCTTGCCATCGCAGAGGGAGCAGAGGATGAGACATCTCCGGGAGGCCTTGCAGAAAGCTCTGTGCAACGCGTTCCCAGAGACTGGGAGGTCACAAACTCCTGGTCCTGGACAACGTGTTGCTGAGGCATCAGTCAGAAGGAGCGGTGGAGAAGGTGGCCGTCTGACTGATGCTTTCAGACAATTTTTTAGTCCGCAGCCCCAAGGTATGATTGGTTCCAGCACCCATCGCCAGCGTCTAATTTACATGGTGCAGGAATACCTAGGGGCAAGGTCAGACTTGGACACCTTTCCCACTGAAAATCCTCTGGCTTACTGGGTCTTGAGGATGGATCACTGGCCAGAGCTTGCACAGTATGCAATTGAGCTACTGGCCTGTCCTGCATCCAGCGTTCTTTCGGAACGCACCTTCAGTGCTGCTGGTGGCTTCGTTACCGATCACAGGGTGCGCCTGTCCACCGAATCAGTTGATCGACTGACCTTCATCAAGATGAATCAGTCTTGGATCACCCACAGCTACCAAGCACCTGAAGCTGATGTAACCGAATAATTTTTTTTGAAATACCACATCCCTTCAAGACTGCCTATGCTGATGCTGAGTGACTGTCCTGTTATGTTGATTGTCTATCCTCTTCCTCCTCCGCTGATATGTTGGAAGAACATTTTTGGTTCTGGGTGATGCCAGCAGCCCAATTTTTCTGCCCCTGTTTAACAGGGGCGTTTAAGTACAATTTTTGATGCAATGCTTTGCAGCAGGGCTAATTCCTGCAATAAAACTAGAGTATATGGCAGAGGTTGCAGTGTGATGGCAGCAGTGCCTAAGGCCCAATTTTTCTGCCCCTGTTTAACAGGGGCGTTTAAGTACAATTTTTGATGCAATGCTTTGCAGCAGGGCTAATTCCTGCAATAAAACTAGAGTATATGGCAGAGGTTGCAGTGTGATGGCACCAGTGCCTAAGGCCCAATTTTTCTGCCCCTGTTTCACAGGGGCGTTTAAGTACAATTTTTGATGCAATGCTTTGCAGCAGGGCTAATTCCTGCAATAAAACTAGAGTATATGGCAGAGGTTGCAGTGTGATGGCACCAGTGCCTAAGGCCCAATTTTTCTGCCCCTGTTTAACAGGGGCGTTTAAGTACAATTTTTGATGCAATGCTTTGCAGCAGGGCTAATTCCTGCAAAAAAACTAGAGTATATGGCAGAGGTTGCAGTGTGATGGCACCAGTGCCTAAGGCCCAATTTTTCTGCCCCTGTTTAACAGGGACATGTAATTACAATTCTTGATATAATATTTCACAGGAGGGCCCCTTCCTGTGCCCACCCAGAGTAACGGTGAGGACTTATAGTGTTGTGGCACCAGCACCACAACCACCAAAGGTCAATTTTTCTACCACTGTTCAACAATGGCATGTAATTACAATTCTTGATATAATCGTTCACAGCAGGGCGCTCCAGCGCCCACCAAGAGTCACTTTGAGGGCTTACAATGTTGTGGCAAAACCAACACCTTGTTCCGCCATTTCTGCAGAGCATATAGGGCAGGCCCCTACTTTCAAACATCCAATTTACAAACATCTCCTACTTGCAAACGGAAGGAGACAACAGCAAGTGAGATGAAAAAAGATGAACGACAAAACAAATTATACAGGGGTGATAACCCTTCCCTATGTTTTCCAAAAAGCTTAAAAATAGTTTTTTTGACTGGAGCTACATTTTAAAAATGTACCAGTTGAAAATTACAAACAGATTCAACTTAACACAACAAACCTACACAGTCCCTGTCTTGTTTGCACCGCCTGTATACTGCTGTTCTGAGTATATAGGGCCTGGGGGCCACACGCATTTCCTTTTTTAATATGGGTACGGGGTTCCCCTTAATATGCGTACAAGACACAAATAGGCTGGTAATGGGCAGGGAGGGCTACCCATGCCATTTTTCTGAATGATTTTCAACCATATTGCAGGAACCAGATATAACATTAAAACCGCAAGCAGTTTTAAATGGTGTTATTTCCGTTTAATGTCATTTTGTGCAGGGACTGTTCTAAACACGGGAAACACGTGGCACTTCACAGGCATACTACAGACACCCCCCAGGCACCATATTTAAAGGAATATTTCATTTTTTTTTTTTCACTTTAATTGTCATTAACCACTTGCTTACTGGGCACTTAAACCCCCCTCAGTCCCAGACCAATTTTCAGCTTTCAGCGCTGATGCACTTTGAATGACAATTGCGCGGGCATACAACACTGTACCCAAATGAAATTTTTATCATTTTTTTCCCACAAATAGAGCTTTCTTTTGGTGGTATTTAGTTACAGCTCGGAGTTTTATTTTTTGCTAAACAAACAAAAAAAGATGCAAAAAAAAAAAAAAAAAAAATCATGTTTTAATAGTTTGTTATAAAATTTTGCAAACGGGTCATTTTTCTCCTTCATTGAAGTGCGCTGATTAGGCGGCACTGATAGGCTGCATTGGTGGGCACTGATGGGCTGCATTGGTGGGCACTGATAGGCTGCACTGGTGGGCACTGATAGGCATAGTTAAGGCGGCACTAATAGGCACAGATAAGGCGGCACCGATGGGCACAGATAAGGCGGCACTGATGGGCAAAGATGGGCACAGATAAGATGGCACGGATGGGTGGCACGGATAAGTGGCATGGATGGGTGGCACGGATGGGCACTGATAGGTACCACAGATAGATGGGACTGATGGGCACTGATAGGTGGCACTGATAGGTGGCTCTGATAGGTGGCACTGCTGGGCACTGATGGGCGGCACTGCTGGGCACTGATGGGCGGCACTGGGGTGCAGCACCTTTGAGGCAGATTTTGGGTGGCACTGTGGGTGGCACTGTGGGTGGCACTGTGGGCACTGCTGGGTGGCACTGTGGGCACTGCTGGGTGGCACTGTGGGCACTGCTGGGTGGCACTGTGGGCACTATGGGCACTGCTGGGTGGCACTGACAGGGGGGCACTTACTTTATTTCAGGATGGCACTGCGGGTGGCAGGTGGGCACTGGCAGGGGGCAGGTGTCCGCTTAAATTGCTGGCCGTGATCGGGACTGATGTCCCGAACACGGCCGCCGGCGATCGGCTTTTTTTTTTTCTCCTCGCGCTGTCAGCGCAAGGAGGAATACTAGCCGATTACCGGCTCCGTTTTATCACATGATCAGCTGTCATTGGCTGACAGCTGATCACGTGATAAGGGGTCGGGATCGACCCCTTACACGGATCGGTGATCAGGCGAGTCTCACGGACTCGCCGATCACAGAGCGCGCCGCGCGCGCCCCTCAGGGGGCGCGCAGGCCGCTCGTATCCGGGATGACGTCAATAGACGTAGTCCCGGAAATGTGGGTCCGCGCTATTGCCGTCATTTTGCTATAGCGCGGTACCCAAGTGGTTAAAATCAGTGTTGCCGCCAAAACGGCCGTTTTTAAAACTTTTTTTTGCATTGACCCATGTCCCCTGAGGCAGGAGTCAGGTCCCCAAACCCTTTTTAGGACAGTATCTTGCATATCAGCCGTTAAAATTAGCACTTTCCATTTCGAACGTTCGAGTCCCATAGACTTCAATGGGGTTCTAACGTTCGTTACGAACGCGGGGTCCGTTCGAAAGTTCTGGTGCGAACCGAACCGGGGGGTGTTCGGCTCATCCCTAGTAGACAGCCATGCAGGGAAAGGCATCCAGCAAGATGCCACATCTGCATGTGCAGGAATACTGTCTCCTATGGCAACAGTCTTGAACAGTTTCTAACACAAAGTGTAACAGTTGCTTCATTTCCACTAAAATCACTTCTTGTAGTTCTTCAGCCCCACTGAGCTCCCAGTCTCTCTCTCACTAGACTAGATGATTCACTGCCACTAAATCCCTTGAGCTCTTCCAATCTTCACTGTAGTATCTTCCTCAAGCGTCACCCCCACTTCTTTGCTGGGTCCCTAGCTTGGCACTCAAGATACTTCTCAAGCTTCACCAGCCTGCTTGGTCCCTGCATTGACACACAAGGCTGCTCTGCAAGCATCAATTCCACTGACTGGGTCCCTGGCTTCATACCCGTGAGAATACTGCTCCAGTACTCACTTCAGCTACGCACTGTGGTCCCTGGTAATAAGGTGGTTGGTCCCTTAGTTGGGGCAGCTTCCCCTCTACCTCCAACCACAAAAGGTTCTCTGGCCAGCAGACCCGTCACTTGTGGCTGGACTGGAAGCCGTAACCCCAATCCTGCACTGCTCTCTTGCTTCTGGATAGGCCCTCAGACAGTAAACATGCGAACAGGCAAAAAAATAGTTTGAACATGTGAACACCGTTAAAGTCTATGGGACACGAACATGAATAATCAAAACTGCTAATTTTAAAGACTTATATGCATGGTATTGTCATAAAAAGTGTTTGGGGGCCCGGGTCCTGCCCCAGGGGACATGTATCAATGCAAAATAAAAAGTTTTAAAATGGCCGTTTTTTTAGCAGCAGTGATTTCAATAATGCTTAAAGTGAAACAATAAAAGTGTAATATTCCTTTAAATTTCATACCTGGGGGTGTCTATAGTATGCCTGTAAAGGGGTGCATGTTTCCCATGTTTAGAACAGTCTGACAGCAATATGACATTTCTAAAGAAAAAAAAAAAAAAGACATTTAAAACTACTCGCGGTAGCCCCTCAAAGCACCTTGTTCCCATGTTGATGTGGAGAAGGGCCTCATCCCCACAACCCTTACCCAGTACCCTCTGCGGGCGGGGGGGGCTTATCGGCATCTGGAAGCCCCCTTTAACAAGGGGACCCCCAGATCCACCTGTGTGAATTGGTAATGGGGTACAAATGTACCCCTACCATTTCACAAAAAATTTACAAAAAGTTAAAAAAGACAAAAAAGAGAGTTTTTGACAAGTCCTTTATTAAATTCTTCTTCTTTGCGCTTCTTCTTTCATCTTCTTTCTTCTGGTCTTCCTTCTGTGTTTTTCTTATTCTTCTTCTTCTTCTTCCTCCACTGTTCTCGTATCTTGCTCCAGCTTCTTCTCTGTGCCGTCCGCACAATCCGCCTCTGTGGGAGTCTTCAGCAGTGGGACGCTCTGCTTTTTCTGACACTTCTTAAATAACGGAGTGCGGGGCCACTCCTCTGATGCACGGGGACTTCCCCATGGCTTTCTCTGTGATGTCAAAGGGGGCGGGGTCACTCGTTTACGTACCAGGCGCTATAGTAAATACCAAAATTAGCACTTGGCTAAAATGCGTTTTTGAGAATGAAAATCTGCGCTATTATTGTCTAATGCAAGTTTCAGCCATTGATTCTGATGGGACAATAAATAGATACTTTTTATGTTGAAACGAAATGTATCTTTCTCTGAAGTAAATGTTCCTTGCAACATTGTTGCTGCTTCTATTTTGTTTTTTCTCATCTATTTTGTTTTTAAGAATGCTAGAATGTGGAATGATTTGATAAAATATATTTTTCTCTGTCACTTTCACTTGTTACTCTCCATCTCACAACAATCTTTACCCAAACTGACTCAGGTGTCTTTACAATCCACAAACAATACCATTGCTGACGCAAATTTAAAATGAGTCACAATTTTTTGTGCATTTCAAACTGTTCCCACATAGTTGGGAGAATGAAATTGTCCAAAATGTCTTGGTATGATAATGCCTTAAGAGTTCCCTTCACTGGAACTAAGGGGCCAAGCCCAACCCCAACCCCTGAAAAACAACCTCACACTATAATCCCCCTCCACCAAATGATTTGGACCAGTGCACAAAGCAAGCTCCATAAAGACATGGATGAGCGAGTTTGGGGTGGAGTAACTTGACTGGCCTGGACAGAGACCTGACCTCAACGCAACAGAACACCTTGGGGATGAATTAGAGTGGAGACTGTAAGCCAGGCCTTCTCGTCCAAGATCAGTGCCTGACCTCACAAATGCACTTGGAAGAATGGTCAAACATTCCCATAGACACACTCCTAAAACTTGTGGACAGCCTTCCCAGAAGAGTTGAAGCTGTTGTAGCTGCAAAGGGTGGGCTAACTCAATATTGATCCCTATGGACTAAGACTGGAATGCCATTAAAGTTCATGTGCATTTCAAGGCAGGCGTCCCAATACTTAGGCCAATATATTGTATATTGCTTGTGACACTGAGTATGGCTATGGACTTTGGGCTGGTTCACACCACAGAGATGCAGACACCATGTGTGAGGCTGCCCGCTGGCTTAGTGGGTAGCAATTCTGTCTAGTAGTACTGTGGTTTCTGGTTCAATTCCCCAGCATGCTAATGCTTGTGCTGACATTTATATGTTCTCCCTGTGTGGGTTTTTCACTACAATCCAAAGACATTCTGGCATTTTATTTGGCTCCTGTCGAAACAGTCTCTAATTTAAGAAAGTTAATTTTGGACTTTAGATTGGAAGCTCATTACAGCCAGGGACTGATGTTAATGAGGGTTATTAATGAAAGGCAAATCCACTTTGCACTACAAGTGCAAAGTGCACTTGAAAATGCACTGAAAGTGCATTAGGAAGTGCAGTCACTGTAGATCTGAGGAGAAGATCTGAGATGAGGGGAAGCTCTGCTGATTTTATCATCCAATCATGTGCAAGCTAAAATGCTGTTTTTTATGGTCTCCCTCAGATCTACAGTGACTGCATTTTCAAATGCAGTTTGCACTTGTAGTGCAAAGTGGATTTGCCTTTCGTTTGCCTCACTGTTTGTTAGCACTAATCATGCCCAGGGACTTGGACATTTAAAATTGTAGGGTTTACACTGCACAGGTACATATGCTTAGAAAACTGTTGCTTTGTGGATGCAAATGCACTTCGATCTTTGGCCTATAGTTGGAGAGTTCATGCACATAACCAAGGGCTAACACAAATGCAAATAGTATTATGTGTTCCTGCACATCAGGTGCAATCACTTTAGACATACACAAAGAGACAGGTTGAAAGATACTGGTGGGCGTGTACTTCTATTGGGCGTGTGTCAGCGTACTAACAATACAACTTCTCTTATATAAAGTGCTGTAGTAGTGGGTCAGAATTTTTGCTGTGATGTGTGGGGAAGAAGGAAAGAGAGTGTGCTGATTGACAAATTCCCAACTAGGGTTGTTTGCTGAAATTCTTATGCATTTTTTCCATCAAAAGTGGCTTTTTGTGGCCATGCTGTCAATGTTTTACAGTAGGTGCTGCCGATATTGTGTCTCCAGCGTGATACTGTCACATTGGTTCCCAACGCCGAAAAAAACAGAATCCATACCAGACCCCTATCTGAGCACGCAGCCCGGCCGGTCATAAAAGGGGGAGGGGACGAGCAAGTGCACCCCTTTCTGAGCCGCACCAGGCCACGTGCCCTCAACATGTGGGGGTGGGTGCTTTGTGGAAGGGGGGCTCCCTGCAGCCCCCCACCCCAAAGCACCTTGTTCCCATGTTGATGAGGACAAGGGCCTCTTCCCGACAACCCTGGCCATTGGTTGTCGGGGTCTGCGGGCCTATTCCGGCCCCACACCCTATGTGAACTTCCTTCTTCCTTCTCCCTTAAGATTCATACCAAATACAGTGCCTAGTATTGGCGACAATCCAATTCGGATCCCGCACCAGTGTGAACCCGGCCTTAAGTGAGCTGGCTTGGCGCTGGCTCCCGCGACGGGGCTTGCAGGGAGTCAATCTCGCTGATAAAAGCGACAAGATTGACACAATATCGCGGTCACCTACTGTATGTATTGTTCCTGTCTGACTATGCAAACATGGTTTGGGAGCATGTGCTGACCTTCTACTCTTTGATCTCATTGCTTTATCATGTACACAGAAATGCAGCTTCCAGAGCCTTTGGGTCTGGTATGGACTTTAAGGGGAACCCTACACCAAAATGTAAAATAAAATTTATGTGGGGCCCCCCTAAAATCCATACCAGACCCTTATCCGAGCATGCAGCCTGGAGGTCAGGATAGGGGTGGACGAGCGAGCACACACCCCTTTTGAACCGTACCAGGCCACATGCCCCAAAGTACATTTTCCCCATATTGATGGAGACAAGGGCCTCCTCCCGACAACCCTGGTCGGTGGTTGTCAGTCTGTGGGCAGGCAGTTTATCAGAATCTGAAGCCCCCTTTAATAAGGGGGCTCCCAGATCCTGCCCCTCTATATGAATAGGTATGGGATACATTGTACCCCTACCCATTCACCAAAAAAAGCAGTGAAACGTAAAAAAAAATATATATATATATATATCAATAGTCGGTTTTTGACAAGTCCTTCATTGTAAAATAGCTCAGAGTTGTATTCTTCCCTGAACCATCTTTTCCAGACGCTGTCTCTCCCTACTCCATCTTCTCCCCGAGCTGTATTCTCCCAGAGCCATCTTTCCTGCCACCACCGTTTTCTCCATCTGCTGTGTTCTTCCACACAGCCGGTTACCCGTTAATAAAAAAAAAAAGCTGCTCTTCTTTTGCAGCTGTCTTCCTCTGATGTGTTATAACCTGCTGTGTGGCGTCTCTTACATAGCCATTGAGCGGACTCTCTGGGTGACATTATCGGATGGCCACAGAAGACCGCCACAGAAGAAGATCGGCTTTTTTTTATTAGTGGGTAACTGGCCGCACAGGAAAAGATGGCGGTGGCAGGAGAGACAGCTTGGGGAGAAGAAACATCAAATACTAGTAAATGTATTTTCTATGTATGGTTGTGCTATGCCCATTAGGCTAGTGGTCAGCACGTCTGCCTTGAAAACAAATCAGGCTTTGAAGGACTCATCGGTTCAAATCTCACAGAGAGATACTAAAAGATTGAATTGGTGAAAAAAAGGCAAATGCCAATTAGCCAAAGCAGCATATGCTGAAAATAGGTGAATGCCAATTAGCCTATGCACTTTAATTTGGCTGATTGTATTATATTAACTCTTCAAATGCATGCAATGATATGTAAGTATTTAATACTATTATGCTGTGAAATGCCAAACACCACACACTGGGTAACGGGCCGATTACATTTCTTTGTTTATTTTAATTTGTACACTGAAAAAAGAAACACTGCTGGTGGATGGTAGGTTGGCTGGTATTTGAACTTGTACCATGAGTGCTGTGGAGACATCTGAGTAGACCACTAAGCCATTGTGCCAAGTACGAGACCTGCATAATAGTGTATGATGATTAAAGAATAAATATAAATAATTACTGCTTTATAGTCCCCTAAATTAAAAAATTAAAAACAACAAATAGGTAACCTAAATGTTTAATACATGTAACTTTACAGAATAGCAGACATTACTATATAATAATCATTCATAACTGCATTCGTTAGCAAAAGAAGGGAAAAAAATAGGAATACTAATTGCAATATACATCAATAGATGCACACAAGGTAGAGCACATCTCACATAAAAATGTTTCTTTCACATACATGGATAATGGTTACAGTGCAGTGCTATATAACAACTTAGTAGGAATTGGCATTTGCATATACGCGGAAGTGCTAATTAGCGCAGTTTTAGCATTTACCAAGGTATGTTCACTGCTAATAGCGCTAGGACCTCTAGGTCATAGGAGGTTAATATCAGCCTCATAAGCTCTCTAGAGCTCAGATTACGATCACTAATTTCCACCTGGCACCAAACCAATAGCTCCACAGTAAACAATGAACACAGCTCTGTCCTCAGGGCAATATTAAACAAACAGACAGTGTTCTTAGCCATAAAATGGTTCATAAAAAAAACTAAAAACTCATCATCAGGATAAGAACAGTTACATTTTTTATTTGCATTCATGTGTATTCACAAATAAAAAGGTCCAAAATGTTTCTCTGTAAAACACACTTAAATCTTCAATGTGTAATCATGTGTTTCCATACACAGTGAGATCCAAATCTTACGTAAATCTTGGGCAAATTCCTACTTAATCAGCGCTTCAACACCCAGTGTCAAATCAAGCTCAGCAGAGATGTTGAAACTCTAAGGCCGCGTACACACGCGGGGACTGTTCGCCCAACTTTGTCCGTCAAACAGTTTCGGCAAACAGTCCGCTCAAAATTAGCATGGACGGACATGGCCACACACGACGGACGAACAGTTTGCTGAAACCGTGCGCGATGACGTGAACGGCACGTACGACGGGACGAAAAATACGACGTCCTATACACTGCATTATAACTTTCGGCGTGAAAATCCTTTCTGAGCATGCGCGCAACTTTGTTTGACGAACAAGCCTACACACGCGGGGACTGTCCGCTGAAACAAGGTTTCAGCGGACAGTTTTTCGGAATTTCCGAAAAACCTTGTTCAGCGGACTGTTCGCTGAAACTGTCCGCTGAAAGCCCACACACGAGCGGACTGTCCGCTGAAACTTGGTTTCAGCGGACAGTTTCAGCGAACAGTCCTCGCGTGTGTACGCGGCCTAATTCCCCGTAGATTGAAATCCATTGAATTTTTTCTGATGGATGTTGGCTCAAACTTGTCTTGCATACACATGGTCACACAAAGTTGTCAGAATTTCCGATCATCAAGAACGCGGTGAGCGGGTAAATGGAATCGCCATTTATTTATAAACAATTTTGTCATGATTATCAAAAACATGTATTCTGATTAAGCAAGTGTATTTGTTTCAAATACACAGGATGTGTTTTAAAAGCTGTCTTGATAGTGTCTAAATGCCAATCACACCTCCAGCTGTGAATGGCATTTTCCCAGAGAATCTGGAAGTGACACCTAGGTGCGAAGTGACCATCCCTTTGTGAATATAAATACAATTACAACTTGATTAGACCTTCAAAGAGACGCACAAGACTCCCCCCCCCCCCCCTTTTTAGAATGTATAAATGTAGTCAGATGCCTAGCTTGTGTCAGAACAACATATTTGAATGTATACCATGCACTGTACAAAGTTTGTTCTCCATGCTTGTGGATAGCTACATGCCTGTATATTAAATACATCTTTTATAATGTGGTTCAGCAGTCAACATGTTATTGGAATCCCCTAACTTCTGGGGGTTCCCTAGCAATTGGTCCTTCGAATGCCGGAAAAGAAACTCTACAGACATCACAAAGAAATGGAGCAGCACAAGCTGGGAATTCACTTCTGCTGGTAAAGGTAAGCTAATTTTTTGCTTACTGCGACTTCACCTTGTGCTGTGCCTATTTCTGTAAGTTGGTGTCATGTAGAAGTACTCTTTCCAAGAACCTTGACTGTTGAATTTTGTTATGTTTCTTTTTACTTTCCATACTATCTGTACTTATTACTGTCCTTGCAAGTGTGTGTTCTGTGTGAATGACTTGCCCTATTTCAGGTGCAATGTGTGCTTAGCTAGGATTTTTGCATTTCCTGCGTCTGGGTGACCAGCCAGGTCAAGAATCGGGTCTTCGGACTCAAGGGATCATTCATAGGCTGTGGCTGATAAGGTACTATGTGTGGTGAGGCCCTGGTTTATTGCTGAGGGTGACGGCCTGCTTAAAAAAACAGTGCTGCTTGAAACCATAGTACCAGTTTTGAATGAAATTCTATTTTTCGTTTCGCGTCTGCGTAGTTCTCCATAAAACTACACCATGAGCAGATGTACTATCTCTCCTATTCTGCACAGTGCCTATAAGCTGATGTGGAAGACTTTAGGAAGAAGAACTATCAGATTCTATACTCTAGAATTTTCTCCTATTGACATGTTTTTGTTACTGTACTGCCCCATTTGTTGGAATATGTGATGCTGTGTGTCCTGCATGAGTGGCTTGTCTAAAGGAGTGCTTGTTACATTTGTGAACTGTTTTAATCTGTCTGTGTGACCCTATTCAGTTGTGTGCCTATCATATGTGCTGCCATGTATCTTGCACATAAGTGGACTGTTTCCTTTTTAGAAAGGAGTGTGTTACATCTTCCTTCTTTTTTTTAGCAGCTTCTGTGACTAACACCCCCCCTCAGTTGTGTGCCTGTAGGTCTGTGTGACTGATTAGTACAGTGTATAGTCTGGTACATATCCTTGGCCAGGATTGGAGGCCAGATATACAGTTCCTGCTATTATTAAGTAAAATTGTGTCTGTGTGACCATTGGATTTAATAATAGATGAATTCTTGAGGAAGTCTCACCACCGTGTGAGATGGGGAATTGTACCACCGAGTACACCTCAGATTGGGGTCTGTGTGATCCCACAGCTTCTCCTGGATTGCCAAAGATTCACCTTGGGAACAGGAGTGGCTGAGTCCCTCAAGGAATGGAACAAAAGCACACAGGGGTGTTGTACCACTAAAAGGCTATAATAAAAAAAAAGAGAGGAAATGAAAGAAACTTATTGTCCTGCATAATATTTTTGTCTACAGGGTAAGTGTGAGAGTTATGTTTGTTGTATATATGTGTATGAGATCCATGGATTGTTATGTCATGTTAGTTGTATTAACATGCCCAAAGTTCTGTATCAGCAAAACAGTTGATTCAAACCACAACTTTACCTACATGGAGTTTGCGTGTTCTCCCTGTGCCTGCATGGGTTTCCTCCGGGTACTCCAGTCTCTTCCCATACTCCGGGGAAATGCTGGTAGGTTAATTGTATACTGTCTAAATTGTCCCTAGTGTATGTATGAATGTGAGTTAGGGACCTTAGGATTGTAAGCTCCTTGAGGTTAGGGACTGATGAATATGAAATAATAGTAACACAGTATGAATATGGATGGCATGATGATTTGTTTTGATGTTTGTGATGTATGTTTTAAAGTGACGGGACATTGCCACAAGGGCAATTCCAGGTAACAAGTCACTGAAACATTTAGAAGCAAGAAAAATATTTTGTCAGTAAAGTGTAAAAATTTATTAAAATTAGAGAGACTAAAATTTTTATTTCTAACTTAAAATCGTGAACAATTTGATCTATATAATTTGGGTAAATATTGACTTAAAATTGTAAAACCATGTGCACTGTGTATTTATTTTGCACTGTGGTAAATTTAATATGAAGAAAACAAACGTAAAAATATTATATTTGCTTATTCTAAAAGAAAAGGTAATCTATATACTGTGAGCTAAAAATCTTTAATTTAAATGCTTGCTGGGTGGCTAATAATGTGATCATTGAAGCCACACCCAATACATTTAAAAAAAAAAAAAAAAAAAATTGCTAAACATAATTAAAGTAAAATGTTAAAAAGAATAATGGCGTAAAGAAAGCCTTTTACATGTTAATTTTGACTGTTTGGTGGATTCTGGGGCGGTCAAAACGGTTCTAAAAGCAGAAAATATACCTTCTAGTATACTGAGAGGAAAAATAATGAATTGAATTGGACTGGGAGGAGTTCCATGCCCACTTCAAGAAACCAAACCTGTTAAACTGAAATTAGGAAACCAAACAGAGATCATTACTAGTCTCTTAGTGTCCTCATCTACTCCTGAGAATCTTCTAGGGTCGGATGTGTTGTCACAAATACAGGCCTGCATTCAGTATACACCTGATGGAATTAAAGTAACAACCCCCCCTATCTGATGAGGTGTTAAATCAAGCTTCTGCTGCCATACTACTAGCTAAATGTGTAGAGACAGCTGACATTCCTGGCTTGAGTCAAGTACCTGAAACTCTATGGGCAATTGACAGGTATGATGTTGGATTGTTGAATGTGACACCTGTACATGTCAAACTAAAGGAAGGAGCTCACCTTCCACGTAAGCCCCAGTATCCCCTGAATCCATAACAGATAGAAGGGATAAAATTACAACTTGACCGATATCTGGAAAATGATGTAGTTGCCAAATGTACTTCACCTGCAAATACTCCTCTATTTCCAGTTTAAAAAAAAAAAAAAAAAGGGTGAACCAGGACAACCAACTGTATACCGGTTGGTACATGATTTGTTATTGATTTGGCTAATGCATATTTTTCTGTTCCTATTACCATAGAGTGTCAGCATTATTTTGCATTTACTATGGCCGGGTAGCAGTATACCTGGAAGAGGCACCCTCTGGGTATGATCCAAACTCAGACCCAGGAGCTCATACTCTAAACCCAGGAGATTGGGTGGTGGTAAAGAAACACGTACGAAAAGGGCTTGAACCCAGGTACGAGGGCCCATTTCAGATGCAACTAATGACACACACAGCAGTGAAACTCTAATCCAAAGACTCCTGGATACACACTAGCCATTGCAAAAAGGTCACAGAACCTGCAGAATGAAGGTGGTATTACTCTCATGTTGTTTTTACAACACTAATCTCTGCTTTACATGTTGATCAAAATCATTATTTCTCCTTACTTAATGTAACTGCCTTTATGCTAAACAAGACCAACTGTTGGATTTGTGGGGCACAGCTAGAGCATGGTAAGCAAGGCTATCTGCTGACTACAACTCCATTTTACTGGGATAATGAGACTAGTGAGTTTAACATTAATATTAGAGATGTATGTAAAGCCAATTTTTCTATTGAACAGTATAGATTAACACTCCAATATCTAGGTAAAGGGAAATACTGCTATAGGAGAACAGACGAGAGTACCGGGGAGTAATACTACCATCACAGTTAGAGGTAAACAAAAAAAAAAACTATCGTAATTCCTGATAAAAATACTACTGTATATCAACTAGGGCATGGCAAAGGTCAATATAAATTGAAGAATTGTACTAACACACTATCTAACTGCCAGTGTGTGAAGATCAATCAAGAAGAAATAAATTACACTGTTAATTGGACTTGTATGAATGAGCCCATGGAGGCATGGATGGAAAATGGTAATGTCGAAGTAAACGTATATGATTGTCTTCAATGTCTGAATATAAGTGATAATCAGACTCAGAAAAATATTGTATTCCAGGCCCATTTAATGCTAAAATACTATGAGTGCACCATACTCCCCTTAAACGTATTCTTTATATGTGGAAATAATGCTTACCGATTTATCCCTAAATACTTTCAAGGCACCTGTTATTTAGGATATGTGCTTCCACAAGTAAGCTATTTTAAGCACCTCCCAACAGGAAGCTCCCAAAGGCACTCTAGAAAACATAGAGAAGTACCTGTCAGCAATCATCTCCTTAAAGGGACTGATGGAGTCTGGGAAGACGGATATGTACCAGACCATTTTGATATTAGTGAAGGTGATAGATTAGCAGCTATAATACTTCCCATGTATGGCCCAGCCAGAGCTATACAAATGATAAGGAGACTGGCACGAATAATGGAAAAAAATAGTGAATGAAACGACCAAAACTGTTATCCTCCTAAATGAAGAACAAAAACAGCTTCGGATAGTGGCCCTACAAAATAGAATGGCCCTCAATTACTTGTTAGCTGAACAAGGAGGAGTATGTGCATTAATTAATGACACTTGCTGTACGTATATACCTGACTATAGTATTAATATAACTGATCACATCAATAAGGTAAAAGAAGCGGTGGCAGCCTTAAGGAGAAGGTCTAAATCCATGCTTGATGGTATTTCTGATAGTATCAAGGGCTGGTTTAACAATCTTTTTGGTAATCTCGGTAAATGGCTTTCTGATATTCTGTATTCTATTGGAACTGTCCTCTTCTATGTCATGGGTTTCTTCCTGGAAATATATGTTTCTTATTATTGTCTTAAAATATGTATTACTAAATTCCTTAGATGTGCTACTAAACCAGCTTCTAATCCAAGGTTGGTGCCTTCCTCCTCATATCAGCACCTCCAGGATCCACATATGGGTAAGCCATACATGCCTTTAATAGTTACCAAAAGTGAATGTGATGTGGAATCACCACACGGGAACAGCGTAATGGAAACCGCTACACTGTCAATGGTCAGAGGCCCAAGTGTTTAACACAATTAGTGTGAAATATAATATTGCCTAAAGGTTAAATACCTCCTAATAATGTTTATTTACATGTTTGTGTGTATTAATGGTAATCTTTGTTTCCATAGACTGTTTTTGAAGAAGTTTTCCAATATGCTCAGTATGGTGATGTATAACTGTCGACAAAGAGGAACTAATAAAAAAAAAAAAAAAAAAAAAAATCTGTTTTTTTTGAGCTGCTCATTTTTAACCATGGTGAATAATAGTTTTTTTTTAAATAGTAATGGTATACCATACATAAAATCCACATGGTAACATTTAGTTTGACGTCAAACAATTTTTTTTGGGGTATTAGAAAAAGTGCACTGGTAAAATATCTAAGAAAGAAAATGTTAAATATCTCTAATGTTTGTTTTATTTTTAGGAGGAAAATATAATGTGTTTTGTTACTAAAATGTTGATGCTTATTCCTCAGATTAGTTCTATGTCCTGAGTTGATTTATTTAAGGTCTTCAGAACAGGAGACCACAGCCTTCAAAGACAATTCAACAATGGAAGTATTGTTCTAAAGTGTTTTTTTATTTTTCATATGTAAACATTTATGGGTTTCACTTTCCCCACTAGCTAAATATTGGTGCAGCCATCTGAGTCTATACTGCCCAGTTTCTTGTTCCTATTTACAGTATGAAGTGTTAAATCTTTTTTTGTTGTGTAATGATCTGACGTATATGAGTTTTGAAATTTTAAGAGTTTCAATGCCCTAGATCACAGGTGTCAAACAAGGCCCACGGGCTGAATCCGGCCCTCCAGGCCATTTCATGTGGCCCTCGCACCTCTCCTGCAGCTGCAGCAGAGCTCCAGCCCTCCTCTGGTCCTCCTTCAGACCCTGTACTTTCTGCTTTCGAGCAATGCATGCAGCTTCTTCCCAGCAGTAGCATAAGGAAAAGGGTTGCACTGTGATGTTAGGGAGATTGGGGAACTCAACTTCTTATGGTGGGGTGGCTCTTGACATCTAATGTAAGGGGAGGGGATGTGTTGGACATCTAATCGTACAGATACAACCGGCCCTTTTGAGGACAATCATAATGCTGATGGGGCCCACAATGAAATTGAGTTTGGCACCCCTGGCCTAGATAATTAAGCATCTCCTGTCTTAGACTACGTTTCCACTATAGTGACCCCCAAAGTCACGTAATTCAGAGACTCTGGAGTGTAACTTTGATTCATCTCCACAGTCTCTAGATCAGAGTCGCATCAAGGTAGCGCAAGAACCTTTTCAAAGTTTCTGCAACTTTAAGTCGCAATAGTGGGAACTGAGCCTTATATAGTTTTGTATATTATTTTATGATGAAAAGTTTTTATTAAGATTGAATTGAATAATTGCTGCTCTAGTTTAAACAACTATGATGACAAAAAAAAAAAAAAAAAAAGTAATGAATGTATTATTACTACATGTATGTCAGTATTACTACATTGAGTGTTAACATTACTTGGGTATTATTAAGATTTTGAATCAGACCTGTCACAGATCTTCTGCTTTTCTATAGATCTGTCCCCTCTATTCCCAAAGATCAGTAGGTATGCTGGCATTACATAGTAGGTGAGGTTGAGAAGTCCATTAAGTCCAACCTATGTGTGTGATGTATTACTATTGGCATGTAGTTCCAATGCTTTAACTTATAAGGTCTGCGGTTGAGATTAGACCTCCTGTTAATTGAATTAGCTACTTGCCCAGCCAGTACTGCATTTTCAAGCTGAAGCAGATTGCCTTAGGCTTTGAATAATAATGTCCCAAGCAAGTCTGCCTTTGTGTCTCCAAGTCTATTTTAAGCTAGTTTCCTGTTCGGTGACACCATGCAACTTCACATATAGATTCCTGTGTGACTGTTTGCATGGCTACTCATTGCTAGCCGTCTTATGTGTCTTTGTGTATCTGTCCCCAATGTCTGTGTGTGTGTCCAGGCACAAACCTGGGTGAGTAAGAGGGCCGCAACCGGGGAACTGTTTGCAGCACAACCCATCTCTACCATTAAGAGCTCTGGAGAAGACAAGGCAGTTCCTTAGACTCTGCGCCTCGGCCCTTTCAAGGGCCCTCACCATTTTTGCATGTGCGGACATGCTGTGTTCTCCCCAGATAGTACCATTAGGTATCCTTCCTGCCTTAGAACCCTTGTATATCAACTGTATCTTGTGAAACTGACTTCCTGTGAACCCTGAACCCCAGTACTGCACTATACCCCTGTCATTCTTGTAAATCCTGTATTCTGTGCTCTCTTGTCTACGTTCCTGTAGGATCACTGATCCAAGATGTATATGATAGCAGCCCCCCTCTGAGAAGCCTATTGTTCATGATAAATGTTTCATTGAATTCAGGATAGTCTAGATTAAATGACAGTTGAATAATATTTTATACTGAATGATAATGGTTTACGTTTTTCTTTTTTTCTAGATCGTATTTGCCTCTAGAACATAAATTTACTTCAGCAGTAAAAAAACTCAACGGCTTTATGGGCATTTTTGTTAATGATCAAATGTTGGACTAACAATCTGAGTGACGCCATCTTCATAAATTTCCTCCCTGATTTCGTGGCTTTATGACATCAGCCACAAACAGCATTCATGGAAAAAGAGTGCTTTCAAAAGCTTTGTAAATGTCTGAAGAACTTTGATACTTATCATGTCAGCTGTCTAAGAAGAAAATCAAAAACGCAAAAAGATCTGCACACCTACCGAAAGTTTCTTGTCATGTGGACTGCTATAGTCCTGAAGAAAAGAAGATTATGTATGAACATTGTATGCGTTCTTAAGGTGTTGCAGTGGAGTCTTATAGACTAGCTGTCAAAGTTACAGCGGAGGAATCAACTAAAGACCTGGCGTTCTTCATACATTGTTAGATCAACGTGTAATTTTTATTTTAGTCATTTTTTTGTATTTTTACATTTTTGTTTAGCCTTCAAAAAGCAAAATGAGGTTTTTCTGCAGAAGTAAATTGCGTACATAAATTAGGAGAAATGTAAACTAGAAAGATATATATTTCAACTAAGATTAGGCAGTTAGAGAGATGTTGGAGCGATTGATAGGAATTGTAGTTGTATCTGCTTTTATTTAAAATGCCATTTGTGTTAGGTTTTATATGTTTTATGAGACTTCGTTTTTTCCATCTTCCCCATTATCTTGACAATTAATATTCACATCTAGTTAGGCCCTACACAGCTTTAACTGTCACCAAAAGAATCTCTACACTGAATAGTCAAGAACCCAACTGTCCAGAACCACTATGTGAATTGTTTGGTTTAGTGCTGTTATCTTATGTTTTGTTAGTTATGTGGTCAATTTTTAATTTGACCAAAAGATGGGATTGAGCGGGTAAATGGAATCGCCATTTATTTATAAACAATTTTGTCATGATTATCAAAAACATGTATTCTGATTAAGCAAGTGTATTTGTTTCAAATACAGAGGATGTGTTTTAAAAGCTGTCTTGATAGTGTCTAAATGCCAATCACACCTCCAGCTGTGAATGGCATTTTCCCAGAGAATCTGGAAGTGACACCTAGGTGCGAAGTGACCATCCCTTTGTGAATATAAATACAATTACAACTTGATTAGACCTTCAAAGAGACGCACAAGACTCCCCCCCCCCCTTTTTAGAATGTATAAATGTAGTCAGATGCCTAGCTTGTGTCAGAACAACATATTTGAATGTATACCATGCACTGTACAAAGTTTGTTCTCCATGCTTGTGGATAGCTACATGCCTGTATATTAAATACATCTTTTATAATGTGGTTCAGCAGTCAACATGTTATTGGAATCCCCTAACTTCTGGGGGTTCCCTAGCAGCGGTGATGTACAACACGTACAACGGGACTATAAAAGTGAAGTTCAGAACCACGTGTGGCACCCTTTGGGCTCCTTCTGCTGATCTCATGTTTATCACGTGTTAATAGAAGTTTGAGAGACGATTCCTGCTTTTCAGACTTGTGCTTCAGATCCTTACTGCTCTTCAGTTTGTGCTTGTGGGTTTGTATCTGCTTTTCAGTGCATGTAGTCAGTTCACACGTGTTTGTCAGCCTGTGCTATTTATAGTACAGTATTTGATATTCAGTGCATTCTTGTCCGCGCCTTGCTGATTTTCAGTTCGTTCTTTCAGGCCTTGCTGTTTATCGGTGCTTTCTGTAAGCCCTTGTACACACGGTCGGAGATTCCGACGACCAAATCCGTCGGAGTTATTCCAATGGATTAATTCCGGACGAGGTCCGGAAGTGATGTTGCATACACATGGTCGGACCAAGTTGTCAGAATTTCCAGTTGCCAAGAACGCGGTGACGTAAGCCGCGTACAGCGGGACTAGAAAAGGGAAGTTCAGCACCACGTCCGGCACCCTTTGGGCTCCTTCTGCTGATCTCGTGTGTATCGCGTGTTAGTAGAAGTTTGGTGAGAGACGATTCACGCTTTTCAGATTAGTGATTCAGATCGCTACTGCTCTTCAGTTTCTGCTTGTCTTTGCGTATCTGATAATCAGTGCGTGCAGTCAGTAAGTATTTGTTTCTCATTGTGGACTATATCTTGGTATAGTACGCTTTGATTTGCATTTCTTATTGTCTGCTTGCTTCTGCTATTCAGTTCGTTTTTTCAGGCATTGCTGTTTATCGTTGCTTTCTGTTGTCCGTTCTGACCAGCCGACCATTTTGAAACCATGTTTCGTCTACGTACTCGTCGTAGAGTTTGTGCTGTGCAGGGGCTTTGTGTTGGGGTTCTTACTTTGACACAAGCCCGGTCCATGAACAGGGAGGGGAGGCGTTTGTGGACCAAGAATTGGTTGCGCCAGCGTGACCAGTTCTCGCACATGTCTTTGCTCCGTGAGATCCGGGAGAATAATCCTGATGATTTCAGGAATTATCTCTGGATGACGGACCCTGTTTTTCACCGTCTGCTTGCTTTGCTGACCCCTTATATCAGCAGGCAGGATACCTGCATGCGACAAGCCATCACTCCGGAGCAGAGGCTCATCGCCACGGTGCGCTACTTGGCGACTGGGAGAAGCCTTCAGGACCTCAAGTTCTCTACAGGCATCTCCCCCCAGGCTCTGGGGATCATTATTCCAGAGACCTGTTCTACCATCATTCAGGTCTTGCAGAAGGACTATATGAAGGTAAGTTTTATCCTTTAACATCACATTCTATGTATTTCATGATTACTAATGTCTTGCATTTCTTTCCTCATTCCCAATGATTACCATCATTGCAATATGCTCTAATTCATATGCTCTGTCACTAACTTCCCCACCATGCTCTTCTTGGCCCATAAAACTATAGTCTAGTCACTTACCAATGTCTTTTGTCAGCTCCATAGTATTGCTTTCCCCTAAACACCCCCTAAAATGTCTACAAATGTGATGTGTGTGCTTCAATTCATGCAGAGTGACATTTTTTTTTTTTTTGGTTGTGCCAAACTCATTAGGAACCCCCCTCCCCTCAACTGCTAGCTCAGCTGATAGCAATCCTCTATCTGCTGACTTTACCAAACCCAATACACACTATATCTACCTTTTTGATGCTCACATTTATGGATGAATTCACCAAAGCATGTAGTGCAAGGGCCTGCCTCAATACTTTCAAATGCTATATATTTTTTTCCCCCCTATTATTATCTTGATATGTAATAGCAGAATGTCAAAATGTGCTTCCATTTTGTTTTCTTTTTGGTATTATGACACTTATTACCTGTCTGGTGGGCTGCCAATAGTGTAAGTAAGGAGGGGCTTCCCAAAGTATCACACATTATTTAGGCATTCAGGTCTCAATCAAGTGGAGAGGGTTACCCCCCTCATTTTTTAGCAAGGGCCCATCATATGGGGGGGGTGGGGGAGGGTGATGACTCTGATAAGGGGACCTTATACTTTAGGCTTTAAATACTCAGTTCCCAAAATGTTATACTAATCTTGGCCAAAAATGCTGGTGTCTAATCTGCTTGAAATGTTGATTTTTTAAATTACACATTTTTGGTCTTGTTTCACTCCACAATGTCCTTCAACACCACAGGAATGGCTGACTGTGGCCTCCCACTTTGCCAGTCGTTGGGACTTTCCCAATTGTGGAGGTGCAATTGATGGGAAGCATGTCCGCATCGTCCCACCACCAAACTCGGGGTCGTACTATTTCAACTACAAGGGGTTTCATAGTATTGTGATTTTGGCGGTGGTGTCTGCAACCTATGAGTTTTTGTATGTGGGCGTGGGGCAAAATGGACGGATGTCGGATGGTGGAGTGTTCTCCTGGACAGAGTTCTGTTCTACAGAGTGGCAGTCTGGGCTTGCCACCCCAGAGGACAATCGGGAAGGACTCCCGTTCGTCTTCATCGCGGATGAGGCGTTTGCCCTGGCAAACCATCTGATGCGGCCTTTCCCGATGAGGACCCTCACCCCGAACCAGAGTATTTTTAATTTCCGTCTGTCCAGAGCCCAAAGAGTGGTGGAGAACACCTTTGGAATACTGGCCAGCCGGTTCCGCCTTTTTTTCACACCTATCCACATGGAGGAATACAAACTAAATCACATTGTGCTGGCCTGCTGTGTTCTTCACAATTTTCTAAAAAGACATTCTGCAAACTATGCGGTCTCAGTTGTCCAAGAAGCAGACTTGATGGAAAATGATAACCTCACGGGCCTTGAAGCTGCTCATCCTGGCTTGCCCCCCCAAAGCGCCCGTGAGGTTAGAACCCAATACATGGACTACTTTGTGGGTAGGGGGGCCATTGATATGCCAGACAATGTCTGAGCGGCATTTTAGGAATACATTTTTCTTTTAAAGTCCAAGATTTCTTTTTATTTACTGCTTGGCTTGGTTTTAGGTGTCTCCTAGGTAAATTTATGTTTTTTCTTGTTGTGCCTTTTTCACCAACAGTGCAAACCCAAGTTCTGAGCGAGATGAGGGGACAGTCTCTTCTTCAGATAAGCTTATTATGTTGTGGGTCTGCTACACGCACACCTTGTTTTTGGTAAGTAATGTATGTAGTGCATTACTGACCAAAATCGTGCTCATTTTCAGCACCATGGCCGGAAAATGGCATTATTGTCAAAATTAACATATCACTGTGTGTGTTTTTTTACTAAAGGCACTTCCACTATGCACTACAAGTGCACTGCAAAAGTACACCTGAAACTGCACTTGGAGTGCAAAGTGGAGTTAATTTTAGTAAATAACACCCATTCTCACCGAAAACAACAATTTTACTCCAAATTCATCTTTTGCACAATGAAAAAGGAAGCCACACATTGTTGATACGGTAATTTAACTTTTTAATCCAAGCACATTCACATGTGCATTTAGAAAAGGGTTTTACAACAAACCAACAAATTGTGTGTATCAAAAACAGTCTTTCAGGTAATTTTTTTTACACTTTGTGTTTTTGTGTAAACAGGCATGTATCAAAACGTAACATACAGAACACAGGAACTTACAAAGTTCAACTTTGAAAAGTGAAGACAATATCAGACATGAGTATGTACAAACTGGGCTGATATTGCCTTCATCACATGGGGTGTGACCCCTGAAAAATCCAAATTTGGAAGATGCACACAGTGTGTCAACATGTGCCATCTCCCATCATGGGGGATCAATGTACATGTTTTGGGGCTGCAACCCCTTCATCTCAGCCACTTTCCACAAAACACGTACATTGATCCCCCATGATGGGAGATAGCGCATGTTTACACACTCTGTGCATCTTCCAAATTTGGATTTTCAAAAAATACAAAAGTTGTGGTTTAAAATCCAAAAAATAAAACCCTAGCTAGTTTGGGCTGTTTCACACTCTCCCCAAAACATCAATGATGTTCTTCATTTTATTTTTAACATCATTGATGTTTTGCTGTATATTTTCTAAATCCTGATTGCACCCGATTATCTCCCCAATCAGGATCTGGGCACTTTACCTGGTAAAATGGGATTCTTCTTCCACATCACCTACAAAACAAAGCAAAAAAAACACACCATGTATTATAAATATGGTGACATACATTGATGAGCTTACCGGAAGCTGTGTTCTCCGACACTCACCTGTTGTGGTGACAATTTGTCCAACTTCAACGATCTCTCCTTCCTCCTCCTCCTCATCCTGCTCTTCTGGTTTCGGAATTTGGCCTTCTTTGGGAGGGGTGGGGTCACTGGTGTCCTCATACTTGCCAAGTCTTCTCTCCCCTATGAGAATGTAAAAAAAGAATAATTAGCACACAGAGGGCAGAAATAGGAATATGAAACATTGCTTGGAAGTGTTGTACAATTGTGTTTTTTGGCCGAGTTCCAAGATGAGAACATTATTGTGGACACTTTGTTAAGCTGGAATACTTACCTGCAGAACGATGTTTCTTACGAACGAATGAAACCATGAACTTGAAAGTGGCCATTTTAAAATGCACAACATGAAATCAAAGCATATGGAGCAGTATGCAAGCAAGAATAATCATATGAACAAACAACAACTACTTACTTTTTTCAAGAACACGCTTGATCCTTATATACTGCTCGTGCTCCCTCAGTTTCAGGTCTGACCAGCGTTTTCTCAGTTGATCCATGGGTCTGCGTACCCCAAAATTCTTATGAAGACTCTTCACAACTTTATTCATGATCTTGGCCTTTCTGATATTTGGGTTTGGATAAGGTCCATACTTCCCATCATAATCGGTCCTGTTCAATATGTCCACCATCTCCAACATCTCTCCAAAAGATATATTTGAGGCCTTAAATCTTCTCTTCCTGTATCGGGACGTTTCAGGCTCCGGGCTTTCCTCAACCTCCTCCTCGTTAGTGGAACTCTGATTGCGCACCTGCGTTCTCTCCGCCATGTGCTCTCCCCACTGTGCCAAAAGCGAAGGGATGGGGAATAGTCTACAAAGAACGTCAGGGGCGGGCAGAGTTTCACGCATGCGCACTGTAAAATTTTGAACTTGGTACGTCACTAGGCTATACTGCTTCTAGATTGAGGCCTGCATTAGTGGAGTTTAGCCTGACATTAGGGTTTGTCTTGTGTTGTGTCTTGCAGACATTATGGACGGGTTCAATGATCATAGCTTCCTCCCTCTGTTCATCGATAAATACAGAGAGATGCCCTGCGTGTGGCAACCAATACACCCTCAGTATAGTAACAGACAAAAGAGGCAGGCAGCAATGGACAAACTGGTTGAGTTTGTGAAGCCGGTGGTCCCCAGGGCAGACGTCAACTATTTAAAAAAGAAAAATCGGTGGCCTGAGGAGTACATATTTGATGGAGAGGACCAAGGTGCTGAAGTCCATGCAATCTGGAGCTTCAGCAGATGACGTTTATGTCCCCAGGCTGTGGTATTATAACAGGATGCAGTTTCCGTCAGACCAGGCTGAGGTCAGAGAATCACTCTCTACTCTTCCTTCCACACGTCCTATGCTACATTCCACCCCTGCTGAGTCTTCCGACGCCCAACCTGGGCCTTCCACTCAGGAAGAACTGGGGGAGCCCAGCTTGAGCCAGGTATAGTATTGTTATACATATTTTGGGAGTATAAATGAATGACATTAACTTGATTTTTGCTCGCTAATTGCCGAGTTTAGAAAGTGTTTCACATATCAATAGACAGTAGTGGCCAAAACCTTGGGGACAAGAAAGAAAAATGCTGGGCACAGAATGATAGTCTTTTCTATTGGTTAACAATTTGCAACAGTGTTGATGTGAAAATTGTGTGTGTTTGATGAACCAAAAACTAAAACTATGTCCCTTTTTCATACACAGGAAGACCTCAGCCAGGAGGAGGGTGTGTAATGCAGCAGCCAGGAGGTGGCTGTGGAAAGTAGCAGCCAGGAGGAGGTGGGGGTAAGCGGCAGCCAGGTGGTGGGCGGGCAGAGGAGCCTCACAGAATGCCAGGTTCCTCCCCTCTGCCTTCCACGCAAAAGGGCGAGAAAGGGGGGAATGTGGAGGAGTCGGCCCTGAGGCTGATTGGGGAGGCATCGGCGGCCCTCCAAGCCAAACCCACCTATCAAGAGGCCTTTGCCACCTTGGCTGCGGGCAAGCTTGAGAAAATGGAGGAGGGGCAACAGCTCTTGTGTGAGGAGGTAATTATACACACCCTCAACAAGGGTCTGTTGGGCCAAATGACACAAGCAACACACTTGTGTGATTTGGCCCATGCCCCTCCTCCTCCTCCTCCTTCTGCCACACCTCCAGCACCACAGCCACAGCCTAGAAGGAAGCGTGGAAGGAAGACCAGAGAGTGATGACCTGGGTTCAGTCTAGTCTGACAGAAGATGCAGCCTGTTGTAGTACCACAGCCTGGGAACATAGATGTCATCTGCTGCTTCCGGGTTTCTTGGACTTCAGGACCAGACTTCTCTCCCTCAGACATGTACTCCTCAGGCCACCAAGTTTTGCGTTTAAATAGTTGATGTGTGCCCTGGGGGCCAAAGGCTTCGCTAATCTCCCCAGTTTGTCCATTGCTGCCTCCCTCTTTATTTGTTACTGACACCTAAATAAAGGTTTTTTTTGTTTGAAGAAATACTTGCGTATGTGTTTTACTTCAAAAAGGCCAGTTTATTTGTGAGCAGGCAGGTACATTTCAAAAATACAAAGTGAAATGAATAACAAGGGACACCAACACTAAACAACCTCCTGTAGATTAAAAAAGAAAAAGAAAATATAAAAAATATAATAATGTTGTTGTGGTAAGTTTACACACAAAAACACACCCCAAAAAATGAAAAGATGAGCAAAATGACAAAAAAGGAGATGTTTATGAAAAAAAAAAATAATAATTATTCACACACAAAAAAATAAAAATAAGTAAAATTGTGTAGATGTGACGAAAAAAATAATTGTATTGCTGAAATGAGTAAAAAATAGTCAGGAAATATGTTCGGGAGAAGTGTGTGTGACTATGAGCATCAAAAGAAGTTCCTTCTTGCAGCATTGTAAAGAACAAGAGAATGCGCTTCATTAAATAATTTTTAACATTGCAGCATGACGAATGTGCTATATCGATTACAAGCGGTAGTTTTACCTGAGCGAGCGCTTCCGTGTCCGAATTTCATTGTGAGCATACGTGGCACCTTGTCCGTCGGAGTAGGCTACACATGATCGGAGTATGTCTGATTGGAGCACTTTGTCGGAAAATATTTCCGGCAAGTTGGAAAAGTTGGTCCGACGGATATTCCGACGGAAACAGTCCGATGCAGACCACACACAGTCGGAATATCCGACAAAACGCTCCGATCAGACACATTCCGACGGAATCTCCGATCGTGTGTACAAGGGCTAAGTCCGTTCTGACAAGTCGACCGCTTTGAAGACATGTTGCATGCAAGTACCCGTTGTAGAGTTTGTGCTGTGCAGGGGCTTGGTGTTGGGCTTTTAGCTTTGACACAAGCCCGGTCCATGAACAGGGCGAGGAAGAGTTCATGGAGCAAGAATTGGTTGCTCCACAGTGACCAATTCTCGCACATGCCTTTGCTTCGTGAGATCCAGGAGAAATATCCTGATGATTTCAGGAATTATCTCAGGATGACGCACCCCATTTTTCATTGTCTGTTGGCTTGATCAGCAGGCAGGATACCTGCATGTGGCAAGCCATCACTCCGGAGCAGAGGCTAGTTGCCACGTTGCGGTACTTGGCGACTAGGAGAAGCCTGCAGGACCTCAAGTGCTCCACAGGAATCTCTCCCCAGGCTTTGGGGATCATTATTGCAGAGACCTGTTCTAGCATAATTCAGGTCCTGCAGAAGGACTATATTAAGTTAAATTGTCTCCTTTAACACCACATTCTATGTATTTAATGTTTGCTAATGTCTTGTATTTCTTTCATCATTCCCTAATTACCATGAATGTAATATGAATATAAATATGAATATAAAGTTCCTTTTTTGTCCTTCATGCATATTTGCCTTTACTAACCTCCCCAGCGTGCTCTCCTGGGCCCATATACACTTACAGCCTAGTCCCTTAGCAATGTATTTTGTCAGCTCCATAGTTGTGCTTTCCCCTAAACACCCCCTAAAATGTGTACAAATGTTATGAGTGTCCTTAAATTCATGCAGAGTGCCAGAGGTTTTTTTTTTTGGTGTCCCAAACTCATTTAAAACCCTCCCTCCCCCCAACTGCTAAGTCAGCTGATAGCAATCCTCCATCTGCTGACTTTGCCAACCCATGCACACTATACCTACCTCTTTTGTGGTCATATTTATGGACAAATTCACCAAAGCATGTAGTAAAAGGGCCTGCCTGAATACTTTCAAATGGTACGGTTTGAAGTTTGTTTCTCATATAATTATCTTGATAAGAATGTAAAAAATGTGCTTTCATTTGTTCAGCTTGTATTTTTTTATTTTATTATTATGACACTTCTTATCTGTACAGGGGGCTGTCAATAGTGTAAGTTAACACACATAATTTATGAATTCAGCTCTCAATGAAGTGGAGAGGGTTACCTGTCCAAAACATCTCCCCCCCTCCCCTAATTGTTTGCAATGGGCCATCGGATGGGGTGAGGAATCTGATAACTGGACTTTATACTTTTGGCTCTAAATACCAATTTCAATAAATGCTATACTTACGTTGGCCTAAAATGTTTGTCTAATCTGCTTGCAATGTTGATGTGCAAAATTACAAAAAAAATTTCTTGTTTGACTCCACAGTTTCCTTCAACGCCACAGGAATGGCAGACTGTGGCCTCCCACTTTGCCACCCATTGGGACTTTCCCAATTGTGGAGGTGCAATTTATGGGAAAAACGTCCACATCATCCCACCCCCCAACTCAGGGTCGTATTATTATAATTACAAGGGGTATAATAGTATAGTGATGTTGGCAGTGGTGTCAGCTACTTACGAGTTCCTCTATGTGGACGTGGGAAAAAATGGCCGGATGTCGGAGTGATCGCCCAGATGGAGTTCTACTGGCGTCTCCAGAATGGCAGCTTGGGCTTGCCACCTCCAGAAGAGAATGTGGAAGGACTCCCCTTTGTCTTCGTCGCGGATGAAGTGTTTGCACTGGGGGACCATCTTATGCAGCCATTCCCTATGAGGACCCAGACCAGAGGGTTTTTAATTACCGGCTGGCCAGAGCCAGAAGAGTGGTGAAGAACACTTTTGAGATAATGGCCAGCCGGTTCAGCCTATTTTTTGACACACATGGCGGAATATAAATTGAATCATATAGTGTTTTCCTGCTGCATTTTGCACAATTTTCTCAGAAAAAAAACTCACCAAACTATGTGGCCTCAGTTGGGCCAGAGGCCAACTTAACAGAACTTTCCAACCTGACGGCACTTAAAGGTGGTCGTCCTGGCTTGCCCCCTCAAAATGCCCGCAAGGTCAGAAACAGATACACGGAGTACTTTACAGGTGGGGGGGGGGGAACATTGATATGCCAGACAATGTCTGAGAGACATTTTTTAAATACATTTATATTTGAAACTGCAATAATATTTGTTTTCATTTACTGCTTGGGTTTGTTTTAGCTGTCTCCTAGGTTTTTATTTAGAATTTTTTTGGGCTTTTTTTTTTCAACAGTGCAAACCAAATTTCTTTGAGACATGAGGTGACAGTCTCTTCTTCAGATAATATTATGTTGTGGGTCTGCTACACACACACACACACACACCTTGTTTTTTGTTGTTAATGTATGTAGGGCATTACTGCCAAAATTATTTCTCATTTTCAGCACCATGGCAGAAATGTGTGGATTTATGAAAATGACATAATTGGGGAAAATTAAAAAGCACTATGGGTATTATTTGCTAAAGGCAAATCCACTATGCACTACAAGTGCACTGAAAAAGTGCACTTGAAACTGCACTAGTAGTGCAAAGTGGATATCAGGTCACCTTGAGGTGAGGTGACAGATGCACACCGTAGGGATCAGAAGTGCACCGCAAGGTTGTGGACCCTACGGCTGACTGCTGCGGATGGGAGACAGGTCCCACCGGGGTTAGAGCGTAAGATTCCCTGGGCGCGGAGTCTAAGAGCCAGCAGGTATTCACCAGAGCCTCGAGTGGTGAGGATGGACTTGGCTGCAACTGGCTCCAGGTCGCGACCCCCAGGGTCCCCCAGCTCACACCCACAGTAGGCAACTGGAGAATAGGGATGGTGAGGGACAAAGCCAAGGTCGAGGCCACAAGCAGACAGGAATAGTCAGGGACACGCCAAAAGGTCAGGATCACAGGCAAACGGGGATAGTCAAAGACACGCCAAAGTCGGTAATGGAACAACAGAAGAGCACACGGCAGGTAACAGGAAGCTAAACACCACAAAGGAATACACAATGGTTGATCAGCCCTGTTGGCTTGCAGTGCACAGGTTAATATAAGGTTCCCTGATAGGGCCTGGGGTGGAGCCATGCTTAGAGGAGAGGTTATAAAATCCACCAGGTGGAAGTGGCTGGCCTCTTAGCCTGAACACATGAGGGGAGGTATGCAAACAGGAAGATCACTGCATAACCATGACAGTGGATTTGCCTTTAATAAATAACCCCCATTGTCACAGAAAACATCAACTTTACTACAAAAACTGCTTTTGAGCATTGAAAGAAGAACCCCCACATTGTTGATGATAATAAAACTTTTTTCTCAAAGCACATTCACATGTGTGTTTATAAAAGGGTTTTTCAACAAACCAACATATTTGGTGTATATAACATTTTTGGTAACATTAATATAACTAGCCATTTTTTATAAAACAGGCATTTATCAAAGCATAACATACACAACTCAGAAATTTCAACTCTGAAAAGTGAAGACAATATCAGACATGAGCCCACATGTCCAAACTGTGCTGATATTGCCTTCAGTAGATGGGGTGATGTGACCCCTGTAAAAGCCAAATTTGGAAGATGCACACAAATTGTGATTCAAACTGGGCATTTTCCCCCTGATCCCATGCCTAATGTCAACATGTGCTATCTCCCATCATGGAGGATCAATGTACGTGTTTTGTGCAACCCCTTCATTTCACTTTAGTAGCGAGGAAGGGGTTGCACCCACAAAACACGTACATTGATCCCCCATGATGGGAGATAGCACATGTTGACACACTGTGTGCATCTTCCAAATTTGGCTTTCAACAAAATTTAAAACTGGTTTGTAAAATCACAAATTGATGCTATCTAGTTTTGTGCGTTACAGATTCTCTCTAAAACATCAGTGATGTTCTTAATTTTTTGTTGAACATCATTGATGTTTTTCTTGAGATTTTCTAAGTCAGAATTGCATCCCATTATCTCCCCGGGGGCATCTGGGCACTTTTACTGGTAAAATGTGATTCTTCTTCCACAAAATTCACATCACCTAAAAATAAACAAAAAAACACACGATGGGGGCTATTTACGAAAGGCAAATCCACTTTGCACTGAAAGTGCACTTGGAAGTGCAGTTGCTCGAAATCTAAGGGGTAGATCTGTAATGAGTGGAAGCTCTGTTGAGTTTATCATTCAATCATGTGCAAGCTAAAATGCTGTTTTTTATATTCCTCGCATGTCCCCCTCGGATCTACGGCGACTTTACTTCCAAGTGCACTACAAGTGCACTTGCAGTGCAAAGTGGATTTTCCTTTAGTAAACCCCCCATGTATTATAAAAATGCAGGCATACATCTATTACCTGAAGCTGTGGTCTCAGACACTCACCTGTTGTGGTGGCAATTTTGCCAAATTCAACAACCTCTCCTCCCTCCTCCTCCTCTGCGTCTGGTGTTGGGATTACCCCTTCTTTGGGAGGTGTGAGGTCCCTGGTGTCCTCAGACATGAGAATGTAAAAAAGGAATACTTAGCACACCGATAGTTGAGAGCAGAAATGGGAATATGAAACATTGCTTGGAGGTGTCGTACAATTGTGTTTTTTGGCAGAGTTCAAAGCTGAAAAATAGGATTTTTATAACAGCTTAGCTGTAAAATCCTTTTCTTTGATGTACATCAGGGGACACAGAGCCATAGTAATAACTATGTGGGTTATATCGGCGTATCAGGTGCTGGACACTGGCAAGCCCGTGAAGGAGTGTACTTGCCCCATATAACCTCTCCTATTACTGGGTGTCCTCAGTTTTGTAGCCAAGCAATACAAGTGTATAAGAAGAAGAGAGGGAGGGACCTCTGTGTCCATTGACACTATTACTATGGCTCTGTGTCCCCTGATGTACATCAAAGAAAAGGATTTTACAGGTAAGCTGTTATAAAAATCCTATTTTCTTTTCTTACATTAGGGGACACAGAGCCATAGTAATAACTATGTGGTATGTCCCATAGCAATGGCAACTGAAGGGGGAGACAGAACAAGGAAACAGGAGGCCAGAGGACTCATACTGCAACCTGCAGTGTATGCTGTGCCCAAAGGCAATATCCTCATGACCTTTAATATTGATTTGATAAAATCGGATAAACATATGAACCGCAGACCAAGTCACGGCCTTACAGATCCTAGCCATAGAGGCCCGATGATGCACCATCCAAGAGGCACTAATTGCCCTAGAGGAGTGTGCTCTTAATATGAGAAGGAAGAATTTTCTTCTTTAATCTGAAGCTTGAATAATCACTTGACAAATCCATTTGGAAAATAGTGGATCTTGACGCTGCCTGTCCGTATCTTGGACCTTCTGGCAGAACAAACAAAACCTGTGTTTTGCGAACCCGAGTGGCCACCCTTAAATAGACTCTGATCTCTCTTACTACATCAAGAGAATGTAGTGCTCTCTCTTCCCCAGATTAAGGCTCTGGGGGAAAAGAAGGAAGAATAATATTTTGGTTTAAATGAAACCTGTTACCACTTTTGGTAAGAATTCAGGATGAGGACATAAAACCACCTCATCCCTATGCATGATGAAATATGGCTCTTACAAGACAAAGCAGTTAGTTCCGATACTCTTCTAGCAGAAGAAATAGTGTGGCGCTGAATATATATAGCAAAACCATACATAAAAGAATTATGTGATTGTGAAAAACAGAATGTGGATATACAAAAAATGCAACATGAAAACTGTGGGTACTAGAAAGTATTAATAACTAAATAGTTAGTCCCAGTGAACAAGTCCACATATATTAAGTGGTGCACAAATGTTGTGGTAGATATTCCTCAGGGGGAAATCAGGGAGTCCACAAATCAGGTGAAACCAGGAGTATCGACTTGTCTGAAGTAATTTAAAAAAATAGGTAAAATACTCTTACCAGAGAAGATGGACTCATCAGTGCTTGGGGTCCAAACATGGAACCAAATGATGGATTAAGGGTAGTCCGAATGGATGCTGGGGAGGCTTCAGATGTTATAAGACCATGGTGAGCGTCTCTCGAAGCGTCTCTCAAGATATCAGGATCAAATGTGTCGCATTTGGGGTTAACCTATGAACCACCTCCATCCCAACCATTGCCCTCAGGCCCAATCAGAGCCAGTGACTACGCACACACGCCACAAAATGAGGCCCAATATTCCAACTACCAAGGCAAAGGTCCCAAACCCAGAAATAGAGGCAGAGGTAGAGGCAACCATAATCGTGGCTGGAATAGATACTATGGTGATACCAATAGTGGTTACCAACATGAAGCCTCTCGGGAGACAACCAGACCATGGCGGGATGACAGATCCAACTATAGGAGGGACAACTATTCCCATAGTACCCCCATGCGTACATACAACCATTTTTTACCTCTTAGGGATGAGGGTTCATATGATTCTTATCGCGACCCTTACATGACCCATGGGGACGAACCGATTCCTAGGACTCCATACAATCATAATTACAATTACCCTGGACCATCACAACACCAGGATTTTCACAGGCCCACTCCCAACCATATAGGAAATACAAAACCAAACGAGGCTCTAGAGGGGGGCGGCGCATCCAACGGAAAAAGAAAGCGGACACAATAGGAATGGGTATTTTCAATCTCAGTATGGTGATCCTATCTGAGAGTGAAAAACGCATTCTCGATAAAGGCCTCAAATTTGTTCCACCTAGGAAGCTAAATAAATTTACTACCTTTATAGATGTGCAAGAATTTATTCGCAAACTCAACATTCAGAGACATTTTCTGTCTACACCCACTGGGAATAATATGACCTCTGATCGCAATTTGGATAGACATTTAGGATTGGCCAATCCTTTATTTAACCCTCCAGGTACTACCGTATAGCTCCCTCTTCTAATGTTTTTCGAAATCTTGTGTTGGATGATCTGGATAGGTTGCCCAACAAAAGATTGCACCAAGATCCAGCCATACAGACTGGTCTTAAATCCTATGTGAAAGAAAGGACCTTATTATCCGCCCCGCCGACAAGGGGGGTGGAATAGTAATATTGGATAAGGCACGATATATCCAAGAAATGAATAGGTTACTGGGTGATCGTACCACTTATAGCCCACTACCAGGAGACCCTACTTTTAAATACAAAAAAGCACTTATTCAAATTGTAAATTAAGGTTTTTCCCTCAATATACTTAACCACAAAGAGAAGGAATTTATGATCCCATTTGCACCCCGCATCCCTATCATATATCAATTACCTAAAATACACAAAGACTCAGTTAACCCACCGGGTCGCCCGATAGTTAGTGGCATTGACTCTGTCACCTCCCGAATCGGGAAATATATCGATTTTTACCTTCAACCCCTGGTGAGACGCATTCCATCCTACTTACAAGACACAGGTGACACGATTAGACTACTAGAGAGGGTCCAATACCATGACGACCTTATCTTAGTTACGGCTGACGTATCTGCCCTGTATACCTGCATTCCACAACATCTAGGCTTGAATGCAGTAGAGTCTTTCCTCTCAAGAGACTCCACGCTTTCTTTGATTCACAGAAATGTTGTTATGGAACTCTTACAGTTTGCTACCACACATAATTATTTCTGGTTCCAGGGCACTTTCTACTCACAGATCAAGGGAGTTGCCATGGGTGCCAAATATGCTCCCAGTCTGGCCAATCTTTTTATGGCCCAGTGGGAGGAGGATGTCGTCTATGCCCTAAACAGGCCTGAATTGGTCCTGTGGGCCAGATATATAGACGACATCCTCCTCCTATGGAAAGGGACTTGGCCATCTTTGGACGCATTCATGGCAACCCTCAATAATAGCGACCATGGTATCGTCTTGAACTTTGAGGCCCGTACTACTAATATGCACTTCCTGGACCTGGAGATCACTGTCATTCAGAAACGCCTTGAGCTTAAAACCTTCTTCAAACCTACCGATAGGAGCGGGTTTATCCCCGTGGACAGTTGCCATCACCATCAATGGCTAAAATCTGTTCCACGGGGCTAGTTCCTTCGGTTACGGCGTAACTGTACCAACGACAGTGACTTCATCTCCCAAGCCTATACCATCAGACAGAGATTTATCAATAAGGGATATAACCCATACGTTCTTGACGCGGATATAAAATCAGTGTTGCAAACTGATAGGTTGTCCCTTATCGAAAGGAAGCCCAAAACTAAAGAGAATGACACATTTAAATGGTCATTTTTTACTACTTTCTCAACTCAACAGAATGAAATAAAGAAAATTATCAATAGACATTGGAAAATATTATGTAGTGATAAAATCCTCAGAGGTGTAATCCCCGAGAGAGCAGGGGTGATTTATAGAGGAGCTCGCTCTATTCAGAGCGATATTTCTCCCAATGCGATCGATATTCCCAAACCTATTCAGTTCTTTCCACAAAGTAAAGGTTTTTTCCCTTGTAGAAAATGCAATGTTTGCATGCACAATGCGTTGGGCAAGCGGAAGAGTGATACTTTCACATCCACGGCCACGCAGCGTGTATACTCCATGAAGCATTTTACTACCTGTACAACTAGATTTATAGTCTATCTTATTACATGTCCATGTAAAAAGCAGTACGTTGGCCGTACCATCAGAAATTTTTCCATCAGAGTAAATGAACATCTTGCAAAAAATAAAAAAGGCTGTAACAAACACACAGTCCCTAGACATTTTTTGGAACAACATGATAGAGATCCAACAGGCACGCATTTCCAAATTATAGATAAATTTATTCCCAATTGGAGAGGCGATTCATGCTTGCGGGGTGTGTCGTGCCTCGAAACGTTCTGGATACACGAATTGAGGTGCTACTCCCCCCATGGCATGAACACGATTGGGATATCAATTGCTTTATTAATCAAGCATAAATCTGCCATTCTATATGGCTGAGTAACTCTTAATAGACATATTTGGACATTGTTTGACTGTTATTCTACGATGATTTCTGTGGTTTCTATGAAATATAGATCTAATAAGTCTCCCATTGTGCATGTAACAACGGATCATGGTTCCCTATGAAATCATTATGACTCTATTATAGACACACAGTACAATGATTGTTGATTCCTCATACTAGCAATAATCCGTGTTGACATGTATTTTGACCCGGATCATTGCTGTTTTGATCGCTTGCGTGCCTACCCAGATACAAAGATTATGGGATATGTGTGTTTCTGCACTTTATACAATTTTTCTTGCGTCTATTTTTTGCACATCATTATATCCCATATTTTTATATGTGGTGTTATCAAATTCTACATTTAATTTTTTGTTTTCCAAATTTTTTTTGTGCCCTCATATGCCAAATTCCTTTTCAATTTTGTATGGAGTGATGTGATACCCAAATATGACATTGAAGGAATTTTGAGTGGCATCTCTGGGGTACTTTTTGTGATCTGTCAATACTGTACACTATATGTTCAGTGTGCTATATCGTGGGTTATAATCGGTGCAGTTTATATCTGTGCCTATTAGCCCTGTGTACATATGATGCACAGCACATCTTCCTCCCGTCCAGATTTTTTTACATGGGGACACGGGCTACGGCCACGTCCCCTGGTAATGACGACTTCCGGTCAACGTCTGTGTGTATCACACACAGTGCTGCCATCGTTACAACGTGTCTGGAGGAAGAGATGGGGCGCGTCATGTGACCCGTGGCGCGTACGTCGCGGGCCTTGTGGCGCGGAATTACGAAATGCGCACATTATGCCCTGTCCGGGTGTCATGGCAATGTACTTCATATGCCATGGGATAGGACGAGGGCTTAGTGATGCACCGTCCGTGATGATGTGACTGTGTCACGTGATCCCGAACATAGTGCAGGGTCAGCACAGCGTCCTAGCGGTTGTCGTGGCAACCGGTAACCAGGACTTTTTAGTATATGGACGCCATATCATCTATTCAGTGACCAGTGCCTTTTGTGTGGATTTGTTTGATAAAACGAAGGCCATTCTTATAATGTGAGTACCTTATAGTTTTACAAACGGTCAGCCATCGAACGAGCGAACAAGCGACCACTGCCTTGTTGCTTGATCGGCCTATCTGAGAAACTGTTCGCCAACCTGGTTATGTGAGCACCTTACATTCACATAAACGATTTCCCATCATTACACGTTTTGTCACTCTGCTGTATAACCGTCTGGGTGCTGACCAAGTTATGTTTATTAGTCTTTCTAGGTACACACTAGATTGAATTATTAATACTAGATACATTAGCCAGTGGTTTGTGGTTTGTCTGTGATAAGTGGATATACATGGGGGATCTTTGATTATATTTCTTGAATGTTTCTATTGACATTTTGATAATTTATTTAGTTGGTTGAAAAATATAAGCGTTTGTATGCTGAATTGGCAAAGCTCATTGGTTGCTAAGTTTAGAGTGATCCACCCACCGTATAATTTCATTGGGCGGCCATTCCGCACACATTCTGCCTTTGATTACTGACTCCGCCCTTTTATAGGAGGGCCAGCTATGGGGTATTTTATAAATTGGATAGCAATGTGGAGGGTTCCAATATGCCCCTGGCACCCCACATTGCTTTTTATTTTAAATATTTCTTTTTTTGTGATCACGTCATAATTCTTGTTTATTTTTATGACTTTTTAAATAAAACCCAATGGTTACCCTCTGACCTGCACCATTTGGAGCTTTCTTTTTCCTTTATTTTTTGTGGAACTCCTTCCACATTTGGGGTCGGAACCCCAAATGCGACACATTTGATCCTGATATCTTGAGAGATGCTTCGAGAGACGCTCACCATGGTCTTATAACATCTGAAGCCTCCCCAGCATCCATTCGGACTACCCTTAATCCATCATTTGGTTCCATGTTTGGACCCCAAGCGCTGTTGACTCAACCATCGTAAGACAGATGAGTCCATCTTCTCTGGTAAGAGTATTTTACCTATTTTTTGAAATTACTTCAGACAAGTCGATACTCCTGGTTTCACCTGATTTGTGGACTCCCTGATTTCCCCGTGAGGAATATCTACCACAACATTTGTGCACCACTTAATATATGTGGAGTTGTTCACTGGGACTCACTATTTAGTTATTAATATTTTCTAGTACCCACAGTTTTCATGTTGCATTTTTTGTATATCCACATTCTGTTTTTCACAATCACATAATTCTTTTATGTATGGTTTTGCTATATATATTCAGCGCCACACTATTTGCTACGTTATATTCATTGAACTTTGTTTGTTTGAAGTGTTGGCAGCTGTTTTGAAGTTTTTTGGTGTTTGGTATAGCGCAGTGCTTTCCCCTTTAAATATAGCAGAAGAAATGGCAAGCAGAAAAGATTATCTTTCTTGTCAAAGAACCAAGGGAATCTCTGGTAAGGTTCAAACAGCTGATTTAACAAAGCAGATAAGACCAATTTTAAATCCTAAGGATTTAGAGGTGCCTTGATAGGGGAATAAACCGCATTACCCCCTAAATAAGCTACGCACCAAGAGTGGGAGGTCATAGGAAAGCAAGAGGCTATAGGAAAAGACATCGACAAGGCCTGGATCTGGCTCTTGATAGAAGTCAAGGCCAGCTTCATTTCAGAACCCATATGCAGGAATCAGGAATACTGCCTATTGACTTACTTCCTGGGGTGCTAACCCCCGGATCCACACCAAGAAACCTATGCCTTCCAGACTCTAAAGTAAGGGATTCTGGAAGCCAACTTCCTGGCATTAGTCAAAGTAGACACTACTGAATGAGATCACCCACGATCTTTTATATAGTGGGATTCAACAGTCAAACCTGTTAAACTCTTTGTCCGTAAAGGTAGGATGAAATGCCGGACCTTGTGCAAGAAGGTCTGGCTATAATTGCAGAGTCCAAAGAGCTCCTACTGCCATTTTTATGATCTTGATAAATTAAGATCTTCTGGGACCCGCTGGGGCCACCAGAATCACCTCCTTTTGTTCGTGCTTAATCCTGTGGAGAAGGTGCGGAAGTAGCAGAACTGGAAAAAATTTATAGATCAGTGAAAAACCGATCCCCTGGGAAGACTAATGCGTCTGTTCCGCCTGCTAGTGGACCTCTTGTTCGACCTAAAGTTGACGACCTCATTAATGAATCCGAACGTGAATAGGTCCATGTCCGGAGTACCCCATATGACATATTGCTAAAGAAGATGTCGGGGTGAAGAGATCATTCTCCCGGAAATAATTGTTGGCGTCTCAAGTAGTACGGCTGAAAAATAAAAATTGCCACTAGGCAAGGAGTGTTGTGTTCTGCCAAAGCTAGAACATTATTCACCTCTTTTTGGGCTGTACGACCTCTCGTGCCTCCCCTGGTGATCAATGTAAGCCACCGTTGTGGGCCTGTCAGACAGAATCTTGGCGGTCAGACTACGGGACTGTCCTGACAGGATTCAATGGCCAGATGTACTGCCTGAAACTTCCAAAAAAGTTGATAGGCAAGGTCCTCTAACCTGGACCATCTCCTCTGGACAGAATCTTCTTCCAGGGCTACTCCCCAGCCAAGAAGGCTGGAATCTGTTGTTAACACCTTCCAGGATGAAGATTTTCCCTCCTGTTGGATAACAATCACCAATTTAGGCTCTGACCTATGGCGGGAGCCAAGCGTCTTGGAATGAAACAAGGCCTGAATCTTCTTTATTCCAGACCGACAGGATGGTGTCTTGAAGCAGTCTTTGAATAAAACTGCGCGTAAGGGACAGCCCTGAAGGAGGTCACCATTTTTGGTGACACACCCCAGTTCAGTTCGCACCAGAACTTTCGAACTGACCGAAAATTCGTGCGAACTTTAGAACCCTATTGAAGTCTATGGGACTCAAACATTCGAAATAAAAAGTGCTAATTTTAATGGCTAATATGCAAGATATTGTCCTAAAAAGGGTTTGGGGACCTGGCTCCTGCCCCAGGGGACATGGGTCAATGCCTAAATATTTTTTTTTAAAACTGTTTTTTGGGAGCACTGATCTTAATGACGATTAAGGTGAAAAAAAAAAGTGTAATATTAATTTAAATATCGTGCTTGGGGGGTGTCTATAGTATGCCTGTGAAATGGCATGTGTTTCCTGTGTTTAGAACAGTCCCTGCACAAATTGACATTTAACTGAAAAAAGTCATTTAAAACTGCTTGCGGTTTTAATGTAATATCTGGTTCCGGCAATATGAATGAAAATCATTGAGAAAAATGGCATGGGTAGCCCCCCTGCTCATTACCAGCCCCTTTGGGTCCTTTACGGATATTGAGGAGAACCCCAAACCCATATTAAAAAAAGGAAAGGCGTGGTTGCCCCCAGGCCCTATATACTCAGAACAGCAGTATACAGGCGGTGCAAACAAGACAGGGACTGTGTAGGTTTGTTGTGTTAAGTAGAATCTGTTTGTAATTTTGAACTGGTACATTTTTAAAGTGTAGCTCCAATCAAAAAATCTATTTTCAAGATTTTTGGAAAACATAGGGAAGGATTATCACCCCTGTATATATGTTTTTTTTTTTTGCCATCCATCTTTTTTCATCTCACTTCCTGTTGTCTCCTTCCATTTGCAAGTAGGAGACGTTTGTAAGTTGGATGTTTGAAAGTAGGGGCCTGCCCTATATACTCTGCAGAAATGGGGGCCTAATGTGTGGTTGGACGCTTTGGGTGTCAACGTTCCTTGGAGCCAATCGGTGGGTGTGCCGGGCCCCGCTGGGGAGTCCGAGGAAGGGTACTTAAGATGTTGAAGTCACGTGTTCAGGGTTCGTTCGCGAGGCCATAGTGGCCCGTTCCTGCTTCTGGACTGGGGTAGCCCCGCGAGGGGTCCCGGTCACAGGAGCGTGCGTTGCTCCGCAACATGCTTCGGTTGATTAGCCCCGACAGACCCACCTGGTCTGGGGTGAGGATCCATCTGTTCCCGAGCCTCTGAACCGGCTGGTCCGAGGCACAGCAACTGAGGGAGGATTCAAGGCGTCCGGGTGTGCTCTCGGCTTGGAGGGGCATCGCAGCTCGTGTAAGCAACCGGGGGAGGACATCTTTGGAGGAGGGCTAACAAGCTGGCATTCTAAGAAGTGCCTGGTTGCTGTGTTGTGAAGGACATTGACGAATCCACACTTTTTCCAGTACTGCCAAGGAGACAGAGAACGTTCCAGGTACTGAGGAAAAGGTTCCTGTTCACTTCCAGTAACTTGTTTAAGGTAAGAGATTTCACAAGTTCTGAATCAAAGTGCTTATTGCCATAATCTCTGGCTAGAGATTTGTTCAGCTTTGAAGCACCCAGCTGCGAGTGGCTACTCTCTGGGTTGTACGAGACTTTCTGATGTTAGCAGTTCAAGGTGCCCGAGTTCCTTCACCCGTGCCCTCTGTTCCCATACGAGACTGTGTTTGTTGGATGTTACCCCTGCAAATAAAAACCTTTTTAAAAAGTACTTTATTGGTGTCAGCGTCCAAAGTTGTTGGGTACTAACTCTGGGAACCCCTAGACGTGGAAGAACAAGCCGAGCGGAGGTAACCGGTAAGTCCAAAAGTTAAGGCCACCCTGCCAAGGGTTATGGCCACTACATTTGGTTTTTGAAATTTTAACTTGTGTTGTGAGTTGACTGAGGTACTGTACTGTTCTTGCTTCTCCTCATGCCTAAATTGTGAACTTGCAATGTACACGTCGTGGATGACATTTGACATTTTTTGTATAGCATGTTCTGTGCAATTTGTAACCAGCAAATAAACATGTTTTCTTTCATATCTTTTGACTGCGTTTCAATTCCTCATATTATGGCAAAAACGTGTAATTTTTCATTAAAATGGTCACATGACCAAAATCAGGCATCGGCGAGTACATGATGTCAATTATCGGTACTCATACTCGCGCTGCAGTGAATTATGGGCCATGACACGCCACTCTAATTTGGCGCGAACGGCCATAATGTTTGGAATTCGGCGGACAACTGAACGGACGCTGTTCGTGTCGAACATGGGCTCGACTCGAACTCAAAGCTCACCCCTACCAGTAATTTTGATGTGGAGAGGTTTACGGATGCTGTAGGGTCAACAGGTTATGGGGCATTCTACCAGGGTCCCTGGAACACGGAACCTTGGCCCAGTTCCTGGGCAGACTCGGGGTTCCTTCATAACCTGGTGCTCCTGGGGCTTTTTCCAGTAGTTCTGGCTTTGGAAATCTGGGGTGAATCATTTAGGAATTTGAAACTTCGGTTGAATTGTGATAATTGCGGGTGTGGTGCAAGTCATTAACTAAATCTCGTTACGGCTGCTGCGCCACATGGTGCTCTGCTGCCTGCAGATGAATATTTTTCTGTATGCTGTATACCTCCTGGAGATTGACAATACGGTAGCTGACTCATGGTCTTGGTTTCAGTGGGATAGGTTCCAAGAGCTGGCACCAGCAGCATAACAGGGGGTTCCTTGTGCGGGTTGGCTATGGGAGATTGCTTTGGAGCCAGCGCTGGATGGATCAGAAGGTCGGAGGCCACATGGGTGGCATAAATACCAAGGTATGGCAGGAATGGTTGGAGTTGGTGCGGAATGCAGAAGGGGTTTGGGAGGATTCGGAGGGAAGGCTGCTGGTTCTTTACTTTGCTTCCAGGAAACTGGAGCGTGCGTGTTGGTGTCTGCCATTGAGCAGAAACTGGTGGCCTTGGCCTTTAAAGTATTGGGTGGGGTTGATTTTACAAAATATTTTTGGGTCCGCCAAGCTTTAAAGGGGTATTGGAAGTTTCATACACGCAAGAATGCTAGGCATCTGTGTCCTTGCTATCTTGCAGGTAGGGATGAGCCGAACACCCCCCCGGTTCGGTTCGCACCAGAACTTTCGAACGGACCCCAAATTCGTACGAACGTTAGAACCCCATTGAAGTCTATGGGACTGGAACGTTCGAAATTAAAAGTGTTAATTTTAACGGCTAATATGCAAGATACTGTCCTAAAAAAGGGTTTGGGGGCCTGGCTCCTGGCCCAGGGGACATAGGTCAATGCAAAAAAAAACTTTTAAAAACGTCCGTTTTGGCGAGAGCACTGATTTTAATGATGATTAAAATGAAAAAAAAAAAGTGAAATATTCCTTTAAATATGGTGCCTGGGGGGGTGTCTGTAGTATGCCTGTGAAGTGCCACGTGTTTCCCGTGTTTAGAACAGTCCCTGCACAAAATGACATTAAACGGAAATAACATCATTTAAAACTGCTTGCGGTTTTAATGTTATATCTGGTTCCTGCAATATGGTTGAAAATCATTGAGAAAAATGGCATGGGTAGCCCTCCCTGCCCATTACCAGCCCCTTTGGGTCTTGTACACATATTTAAAAAAAGGAAATGCGTGTGGCTCCCAGGCCCTATATACTCAGAACAGCAGTATACAGGCGGTGCAAACAAGACAGGGACTGTGTAGGTTTGTTGTGTTAAGTTGAATCGGTTTGTAATTTTCAACTGGTACATTTTTAAAGTGTAGCTCCAGTAAAAAAAAAACTATTTTTCAGCTTTTTGGAAAACATAGGGAAGGGTTATCACCCCTGTATAATTTGTTTTGCCGTCCGTCTTTTTCAGAGCATGCAGACAGCACACACAATCTCCTACCGCTGACTGCAAGCTCTATTTAAAATGAGCAAGATAGTTAGCTATATAGGTGGATATAGCGGTGTATACTGCGTTCAGAGCACGCACAAGAGTCCTGACACTGACTGACAGCTCTATTATAAAAGATGGATATATCGCTAGATATATAGCGGTGTATACTGCGGTCAGGGCACGCAGACAACAACCACTACAGAAGAGCAAGAACGAAAAATCGGCCGATAACGATCGGTGTATACTGTGTTGAAGGTACACAGAACACCCATTAACTACTACAGATGCCAACACACTACACAAGGCCACCGCACTGGCGGCCTTATATAGTGTGGGGCGTGTACTACACAGCCTGAGCTATGATTGGCCACAGGCAGGATGCCTGTGGCCAATCATGGCTCTTCTCGCTGCCGGCGCTGTGATTGGCCACACATGCGGGGTCACAGTGCATGCTTGGCCAATCATGAGCCAGCAATACACTGCGCCATCGCAGTGCATTGTGGGCCATGAGCGCCACACGAATTTGGCACGAACGGCCCATAATGTTCGGAATTCGCCGAACAGCCAATGTTCGACTCGAACACGAAGCTCATCCCTACTTGCAGGCAATTTTTGTGCAATTGGGCACCCTCTATACTTCCAGATAGGAGGTACAGTGGTGTGAAAAAGTGTTTGCCCCCTTCCTCATTTCCTGTTCCTTTGCATGTTTGTCACACTTAAGTGTTTCGGAACATCAAACCAATTTAAACAATAGTCAAGGACAACACAAGTAAACACAAAATGCAATTTGTAAATGAAGGTGTTTATTATTAAAGGTGAAAAAAAATCCAAACCATCATGGCCCTGTGTGAAAAAGTGATTGCCCCCCTTGTTAAAACATACTATAACTGTGGTTGTCCACACCTGAGTTCAATTTCTCTAGCCACACCCAGGCCTGATTATTGCCACACCTGTTCACAATCAAGGCATCACTTAAATAGGAGCTGCTTGACAAAGTAAGGTCCACCAGAAGATCCTTAAAAGCTACACATCATGCCGAGACCCAAAGAAATTCAGGAACAATTGAGAAAGAAAGTAATTGAGATCTATCAGTCTGGAAAGGGTTATAAAGCCATTTCCAAAGCTTTGGGAATCCAGCGAACCACAGTGAGAGCCATTATCCACAAATGGCGAAGACATGGAACAGTGGTGAACCTTCCCAGGAGTGGCCGGCCGCCCAAAATTACCCCAAGAGCGCAGCGACGACTCATCCAAGAGGTCACAAAAGACCCCACAACAACGTCCAAGGAACTGCAGGCCTCACTTGCCTCAGTTAAGGTCAGCGTTCATGCCTCCACCATCAGGAAAAGACAGGGCAAAAATGGCCTGCATGGCAGAGTTCCAAGGAGAAAACCACTGCTGAGCAAAAAAGAACATCAAAGCTCGTCTCAATTTCTCCACAACACATCTTGATGATCCCCAAGACTTTTGGGACAACATTCTGTGGACCGATGAGACAAAAGTGGAACTCTTTGGAAGGTGTGTATCCAATTATATCTGGCGTAGAAGGAACACTGCATTTCATAAAAAGAACATTATACCAACAGTAAAATATGGTGGTGGTAGTGTGATGGTCTGGGGCTGTTTTGCTGCTTCAGGACCTGGAAGACTTGCCGTGATAAAAGGAACTATGAATTCTGCTGTCTACCAAGAGATCCTGAAGGAGAATGTCCGACCATCTGTTCGTGTACTCAAGCTGAAACGAACTTGGGTTCTGCAGCAGGACAATGATCCTAAACACAGCAGCAAGTCCACCACCGAATGGCTGAAGAAAAACAAAATGAAGACTTTGGAGTGGCCTAGCCAAAGTCCTGACCTGAATCCTATTGAGATGTTGTGGTATGACCTTAAAAAGGCCGTTCATGCTCGAAAACCCTCTAATGTAACTGAATTAGGACAATTCTGCAAAGATGAGTGGGCCAAAATTCCTCCAGGACGCTGTAAAAGCCTCATTGCACGTTATCGCAAACGCTTGGTTTCAGTTTTTGCTGCTAAGGGTGGCCCAACCAGTTATTAGGTTTAGGGGGCAATCACTTTTTCACACAGGGCCATGGTGGTTTGGATTTTTTTTCACCTTTAATAATAAACACCTTCATTTACAAATTGCATTTTGTGTTTACTTGTGTTGTCCTTGACTATTGTTTAAATTGGTTTGATGTTCCGAAACACTTAAGTGTGACAAACATGCAAAGGAACAGGAAATGAGGAAGGGGGCAAACACTTTTTCACACCACTGTATCCTTGTTTAAAGCGGCTTTTTCTTTGGCATTTTTTGAGAAGTTATGGATCAGCGAGCTGGCCAGTCCTTCTAGGAAGGTTCTGGGCGGGAGTCTTGGCGAGGGAATGCGATTTGGGAGAAGGACAGGGGGGGGGGGGGGGGGGCAGGTTTTTTTTTACGCAGGTCAAAGACAGACAAGGGGACATGGGTACAACGGTTTCAACTGCCGGGTTCCACAGTGTATCTGGGAATTTTTGGATGTGGGCCTGGGCCCTTTTGGTTTCACTGGGATGGGTCACTGTTGTCCAGGTTTCAGTTCATTGCCATATTCAGGAAAAGTCTTCGGGCAGCAGATTTGGAAGAAAACCAGTACGCCTAGCACTCCTTCCATATCAAGACAGCCACAAAGGCCACTCCGTGCAGGCTAGATGAGGTGTCTGCGGAGGATTGGTGTGCGGAACGCAAGGAAATTTTGTACCTACATTTGTCAGTCAATAAAGATGGTGGGCCTATTTTTTTTATGGGAACTGGGGGGCATGGTCATTTGGCATAGGGAATGAGAATCTGATACAAGGTAGTACTAAAAGGGGGGGGGGGGGGGGGAGAGAGAAAGGAGTACATTTATTGGGGATATATTTGTGGTCCCTGGGGTTGCAGGATGGGATTAAATGTGCCTTGAGGGTGTAAAGGGGGCCTTAAGGGTAAGATGTTATCCTTACTTACAAGATTGTGTGGGGGAGACAGTGGTATGTGCCCCTCTGGTGGATTCCAGTTAACATGTGTAGCACTGGCTCCTGATGAGCAGGCACTTTTTCTTCTAAAGTTAATTTGCCCAAAAGAGTTGGGTTTTGGGACTCTAAATTTCTAGTTTCAGTACCAGTCCAGCTGGGTTGCACTGGGTTCTCCTTGACCGCAGGTGTCGCTGTCACCGCCAGCAGGAATAGAAACATAGTCTAGCTGGGTGTAGTGAACCCCACTGTTCTCTCAGAACTAGCCCAGTGGCAATGATCAACTGCTGTGCATTGGGGGGGGGGGGGGGGGGGGGTGTATTTAAGGTACCAACATCTTATTTTCTGTATGTTAGTTTCTGGTGGTCCTCCTGACCCAGCCCCATGGCCCTCCTGGCCTGGGGTGCAGAACCATGCATCCCATTCTGAGCTTGAGGCTTTATGGTAAAGGTCCTGCAGTGTAGCATGTTTTGGAAGGATGGGGTTGCAAACAGGCCCAAGGACTGTTTTACATCAACATCTGAAACCAAAATAATGTTATTTGAATAAGTGTTTTGGTTAATAAAATGTTATGGCCATCTGTACTCCATTTCATGTCTGGTCTCAATTTAGGTAATGAGAATGGGTGGAGTACCCATGGTCAAGCAGGTAAAAGGAAAGTTGGGGACATCTGAGCTACACTGGTCAAGGACAGTGACTAGTCTGCATACCACTTGTGACATAGTACCCTTCGTTAAGGGTATGCACATGGCATCTCACAGCTGGAACAAGTTTTATTCTTCACTGTTTATAATAAACTTTAAGCCTAGATTCACACTGATGCGGGTTTAAATTTGTGCGAGTTCAGCTGGACTTACACATTTCCAAAGCGTATGAGAGTCCTACTTCAGGAGAAAAGTCAGACATCTGTGCAAGTTCCTCAAGTTGCCCCAAAGTAGTACTTTTGGGAAAATTACAATCCAGGTTTTCCTTTTCCACCCTCAGCACCCAAAGCCTATGCAGAAATGCAAATGGTGCAATTCCTGCCAGAGCAGATTGCCACAAAAGGATGGAACTCCTTGGTTTGAAAGCTTACATTGAAAAAGCTTGGTTAAAGACATGTTCTAGAGGACTTTTCCAAATCTAGGTCAATTTACATATCCAACAGGTAAAGTTTAGCACCATCACAACTACCTTTTGGCCTGCTAATAAGGCATCCATCCCATAGAAGAAACTGGAAGGAGTAGTGAAGTAGAAGGATGGATTTGAATTTGTTTTGTATTTAGTGTCCGAAATTCAATTTCTATTCTTACAAAAATACGAATTTGTTAATTTTGTAACAATTCCAAATGTTCATTCTGATGAATCATGAGGGTCTCCCATCATCCCTGTGCCGACTTCCTGGATTTCATCATAATGAACAATTGTAATTAACAAAAAAATTCTTATTTTGTCTGATTCTGAATCTCCCATTGACCACCAGTAACAGTCTCCCACAAAAAAAAAAAAAAAAAAAAAAAAGAAGTAGTTCTCCTCCTCCTCCTCCTCCTCCCCCCCCCCCCCAACCCTCACTCAGCAGCAGAAAACCCGATTGCCATTTTGTTCACCAGTCATGTTTCTGTTGTAATGGAATTTGGATCTGAAATTTGTGAACAAAAACTCAGATCCTCCCGAATGTATGGAAATTCGTACGAAACTAGTTGCAGACGTCTAACCCATTATATAGTGTTGAGTGGGTGGCAAACTATAGAACAGGAAAAGGTCAACAGTTTTGAAGACTTCAGCAAGTTCACACACCATTTTAAATTCCTCCATTTATTAGCAAGTTCTAGAATTACAAAAAAGTGAAACATTCTTTCAACGTTTGTTTTGCATTTTCTTCAGTCATGTCTCCTCCACAGAACTTGTAACTGGGGAAAAAAAAAAAAAAAACAATTTATGAATTGGGACAAAAAAGGAAATAAACCCAACACAGCAAAAACTGCCGTGCAGCTCACTGAAGTAAAGAGGAATAACAAAGGTTTACTGATATGAAGTCACCACATTTCAGGGTTCTTAGAAAGACAAGGATGAGCGTCAAGTTCGAGGTGAACTCATGTTCGACTCAAACATTGTTCGGTGAACAGGCAATTTGGAAAAGCTGCAGAACATCCTGTAAAAGGCTATGGGAGAAATCGAAAGTGCTAATATTAAAAGGCTTACATGCAAGTTATTGTCCTAAAAAGTGTTTGATGCATGTCCCCTGGGGCAGGAACCAGGTCCCCAATGCAAAAAAAAAAAAAAAACTGATGTTTTTTGGGAGCAGCGATTTTAATAATGCTTAAAGTGAAATAAAAGTAATATTCCTTTAATTTGTGTACCGGGGTATAGTATGCCTGTAAAGGGAGGCATGTTTCCCCATGCTTAGAACTGTCCCTGCACAAAAGTGTCATTTAAAAAGCATTTGCGGCTATAATGAATTGACAGCTCCCCGTAATACAGAGAACAGTCATGGGGGGGGTGCTCCACCCAGTTTTTGAAATGGTAGGGGGTACCCTTACCATTTCAAAGAAAGTGTAAAAAATAAAAATTTAACAGTTGCAAAAGTCCTTTACTAAAATAAGATTCCAGCGGTGGTAATCCACTCTTGCTTTCCAGTGATGGATGATCATCTCTCCGGGATCCAGCGATGGGTGATCTCCCTCCAGCGCAGCCATCCTCTGTCTCCACCGGAGATACTGAGGGAATCCCGGTGTTCTGCCGTATAGTGTCCGGCCATCATATAGCGTCGGCCCCGTACTGCGCATGCGCAGTACGGAGCAGACGAAGCTTCGGAAAATTTCCGAAGCTGAACGGCGCCTGCGCCGTGAGTGGAGGTGGTAGCCCCACCATCCAAGCGGACATAGGGTTGCGAGTATTAAAGGGCCCCTCGCAGGCGAGCTTCGCTTGGCCTTGCTGCGCAGGCGCCGTTCATCCTCGGCAATTTTCGGAATCTGTGTTGCTGTGTACGCGCAGTACACAGCGGACACTATCCGATGGAGGACGTTATTAGACAAGACACCGGCAGCCCGACACTTAACTGAGGCGGGGCCACGTCACCTGACCCCACCGCCTCTGACGCAAGGGGAAAGCCAGGCTTCCCCAGTGACGTATGGGTGACCCTGTCCCCCTCTGATGTAATGGAAACCTGTTTTTTTGGCATGTACTGCTCAAAAAAAGTTGGTCTACCCTTGATTTAAATAAAGAGCTTAGTGACCACATGGCCTCAGATCCAAGAGGCTTTGAGAACTAAGTGGTTTATAAACTGCAGTGCATGGTTGTGTCAGCCAGGCTCTCTGCCATTAGAGAACTAGTCAGCTTTTTACCCAGCACAGCCAGAAAATTAACCACACTGGGATGATGTGCTTCCATGCCCTGATGTGGTCAGTTTGGAATAGGAAAGCAAGGGGATGGGCAGGATCACTAGTCTTCACTGAATGCAAAGAAAATAATCCTTTTAACCACCCCTCCTGCCCAGACCAATTTTCAGCTTTCGGTGCTCACACTATGAATGACAATTACTCATGCAACACTGTACCCCAAGTGACATTTGTCCTTTCCCCCCCACAAATAGAGCTTTTTGGTGGCATTTGACCACCTCTGGGTTTTTTGGTGATAACATTTTTCAAATTATTAATTTTTCTTCATAAATTTTGGCCACAATTTATACTGCTACATATCTTTGGTAAAAAGAACCCAAATTAGTGGATATTATTTGGTCTTTGTGAAAGTTAGAGAGTCTGCAACCTGTGGTGCAAATCATACAAAATTGATCACATCTGATGTACCGTGGCCCATCTCATTTCCTGTGACCCGAACAAGCCAGGAAAGTAAAAATGCCCCCCAAATGACCCCTTTTTTGAAAGTAGACATTCCAAGGTATTTAGTAAGAGGCATGTGAGCTTTTTGATTTTTTCCCCACAATTCTTTGCAAAAGAGAAGTTTATTTTAATTTTTTCCACAAAATTGTCATAGGTCATTTCTCACGTGGCATGTGTATACCACAAATAAAGCCCCAAAAAAAATTCTGCTACTCCTGAGTATTACGATACCACATGTGTGGGACTTATTCACAGCCTGACCACAGAGAGGCCCAACATGCAGGGAGCGCTGTCACGTGTTCTAGGAGCATACATTACACATCTAACTTGTTGACTACCTATTATACTTTTGAAGGCCCTGGAGCACCAGGACAATTACAGATGCTACTAGCAGATGGGCACTTTAATTTTCCAAAAATTTTATATATTTTTTTTATTTACACTAACCACTGCGGATCTCACAGCGGTTCATCTCTCCCTCCTCACACGCTGTGTGTGAGGAGGGAAAGCCGGCAATGAGAGATCTCATATGTTTACATATGAGATAAACACTCATTGGGCACGCTGATCACGCTGTAAACGGCCGCTGTGATTGGCCGTTTACAGCGATCTGTGATCTGTGATTGGCTGTGTCTGGGGGACACGGCCAGCACAGAACTTGCCCGATGCACGCCCACGGCGGCGCGCAGAGGGGGAAGTAAACGGACACCCAGGGACGGCCTCCTGGCAGTTAGCATCCACGCTGTAGCCGTCTTTTGGCTATAGCACAGGCGCAAAGAGGTTAAACACATGGTACTGACACATCAGGCAACTCAAAAAGTAAGTAACATTCTTTAGTAGACCCGTTGGCTTATTTAAACCTAAAATTGGATCTCATTTGTGGCACTTGCAAAATTAATAGGTTGTACTCAAGTCTTAGGTTTAAAATCTGTTGCAAAGAATCAATGTTTATACATACATCTCTCCACTTGGTCCATATTGCAGTGTGACAGCTGAGGCACCTAGTTTAGGATGCAGGACGGAGAAGATTTTATGCCAGACAAATTCCACCATCTGGACGGGGTTCACATCCAACTCCACATCAACAAAAGCGGAGTAGGTCAAACCAGAATTAAGCAGTCCACTGCAAACAAGCATATATAGTTAGTTGCCAATCCTTCTGTACACACAAAGAAACAACACACCTTATGTCAACAGGCAGGGCTTAATCCCATTTACTTGGGGCCCACCAGACATACACATTACATAGACAGGTTCCACTTTTCTAGTACTGCACAGTAATTTTGACATCGTATGGGGTCCTTGGTGCGAGTGAAGACACTCAGTTTAGCTACTAAAATTAATTAAAAATTCACAGGAAGGAATAATAATATTTGTCAACACTAGGGATGGGCAAAAGGTTTGGCCCAAGCATCAGTTCAGCCCGAACGTTTGCCTTTTTGCCAAACAGCGATGCACATTCTGCACCCTGATTGGGCAAAACATTGCAAACTGGTTAACACCTTGTCCCCATGTTGATGGGGCTGAGGGCCCAATCCCCACAACCATGGCTGGTGTTCACAGGCAGCCAATTGGAATATGAAAGGCCTCTTTAAGGGTGCCCACTCCCTTTGTGGAGTAATCGGGTACATAGAACCCACAAAGAAGAAAAAAAAAAAAAAAAAAAAAAGTGCTGGGAAATTTTATTTCATCAGCCTGAAAAGACCAACCCGGGTTTTGGTTGCACAAATTCCTACATTAGGTGCTGCTGATATTGTGTCACTTGCTGCTGTTAGCAGCAATGTTGACACCTGTGAGCTGTCGCAGAGCTGACTCTTCTCCTCCCCCCCCCCCCCCCCAAAGCATCTCCGGCTGCGAGCACAGCTTTGCAGCAGTGATTTGAAGCACGATCCCATTGAGTTGGAAACACAATATCAGCGGCAGGTAGTGTAAATATATGGAAGCTGCAGTACTTCGTTGGGGATTCTCCGTTTACTGCAATCCTAACTAACTAAGAATTTGAGAGTCTCCAAGCAGTAAGATAAGGGCAGGTTTGGCCAGAAGGAGCCCAATTCCCCTTAAAGTGGAGGGGCACAGACACCCAGCAAGAGCACAATGGCAACTGAAAGTGTCCAGTGCATCCCCACACCAAATCCAGTGAACAAGAGGGCAACCACCACAATTTACAAGTAGCTTTTACAGCAAGGCGCACACAAAAATCATGTAAAACCAGGTGGTTTTAGTTGCAAGTTTACCATGCCTCAGACCAGAATACAGTTGAGACTGACATACCTGTAAATTGTATACAGACTGGAACATTCAGCTTTTCCACAGAGCGACACTGAAAGAGACCCAGGAACGAGATCCAATCCAGTGATTAAGATAGAGATGTTATACCTCCAGCCTATAAAGAAAAACACAGTTACAGGAAAATCACTGTTGACATTATGGCAACCCTTTGCTGCACCACCCTTCAAAGGGATGCTTAAGATTAAGTGCCTCAAGTCCGGAAACCTTCACCCCTTCGAGTCCAGGCCAATCAGATTTCACACCGGCCCTGTGTGCCAGACGTTTGTTGGTCACAACGACCATTTTTTTTTTTTTTTTTTTTTTTTTTTTTTTTAAATCAAAGAGATTCTAAATTCACATATGGTACATGCTTTTGCTTGTGATCCAAAATAGGTGGCTGATGGCATAACCCATACAGTAATTGCTTTAAATTTCTAAAAGTCTAGTCCATGGACCATTTTAGCTTAAGAACATGTCAATGAACAGAAAAGGCCTTGCCCTTCTTCAGTAGCTCATTTTCCACCAGTAAGGTTTTGAGCACCAACCTGAAATGGACCTTGTTGCATTGTGGGAGTAAAAGAAACCGTATGAAGTTTAGTTAAGATTGCTGGACATAAAGTCCCAGGTTTTCCTAGAGAAATGTGTACAAGCAGACAACTGCCATTAAGTGGTTTGTCTTCTGTGTTCGGGTAGAAGGGCTGCCTAGTAGCCACCCTGGGCAATGACATTCTAGACTAGGCCAAAAAAAAAAAAAAAAATATATATTATCCCTGAAATGACTCCGATGCAGCCCTTTTTCTTGCTAGTCAGAAAGCATTACCCCCACCAATTTGGGGTGGTGTGTCACACAATTCCCTATATCTGACAATTTTCACTAGGATCCTAGAGGCTAAATTGAACAGGGGTGGAGAAGGGTTGGCAGGAAGCGCAATTTGCCTCTGCCGTGTGCACCCTCCTCCCCCCAGTTCATAGTAATTAGGAAGCCAAGAGGAATTTATGTGTAGCACAGTGGAGTTTAGGCAAGGTTGCTCCTCAAAGTTTACTTGCCAGGAATAAGTCCTCTTGGCCAATTGTTAGAGATCAATTGATAGCGCCCCAAGTTTGGCCTTGTTGCATTTTCCTCTACCACTAGGTGGCTGGATACCTGGTGGTACTAAAATTTTGTACACACACGAGAAGGGCAATGCAAGGTCAGATTATGATATATGGGGCATCTCAGCCAATGGGCAGGTGGTTCTCTTAAATCCTCTGGCTTGCTGGGAGAACCTATATATTTGGGTGGAGTCAGGTGATCTGTGCCACCTGGATGGCTGTCTGGGTGGATGCGTGTTGTACTGCTAGGCTGGAGATTGGATCTGTCCCAGGCACATCTGGTTGCCAAGAGGTCTGAGGGCCTATCCAGAAGTGAGAGCCCTGCAGGGTTGGGATTGCCACTTGCAGGCTAACCAAAAGTGATGGTTCTGCCAGCCGGAGGTAGAGGGGGAAGCTATCCCCACTAAGGGACCAACCACCTTATTACCAGGGACCAGTGTGAGTAACTGAAGTACAGAAGCAGAATTCTCACCAACCAGGAACAGTAAAGAATTGGGAGAATTCAGCAAGCATCAACCCAGGGACCCAGCCAGCAGAGGTTTACGCTTGCAGAGAAGCCTCTTGTGTCAAGCCAGGGGCCGAGCAAGCCAGTGGGTTGAAGCTTGAGAGGCATCTTGAGTGCCAAGCTAGGGACCCAGCAGAGAAACAGGGGTAACATTTGAGGAAGATAGCATTGATGATTGGAGGAGCTCAAGGGTTTCAGTGGCAGTGAATAGGCTAGAGAGACTGGGAGCTTAGTGGGCTGAATAACTACAAGGAGTGAAAGAACTATTAAAAACTGTTACCATAGGAGACAGCAGCATGCCTGCACATTCAGCTGTAGAGTCTTGTGGGATGCCTTTCCCTGCATGGCTGTACCCCTGTTGAAGTCAGAGTCTGCCAATTGAACTTGCAACTACCCAAGGGTGTCCTGGCCCTAACCCTCTCCCCCAAAAAAGTTGAGGAATAAACTTATTCAAGAAGAGTCTGGCACCCAATAGCTTTAACTACTTTACACCCACCATATACAAAAAGGATATCTCTGGCCCTGGAGGGCCTCATTAGACTGAAGGCCTGGACCTTTCTACATATTTAAAATGAAAATAAGTGGATTTATTTGACTCTAGATCTGCAATTCATAGCTCAGCCTGAATGCCAAACACACAAGTCTGAAGGATTCTGGTATTTGTTTTGCCCCAACCATAAAAGTAGTTTCCTGAAGAACTTACGCAGGAAGTTTGAAGGGTCTCCAGTGTTCAAGAAAAAAAGCTTGTTGTCTGTAGAGTCTTGATCATGACCAAATACATATTCATCTGCCTTGTATCCCATGAAGGCACAACTTACTTTGGTGCATGGGAAACCAAATCCCTAGGAGGAAAGAAAAAGAAAGTTCAACTGAGGTCACGGCAGCATGCATTTCATCCCTCACCTTGTTAAAGGTACTAGAACGGGGGGGGGGGGGGGGGGGGGGCGCGCGACACACACACAGAATAGAAACAGCAGTAAAAGCCAGGTTACTTGTCTCTGCAATGAAGCAGCCTGCTCTCAAACCACTAATGGATGATCATGCAATTTGTGTATCTTTGCAAGTGCCCAAAATACATGGATACTATAAAGTGTAAAAACCAAACCACACTAAAGAGAAGGAAGTCATTATGAAATGCTTTCTGCCATCAGACATTACTTTGGCCTGTCACATGGTCATAAGCAAGTTGTGGGAACAGGAGAGAGATTTTTATATGGAAGGGTTAAAGTCTGTTGGTGTAAATAGCCCTCCAGTTACTGTAACAAACTTTTTGGCCCAGTTGAAGTTGCATGAAGACCAACCTTTTGAAAAGCGCTGTATGATGAAGCAGAGTAACCAATGAAACCATCAGGCCTCAGAATGCTCTTTGTAAAGAACTTAAAACTCATTTGGTGGTTACAGAACATCTTCTCGTACAAGTCTGGAAAAGCAAGTTATGCAATTAAAAAAAATAAAGATAAAAAAAGATTGTGGAACACCAATTGTTCAGTGAAATAGGGGGCTCCATGGATGTTACCTACCTTCAGTCACACTTTCAATATCCTCAAGTCTAAAATATATTTTCTCACAGCTGGGCATCTTTATACCACCATTGGGGAAAAAGTCAACATTACCAACTGTCTGCTTCATGCCAAAGCCTAACAAAACAAAACAAATGCAAGTCAGATACAATCAGACCAATATTATGGTTATGCCCCTCACTACAGTAATGAAGGCAAGCCAGAGGATGTTCAAATTTAAGTTGTGACTTAAAGCGGAGGTCCACCCTAAAATGGACCTCCGCTCATCGGAATCCCCCCCCCCCCCCGGCGCCACGATTGGCACCTTTCAGGGGGGAGGGGGGTGCAGTTACCTGGATAATCCAGGTAACTGCACCCACTTCCAGGATAGCTGTCTGCGGAAAGGGGCGTAGATTACGCCCCTTTCTGCAAGTGCCCGCCCCTTTGCGCAAGTGCCCCGCTGCCTGCTGGGAAACACAGATCCCAGAGGCAGCGGGGACCGTCCTGATTGCGCCGCGCGCCTCACGCATGCGCAGTAGGGAACCGGGAAATGAAGCCGAAAGGCTCCATTTCCTGATTCCCATACCCAAGATGGCGGCGGCAGCACCCGAGTGTCGATCTAGAGATCGGCTGCGGGTGCCGACATCGCGGGCGCGCTGGACAGGTAAGTGTCACTATTTTAAAAGTCAGCAGCTGCAGTATTTGTAGCTGCTGACTTTAAAAAAAAAATATATAAAAAAAAATAAAAAAAAAAATAAAAAAAAAAGCGGAGTCCCTGCGGACTCCTGCTTTAATGCAGCTTCTCTTGAGCATGCCCATTAGTAAAATTGGGGTTAAATTTTTTTCTGTGAGCAGCATGGTTTAACTTGTTATTGTGCAGTAGTTAAAGTATTACTCCAACAGCCTGGGGAGGGAGATTGTGACCCTTAAACCCCTTAGTTTTGCCTTCCATATGGACTACAATGCATAAAAAATAAATAAAAAGGGGCATATGCCTCACAACCCTTCATTTCTGCTCTGCCATTAGGTAAGATAATGGACTGGAAAAATGAGAATGTTCAAAGTGCAGAGGGAAAAAAAAAATAAAAAAAATAAAAAAAAAATTACCAAGATGAAATGCATCAAATGACCCATCTGTGTGAATGGCATCAACAAAAATCGCATCTGTAGGGTCCAGTCTCACTTCAGGTGGGGTTTTTTCAAAGTAAGGCCCAGCTGCATCCAAACCTAGATAGTCAAGTGAAAAAAAATAAAAAAACTGAGACTTTAAAAACTTCCCCCCCCCAAAATTTTTTTTTTAACAGTCCCTTTATAGCATGGTGCTCAACCTGTAGCCCTCCAGCTGTTGCTGAACTACAAGTCCCATCATGCCTCTGCCTTTTGGAGCCATGCTTGTAACTGGCAGCCTTGTAATTACACAGCTGGAGGGTCACAGGTTGAGCACCCATGCTTTATAGGGTAGATATTAGTGCACAAAACCACCAACCCTTGGGTGCAAGCCATCTGGTCCCAGTGATTTAAAATGTTATTTCTCAGTCCATTTCTAAATTCAATCCTCTGTTAGCCATGACGGTACTTCCTGTGATGTGTCATGAGGGTAAACATTTCAGTTTTGGTTACTGAAAACCCCCCTCGTAAAGGCTGAGAACACGGTCTATACCCTCACAATCTCTCCATCCTTAGTAACCACATTCCATTCATCATTCTTTATGGGACCCATATGATCTGACCTCCCCTCCTTACCATTTATATACTATAGAGTTTTAGGCCCCTGACCCTCCTATGTGCCTTTCATGTTCCATCTTAGCCACCCCAATTTCAGATAACAACACAAGGGAGCAAAGTTGGAATGCCAGTCACTCAGCCTTGTATTTTATGAAGGCCTTCATTGCTTTTAGATGAATTTTTACATTGGAGTTAAGCCACCCAGGACTTATTAGCCCTTTTAAATTTTCCATTGGGATGCACTAGCCAATACCCTCATTTAATATGCTCTTAAAGCATATCCATTTTTCCCCCTACAGTGTTTTGTTCAAGATTTTGTCCAGTTTAGTATCTTTTAGCAAGGATTGTAGTTTAGGGAAGTTGGCTCTTGAAATTCAGCATTTTTGTATTGATCTATCCATTTGTGTGATCTATAGTGAACCAATTGACCCATGATTGCCGTTTCCTAAAATTGTACCACATTTACACATCCATGATCAGGTCTGTATTGTTGGTAATCAGTTGGTCTAGTAACACTTTGTTTCTTGTTGGTGCATTTACCATCTGACCCGTGAAAAGGAAATGGCAATCTTTATACGAATGCATGGTTCCTTCCCAGTCCATGTCTGGAGAATTAAATTCCCCATTATATGGACGTTTCCCTCCCCCATCTCTGCTGCTAATCCAAATTGTGATAGGAGATCCATAGCATACACCCACCCCCTGTAGCTCTCCCCATAAGGATGCCACCTCCTCCCTTGCCCTCACATTCACTTAATTTGTTATACAGGCATACTCCACCCCTTTTACCCTCTATCCCTGCAATACAAGGAATAACCTTAAATGGTTGCCAGCCAATTATGAAAGCTGTTGAACCAAGTCTCTGAAATTCCTACATAATCAAAATCCTCCTTGTACAACAGTAACTAGTTCTCCCATCTTGTCTGCCAGACTCATGACATTGGTGAAAATGCCATGTAATTTAGACCAAGTGCATACTCTCTATTGCAGGGGTAGGGAACGTCAGCTCTCCAGCCGTTTTGAAATTCCCATGAGACATTGCAGACCCCAACAATCACAGGCATGATGGGACTTGTAGTTTCAAAACAGTTGGAGAGCCAAGGTTCCCTACCCCTGCTCTATTGGGTGTTCTGAGGTTGCAAATAGGACTTGTTACTACAATTACCTCAGGTTTAGATGCTTTAGTCAATCTACCACTAATGCCCCCAATACTACTCACTTGAATATGTTCTGCACTGACTGTCAGTGCAGAACATGCCACAAGATGTACACAAAGTCGCATCTCCACACCCACAAATTTAATAGGGATTGTACCCTGTCAAATGACTTGGACACCAATACCCAGGTACTCGTGCACTCACAGCATGGCTAGCTCTGTACAGCAGCTGCCAAGTGAGGAAGGTGGAGGTCAGGCAGAACTCTGGTCCCTTCAAGGCCTCATCAGGGGGGGGGGGGGGGGAGCAGAAGACTGGACACTGCGGCCATATCTGGTGTGGGCAGTGCTGAAATAACACTGCCCCCCATGGGTTGGAATGCATTTTGCACAAGTGGTAGATCGGGAACAGGTTGCTTAGCTAGGACAGGCTCCAGTGGAGGAGGGACAAAAGTAGGGCCTGGAGATGCATCCTCTCCAGGCCCTGTTGTCAGTCTGCCTTCCAGCCACCTGGATGTGGTCAGGTGTCTGCAGTGTGCCCTGTTCACCGAGGGTTCCAGCCCTGAGAGTCAATGACCATCTAGTTGCTGTATATCATGTTAATGTGCACCTGGTCCACGCAAACACCTTTGGTCTGCAGCAACCTCTTGCAGTCCCTGCACTGACAGAAGCAATGCAGACGAGCCCATCAGTTGTGCTGCAGCGTCCACAAGCACATGCCTGTAGGAGGAGCGCACAGTGACAGGTTAGCTCAATCTGCTGCTTTCTTCCATTGTCCAATCATAGGCTGGAGACGCCAGAAGGTCGTACCTCCAGGAAATCAGGTATCTGGCCCTGACAGATCTATTTTCCTGGGTAAATCTGAGGCGCGAGACACGCCTTCTGTGATTAGCCTGTTACCTATGCACTTTACATATTTGGTCATTTTATGGAAGAATATCCATATTACCATATAAGCAGGCATAACTGCCCTCGAGACCAAAAAGGCTACTCCATTGGAACTCCCTCAATAGTCAGTGGATTAATAAAAGTTGATCCTACACACCTTTTCATTCAACCTATAACATGCAACTCAAACGTCAATCAAAAACCATGCTGGGCAGGAATCTTGACAGTACCCTCCACCAAGCAACTTTCAGCTGGTTTACAAACAACGTATGGCCAATTTAAAGCGTAGTTCCACCCTAAAGGGGAGCTTCCCTTGTACACACGGTCGGACATTCAGACAACAAAAGCCGTCGGATTTTTGCCGAAACTGGTGTTGCATACACACGGTCGGACAAAGTTGTCGGAAAATCCGATTGTTCAGAACGCGATGACGTTCGTTGCGGCGGGACTACGTTCAGGCTAGTAGCCAATAGCTTTGGTCTCATAATTTGATCTGAGCATGCGTGGCACTTTGTCCGATCATTTGTAGAGAATTCTGATCGGATCATGTTGTCGGAAAATTTTATAGCCCAGCTCTAAAACTGTCGGTCGGATATTCTGACAAACAGTCAGATGGAGCCCACACGGTCAGATTATCCGACAACACAGTCCACATTTTCCGTTAGAATATCAAACCATGTGTAAGAGGGCTAAGACAGGCATTTGCACCCGCTTCTGGGCATAGACTCCCATGGGCGTCTATGCCTCTTCCTGTCCTGCTCTGGCACACATGGGTCCCAGAGACAGCGTGGACCATTTCATTGCGTGACTCGTGCATGTGCAGTAGGGAACCGGGAACTGAAGCCACAGTGCTTCAGTTCCCGATTCCCTCACCGAGATTGGCAGCGGCGGCTGACATCGCTGGACCCTGGGACAGGAGAGTATCAATTTATTAAAAGTCAGCAGCTGTAGCATTTATAATTTTTCTTCCAGTGGACTCCCTCTTTAAGTGTACACCTGCAGAAATTGCATAGTACATCATAAAAAAAAAAAAAAATGATATAATGTGTCTCACTAATGAATGCCAAGCCTCCAGTTCTTGGTTAAGGGGGCTATACAAGGATTGTCAATTTAATTGACTCGTGATAGCAATGTGTAATTGAAAGCCAAGACTTTAAGGCCGCGTACACATGGGCGGACTGTTCGCCCAACTTTGTTCGTCAAACAATCCGACAAACAGTCCGCTCAAAATTTGCATGAATGGACCACACACGATGAACGAACAGTCCGCTGAAAGCGTGCGCGATGACGTGAACGGCACGTACGACGGGACGAGAAATTCGACGTCCAATACACTGCAATGCAACCTTCGCCGTGCAAATCCTTTCTGAGCATGCGCGAAACTTAGTTTGTCGAACAAGCCTACACACGAGCGGACTGTCCGCTGAAACCAAGTTTCAGCGGACTGTGTTACGGAAATTCCGAAAAACTTCGTTCGTCAGACTGTCCGCTGAAACTGTCCGCTGAAGCCCACACACGAGCGGACTGTCCGCTGAAACACTGTTCAGCGGACTAAGTTGGGCGAACAGTCCGCCCGTGTGTACGCGGCCTAAAAGGTCATATTGCTTGCAGGGGGCTTGACCATTTCTCATAGGTTGTGTCAGCCATGTTTACCACTTCCCCATCTAAACCAATTCTGGTGCTTCGCTCTTGCATGTAAAAATCATAATTTCTTTAGAAAATTACTCAGGACACCAATTTTTTTTTTAGCAGAGACCCTAGGGAACAAAAATGGCAACATTGTAACTTTATGGCACAGTATTTGCACAGCAATTCTCTGCAAACAATCAAAAAATAAAAACACACGACAGATACAACAGCTGGTCACTTTGTCAGATGCTCCAATGAACTGAACAAATTTTGATAGTGCCAGAACTCCATTCCACCTACCAGAAATTCTTCCAATACCCCTCTGTCTCTTTCCGGCTTCACCAGCAACGTGTGCCCCCAGGCTGTGCCCAATCAGGTGAACTTCATGCATTTGATAGTCATGCACTGTCTGAGGATGACATGAACAATTTTAGCTGCCATGCTCTGAAGTGGGAATAAAAACACACGATTTGTTGACATGGTACATACCTGCAGAACGCTCAAGAAATAGGCAATTTCAGCCCCAACCACACGGATATTGTTGGATGCTTGTGTGTAGAGGGCAAACGATCCTCCACTCCAGTCTACACAGAAACAGTTCACATCTGACACCTCTAGGAGAGTCTACAAAACAGAGTACTTCATGAAAGATCAATTTATAAACAGTTGGCCAGGACCTCTTGCCTTCAGCCACACTGACCTGACACATCTCTACCAGCCATGGCTTGTTCCCGGTCTCCACAAAGCCATGGATGACAAATATGGATTTTCGGCTGGGTTTAAAGTTGGTACCAGTGATTGACGAGACATTGAGTGCACTGATCACCTGGAAGAAACATGCTCAAATCAATGTAGTACTCAACTACTAGTGATAAGCTAAACCAAGTTTGTACTGCTCCTAAATATTTGGTAAAATGCATTGTTTTTTGGCAACTGAGCATGTGCTTTCAGGATGTAAGACTTAAATTGTAATTTTTGTTAAAGAGGATGCTATGGTCTTTGAGCTTTTTTTCCCCTAGTCATACTTGGAGCACCCAAACAAAAGTCTGCGGTATTACTCAGTACAACAGCCTACATTTTCCAGCCCATACCTAAATTTCTGGCCACAGTAGTGAGACTGGCAACTCATGAAGTTTGGGGAAACAATGGGTGAATCCCAGGCTCCTCATGTAGCGGGCTTGTGAGCTGATCTAATGCTAAGTACATGGAGAGATGACAGAGGCCAGGTGGTTCAGAAACCACACAGTAACCCAAGTTAAGACTAGTACAAAGTCACTCTGTATACACGGCCACACAGAATAGTGCAGAGGGCACCCAGACATTGTTGGTACAAGAGATGGCTGGAAGGCAGACAAACAAAAAACACCAAAACCATTAAAAAACACCCCACACAGCAACTTTGGAGGGGGGATAGTGAAGGGCTCCCAGATGAAACAGCACTACTTCCCCTCTCCTCACACTAGGCACTCTGTCCCCAAGTTGGGCACTTTGCAAATGTGCACCAACCAAGAGGGTGACAGCGTCATTAGCACTGCCCACACCAAAATAGCTGCAGAGGTCAGCCAGGGTAGTAGTGTACCAATCAGACAGCTGTTCTCCCAGAGGTACCCATGGAGGCCTTAGAGGAATGCATGCTCACCTTACTCTCCATGGCAGGCTTCAGCACCATTATGCAGAAAGGTCAAGCACCTGCCTACAAGCCATCTTCTAAATGGCCGTGTTAGAAATAGCTTCTTACAGGGCTCAAAAGTCAGTTAACATTGATCTGGATTCAAGAGAAAGAAGCAGCTTCTCTGGTGTCCTTACCCATAAAGCCCCATGGGACAGCAGTGTTATGGTGCATCATGTGAAGAATCAGCAAAAGATAAAAAAAAAAAAAATTGTAGTTATACTTTTGTCTGGCAGATTGAGACACACATACACTTTTATAAAGAATGCGACGTGTCAATTAACAAAATCAAGTCATATTTGGTGTGGCCACTCTTTGCCTTCTCTTCCAAGTACATTCCTTTGGGATGGAACGCCACAGGTGGCTGTTCAAAACATCTTGGAAAATTAAACCCCAGATCTTTTGCATATTTAGACTGCCTCAAATCGTTCTGTGTCTTATGTAAGACCAAACAAACTCCATTGGGGTGGGTCCCGTCCAAACTCACTCCCAGATCCTCCTTGGTGGTCTTCCTGCAGAATACATTTGGGACTAATCATAGGCCTCACTGATGGTAAAGCATGATAGATAAGCAACTGCCTGTATCTCAGTATAGAGGACACCATTGACCCTGACCAAAGCAATTTGCAGAAATGCAGCCCCAAACGGATGATATGTTTGTGACTAATCTGCTAAAGATTACAGCTTCCTTAGCTGAAAAATATGGGGGGGGGGGGGGGGGGGGAGTATTTCGCCGAAGGGCCAACTTGGAGCAGGACTTACTTGGTACTGATCAGGATTATTTCTAGTAAAAAGCAGGAATTGAGTGTTGATCACTTCTGGTGCCCATGGTAAGCGCCTGATGGGTCTTGCCAGTGTTCCAGAATAGGGAGGGTCATCTGTGAAACATCCCAGCCTATCATAGCAGATGTCAGCAGCTGAACAGAGAAAAGGATAAAAATTACGGATTTCAGTGCACCATCGTGGAGCAAAATCGATTGAGCGGCTGAGGAGAGCTAAAAACTGAACCCCCCCACTACTATGCAACTAGTGTAGAAAATGGTACATTCTATATTAATTTGCTTCTACCCCATGAAAATGGAGTTACCCTTTAAGCTACTGCCCTGCTACTCCGCATCTCCCCATTAATGACACAGATGCTGATAAAACTCAAACACAATAACCCTTTCCTGCTCTGTACAAAAGGAGATGCTTGGCCAGTGTTAAGCTTATGGCAATTAAAAAGTACCAAACTTAAATGTGTGCCCTCCCCCAAATCTGACCCTAGCCCTTTTCAGATAATACAGAATCTCCATAAAATGAGTAACACATACCTTCAATAGAAGCTGCTATCGACAACACCAGAACCAGTTTGATAAACATCTGGAACAAAAAAATAAAACAAAAAACAACGTTTTTTGGTTATTTTGACGTACCCAAATGAAATGGTAGACAAATTAATGCAATGTGTTAATTTATTCATTGTCTAACAAACTCCAACTTTTCAGAACCCAGATTGGTGGGAGGGGAGGAGGAGAGGGAAAAAAAAAAAAAAAAAAAAAGAAGAAGAAGAGGGGGGGGGGGGGGAACTGGGAGATTGACCGATGCAAAGTATCAGTGACAAAAAAGCCGCGGACCACGAGTCAGCTGTCAGCGGGCTTCCCCTCCGACAGATGAAAAGTAATTCTCCCCCCCCCCGGAAATCAATTCCTTAAAACCCCCCCCGTATTGATAAATTGGTTTACAAAGGGCTTGTTCCACTCTTGTTTAAAATTTGTTCACACAATAGACACCTTCTTCCCTCCTGACCTCTCCGGTTCTTTGGAGTGAGCCCGAGACGAGAAGGAGAGAAGAGAAAAATAGAAAATAACCCCAACCAAAGATAAGCTGTTGTCAGAAACCTTAGCCAACACCTTTGTGCACCCCCACCAGTCAGTGATGGGATTCACATGACTCTAGCCTGGACACCCTCTCACCAGGGGGGGGGGGGGGGGGGGGAATGGGGGAATTGGTGCTAGCATTGCATCCATATCACACACCCCGACATCCCAGTGTCAGCCTACTTGAGCTGGCACCACTGCCACCTGGTTCAGCTAGATCCATGCATCTGGCATCCACACGATCCAGGTGTGCCAGAAGTCCCCACCCTCCCGCATTCCACAGGCCAGAACTCAAGGCCTACGTCTGCTGGACTCATGCCAGGATGCCATAGTATTTGGCCAGCGAGCCCTGTGCGGGGGAATGCTGGCATCATCTCTCCACAGCCTGACTGTTACTTGCCAACCTCCTTCCCCCGGCAGCACCAGCTAGGCCCAGGGGGAAGAAGTGCTCCCATCCAGCCTCCTTCTGGTGGAAACACAAAGACTGACGGAAGCCACCTTTTATGGATTTGAATTTTGGGTTTCCTCCGGAGGTGAAGCCCATCTATCTAGTGCTGTCCTAGATAGACTGTCCGCTGGGGAAGAGCTCACTCCCTTTCCTACATGCAGATAAGGGTCTGATATGGATTTTGGAGGGGACCCTATGCAATTTTTGGGGTTCCCCAAATGTTCTATTGCCAGAATGCTTCATCTTAACAGTCCCCTGTCAAGGGGAGTCTCACTGACAGATGACCCATGGTTGTTAAAGATGAAGGTGGCCGGCTTAAAGTCACATGCTCCAGGGGAGATAGGGCTCCACACTTCAATCTTAGATACCAACTCTGCTCATCTCCATCCAAGCCTAGCAACACACTAATAAAAGATCATTATTTTGCATCTCAGTGTGCAGCATTCCCGTTGCTAGTATAGTTAATTGAAGCCAGTGGACTAGAATGACAAGCAAACAAATAGCATTTTCAGGACATCGTGATAGCTATAATCATTCAGCAGCACAATGAATACCACTTTAAGCAGGTAAAGACAGAACACAAACAACATGGTAGACTACCAATTCTTCTTAGATATGATGTCTGCATTTGTATTTTTAGGCTATTTTCACCTAGTGATCTAGCAAGCCTATTTTTCCAACACCAAAAGCTGCCCTGCAGATGTTGTAGTTAAAGGGTTGAGAGAAACCACTTTTAACAATGGGAAGGAACAGTATAGACACACACACACACACACACCCCACTAGCAGAGTTCCTGCCAGCGCACCGCTCCAGTGTGAAAGACTCAGTTAGACTTACCGGTGACGGTATTTCTAAGAGCCTTTCAGGACAACCCCGGAGAGAGAGTAGCTCCACCTTGCAATCAGGAAACACATGCCCACTTTAAAAACACCTCCTCCTCCTCCATGGCTTCAGTTATTGTGGCCTTCCGACGCTGGAAAACAAAGCACAGAAAGCACAACACCATGGTAGAACTTAATACATTTACTAAGCATAACCTAGGGAGGGAAGTAACGGTTGTCCTGAAAGGCTCTTAGAAATACCGTCACCGGTAAGTCTAACTGAGTCTTTCTCAAATCGCCTTTCAGGACAACCCCGGAGAGGATAACCGAGAAACTTACCCTAGGGCGGGACTACTGCCTGCAGTACCTTCCTGCCGAAGGCCTGATCTGCTGCAGACAGTAGATCTAACCGGTAATGCCGGAGAAATGTCGAATAACTGGACCAAGTGGCAGCCTTGCAGATTTGTTCAGGCGTGGCACCGGCCCTTTCAGCCCAGGAAACTGCCGTGGATCTAGTAGAGTGGGCAGCAATACCTGAGGGAGGTATTTCTCCTTTTGCTTTATAGGCTTCTGTTATAGCCAACTTAAGCCACCTACCCAGCGTACTTTTAGAAGCTTTCTCCCCCTTGCGTGATCCAGAAAATATCACAAAGAGGGCGTTTGATTTTCTAAATTCTTTAGTAACTTTCAGAAACTGTAAAAGACATCTTCTCACATCCAATGTGTGAAAAACTTCCTCTCCTGCATTTGCTGGGCTTGCAGAGAATGTAGGTAACACTATTTCCTGTGATCGATGGAAAGTTGAGGATACTTTCGGTAGGAATGCTGGATCCGTCCTCAGTACCACCCTGTCCTGATAAATTCTAAGGAAGGGTTCTGTAATAGCTAGAGCTTGGAGCTCGCTGACTCTCCTGGCCGAGGTGATGGCCACCAAAAAGATTGTTTTTAAAACCACCTTCTGTAAAGAAGCTTCTTGTAAGGGTTCAAACGGTGCTCCCGAGAGACCCTGTAAAACTGTAGACAAATCCCAACTGGGAAAGTCTTTAAGGGCTACTGGTCTATTTCGAGCAAGAGCCCTAAAAAAATCTAGAAATTAAAGTTTCTTTAGATAAAGTCTTTTCAAAGAAAACTGATAAGGCAGCCACCTGAGTCTTCAGGGTACTGGCTGCGAGACCCTTCTCCATTCCTTCATGGAGAAACTCCAAGACGGACACCGTGCTCTTGACCTTGAGTTCTCTAGAACTGCACCAGGAGTTGAACTTTTTCCAGACCTTCATGTAAATTGCCTGTGTAACTGCCTTCCTACTGGACAGCAGGGTCTTTACTACTTTATCTGAGAGACCTTTAGCCTTTAACAGGTCCTCCTCAGAAACCAGGCGGTTAGCTGCAGGAGTTCCACTTCTGGATGACTTACTGTCCCCTGGGATAACAGATCTTTTCTGAGTGGTAACCTCCATGGGGGCTTCGAGGCTAGGTTTCGAAGACCCGCGAACCAGGGTCTTTTTGGCCAAAAAGGAGTGACTAGTATTAAGTCTGTCCTTTCTTCCCTGAATTTCCTCAGTACTAGTGGAATTAGAGGAAAGGGGGGAAAGGCATAGCACAGCTGGTAATGCCAGGGGTGAGCGAATGCATCCAACCCTATTGCTGCATCTCCTCGGTGAAGAGAAAAGAATCTGTCCACCTTTGAGTTCTGCTGGCTGGCAAAAAGGTCTACCTGAGGAACCCCCCAGGCCTCGGAGATCATCAGGAACACTTCCTGATTCAGACTCCATTCTGCCTCTAGCAATTTGCGCCTGCTTAGGAGGTCCGCAAACAAATTCTGAGAGCCCTTCAGATGCACTGCCGATAGTGAGGCTGTGTTCTGTTCTGCCCAGGCTAACAACAGATTGGCCAGCTCCATCAAGCTCCTGCTTCTGGTTCCCCCTTGCTTCATAATGTAGGTAACCGCTGTTGTGTTGTCTGACAACACCTGAACATGGTGGCCTCTCAAACTCTGCTGAAATGCCACTAAACCCAGAAAGATCGCCTTCAACTCCCTCCAGTTGGATGATCTTTGAGCTTCCTGTTTGGACCAGACCCCCTGAGATGTCTGACCATCCAGATGGGCTCCCCAGCCCCAGGCACTTGCGTCTGTAGTAAGGCGCTTGTCCACAGGAAAGGTCCACACCAGGCCCCTTGAGAGGTTTGCCTGGTCTCTCCACCACCAAAGAGCCCTTTTCGTCTTTGACGAAATTTTTAGCTGTTTTTCCAAAGGATCCTGATGGGACCAGCTTGACAGAACCTCCCTCTGAAGGGGTCTGGAATGGAACCTGGCCCACTGAACAGCCGGGATTGCTGCCGTAAGCAGGCCCAGAACTGCCATAGCCATCCTGACTGAGACTGTCTGGTTGCTCTGTATCCGCTGTACAGCTAGCTGTAACTTTTCCTGTTTTTCCAACGGCAGGAAAACTTTCTGGAGAATCGAATTTAATGTATACCCCAGAAATTTCATTTCCTGTGAGGGGGTCAGGATTGACTTCTCTAGGTTTAGAAGCCATCCCAGGCCCTCGAGGTGAGACTGGGCCCTCTGGAGATTGACTAGGACCTGCTCCCTGGAGTCTGCAAAAAACAAAAGGTCGTCCAGATAAGGAACAACTGGAATCCCCTTCAATTTCAGGGGTTCCAAAGCCTCTGCCATAATCTTCGTAAAGACCCTGGGAGAGGACGAGAGTCCGAACGGCAGAGCCCTGAATTGGAGGTGCCATACCGAACTCCCTACCTTCAATGCCAGGCGCAGGAACTGCTGCGATGCCTGATGAATTGGTATATGAAGGTAGGCATCCCTTAGGTCCAGGGATGCCATGAAGCATTCTGGGGTCAACAGCTTTGTGATGGAGAAAATTGTATCCATCCTGAAATGTTTGTACCGAATGAACCTGTTCAGGAATTTCAGATTCAGGATTAGACGGTACTTCCCTGAGGGTTTTTTCACCAGAAAAATATGTGAATAAAAACCCCCGCCCTGCTGGCTTACTGGGACTTGAATCAGAACCTCTTGCTGTATCAGCTCCTGTAACAACAGCTTCATTGCAGAGGCCTTCTCCTGATCCCTTGGCAATGTTGTCACATAAAACCTGCTCGGGGGTGGTTCTGAAAACTCCAACCTGTACCCCTGATCGACAACGCTCTTCACGAACAGATTTGGAGACAGCCTGTCCCATTGTTCGCGAAAAGCTGACAGTCTCCCCCCCACTGGGGAGATATTGTCACTTGTTCTTAGGGGACTGCTCTGGGGGAGATCTAAAGAGGACTCCACCCCTGCCTTGGCCCTTCTGTGAACCCCATCTGCTCTTGTGCTCCTGGTCTTTTTTATGGGACTGCTGAAAAGCACGAAAATTCTTTTTAGCCATCTGCTTTTTCTTAACTGGAAAAGCCTTCTTTTTATCGGCTGTTCTATCCAGCACAGACTCTAAATCAGGACCAAAGAGCAAGTCACCCGAGAAGGGAAGACCACACAGCTTGACCTTAGAGGCAGTGTCCCCAGACCATGTTTTCAGCCAAACTGCTCTCCTGGCTGAATTTACAAGAGCCGAAGACCTAGCGGCCAGTTTAACTGATTCTGCTGATGCATCCGCCATGTATTTGACTGCATTCAGGATCAGTGGAAAGGACTCTAAGAGATCCTTGCGGGGTGTCCCCGCCTCAATATGGCTCTTCAGCTTCTCTACCCAACATTCCAGATTCCTGGCCACCACCGTAGCTGCCATTGCTGGTTTTAGACTGACTGACGCAGCATCCCAAGCTTTTTTAAGGATGGAGTCAGCTTTTTTGTCCATTGGGTCTTTAAGGATCCCCATATCTTCAAAGGCTAGATCCGTTCGTCTGGATACCTGCGAGAAAGCTGCATCGACTCTGGGTTTCTTATTCCAAACCTCTGAGTCCTTATCTTCGAAGGGAAACCTTCTTTTGAGAGCTTTAGAGAAGAAAGGGGCTTTTTCTGGGTCCTTCCACTCCTTTCTCACTGAGTCTGAGAGGACCCTGTGGACAGGAAAAACTCGCCGTTTTGTTTCGTCCAACCCCTGGTACATTTTGTCATGAACTGACAGTTGTACTCTTTCTTCCTGAATTTCTAGAGTAGTGTAGATTGCTTTTAAAATATCATCTACTTCCTCTAGTGATAGCTTGAATTTGGAGCCCCTGCTATCTTCTTCCTCTTCCTCCTCCTCAGAATCCCTGAAGGAGATGAGAGTACTACCCCCTTCGTCTCCAGACTCTTCAGTTTCCACCTGTCTGGATGACGACGCCCTGGGGCTGGGCGGTAAGTTCTGAGGCTCGGTCTGTGCGGGAGGGTTTTGTATCAGGATGGACTTGACTGAACTCAAAGAGTTTGTCAGCTCTTTAACCGAAGAAAACAAATCCTTATATTGTTGAGATGTTTCCTCTTCCACCAATTCTCTGATACAATTTCTGCACATTGCCTTCTGCCATGAATCTCTGAGGGGGGTTTTGCAGGAAGGACATTTTCTCTGACCTGGTCTAGCTTTTCCTAGTGATTTTTCCTGAAACGACATACAGGTTTAATTCACTAAAAGCTCTCAACAACCAGTTGCTTAACACCAAGCCAGTGCAGAGACCCACCACCAAACAGACCTACTAGTGAGACCCCAGAACTAGGCTGCAAAAGGTCAGAGCGAAGTCCACCTCTGACCTGCAGCGACAGGCCCCCAAGAGGGGGGAACAAACAAAGACATACCCACAGTAAAGCAGAGGGTGCCAGTGCACCTTACGTACCTGGGCTGGACCGGTGCTGGGGGCGCCTGTCTCCGCCATAGCTGGCTTGCACTCTTCCATCGTTTGAGTGAGGCAGCTATTTTACAAACAGCTCTCATTTTAAATTTTCCCGGCCGCCGCGTCATCAAGGCCGGCCGGAAGCGGAAGCACACGGTCACCTGACCCGCCCCATGACCCCTGCGTTCCAGGCGCTGAACCACGGCGCCACGCCCCCTCAGAGCGCCCGCGCGTCACCGTGAACGACGCCGTCGCTGCCCGGGACCCGGCGCCGAAAACGGAGCCATGCCGCTGACCTGCAGCGGCCTCCGCCAGCAACAGAGCCCTCCCTGCGCTAACAAGCGGACACCGGGCACCCGACGCCGGCACTCCGAGGGTCCTTACTCCCGTGAGATGGCGGGACCAGGAGCTCCAGGAGTCCTCTCCCCGTGGAGATGCTGCTGGGGGTCAAAGAGAAACAACCTGCAACAAAAGGTAAGCCTTACTCCCCTGCAGAGAGTGTAGCTCTCCCTGGTTCAGGCACATGCTTCCTCCAAGGAGGAAACACAATAACTGAAGCCATGGAGGAGGAGGAGGTGTTTTTAAAGTGGGCATGTGTTTCCTGATTGCAAGGTGGAGCTACTCTCTCTCCGGGGTTGTCCTGAAAGGCGATTTGAGAAAATCCTCTGGGCCTCCCTCTGAGACATGACCCGTGTAGCCCAGATATACACTCAGCTGAAATAGCCCTTTTACTCCTACCCCTTTTCCCTTAATAATAGACCACACAGTTCTCGTGGAGTAAACTGGCCACAACAGCCTTTATTAAAACAACCAAAATAAAACTCCAAATTACTTTAATAATAAATACCCTTAAATAACCTATAAACACATATAACCAAGAAACAACGTGTTTTACCAGATTGGTCAGTGACGGAGCTAAACTCCTTCTTCCCATATACCTATAAATATATATATTCGTATATATCTATATATACACACCCAGGGGGGCACTGCGGGACTTTCTCCATAACCTCATAGGCCTCCAGCTGTCCCGCTCGGAGACAACCACCGTTCCCGCAGTGCAACAACAGCAGTATTCATCAAAACGTTTGATGTACACACTGGAGGGGCCATCTACCGACAAGCCCCCCACCCACTTTTTCCACCTCTATAACTGCTACCGTCACTGACCAATAAATAACTACCGCCAACCCCAGCTGTCATGACGACCCTTGCTCCCGAACCTGCAATGACAAACAAACATTAACACAGCCTACAGTACCAACAACCTATAAAGGGAGGGTGGGTGGGAAAAACTGCCTCCTCGTGTCTTCCTCCTTCCGCACTGCCCATTCCCGGCTCCGCCCCCTTCTTTTAACTGGCCGCTCCCCTTCGGCCCCGCCTCTCCCTTCTAAATCCCACCCCTTCGTGTGTCACTAGACACACGGTCATGCCCGGCCCTCCTCTATCCATCCCTGCGGTCCGTCCCGCTCCGGTCCTCTCTGGAGCAGCTCTTTCAGGGCACTTTGCAGGCACCATTTTTTAGCACTGTGGCACCTGCAAAGCACCCCATTTTGAAAGGGGCCTTATAGTCACAGCAATGTTAAGAAGGTGCCTGCATTGCTTAGACACAACAGTGCCAGAAAGTGCAGATTAAAGTCCAACTCCAGAGTCACACAAGTGTGACTGGAGCCTAACAGATAGATGCAAGACAATAGCAGGACTGTGCCAACACCCTCAGGGTACACCATGTCCAACAGATCAGGCTTCAGAAGAGCCCCCCCACTAGGGTTGCCACCTTTTCGTCAAGCCAAACTCGAACACTTTAGCAACGCACGGAATTTTTTTTTTTTGTAGTAGACGCTATAGATACTCGATATGATTGTAGGAGACTTGGGACACCTCTGAGTTACCCTAGGAGAGTAGTAAGGAGGCACGGATAGTGCGCTGCAGTGAACAGTGGCCAAATTGTGTTAACAGTGGAGACAAAAGGGACATGGTTAAATAAAACAAAAGCATTTGAGTGACCATAAAATATGATTAGATTATTAAAAGAAATGTCACAGTTAAAATATGAACCTAGCCTACCTTAAAAGTGGACACTAACAGTGGGGCAGAGTGCAGTGTCAGTGGGGCAGAGTGCGGTGTCAGTGGGCAGTGGACTTTTAATTACAAAAAAAATAAAAAATCAAAGCAATCCACAGGCACCCCATAAATAGAGAAGAAAAGATATTAAAGGCTACTGAGTGAGCACTGCACAATGAAGTCATTATGCCAGGATGGTACTGCAGGTAGAACTAGGTTGCAATCTTTAATCAGCAGCCATGTCCCTGGAAAGACAAGCATGACAGTCCCACACTGGAGAGCTTGTGGACTGAACTGCAGGGAAGTAAAGGCCCTCAGCTCTGCACTCACCCAGCGGTCTGTCTGTGTCCCCTTCGCTCGCTCAGCAGGCTCTGTGTGTGTTCCTCTCGTTTTCTGGACAGGTCACATGAATGGCTAGCAGAGGGGAAGAGCCGAGGCTGTGTGTCTGCATGGAGTAGGCACTGGCGAGTCTCTCCCCCCTTACAGCCGCCCTGCAATGTGTCACAACTTAAACAGTGCCGGAGACTCGGCCAGAGCACCGGGCAGTGCAGGCAGGGAGGGAGACACCTGCACGGGAAACCCCAATACACAGTAATAATAGGAGACTCCTCAGCACTGTGTCCGGGGCACAGGTGGACTGATCCCCGGACACAAGATTAGAAACCCGTACTGTCCAGGTGAATCCCGGACAGGTGGCAACCCTACCCCCCCACAGCATAGGGCACTATTCATACCAGGCAGCCATTAAGCCCACTAACATCCTATAGAAACCCTACACTCAATAACAGCAGGGTTATCAGAGTGGATTTATGCCATTTACACACTCATGGTTACCTCAAGAGTGACACAATGATATCAGGCTCTTGAAGTACTCATAGCTCAAACATACTCTAGGAGACCTAAAAGCTGAGTCGGGGGAAAGACAATACAACATTTGCCAAGCACATTGACTTTATAGCATATAGACTATGGAGATTTCATAACAACCCCTCCCCCACATACCAAACACAGCAGCTATCACTAAGCTGGACTCATACAAAATGACTACACACCAGGCACTAACCTTACAGCCTCTCTAAGGTGCACATGAAGAACATTACCCCACCTGGGGAAGTTGTATTTAAAGCACCTGCAGCTGAGCCTGATTAGCTCTGTTAGGATAATGGTGACCAGCTGAGATTATCACTAACCTGTTTTCACCTTTCATAATTTACAAGTTCTTTGCCCCAACCCAAGTTAATTTTAAAGTGGAACTCTGGGCAAAGGGTTGTTTTTTTTATGTTTTACAGCGTTCCAGTACAGTCCAGTGCGGAAAAAATACAGCATGTTCTACTTTTTTTCTGCAATTGTAACGCACTAGAACTGCAAGCACTGGTGTGAACTATGCCATTGAAAACCATATAACCTACTTTCCATGCGTTTTTGATGCAGAGAAAAACACACTGGACTGCATGTGGTGTGAACTGGCTCTAACCTTAAATAAGAACATGGGTGTTCCAGTGCATTTTTGGTATGTTTAGATGCATTCCAGTCCGTTGCCGTGAGTTTTTGATACTTTCTACAGTGTTCCAGTACAGTCCAGTGCAGGAAAAATGCAGCATGTTCTACTTTTTTTTTTTCTGGAACTGGAACACACTGGAACTGCAAGTACTGGTGTGAACTATGCCATTGAAAACCATATAACCTACTTTCTATGCATTTTTGATGCAGAAAAAAATGCACTGGACTGCATGTGGTGTTAACTGATCCATAAGGCTACTTTCGCACTGAGGCACTTTATAGGCGATACAGCGATAAAAAATAGTGCCTGTAAAGAGCCTCTCCTGTCTCTCCAGTGTGAAAGCCCGAGGGCTTTCACACTGCAGTGGTGCGTTTGCAGGACGGTAAAAAAAGTCCTGCAAGCAGCATCTTTGGAGCACTGTAGGAGTTGGCCTTTCGTCTGTTGCCGGTTCATCCGAATAGCATGCATTTATTGGGCTGTTGTTGGGAAGGGGAGCTTTTCGTGGATATGGATTGTGCCATCTCTTGTTCTTACTTTGAAGTGTTCAGTTCCTTTCTGAAATGGGTGGTCAAGGATTTGATGGGCCTTCATTCGATTTTGCACTATTTAGATGATTTTGTTGTGATAGGCCCTCCGGACAATCGTTCCTGTCTGATTTTGGTGGCCACCATCCAGCATGTTTTTCAGGTTTTTGGGGTACCGCTGGCTCAGGACAAGATGGAAGGTCCTGTACCAGTGTTGAAGTTCTTGGGTATAGTGATTGATATTGAGCCTATGGAGTGCCAGCTTCCAGGAGATAAGCTGGAGGATCTTAAAGAGTCAGTGGCGACAGTGGCATTATTGAGGAAACTCAATTTTGTGCGCTGCATTATGCCAATGGGGAGGGTGTTCTGCCGGAGGCTGGCAGCTGGTACGGCTGGGGTCAAGGTCCCGCATCATTTTGTTTGTTTGGGTCGGGACCATAGGGGCGATTTAAAGGTTTGGGGGGAATTTTTGGAGCAGTATAATGGTAGGTCTTTTTGACTTGGGCCTGCGGTGCAGGCGCAGGAACTGGAGTCGTTCACAGACGCAGCAGGGTCTGGGAGTTTCGCAGCTTACTTTCAGGAGCGGTGGTGATTGAATAGATGAGGAATTGAGGAATTTGATGTTGTTGGAATTGTTCCCTATTGTGTTGGATCTTTGGGGGATGGGGTTTAGGGACTGGAGGGTCTGTTTTCATTGTGATAACCTGGGGGTGGTTCATGCACGTCATCTTTGCTGGTGATGCGTTCGTTGCGTCATTTGGTGTTACATGGTCTTATTTTGAACATTGTTGTATGTGCTGTGCATATCCCAGGAGTTGAGAATGAAGTGGCTCATGCACTTTTTCGTTTACAGTGGGACAGGTTCCCGCTGTTGGCACAGGAGACGGAGCGGCTCGAGGTCCCATGTCCCAGTTGTTTATGGTATCTTGTGGTGGTACCATGATGGCGTTGGTTCGGCGGTCGATCACGAATCCACTTGGAGGTCGTACGAGCGGGTTTGGTGGGAGTGGTACGAGTAGCATTGGTGGTTGTCCTGGCACTGAGGACAGGCTCCATGCATTGCTTTATTTTCTTGGTCATAATTGCGAGGAGGGAGTGTCAGTAGCTTCTTTGAATTGTAAGTTTGGCTTTTTTGTTTAAATTGGGAGGTGTACAAGATGTTTCTAAGACTTTCATTGTCCGTAAGGCGCTACGGGGTTACAGGAAGGGGCGGGCAAGGCCTGATTCGAGTCGCCCGGTGTCATTGGGTATGTTAGAGGTTTTGACAGCGGTGTTACCCCAGGTGTGTTTCTCTTGAGACGTTGAGGGCTTTGAGAGTGGACGAGTTGGTCAGTCCGTTGGTGGTTAGGGGGTTAGACGTCTCGGATGTATCAATGGGGGGTGATTCAGTGACGCTGCTGATTTGCAAGTCAAAGACGGATCCTTTGGGTAAAGGGACCAGGGTAGTACTGGGAAGTGTTCAAGAGATGCCTGGAAGTGGGGGGATTTTTTGCATCGGATTATTCATTCCATTCATTTAGAATTGGGGCAGCGACAGAATAATCACGGTGGGGGTTTGAGTGATCAAATCTTGCAAGGTATGGGGCATTGGGAATCGAATCGGTTCAGGTTATATGTCCCCCCTCACCTCCTATGGGGGGGGGAGCATGTCCTTTGTTGTTGTGTTTTTCGTATTTGTGTTTATGTGGGCTGTCTTTCTAGGGTGTGTGCATGATGGGAGTGTGGTGATTTTTCCCTGGGTCTATGTCTTCTTTCTTTCTTACAGGCCTGGTGTGTCTGAAGTGGATCCTGGGCCATTCCTATATGCTCTGGGGGGCAGTGGCGGCTGATGAATTTTTATGATTGGGGGTCGCAAAACCCCGCCCCTCCACTTTGGCCCCTCCCACTTCTCATAAGCCACACCCCTTATATATTCCACATCATATACCAGGCGTAGTGATGGATGAACTTTCCGACAGGACGTTTCGCGAACAAGATCCACGAACGTGCCCAAAAGTTTGCGAACCACAGGTTTGCGGCAAACTCCATTCACTTTAATGGCAGGCGAACCTTAAAAACCTCCAGGTCATATTTTCAGCCACAAAATACTTACTAGCTGTGCACACATAGTCCCACAACATGGACACTGACATGTGTAAGGCTGACCACAGGTCAGCCTGTGTTTGTAGGAGGAGTCAGGAGTCGGGCTGCATAAAGCCTGCCCTCCTCTGCCTCCTCCTCTCGTGGAGGCTGGTTTTCGTGGGTGGACGCTTGCTTTCGACGTCACTTCCGGGAGCCTTCCCCCGTGCGATTCTGCTGGGGGGAGGGAGCGGGGGGTTTGCTGGCGGCTCCGGTATCCGCAAGGGAGCCCTTCTCCCACCCGCCTCCCTCTTCGGCTGCCTCTGCCGGAGGGGAGGGGGAGGGGGGTTTGTTCATCCAGGCTTCCTGTGAAATTCTGCCGGGGGAGGGGGGGTTCGCTGGCAGCTCCGGTCTCCATGAGGGAGCCCTTCTCCCACCCGCCTCCCTCTCCGGCTGCCTATGCTGGAGGGGAGGGGGAGGGAGGTTTGTTCATCCAGGCTTCCTGTGAAGTTCTGCTGCGGAGGGGGGGTTTGCTGGCAGCTCCGGTCTCCTCGAAGGGGCCTTCTCCCGCTCGCCTCCCTCTCCGGCTACCTCCGCCGGAGGGGAGGGAGGTTTGTTCATCCTGGCTTCCTCTGTGTAGTTCTGCAGGGGGGTGGGGTTCGCTGGCGGTTCCGGTCTCCACGAGGGAGCCCTTAACCCGCCCGCCTCCCTCTCCGGCTGCCGGAGGGTTGGGAGGTTTGTTCATCCAAGCTTCCTCTGTGGGGGGAGGGAGGTGTCAGCCCGCCCGCCTCCTCCTGGTGGTTCTGCCAGGGGAGGGGGAGATTCGATCGCCTGCCAAGTGGCGGGGGGGATTAGTCCTCCCCTCTCTCCCCAGGTTTGATTCAGCCCCCCCCGCCTTCTCTCCCGGTGTTCGTGCTGGGGGGGTGTTTTGTCCCCGCCAGCTCCACTCATTGACCCCACTTTACCCGGTGTTCTGCGGGGGGGGGGGGGTGTTTCTCCTGCCCGCTTGCTTGCTGGGGGAGGCGGGGTTCGTCCGCCTCTCCTGCCTGCCTCCTTATCCTGGTAGTTCTGCCGGGGATAGGGGGGTGGGTTCAATCGTCTGCCGAGAGGAGAGGGGGTATTTCCAAAGGAAGGGGGGGTTAGTCCGCCTGGTGGCTGCAGGGGTGATGCTTCTCCCACCCGCCTCCTTCTCCCAGTGTTTCTACCGGAGGGAGGGGGGAGGTTCAGGTCGCCTGCTTCTGTCGGGGGAGGGGTGGTTCGTCCACCTGGTGGCTCCGGGGAGCCACTTCTCCCACCCGCCTCCTTCTCCTGGTGGTTCTGCTGGGGGGGGATTTTGTCGCCTGGTTTTGTTGGGGAGGGGGGGTCCATATGCCTGGTGGTGTGCAACTTACGGTTTCTCGTGCAATTTACGGTCTCTCATGCGGTTTGTGGTCTTCTCATGCCGTTTGTGGTCGTCTCATGCAATTTACGGTTTCTCATGCAAATTTATGGTCTCGTGCAATTTACGGGTCATTATGCCATGTGCGGTTTTGCTCATTTACGGCTTTAGGCAATTATGGTTTACGCAATTTACGGTTCTCATGCAATTTGTGTGTCTGATGCAGTGGACATTTCATGCAATTTACGGTTTCTCGTGCACTTTATGGTTTCATGCAATTTACGTTCCATGCAATTTTACAGTTTTCCACAAATTTCGGGTTTTCTTGCAATTTGTGTTGCTCACTTGTTTTGCGTTTCTCAGGCGGTTGACGTTTTACTTGTTTTACGGTTCTTATAGGGTTTTCAAGGAATTTATGGTTCTCAGGTTTTACATTTTCCCATGCAATTTTGCGTGTCTGATGCAATTTTACGTGTCTGAGGAAATTTACGTGTCTGAGGCAATTTACGTGTCTGTTATATTTTACATATCTCAGGTGACTTTTATTTTCTCTTAAGTTTTTCTCATGTTTTCTTGCGTTTTCTCCCGTGTTTCTTACGTTTTCCCCTTTGTTTACGTTTTTACCAATATGTTTACGTTTTTCCATGTGTTGCATGTTTTATGTTGCCCTTTGTTTGCAGCATTTCCGTTAGCTGGTACTTACATCCAGGATCTGTCACGTCTACAGGACAATACGGGCTTAGGTTTCGTTGTTAATTGATTGTCATCCCACAATCTTCTCACCTGTAGTCCGCTCGTGAGTAGGCTAGTTCGACGGACTAAGTATGGCGCATGCTCAGAAAGGATTTACACGGCGAAAGGTTGCATTGCTGTGTATTGGACGTCCTATTTCTAGTCCCTTCGTACGTGCTGTACACGTCATCGCGCAAGCTTTCGACGGACTGTTTGTTCATCGTGTGTGGTCAAGTCCGTTCATTCGAAAGTAGGACGGACTGTCCGTCGGATTGTCTGACGGACTTAGTTGGCCAGACAGTCTGCCCGTGTGTACGCGGTTTTACACTTTAGGTCCTACGTCCTTTTCTTGTCAGGTACCAGGGGGTTGTTGTGTCACAGGCGGGTTGTTGTTAGGTTTTCTGGTTGTCTCACACAGCTGGGTTGTCCATGTTCTTCCACCGCGGGTTACCCATCACGCCTATGGGTTTAACAGATTGAGGTGATCGTTTTTAACCACTTGCTTACTGGGCACTTAAACCCCCCTCAGTCCCAGACCAATTTTCAGCTTTCAGCGCTGATGCACTTTGAATGACAATTGCGCGGGCATACAACACTGTACCCAAATTGAATTTTTATCATTTTTTTCCCACAAATAGAGCTTTCTTTTGGTGGTATTTAGTTACAGCTCGGAGTTTTATTTTTTGCTAAACAAACAAAAAAAGATGCAAAAAAAAATAAAAAATAAAATCTGGTTTTAATAGTTTGTTATAAAATTTTGCAAACGGGTCATTTTTCTCCTTCATTGAAGTGCACTGATTAGGCGACACTGATAGGCTGCATTGGTGGGCACTGATGGGCTTCATTGGTGGGCACTGATAGGCTGCACTGGTGAGCACCGATAGGCATAGTTAAGGCGGCACTAATAGGCACAGATAAGGTGGCACTGCTGGGCAAAGATGGGCACAGATAAGATGGCACGGATGGGTGGCACGGATGGGCACTGATAGGTACTACTGATAGATGGGACTGATGGGCACTGATAGGTGGCACTGATAGGTGGCTCTGATAGGTGGCACTGCTGGGCACTGATGGGCAGCACCGCTGGGCACTGATGGGCGGCACTGATGGGCGGCACTGGGGTGCAGCACCTTTGAGGCAGATTGTGGGCACTGTGGGTGGCACTGTGGGTGGCACTGCTGGGTGGCACTGTGGGCACTGCTGGGTGGCACTGACAGGGGGCACTTACTTTTAATTAGGGTGGCACTGCAGGGGGCAGGTGGGCACTTGCATTGCTGGCCGTGATCGGGTTTTTTTTTTTCTCCTCGCGCTGTCAGCGCAAGGAGGAATACTAGCCGATTACCGGCTCCGTTATATCACATGATCAGCTGTCATTGGCTGACAGCTGATCACGTGATAAGGGGTCGGGATCGACCCCTTGCACAGATCGGTGATCAGGCGAGTCTCATGGACTCGCCGATCACAGAGCGCGCCCTTCAGGGGGCGCGCAGGCCGCTCGTACACGGGACTACGTCTATTGACGTCGTCCCGGAAAAGGAGATCCGCGCTGTAGCCGTCATTTGGCTATAGCGCGGATCTCAAGTGGTTAATTGGCTTGATCGGTGGCAAGTCTTCTCATCTGTTTTACACCACTCACATTTGTTAGTTTCTCATGCAATTTACATTTCTCACGCAATGTTACGTTTCTCGTGCAATATTACGTTTCTTGTGCAATATTACGTTTCTCATGCAATGTTACGTTTATCGTGCAATGTCACGTTTCTCATGCAATGTTACGTTTCTCTTGTTTTCCAGGTTTCTCTCGTTTTCCAGGTTTCTCTCGTTTTCTCTCGTTTTCCCAGGGTTTTCTCTCGTGTTCCCCCCCGGGGTTTTCCCTCGTGACCCCCCCCCGGGGTTTTCCCTCGTGTCCCCCCCGGGGTTTTCCCTCGTGTCCCCCCCCGGGGTTTTCCCTCGTGTCCCCCCGGGGTTTTCCCTCGTGTCCCCCCTGGGGTTTTCCCTCGTGGTTCATCGTTTCATGTTCTAATGCGACCTGCGGTTCCTAGGCAGGTCGTGTTTTCTTGCAGCCTTGGTTCTTATGCTGCTCACGGTTATCAGCTCACGCCACTCATGTTTCTCGTCCAGTCTTGTTCCTTCTTACAGGTTACATTCTTGTCTCAGGTTTCTTTGTCTGCTCACGGTTCTCTCGCTATTTGTGTTCCTGACCAAGTGGGGTGTCAGTCCACACTATCTTTAATTTCCTAGAGGCTTTCGGGCAGGAGTTGCGCTATGGTATGGAACGATTGGTTAGTCAGCCTTTTGCTGCTCCGCAGCTTCTACTGGCTCAGTGTCATGGTTATACAGTGATCTTCCTCTGTTTGATTACCTCCCCTCCATGTGTTCTGACTAATAGGCCAGCCACTTCCACCTGGTGGTTTTTATAGCCTCTCCTCAAAGCATGGCTCCACCCCAGGCCCTATCAGGGAACCCTATATTAACCTGTGCACTGCAAGCCAGCGGTGCATATCAACCATTGTGTATCATTCTTTGTGTGTTTGGCTTCCTGTTACCTGCAGTGTGCTCTTCTGTTGTTCTGTTACCGACTTTGGCGTGTCCTTGACTATCCCTGTTTGCCTGTGATCCTGACCTATTGGTGTGTCCCTGACTATTCCTGTCTGCTTGTAGCCCGACCTTGGCTTTATCCCTCACTATCCCTATCCTCCTGTTGCCTACTGTGGGTGCGAGCTGGGGGACCCTGGGGGTCGCGACCTGGAGCCAGTTGCAGCCCAGTCCATCCTCACCACTAGAGGCTCTGGTGAACACCTTCTGGCTCTTAGACTCCGCGCCCCAGGGAATCTTACGCTCTAACCCCAGTGGGATCTGTCTTGGTGTTCTGGTGGCCCTGCCTTCCTTATCACCTTGACTCCCGTCCGCAGCAGTCAGCCGTAGGGTCCACAACCTTGCGGTGCACTTCTGATCCCTACGGTGTGCATCTGTCACCTGGCCTCAAGGTGACCTGACACTCAGGGGCTTTAGTGGATCCTGGGGCTCGGGCCAGTATCAGGAGACTCGGGTCTCGGAAGCAGGTACCAGCGCCGCACTTTTTCTTCAGTTTCAGTTTGTGGTGGATTGATTTTCCATTTGGCTGACGTAGCAGCCTTGATCATTAGGTTTTGTTTTTAATACCAGGAAGGCTCATGACACTGCTTGGCATGTTTTCTAGGCTTTCCGGTCTAGGTTTCCAGTCCTGTTGGTTGACATCCAGTTCCTATTTTGCTTTTCTGTGTTTTTTTTTTTTTCCCTCTTCCAGCTTGTATCGGCCCACAGCACTTTCAGGGCATATCGAGCTAAGTCTCAGCATTTCATGTTGAATGACCCGTCAGGTAGTTTTGTTTTCTGCACTTTCGTTTTGCGCCGTCCAGGGTTACAGCGGAGTACACTCCCGGCTGTGCTCAGCTAATTGTCCATTATGGGTCTTATTTTTGTCACGTTTTTGACATACTCTCAGGTCTCCTTTTGCGTTGGTTACCAGCTTGGGGCTCAAGGCGGTGTTATAGCTGGCTTTTGTGGTTCTTAAGACAGGGGGGTGCTTCTGGCCCAGGGTCTCACTTGCTTTGGTCAATCTACTGGTTGGCACCCCGGCCCTTTCTGTTACATCTGCATGCTCGCAAGGCGCAGCATTTGAGGGCGGCACTGTTATCAGGTTCTTGGAGCCTGACTAGGTGTGGTGCTTGGTGTTGGTTTAAACCAGCTTGTTAGTGTTATTTTTGTCAAACCCTGGGATGGTCCTCTACTGCTTTTCCTAGCGCTTCCTTTTCTGCAGCCAAATACGTACCTCATTGCCGCCACCCCAGGCTAGACGGTAATTCACTGTGTAATCTGCTTGTTAAGCTTTCATCCTACTGGGTTATTTTTTGCCCCCTTTTAGGCATACTGACCACATGATCCCAGCACACTTCAGGTCTATGTTCTTTGTTGCTTTGTTCCTTTCCTTACTATTCATGGATTGACTCCGAGTACAAGTGTAAGGCTGACCACAGGTCAGCCTGTGTTTGTAGGAGGAGTCAGGAGTCGGGCTGCATAAAGCCTGCCCTCCTCTGCCTCCTCCTCTCGTGGACGCTGGTTTTCATGTCCCACCCACCCATTCCCTTTTCCTTTCATTCATTACATTTCATACTTGGTTATGCCTCCTTTTAGGCATACTGACCACGTGATCCCGGTACACTTCAGGTCTATGTTCTTTGTTGCTCTTTGTTCCTTTCCTTACTATCCACGGATTGACTCCGAGTACAAACCAGAAGTATTAAGTGAATCTGGGATCGACAACGACAAGCATTCTTTTTTTACTTTCAAAAGTTTTTTTATTTATTTCAAAATAACATCCGTATAGCAAACATCGGCAACATAGCATCTCCTTTGTACATACAGAGAGTAGAGATTATTTAAGAAGGCACAAGTGTTAGGAATTATAGGGCTTGAACAGGCCCTGAATTGTAGATAAACCATGTGGCCTATATATCAGTTATGTCTGGTCATGGGGAACTTAACTGCTTGAAGTGAGGTTTTACGGTTCGGCACACAGCTCCCCCGACACCCCAATTGGGATCACTCTGTGTCGAGGCAGGCCGGTGCCCGAACCTTACTAACAGGGGCTGTGCATCCATGACCAGAGTGGACAGATCTAGCGAGCCTATCAGACCACTGGAGGCTCCCCCTCCCGTCTGCTGGGTAGAGGGTGCTTTTGTGTGTCTCAGAGGGCTCAGGCTGCTTACAGTCCAGCAGCACCTATGAGACGCTCTTACATGTATATAGTGCTTTCTGGACTAACATAAGACAGAGAAGAGAGAGAAGGAGGGAGAATTGAAAAGAAAGGGAGGAAGAAGGGAGGGGAGGAAGGAAAGGGGTAGGGAGGAAGCATCACTACTTGTTCACAGTTCTAGGCGAGAGGGTTACACGTAGGGAAAGTTGGATAGTCCCATTAGAAAGCTGGATCTGGAGCTGGATCTGGCCTGGTGCTGGGATAAGGGTGGATAGGTAAGAATACGCTCTCACTTTAATCTGTGTAATCTTGTCTCCGTATTGAAATGACTATATATATATAAGATGTTGTGATTATAATACATAATCATTTTCATACTAAATCAATGTATTTTTAGATATAGGTAATATCCTGAAGAAGCTGTGAAGCGAAACTAGTCGATTTACCTCACCCTTCTCTATGAATATGTGATTCATATTTAAAGATATTATATCTTTGTAACTTTAATAAATTGTTTTTATATTAATTAATGTTGTTGTCATTACTGTTTTATCATTATTTGTGCCCCGTGATAGTCCCCTTGCTCACACATTTCCCGTTGACATCTCTGATAGGAGACCAGAGACGTCAACACCTTTTTCTAGATTATCTGATTGGGATGAGGGTGCACACTATTAATTTATGCTCTATTATGCTTTGAAGCCATCTATTACTTATTCCATAGGGTGTCTGCTAAAACAATATTTCCTGATCATACATCACGGGACACAGGAGCTTTATTACATGGTGGGCTATATAGGCACCTCTGGTGATTGGACACTGGTTAACCCTCAATTAAGGAGAATTCCTCCCCTATATAACCCCTCCCATATGGGAGGCACCTCAGTTTTTTCGCCAGTGTTTATGGTGGTTGATCACGTAAAACATGTGCTATGAAGCAAGCTCTGTGCAGGTCCCTGGTGGGGCCTAAGGGCTACAACAAACCGGATCCATATCTCGGGCCGATATTTTGACTCCCAAGATGGTATGGTACCCGGGCCTCGTCATCCGAAGAAACTAGGTTTCGCCTGTAAGTCCTCTCCTATTGGAAGACTGGGCTCTGGGAAAACCAGACTTGGTGTACTATTTACATAGTGGCACGAAAGTTTCTGGCAGAGTCTTTTACAAGGTCCAGGAAGGAGGTTCCTCTGAGAAGGAACCCCAAAAAATCCTGAAGGTTGGCACAACTCTGCCCGCCGTGATGGGTGAAGGCTGGAATCTGTCTGTTTCAGCAATTTCTGCAGCGAGGACAGGTAAGGGAAGTTAATCCTATATAAATGTATATTATGGATTTCTTCATTGAGTAGTTGTATGTCTTACCTGGTTTCCACCACTAGAGAGAATAAGAGCAGCCTGATGCATACTTACATGCCTTTCAGATACACACGCTCAGTGAAGCCTGGTTACTCCAGATGACTCATGTTTCCACTGCACTTCCTGCCACAATAAAGGTAATACAGGGGTCCCACGTAGTCTCGGGGCCCCGCGCAGCTCCGATGGTGGTCCCCTTACCCCCTGGATGTCCGGTGGTCCTCGTGCATGCACGCCGAGACCGCTCCCATGCTAATGGAGGGGGGGGGAGTGTGGTTGCAAGCCATGCACGTCGGTGTGCACGGCGCTGTACTGCGCAGGCGCCATGGGGCAATTTAAAAAAAAAACAGAGCGTCAGGGGGCTGTAAGTGGAGACACAGGAGCTGTGGGCAGTAAGCATCCTAAGGGATTGGATCCAGGCAAACCTAAGACACCTACTCAGCATCAGGTTGTGCAGTTTAAGCATATATATTTATTGTGAGACTTTGAGCACAACAGTGATTGCACTTTGTACTAGTACCTCTGCTTTGTAGCTTAGGACTATGTCTCCTCGTAAGAGGGTCTCAGGGGGAGGTAACAAAGGCACTGGTAAATCACCGCCTAGGTCTAGGGGTTCTAAAAATGCCTGTAGGTTACCATCCCCCCCTGCAAGACTGGAGCCAGCCTCACAGGATGAGTCAGTGCCCTTGTCAGATTTTGCAGCCTCTCCTAATATTTCAGCCCCGGTATGTGTCACTGAGGACTCCCTTAGGGCTACATTGGAGGGTTTTGAAGGGAGAATCATGAATTTTATTTCAGCTTCCCTAAAAGATAGCAGGAAAATGGGTAGATCCCCTCCCTCTGCTGAGATTCCTCTTTCAGATGACACCTCTGACAATGAGGAGAGATCCCTATCTTGCGACAGGGATCATGAGCAGAGGAAGAGGAGAGAGTCCCCTCCTCCCAGGCGCTCAGAAAACAGGTGCAATATTATACTGAGTTGGTGCGTACCACATTCAGAATGCCTGCTGCTGAAATTGCTACATCCTCTGTTTCTTTCCTGGGGGTCAGGAAAACCCCATAGACTGCCTTTTCCTTTCCAATCCATCCCTTAATGGATAAATTGTTGTATGAGGATTGGGGACATCCCGATAAACTGTTTGCTCCTCCTAAACGGTTTTCTATGCTTTATCCTCTGGAGGAAAGTTTCGCCAAGAAATGGGGGGTCCCATCTGTCAATGCGGCTGTTTCTTGTGTGAATAGAAACCCGACCTGTCCTTTGGATAATGCTCAGGTATTTAAGGATCCAGCTGATAAGAAGCTGGAAACCTTATTGAAAGCTTCCTTTTCCATGACTGGCGCAGTAGTGCAACCTACAGCTGCAGCCGTGGAGTTGTGTCAGTTCCTCAAGGAACAAGTTAAGCAGATGCTTGGCCTCCTTCCCAGTGAGGAAATGGAGAACTATGCAGAAATACCTCAAATTCTGTGTTTTATGATTGATGCGATTTTGGATTCTGTCCAACAAGCATCTCGTTTGTCTCTCCTTTTGGTACACATGCGAAGGGCCCTATGGCTAAAAAATTGGGCAGCTGAGCTATCATGCAAGAAGCATTTGATTGGGTTCCCGTTTAAGGGGGAACGTTTATTTGGAGAAGAATTAGACACGTTCGTCCGAAGAAATACTCTCCTTCCAATCAAAAGGAGCAAACGTCCATCGTTTAGGCGTTCTCTCTCTCCCGGAGCATCAAGCTCTAAGCAGTGGCGACGGCCTTCCCAACCTCCCTCTACAGGAAAGGCTCAAGGCCGGGCCCAGGGGCAGAAAAAGACTTGGGGGCAAAAGTCTGCCAAGCAGAGCCCAAAAGCTTCCTTGTGAAGGGGCGCCCCCGCTCGGCCGAGTGGGGGGAAGGCTCCTGCAGTTTGCAGAAGCCTGGCGGGAAGAGATCCGGGACAAGTGGGTAGTCTCCTCGGTATCTCTGGGCTACAAGCTAGAGTTTCAGGAGATTCCACCTTCTCGCTTTCTAAGGTCAAGGATCCCCAGGGATCCAGTAAAGCAAAGACCGCTATTCCTGGCCTTAGATCACTTACTATCCCAGGGGGTGATAGTGGAAGTGGACCCGAAAGAACAGGGTTCAGGCTTTTACTCGAATCTCTTCACCATTCCAAAGCCAAATGGAGGTGTCAGACCTATCCTGGATCTGAAGGATCTGAACCGGTTTTTACGCATCCGGTCCTTCCGAATGCAGTCAATACGCGCTGTTGTCTCCTCCCTGCAAGGGGGAGAGTTTATGGCATCAATAGGTATCAAGGATGCATATCTTCATGTGCCAATATTTTCCACACACCAAAAGTATCTAAGGTTCGCGGTAGAGTGGCGCCATTTTCAATTTGTGGCTTTGCCGTTCTGGCTCGCTACAGCTCCTCGAGTCTTCACAAAGATTCTAGACCCTCTCTTGGCAAACCTAAGAGCTCAGGGTATAGGTGTCATGGCTTATCTAGACGATTTGCTTCTCATAGAGAATACAGTAGCGCTCCTGAACCACAGTGTTACCAGAACACTAGACTGGAACGCCTAGGTTGGATTATAAACCTAGAAAAATCGTCCCTACAGCCTGCTACCAGGTTGGAGTACCTGGGTATGGTCATCGACACCGCTCAAGGCGGGGTGTTTCTACCAAGGCCAAAAGCCTTGGCCTTTGGGGGTCTGGTGCGCCTAATTCTGGGCAGAAGATCTTCCCCCATTCAGTTGTGCATGAGACTGTTAGGGAAAATGGTCGCCTCCTTCGAGGCCGTTCCATTCGCCCAGTTCCACTCAAGGCCTCTGCAAAGATGCATCCTTGCGGCGTGGAACAGGAAGCCCCAGGCCTTGGATCTTCCTATGTGTCTGTCCCCAGGGACACGCAAGAGTCTTGTTTGGTGGTTACAAACCGAGAATTTGCTGAAAGGCAAAACTTTTCTTCCTCTTCCATGGAAGATTATTACGACAGATGCCAGCCTGACAGGCTGGGGAGCAGTGTTGGAGGAGACGTGCTCGCAGGGGAAATGGTCTGCGATCGAGAAGCTATTGCCCATAAATGTCTTGGAGATCTGGGCAGTTTATATGACTCTCATAAAGTGGTCTTACAGACTACGGGGTCTCCCTGTTCGGGTTCAGTCCGACAATGCCACAGCAGTGGCCTATATCAATCACCAGAGTGGTACCAGGAGTCTGGTTGCACAAAAAGAGTTGAATCGCATACTTGCCTGGGCAGAAAGGCATGTTCCATCCCTTTCTGCAGTCTTCATTCCAGGAGTGGAAAATTGGCAGGCGGATTTTCTGTGCCGCCAGGAGTTGTGCCCAGGAGAATGGGCTCTGCACCTCGACGTGTTTCAGAACATATGTCGCAGGTGGGGTACTCCAGACATAGATTCTTTTTGCGTCCAGATTCAACAGAAAGCTGGACAAATTTGTGTCAAGGACAAGAGATGTTCTTGCTCAGGGGTCGGATGCTCTGACAGTTCCCTAGGATCAGTACAATCTAATTTATGCCTTCCCCCCCTGCCCGCTTCTGTCACAGTTCCTGGGAAGAATCAAGAGGGAAACAAAGTCGGTGTTTTTGGTAGCCCCGGCTTTGCCCAGGCGACCTTGGTACGCAGAGATCATGAAGTTGGCAGTAGGCAGGCCATGGATCCTTCCTCTCCGGCCAGATCTGCTCTCACAGGGTCCAATTTACCATCCTGCTTTACTGTCACGTACCTGGTTGGAGAGCCCAACAGTGCAGGGAGCGGCGCCTCGTAAGCCTCCGGCTCGAGAGCCCCTGGAGGTGGAGACAGGGATTCAAGAGTTCGGAGGGCACAAGTGCCAAGCCGGGTTGCAGCAACGGAGATCCACCACCAGCTGGTGCAGGCGGTCAGGCAGAGGATGGAAGGCAGTAGACAACGGGCACAGCAGGAACAGGTAACTGACTGGAACGGCAGGTGCAGCCGGCGCTGGAATAAAAGTCTTAGCCATCTCCGCGGCCGAAGGGTTCCCCTTCATAGGCAAAAAGTGGGCCATTTTAGTAAGCCTATCTACCACCACAAAGATTGTGGAGAAATCCTCAGAAGGAGGCAATGCCACGATGAAGTCCATGGATATCATCCTCCAAGGTCTATCTGGGATGGGCAGTGGTCTCAGGAGGCCCCAAGCCTTTGATTTGCTACCTTTATTCCGGATACATATAGTGCATGCCTCCACGTATTCCCTGCAGTGCCTCTTCATCTGTGGCCACCAAAACGTGCGTTGAAGCAAGTCCGTGGTTTTGAGCACCCCAAAGTGGCCGGCCAGTGGATGGTCGTGGCAGGAGCTGAGAACTGCGACACGTACTTCTTGGGGAACGTAGATCCTGTCCTGATGCCAAAAAAGACCATCTCTGAAGGTTAAAGAAATGTCAGGTGGGAGAACCGGATCGCTGGAGGCTTGCTTAATTCGGGAAAGTAGGTCCTCCTGAAGCAGGAGAAAGTTTCCTGGGGGAAGGATAGTATTAGGGGTAGGGAGCTCCACTGGTTCACTGTACATTCGAGAGAGGGCATCGGGTTTAACATTCTTTGATCCCGGACGGTACGTGATGTGAAACACGAATCTAGAAAAGAAGAGTGCCCACCAGGCCTGTCTTGGTTTCAGTCTCTTGGCCGACTTAAGGTATTCTAGATTTTTGTGATCAGTATAGACCAGGATCGGGTGGGAAGCGCCCTCGAGAAGGTAGCGCCATTCTTCCAGTGCCGCCTTGATTGCCAGCAGTTCACGGTCACCGACATCGTAATTCCGCTCCGCCTCCGAAAGCTTGCGGGAAAAGAAAGCGACCGGATGCAAAAGTGACTTAGACCCCTGTCTCTGGGAGAGCACTGCCCCAACCGCAATTTCCGAGGCATCCACCTCCAGGATATAAGGCAGGGTTGAATCAGGGTGTCTTAAGATTGAGGCAGATACGAACAGGTCCTTTAGGGTCTTGAAGGCTTCTTGTGCCTTAGAAGTCCGTTGAAATTTTTGACCCTGTTTGGTCAGCTCGGTGATGGGGGAAATGATGGAGGAAAATCCTTTGATGAATTTCCTGTAGAAATTAGCAAATCCTACAAACCGTTGGACCCCTTTCCTGTCAGAGGGAGCGGGCCAGTCTAGGATAGCTGAGATCTTCTGGGGATCCATCTCTATTCCTTTCACTGAAATAATTAGACCAAGGAATTGAATACTTTGCTGTTCAAAAACACACTTCTCCGGTTTGGCGTACAGACCATGAAGACGGAGTCGGGCTAGGACACTTTTCACATGTTCCCGATGCTCGGCTAGGGAGGAAGAAAAGATTAAGATATCATCTAGATATACTATCACAAACAGGTCAAGGTAATCTCTGAAGACATCATTTACAAAATGTTGGAATGTAGCAGGAGCATTACATAGTCCAAAGGGCATAACTAAATATTCGTAGTGCCCGAAACGAGTACGAAAGGCGGTCTTCCATTCATCGCCCTTACGAATGCGGACGAGGTTGTAGGCACCCCGAAGGTCTAGTTTGGAGAATACCTCGGCCGACCCCAGTCTCTGAAATAGTTCGGGCACTAACGGTAGGGGATAACGGTTCTTTATCGTGACCTTGTTAAGTGCCCGGTAATCCACACATGGGCGCAGGGAATGGTTCTTCTTCTGGACGAAGAAGATCCCTGCACCTGCCGGGGAGGTGGATGGCCGGATAAAACCCTTCTTCAAATTATCGTCCAGGTAGGTTTTCAGGGTTCCCAGCTCGGTCTCAGATAAGGGGAAAATCCTTCCGAAGGGAATCTCTGCCCCCGGGAGCAATTCGATAGGGCAGTCATATGGTCTGTGAGGGGGTAAAGTCTCAGCGCCCTTTTTGCTAAACACATCCAAAAAGTTGTGATAAACCTTGGGCACAGCCTGTCGGATCTCGGTGTCCGTTTCTAAGCAAAGCAGCGCGGAAGAGTCTGTGTTGGCGACTGGTAGACAGTGCTGACGGCAGTAGGCAGATGGGAACTCAATTCCTCCAGTGGACCAATTAATGAGAGGGTTGTGGGCCCTCAACCAGGGCATGCCAAGGATAACGGGGAAAAGTGGAGACTTAATAATGTCCAGACACAGAAGCTCCTGGTGGGTTCCGGCAATGATGGCAAAAAGAGGGGACGTCTCCTGGGTCACTGGTCCGGACTTAAGGGTGGAACCATCGGCCAAGTAAATTGAAAGTCCTTTTACCCTAGGCCGGAGAGGAATGTTGTTCTTTAAGGCAAAGGACAAGTCCATAAAGCCGCTGCAGGCCCCAGAATCAATAATTGCGTTGATGCTGATAGTCCTTCCTGAGAGCTGCAAAAGAAGAGGCACAGCCAGATGAGAGGAGTTACTAGGCAAGGTAGAAGGGGAAGCAGGAGGTATGAGAAGGCACTTACGCGATTTGGCAGGGCAAGTGCGAACATAATGTCCCGGTTCTCCACAGTAGAGACAAAGATTGCCGGCTCTTCGGCGTTGGCGCTCCTCAGGCGTCAAAGATGGGCGAAGTAGTCCCAGTTGCATGGGTTCTGAAGAATCCGGAGAGGGTGGAACAGGAGCAGAAGGGACCGGAGGGTTGGAACTAGGAACCCGTGGTAACATCCAGACAGGGCGAAAGGTAGAAGAAGAACGCTCTAGGCGACGTTCTCTTAGGCGCCTATCGATCTGGACTGAGAGGTCAATGAGCGCTTCGAGGGTTTCAGGGATACCCACGCGAGCCAGTTCATCTTTTAGTGATTCCGAGAGGCCCATGCGAAACTGGTAGCGGAGGGCCGAGTTATTCCAATCAGTGTCGGAGCTCCAGCGTCTAAACTCAGACACGTAATCCTCCACCGGCCTGTGACCCTGTTGGAGCGCATGCAGGGCTGCTTCTGCGGTGGCAGCAAGCTGGGGGTCCTCGTACAACCGAGACATCGCTTGGAAAAAGGCATTTAGAGAGTCCAGAGAGGGATCCTTTCGTTCCAGAAGACGATGTGCCCAGGCCTGAGGTTCGTCGGTCAGTAGAGAAATGACGAACCCCACTTTTGTTGCCTCGAGAGAAAAAGTCCGGGGTTGTAGAGCGAAGAAGAGCTCGCAGGAGTTTCGAAAGGCCCTGAACTTGTTCCGGTTGCCAGAGAAATGATCTGGAGTAGGGACCCTTGGTTCAGGCGGCATCATTACCACTGAAGGTGGAGCTGAGGGTCCGGGGGCAGCTGGAGTTGAGGCAGACAGGGCCTGGACCTGTTCTTCCAGACGGCCATAGCCTTCCTGCAAGTTCTTCACGGCCTGGGTAAGGCCGGCTAGATGGCGGCAAAGCTCGTCCATTGGGGAGGCTCCCTGCGTGGGCTCGGACATGGCTGTCCTGTACTGTCACGTACCTGGTTGGAGAGCCCAACAGTGCAGGGAGCGGCGCCTCGTAAGCCTCCAGCTCGAGAGCCCCCTGAGGTGGAGACAGGGATTCAAGATTTCGGAGGGCACAAGTGCCAAGCCGGGTTGCAGCAACGGAGATCCACCACCAGCTGGTGCAGGCGGTCAGGCAGAGGATGGAAGGCAGTAGACAACGGGCACAGCAGGAACAGGTAACTGACTGGAACGGCAGGTGCAGCCGGCGCTGGAAGCCGGGCAGGAACAGCAGGCGCGGCTGGCACTGGCAACCGGGCAGGGACGGCAGAAACAGCTGGCACTGGCAGTCAGGCAGGAACAGCAGGTGCTGATGTTCAGGTGGGTGCAGCAGGCGTGGTCAGAGGCGAGCCGGGTCGGCAACTAGCGGGCAGCAGAGGTACACAGCAGAAGGCAGAAACGTGGTCAGTCAGGCAGAGGGTCGGAGGCAGGCAGCAATCAAACAAGGTCAAGAACAGGCCGGGTACAGTATCAGGAACAAGCAGGAACTGGTAGCAGAAGTCACAGGAACGCTGTAGACAGGACAGCACAGGAGAACAGGAGCTGATTCCCTAAATAGCCTGTTGGGCGCCAAGAACGGTCGCACGGCGAGTTTGCGTGCCCCCGCCGGTAACCGTGCTCCCGCTCGTGACCCCGCGTACCCGCGTACGCCCGTTCGGTTCAGCGCACACCCGCGTACGCTCGTTTGTGTCAACGCGCACCCGCGTGCGCCTGTTAGGGACTACGTGCACTCGCGTGCGTTCGTTCGCGCCAGCCCGCGTCCGAGGACACCGACGAGCTTCTTGTACAGGAAACCTGCGGGTGAGTTTCCTATGTACGATCGGGACGGTCGATCGATCGTGACATTTACACAGTCTGAATTTGACGGTTTGGCTGCTGAGACCCACATTCTGAGAGATCGTGGGCTTTTGGGGCCAGTCCTTTCTACTCTGGTCAATGCCAGAAAGCCGGCCTCCAGGCTTATTTACTACACAATCTGCAAGGCATATGTTTCCTGGGGTGAACTCAGGGGATGGTATCCTAGAAAGTATGTCATTAGCAGGATCTTGGCCTTTCTCCAGTCAGGCCTAGAAATGAATTTGGCCGTAAGCACTATCAAGGTGCAGATTTCGGCCTTGTCAGTGTTTTTTCAGAAGCCACTTGCATCACATTCCCTGGTGCGGGCTTTCATCCAGGGGGCCATGCGGATAAGACCGCCAGTCAAACCTCCGGTATGCCCATGGGATCTAAATTTGGTTCTCTCAGCTTTGCAGGGGCAACCATTTGAACCTTTGCATCTGGCTTCATTCGTTCTTTTGACTAAAAAATTGGTTTTCTTGCTAGCCATTTCCTCGGCTAGGAGAGTGTCAGAGCTAGCAGCTCTCTCCAGCAAGGAACCGTATCTAATTATTCATAAGGACCGGGTGGTAATGCGTCCCAACAGGTCCTTTCTGCCTAAGGTGGTTTCAGGATTCCATTTGAATCAAGATGTAATCCTACCATCATTTTTTCCGGATCCACAGTCCACAGAAGAAGAATCTTTGCACACTTTAGATGTGGTAAGGGCAATCAGTACCTATCTTCAGGCAACTGCTCAGATAAGAAAGATTGATTGCTTATTTTTTCTGCCGGAAGGTCCTGGGAACGGCCAAGGGGCATCAAGATCCACTCTCTCAAGGTGGATTAGACAGGTTATTTCTCAGGCCTATAGTGTAAAGGGGAAGTTTCCTCCTTTTCAAGTGACAGCGCACTCAACCAGGGCTGTAGGTGCTTCTTGGGCAGTGCATCACCAGGCCTCCCTGGCTCAGATCTGTAAGGCTGCAACTTGGTCATCAGTCCACACATTCACCAGATTCTATCAGGTGGATGTCAGAGGGCAAGAGGATATCGCCTTTGGGCGCAGTGTACTGCAGGCTGCAGTTTAGATCCTCCGGTCCATGGCTGTCTATATTTCTGATCTGTGTCTCCCTCCCCTCAAACTGAGCATTGCTTTGGGACATCCCACTATGTAATGAAGCTCCTGTGTCCCGTGATGTATGATCAAGAAAATAGGATTTTTATATACAGCTTACCTGTAAAATCCTTTTCTTGAGAAGTACATCACGGGTGTCAGGTCACCTTGAGGCGAGGTGACAGGTGCACACCGTAGGAATCCGGAGTGCACCGCAAGGTTGTGGACCCTACGGCTGACTGCTGCAGACGGGGGACAGATCCCACTGGGGATAGAGCGTGAGATTCCCTGGGGCGCGGAGTCTAAGAGCCAGCAGGTGTTCACCAGAGCCTCCAGTGGTGAGGATGGACTTGGCTGCAACTGGCTCCAGGTCGCGACCCCCAGGGTCCCCCAGCTCACACCCACAGTAGGCAACAGGAGGATAGGGATGAGGGACAAAGCCAAGGTCGGGGCCACAAGCAGACAAGAATAGTCGGGTACACGCCAAAAGGTCAGGATCACAGGCAAACAAGGATAGTCAAGACACGCCAAAGTCGGTAACGGAAAACAGTAGCAGAACACACGGCAGGAAAGCGGAAGCTAACACACAAAGAATACACAATGGTTGATCAGCACTGAGGCCTGCAGTGCACAGGTTAATATAGGGCTCCCTGATAGGGCCTGGGGTGGAGCCATGCTTAGAGGAGAGGTTATAAAAACCACCAGGTGGAAGTGGCTGGCTTCTTAGTCTGAAGACATGGGGGAAGGTAAGCAAACACAGGAAGATCACTGCATAACCATGACAATGGGACACAAGGCTCCCGCCCCTCTTGGGTTTTACGTGGTTTCTTATTGCTTTGCTACAAAACTGAGGTGCCTCACATATGGGAGGGGTTATATAGGGGAGGAATGCTCCTTAATTGAGGGTTAACCAGTGTCCAATCACCAGAGGTGCCTATATAACCCACTATGTAATGAAGCTCCTGTGTCCCGTGATGTACTATTCAAGAAAAGGATTTTACAGGTAAGCTGTATATAAAAATCCTATTATAATGCTTGAGGGTTCTGAGTAGGGATGAGCCGAACACCCCCCGGTTCGGTTCGCACCAGAACTTTTGAACAGACCCCAAATTCGTACGAACGTTAGAACCCCATTGAAGTCTATGGGACTCGAACGTTCGAAATTAAAAGTGATAATTTTAACGGCTAATATGCAAGATACTATCCTAAAAAGGGTTTGGGGACCTGACTCCTGCCCCAGGGGACATGGGTCAATGCCTAAAATGTTTTTAAAAATGCGGGAGCACTGATTTTAATGACGATTAAAGTGATAAAAAAAGTGAAATATTCCTTTAAATATCGTGCCTGGGGGGGTGTCTGTAGTATGCCTGTGAAGTGCCACGTGTTTCCAGTGTTTAGAACAGTCCCTGCACAAAATGACATTAAATGGAAATAACATCATTTAAAACTACTTGCGGTTTTAATGTTATATCTGGTTCCTGCAATATGGTTGAAAATCATTGAGAAAAATGACATGGGTAGCCCTCCCTGCCCATTACCAGCCCCTTTAGGTCTTGTACGCATATTAAGGGGAACCCCGTACCCATATTAAAAAAAGGAAATGCGTGTGGCCCCCAGGCCCTATATACTCAGAACAGCAGTATACAGGCGGTGCAAACAAGACAGGGACTGTGTAGGTTTGTTGTGTTAAGTTGAATCTGTTTGTAATTTTCAACTGGTACATTTTTAAAGTGTAGCTCCAGTCAAAAAAACTATTTTTAACCTTTTTGGAAAACATAGGGAAGGGTTATCACCCCTGTATAATTTGTTTTGTCGTCCATCTTTTTTCATCTCACTTGCTGTTGTCTCCTTCCGTTTGCAAGTAGGAGATGTTTGTAAGTTGGATATTTGAAAGTAGGGGCCTGCCCTATATGCTCTGCAGAAATGGCGGAACAAGGTGTTGGTTTTGCCACAACATTGTAAGCCCTCAAAGTGACTCTTACTGGGCGCTGGAGCGCCCTGCTGTGAACGATTATATCAAGAATTGTAATTACATGCCATTGTTGAACAGTGGTAGAAAAATTGACCTTTGGTGGTTGTGGTGCTGGTGCCACAACACTATAAGTCCTCACAGTTACTCTGGGTGGGCACAGGAACGGGCCCTCCTGTGAAATATTATATCAAGAATTGTAATTACATGTCCCTGTTAAACAGGGGCAGAAAAATTGGGCTTTAGGCACTGGTGCTGGTGCCACCACACTGCAACCTCTCCCATATACTCTAATTACAATTTTTGATGCAATGCTTTGCAGCAGGGCTAATTCCTGCAATAAAACTAAACGCCCCTGTGCAGAAAAATTGGGCTGATGGCATCACCCAGAACCAGAAATGTTCTTCCAACATATAAGCGGAGGAGGAAGAGGATAGACAATCAACATAACAGGACAGTCACTCAGCAACAGCATAGGCAGTCTTGAAGGGATGTGATATTTCAAAAAAAATTATTCGGTTACATCAGCTTCAGGTGCTTGGTAGCTGTGGGTTATCCAAGACTGATTCATCTTGATGAAGGTCAGTCGATCAACTGATTCGGTGGACAGGCGCACCCTGTGATCGGTAACAAAGCCACCAGCAGCACTGAAGGTGCGTTCCAAAAGAACGCTGGATGCAGGACAGGCCAGTAGCTCAATTGCATACTGTGCAAGCTCTGGCCAGTGATCCATCCTCAAGACCCAGTAAGCCAGAGGATTTTCGGTGGGAAAGGTGTCCAAGTCTGACCTTGCCCCTAGGTATTCCTGCACCATGTAAATCAGACGCTGGCGATGGTTGCTGGAACCGATCATACCTTGGGGCTGCGGACTAAAAAATTGTCTGAAAGCATCAGTCAGACGGCCACCTTCTCCACCGCTCCTTCTGACCGATGCCTCAGCAACACGTTGTCCAGGACCAGGAGTTTGTAACCTCCCAGTCTCTGGGAACGCGTTGCACAGACCTTTCTGCAAGGCCTCCCGGAGATGTCTCATCCTCTGCTCCCTCTGCGATGGCAAGATAAGGTCGGCAACCTTACCCTTGTACCGTGGATCAAGGAGAGTGGCCAGCCAGTAATGGTCCCTCTCCTTGATCCGAAGAATACGAGGATCCTTCCGCAGGCTTTGCAGGATCAAGGAGGCCATGCAGCGTAGGTTAGCTGAGGATTCGGTCCGGAGTCCTCTGGGTCACTAAGGACAACATGATCCGCAGCTACCTCCTCCCAGCCACGTACAAGTCCACGGGTTTCTTGGGACTGTAAATCATCCCTACAAGACTGCTGCTGATGCTGCTGATGCTGAGTGCCAGCCTCCACCTCCATGCTGACACAATCATCCTCCTCCTCCTCTTCCTCCTCCTCATCCTCTTCCTGTGTGATGGGTGGCACAGCAGGAACACTGTCTGGATAAAGGGGGCCTTGAGAGGCAAGGAAGTCCTCCTCTTCCTGCCTCTGTTCTGCCTCAAGTGCCCTGTCAATTATTCCACTCAGCGTATGCTCCAAGAGGTGGACAAGAGGTAAAGTGTCACTGATGCATGCACTGTCACTGCTCACCATACTTGTGGCCTCCTCAAACGGTGAAAGGACAGTGTATGCATCCCTGATCATGCCCCACTGGCGTGGTGAGAAAAAAACAAGCTCCCCTGACCCTGTCCTGGTGCCGTAGTCGCACAGGTACTCATTGATGGCCCTCTGCTGCCTGTGCAGCCACTGCAGCATGGCCAACGTTGAGTTCCACCTGGTGGGCATGTCACATATAAGGCGGTTCTTGGGCAGGTTCAACTCCTTTTGGAGCTCAGCCAGCCGAGCACAGGCATTAAATGATTGGCGGAAATGCACACTGACTTTCCTGACCTGCTTCAGGACATCCTGTAAGCCCGGGTACCTGCCCAAGAACCGCTGCACCACCAGGTTAAGGACGTGAGCTACACAGGGCACATGGGTCAGTTGTCCCTGTCGGAGGGCGGAGAGGAGGTTGGTGCCATTGTCGCAAACCACCATTCCTGGCTTAAGCTGGCGTGGCGTCAACCACCTCTCGGCCTGCCCCTGCAGAGCTGACAAAACATCCGCCCCAGTGTGGCTCCTGTCCCCCAAACAAACCAGCGCAAGCACGGCATGGCATTGTTTTGCCTGCGTACTTGCGTAGCCCCTGGAACGCATACGGAGCACCGCTGGTTCTGAGGACAGAGCACTGGAAGAGGCCATGGAGGAAGAAGAAGAGGAGGGGGTGGAGGAGAGAGGTGTGTCACAACCAATAGAAGCAATTTTGGAGGCGTGGTGGCGGAACAACCTCCAACACTACTGCACCTTGTCCTGCATCCTTCCCAGCTGCCAGAAGAGTGACCCAATGGGCCGTGAAAGACAGGTAACGTCCCTGTCCATGCCTGCTGGACCATGAGTCAGCGGTAATATGCACCTTACCGCTGACCACCCTGTCCAGCGAGGCAAGGACATTGCCTTCCACATGCCAGTAGAGAGCCGGAATCGCCTTCCATGAGAAAAAGTGGCGTTTGGGGACCTGCCACTGAGGAACCGCATATTGTACAAACTCACGGAAGGGGGCAGAGTCTACCAACTGAAAAGGCAGCAGTTGAAGTGCTAGCAATTTAGCCAAGCTAGCTTTCAACCGCTGGGCATGTGGATGGCTGGGAGTGAACTTCTTTCGCCGGTCCAGCAGCTGGGGCAGGGACATTTGCCTGCTATAATCGGACGTGGGTGTACTGCTAGCAGAGTGCCCGGAAGCACTTGGCTGTGACACACCTAATTCTACACCTTCATTCCTCTCAAAGCAGGTTGCAGAGAGGACTGAAGGTCTAGTGGGGTTGGAGATGCCAGCTGATGAGGAGCAAGGAGAGGTCCGCTTTGTTCTTTGGTGTGGGTCTTTGAGGTACGCTTGCCAACGAGCTGCATGGCAGGTCAACATATGTCTGGTCAAGCATGTGGTGCCCAAGCGGCTGATGTTTTGGCCACGCGAGATACGCTTGAGACATATGTTGCAAATAGCAGCGGTGCGATCTGATGCACTCGTCTCAAAAAAGGCCCACACCAAAGAACTTTTAGAATAACGCGCAGAGGTAGCGCCCTGCGGTGTGATTCAGTCGGTGTTCTGCCCCTAAGCTGGCCCCCGGAGGGCATCCTGCCTCGTTGGACATGTGCCTCCTCCTCCTCCTCCTCCTCTCTCCTACCAGGCACCCACGTGGAGTCAGTGCCCTCATCATCCCCTCCCTCTTCATCGCTGTAGCAAACCTGGCAGTATGCTGCAGCTTGTGGAACATGACTGCCAGATTGCTGTCCTTCTTGAGCATCCCCTCTCTCTGCGCTCACGCTACTGCCTTCCTCTAGCTGAGTGTCATCATCAGAGCCTACAAAACACTGTGCCTCCTCCTGGAGCATGTACCCAACACTGTGCTCAAAGAGTTCAGGAGACTCCTCAGGAGGATGTGGTGGGTCTAGGGAAGGAGTCACTGATGATGACATTGAGAGGAGGGAAGACGATGCGTTGGCAGCTGCTTTGCTAGTACCCTGAGACTGGGTGAGAGAGGATGAGGAGGATGAAGAGGGCTGATGCCTTTATTATAGAACACCAGCAATAAAGGGTAGATAAAGGGGTATACTGTACTGGAGGCACACAACACCCACTAAGCCCTGCAGATGGCTCTATTAGAGAACAGCAATAAAGGGTAGATACAGGTGTATATTGTGCTGGAGGCACACAACACCCACTAACTCCTGCAGATGCCTTTATTATAGAACACCAGCAATAAAGGGTAAATACAGATGTATACTGTGCTATGCTGGAGGCACACACAACTTCCAATAACTCCTGCAGATGGCAGATGGCTCAAATAGAGAAGAGCTATGTAGGTGGATATAGCGGTGTGTACTGGGTACAGAGCACGCAAACAGCACGCACAAGCTCCTAACACTGACTGCAAGCTCTATTATAAAAGATAGAAATATCGCTAGCTATATAGGTGAGGTGAATATAGTGGTGTATACTGCGGTCAGGGCACGCAGACAACAACCACTACAGAAGAGCAAGATCGAAAAATCGGCCGAATAACGATCGGTGTATACTGTGTTGGAGAACACCCACTAACTGCTTCAGATGCCAACACACTACACAAGGCCGCCGCACTGGCGGCCTTATATAGTGTGGGGCGTGTACTACACAGCCTGAGCTATGATTGCCTGTGGCCAATCATGGCCAATCATGGCTCTCCTCGCTGCCGGCGCTGTGATTGGCCAAGCATGCGGGGTCACAGTGCATGCTTGGCTAATCATGAGCCAGCAATGCACTGCGATGGCGCAGTGCATTGTGGGCCGTGAGTGCCACACGAATTTGGCGCGAATGGCCCATAACGTTCGGAATTCGCCGAACGGGCGAACAGCCGATGTTCTGAGTAATTTTCCAGCATTAAAAAAATGATGATTTTTACATGTAGGAAAGAAGTCTCAGAATGGGCCTGGGTGTCAAGGGGTTAATTATCATAAGTAATATACAAATAATTATTATAAGCACATCAGTCTGCTGCAGAGTGTTCCAGCTTGTATTTAAACTGGCCGTTATGTATGTAGCTTTTGACAGGCTGCGCAAGGAGCCCAGCATCTCCGGAACCATAGATGATAGCAGCCCCATATTTTAACCAGTGCTGGAGTGGATCTTCAGCTACCTGATTGCACGCAGGCCTGCCTCTTCTACTTCTCCTCCTCCTACTTCATCTCCTCCTCGGCTGACTCCTCCTTTTCCGCTGGTAGCGTCTCTTCCGCTGCACCGCCCAAGCTACCCAGAACCTATTCTACATGCCAGGTGAAACATTGCCATGCTGTGCTGCGTCTGTTGTGCCTGGAAGCCAAGAGCCACACTGGCCCTGCACTGCATGCTTTAAACCTTTCTGGGATCCCTGTTGTTGTCTGTGGATGGGGGGAGGAGAACGAGGAGGACGACATTATCCTGGATGATGAGCAGGAGCCAGGCCACCACACCGATTCCAGTTTAGTGCAAATGGGGGCCTTCATGCTCCAGTTTTTTAACAGGGACCCCATATAAAAAGCATAAGGGTCAAGGACCAGTACTGGGTGGCAACGTACTTAGACCCCCGGTACAAACACAAAATGGCGGAAATGTTACCACCATCAAAGAGGGCTGTGAGAATGGAGAACTTCCAAGCCTTGCTTAGAGAAATGCTGAATTCTGCTTTTGCGTGCTCTGGCAGAGGAGGAATTCCCACTCCCAGAGAAAGAGTTGCGGGTACCAATCCAACAGTGCCTGCAAAGTTTGAAGATGTGTTGGTGACTTCTGATATGAGGTCATTCTTTCAGCCGACCCATCGACAGCTGTCATCCGGATCCAGCATCAGGGAACGCCTAGACCGACAGGTGTCCGACTACATCGAGTAAACGGCCGATGTGGACGCTCTGAGAAGTGATGAACCCCTGGACTACTGGGTAGGCAGGCTTGACCTCTGGCCAGAGCTTGCACAATTTGCAATGGAACTGTTGGCTTGCCCCTCGTCCGGAGTCCTGTCCGAAAGGACATTCAGCGCAGCAGGGGGGGATTGTGACCGATAAGCGTACTCGCCTAGCTCACGACAGTGTTGACTACCTCACATTTATAAAAATTAATGAGGCATGGACCTCGGAGGAATTCAACACATGTGACCAGTAGACCATGTATATGCAGAACTCTATAAACGATTTATATAATCTAGCACACAGACCTTTTTTCTACCTTTTGGCTCACTTGTACAAAAAAAGCACACGGTGCTATATGCCCCTACCCTCCTGTTTGAAGAGTTAAGCGGTGTCATATTTTTGGGTCCTGCAGCGGTGTAAGTGCTGGTGTCAGTGCTCTCTATCTCGTTGCTGGTGTGGTGTCAGTGCTCTCTATCTCGGTGCTGGTGTCAGTGAGGGAGATAGCAGTGGAGAAGCCAATCAGCAGGAAGTGCCAGCACCATGGCTGAGGATCAGCACTGGACTGGCACCTCCTGCATAGGTGGGGGTAAGGGCCGGGCAGAGGGAGGGGACGGGGGCTCAAGCACAGGTTGGCACACTGGCACAGGACTGCGCTGCCCTGACTATGGCACTAATCATCTCCTGCACCCCCTTCATAGCCTGGCCTGGCCTGGCCTGACCTTGCCTCTCCTCCATGGCCTTCATGCGCTCCTGAAATGACAAAATTTCACAGATAAAATTAAAGCGAACGGGGTGCGCCGCAAACTTGGGCACATTCGCGGATCGCGTTCGTGAAACGCCCCGTCGGAAGTTCGTCCATCACTACTATCCAAGCCAGGTTCTTCAGATGTATCTATACTGTCTGTATCAAAACTGAACTCTATCCTGTTCTGTCTGGACTACAGACTCTACATTAGTAGAAGGGACACTATCTGGTTCTATGTGCTTAGTTTTTTTAATTTTGAAATACCTTTTTAATGTTAGCTTCTGAAGTAACTGATCAACAGCTTCCTTATGTATTTATTCAGATCTTTAAATAATACATAAGGAAGGAATAATACATTTAGAGGCTGGTGCAAAATTTAGACCCTTACTCAGCAATGTAATCTCAGCAGAAGAAAGAACATGTTTGGAGAGATTAAAGATTTTTATAGTTTGCGAAGCTTGTGGAGACTCGTTTCTGTCTATTTCTTCCCCCTCTGCACCGTGCTTTCTTTTTTGCGCAGCCACTGGAGAGGAGTTCATTACTAAAAAAAAGTAGGGTCATTCAAAAGAAGACTAGAGCTAACATCAGGTGGTAATTGGGAACCAAAACTGAAGGAATTATTGGTATAAATTATAGAAGAACTACTCTCACTACCATGCGTAAAACTCAAGGAGGTGACAACTTCAGTGCTGGGCAGAGATGATGTAAACCCATTATTGTATTATAGAGTTTTGACCTGATTAATTAATTGTTTATATTTTATACCTCTATGTTTGATTAAAATATCAATCAATTTAGTAGTGGCAAACTCGGAAATACTGGACCATTCTTTGGCTTCTTCTGGCCCCAGAAAAGAACAGTTTTTTTACTATTCTCAGGCCCCTAGGTGAGATTCTATTCTGCAGATATTTATCCCAAAAATATTTATCCCACCATTGTAGGCTCATAGAATGTATTAGCCATTCAAGTTTTTTTTAATTTGCCGCACAACGTATATCTAACTTTTTTATTAAGTGACTAATTGGCACTAAATAAAGTAAGGGGTAACATATTATAGAGTTCATTGAGTATGTTGCATTTGGAGGACTCTATATCTACTATAAAATCCATTTTTATTTGTTTTTATTTTAACAACTATATTTAAAAAATAAAAAAGTTTTTTTGATGCACATATATCACTTAGAGAAAATATGTGCATACACAAATCCAATATATGAATAGGAGTACATATGCTACAGATTATTTTAGTTTCTGCAACCATGCAATGGCACCACAGAGTGGCCTATGAAATACATAAACCTCAAATGTGTACACGCCCACTATGTGGTATGGACTTAATAAAAAAGAAACAGCAAAACACAAAAAAAACTGAAACTGCTGCCAACAATTGCTTCATAAAGTATACAAAGAAAAAACAAATGGGAAAGTGGCGCTGTTACTCGATTAATAGAGTTTAGGATTTTATTGTCCATTCAGAGAGATGCAGTTCTGATTTTGAGATGAAATAATAATGATTGAAAAGCAAGTAGGAGAAAAAAAACCTGTGTGTTTTCTTAGCAACAAGTCCATATTCCAGGGCAAGCCTTCAGAAGGGAGTTGAAAGCAGACTCCAAGTTACATGCAAAGAGAGAGACAAGAAAGGCGCCGCCAGATTAAAAACAGTTGCATTTATTTGAAACACACAGGTGCATACATCCACTTACATATAGTATAGAGAATTTCCAGCACAAAAGTCCCCAACAGTGTCAGCACGCATTGGAGAGCCTGTAGATGTTTTTCCCATCAGATGGAGGGTCCCGATCCGCAGAACTTCCCTGTCTGACGGCGTACACTGAGATCGAGGCTTGGCTCAGGTCCACAGTGAAATGCGGGTGTCGAGCGTGGTGACGTCACTGCAAATAGCAACGACTTTTTGGTGCATGCGCACTGCGTGTAAACAAACAGGTGCGCTCCTTCCTCAGGCTTAGGGGAACTCAGGCTGTATTCAGCCTTAAGTGTTCTGGCCAGTTTTGCTGCCATCTAACGAATGCAGTAAAAAAACAATTAAATAAAATCCATAACAATCCTGCGCAGATACAACGTGCAATAAATATTTAAAGAGCTGCGTGCTAAAAATAAATAAATAATAAATATTTAGAGAGCAGGCACAACATTTTGTCCATATAATAAGTCTTTAAATGTTTTTCAGCGGCACCAGAGGTATTCGGATAGATTCAACTCAGACAAACAGCAAGTGAAAAGTATTCATATAGCACGGAAAGATATGGGCTTTCAGAACTCCCACGTCCACTCCTTGATAAAATAGCACATCAAGTAAAGTAAATAGCCTCCATTCTCTCTTTCACCACCATGGGGTCTTCAACTGTAAATAACTAGAAAATCATGGACATCCACACTGGGTCACCAGGGGGCCATTCATCCCTGTATTAACCTCCATACATGCTGGTATCGATCTGCATGCACCTGATAGGGCTCCACTTCAGCAGGGAAGGAAGAGGAGCTTAGCTAGTGCTGGCCACTACGGAGGCTTGTGATATGCCCCGCCCCCCAGCAGGCTGTAGCAGAGGAATTAGCATATCACAAGCCTCCGCAGTGGCCAGCACTAGCTAAGCTCCTCTTCCTTCCCTGCTAAAGCCCTATCAGGTGCATGCAGATAGATACCAGCATGTATGGAGGTTAATAAAGGGATGAATGGCCCCCTGGTGGTCCAGTGTGGATGTCCATAATTTTCTAGTTATTTACAGTTGAAGACCCCATGGTGGTAAAAGAGAGAACGGAGGCTATTTACTTTACTTGATGTGCTATTTTATCAAGGAGTGGACGTGAGAGTTCTGGGAGCCCATATCTTTCCGTGCTTTATGAATACTTTTCACTTGCTGTTTCTCTGAGTTGAATCTGAATACCTCTGGTGCCGCTGAACAACATTTAAAGATTTATTATATGGACTAAATTTTGTGCCTGCTCTCTAAATATTAATTTTTAGCACACAGCACTTTAAATATTTATTATTACACATTGTATCTGCGCAGGATCATTATGGATTTTATTTCTTATGTGACTACTACTAGGGCCAGCTGCAGCTATTAGCACTTTAATTGCAATTTGCACGTGCACATTTATTTAGTGTTGATAACACTTGTTTGGTGCATTTAAATTTTATTCATTGTATCACTTATTTACCCACATATAATTTTTCTTGTATGATTTTCATCACCATTTTTGCCCCATTTGTGTTTTTACACCTATAAGTAGTAGGGCAAAGGCCTTTTTTTATTTTTAATAGTAAAAAACAATTACCATCAGGTTGAAATACAGCTGCAAAAGTGGGGTGTGTTTAAAAAAGGTACCAACGCCACATGGTTCCTCTTATTTTCTGTATGTTAGTTTCTGGTGGTCCTCCTGACCCAGCCCCATGGCGCTCCTGGCCTGGGGTGCGGAACCATCCATCCCAAGCCTCGGGCCGGAGGCAACACAACTGCAGGGACAGGCCCAAGTGGAATTCAGGGGCCTATTGATCCAAGGGTGGTCTGGTGCCATCTCATCTGAAGGGAGAGGCCCAGCAACTGATGGGGAGGACTCTTTAGGAGAAGGCCGTACACAAGGCTGGCTTCTCTGAAGGAGCCTGGAGGCTTAGTTGAAGGACGCAACCTAGATCAACACTCATCACGGTATCGCCAGATCAGCTGAGAGAATCTGGTACCATTTGATAGCTCTTTAAAGTGTATCTACGTCCCTCAGTAACACTCAAGTGTACATCACAAGTCTGTGGCAGAGACTTTGTCAAGCACCTGATAGGCCTAGTGAGAGGAGGTCTATCCGGGGGTTGTGAAACGGTTGTTATTCTCTGTATTTTCCTATAAGACTTCCATTTTTGCAATATAAGTACCTGAACTCAATCCCAACCCTCTACCCCATATTGAAAGGCTTCTAAATAACCCAAAAGATGATGATTGTTTCCACATTCTTTGTGCCCAACTACCACAGGAATCCCTAGACAGCGAAGCAGACAAGGAGGTATCATTTAAGCCCAAATAAAACCAGCAGCTCCTTCGGGGGTTAGTGCTACACATGGTTTAGCTGAAATAGAGGAAATGGTGGGGGGGGGGGGGGGGGGGGGGTCTGAGCTTGAGGCTTTATGGTAAAGGTCCTGCAGTGTAGCATGTTTTGGAAGGATGGGGTTGCAAACAGGCCCAAGGACTGTTTTACATCAACATCTGAAACCAAAATAATGTTATTTGAATAAGTGTTTTGGTTAATAAAATGCTATGGCCATCTGTACTCCATTTCATGTCTGGTCTCAATTTTGGTAATGAGAATGGGTGGAGTACCCATGGTCAAGCAGGTAAAAGGAAAGTTGGGGACATCTGAGCTACATTGGTCAAGGACATAGTGACTAGTCTGCATACCACTTGTGACATAGTACCCTTCCTTAAGGGTATGCACATGGCATCTCACAGCTAGAACAAGTTTTATTCTTCACCGTTTATAATAAACTTTAAGCCTAGGTTGACACTGATGCGGGCTTAAAATTGTGCGAGTTCAGCTGGACTTACACGTTTGCAAAGCGTATGAGAGTCCTACTTCAGGAGCAAAGTCAGACATCTGTGCATGTTCCTCAAGTTGCCCCAAAGTAGTACAAAGAACTACTTTTGGGAAAATGACAATCCAGGGCTTCCTTTTCCACCCTCAGCACCCAAAGCCTATGCAGAAATGCAAATAGTGTAATTCCTGCCAGAGCAGATTGCCACAAGAGGATGGCACTCCTTGGTTTGAAATCTTACATTGAAAAAGCTTGGTTAAAGACATGTTCTAGAGGACTTTGCCAAATCTAGGTGTATTTACATATCCAACAGGTAAAGTTTAGCACCATCACAACTACCTTTTGGTCTGCTAATAAGGCATCCATCCCATAGAAGAAACTGGAAGGAGTAGTGAAGTAGAAGGATGGATTCAAAGCAACCTTGAAGAATCAGTTTTATATACCTTGGAACAGTTTTACTATACCCATTATATAGACATGTGCACTGTCAATTTGTTTTGTATTTAGTGTCTGAAATTCAATTTGGATTCTTACAAAAATACGAATTTGTTAATTTTGTAACAATTCCGAATGTTGATTCTGATGAATCATGAGGGTCTCCCATCATCTCTGTGCCGACTTCCTGGATGTCATCATAATGAATAATTGTAATTAACAAAAATTCGTAATTTGTCCGATTCTGAATCTCCCATTGACCACCAGTAACAGTCTCCCACAAAAAAAAAAAAATAAAAAAAAAAAAAGTAATTCTCCCCAACCCTCACTCAGCAGCAACAGAAAACCTGATTGCCATTTTGTTCACCAGTCATGTTTCTGTTGTAATGGAATTTGGATCTGAAATTTGTGAACAAAAAAAAAAAAAAAAAAAAAAAAAAAACACCTCAGATCCTCCTGAATGTATGGAAATTCATACAAAACTAGTTGCACACATCTAACCCATTATAGTGTTGAGTGGGTGGCAAACTATAGAACAGGTCAACAGTTTTGAAGACTTCAGCAAGTTCACACACCATTTTAAATTCCTCCGTTTATTAGCAAGTTCTAGAATTACAAAAAAGTGAAACATTCTTTCAACGTTTGTTTTGCATTTTCTTCAGTCATGTCTCCTCCACAGAACTTGTAACTGGGGAAAAAAAAAATAAAAAAAAATTAATGAATTGGGACAAAAGGAAAAATATACCCAACACAGCAAAAACTGCCGTGCAGCTCACTGAAGTAAAGAGGAATAAGAAAGGTTTACTGATGTGAAGTCACCACATTTCAGGGTTCTTAGAAAGACAAGGATTACAAATGGGGGATGAGCGTCAAGGTCGAGGTCAACTCATGTTCGACTCAAACATTGTTCGGTGAACAGGCAATTTGGATTTTTTGCGGCAAATTAGAAAAGCTGCAGAACACCCTGTAAAAGGCTATGGGAGAAATGAATTGACTATTGACTTGGCTATAATGAATTGACAGCTCCCCGTAATACAGAGAACAGTCATCGGTCATGGGGGGGGGTGCTCCACCCAGTTTGTGAAATGGTAGGGGGGTACTTCTGTACCCCCTTACCATTTCAAAGAAAGTGTAAAAAACAAACAGTTGCAAAAGTCCTTTACTAAAAATAAGATTCCAGCGGTGGCAACTCTTGCTTTCCAGCGATGGATGATCATCTCTCCGAGGTCCAGCGATGGGTGATCTCCCTCCAGCGCAGCCATCCTCTGTCTCCACCGGAGATACTGAGGGAATCCCGGCAGCCTGACACTTAACTGAGGGCGGGGCCACGTCACCTGACCCCACCGCCTCTGACACAAGGGGAAAGCCAGGCTTCCCCAGTGACGTATGGATGACCCTGTCCCCCTCTGATGTAATGGAAACCTGTTTTTTTTGGCATGTACTACTCAAAGTTTGTCGACCCTTGATTTATTAAATAAAAAGCTTAGTGACCACATGGCCTCAGTTCCAAGAGGCTTTGAGAACTAAGTGGTTTATAAACTGCAGTGCATGGTTGTGCCAGCCAGGCTCTTTGCCATTAGAGAACTAGTCAGCTTTTTACCCAGCACAGCCAGAAAATTAACCACACTGGGATGATGTGCTTCCATGCCCTGATGTGGTCAGTTTGGAATAGGAAAGCAAGGGGATGGGCAGGATCACTAGTCTTTTCACTGAATGCAAAGAACATTATCCTTTTAACCACCCCTCCTGCCCAGACCAATTTTCAGCTTTCGGTGCTCTCACACTTTGAATGACAATTACTCATGCAACACTATACCCAAGTGACATTTTTGTCCTTCCCCCCCCAAATAAAGCTTTTTGGTGGTATTTGACCACCTCTGGGTTTTTATTCTTTGCGATATAAATGAAGAAAAAAAAAAAAAAAAAAAAACACCCCACGCATTTGTTTCTGTGATAACATTTTTCAAATTATTAACTTTTCTTCATAAATTTTGGCCACAATTTATACTGCTACATATCTTTGGTAAAAAGAACCCAAATTAGTGGATATTTGGTCTTTGTGAAAGATAGAGAGTCTGCAAGCTGTGGTGCAAATCATACAAAATTGATCACATCTGATGTACCGGTGGCCCATCTCATTTGTGACCCGAACAAGCCAGGAAAGTAAAAATGACCCCCAAATGACCCTTTTGAAAGTAGACATTCCAAGGTATTTAGTAAGAGGCATGTGAGCTTTTTGATTTTTTCCCCACAATTCTTTGCAAAAGAAGTTTATTTTAATTTTTTCCACAAAATTGTCATAGGTTATTTCTCACGTGGCATGTGTATACCACAAATAAAGCCCCAAAATAAATTCTGCTACTCCTGAGTATTACGATACCACATGTGTGGGACTTATTCACAGCCTGACCACAGAGAGGCCCAACATGCAGGGAGCGCTGTCACGTGTTCTAGGAGCATAAATTACACATCTAACTTGTTGAACCTATTATACTTTTGAAGGCCCTGGAGCACCAGGACAATGACAGATGCTACTAGCAGATGGGCACTTTTCCAAAATTAATTTTACACTAAGCGCTCTGGATCTCACAGCGGTTCATCTCTCCCTCACACGCTGTGTGTGAGGAGGGAAAGCCGGCAATGAGAGATCTCATATGTTTACATATGAGATAAACACTCACTGGGCACGCTGATCACGCTGTAAACGGCAGCTGTGATTGGCTGTTTACAGCAATCTTTGATTGGCTGTGTCTGGGGGACACGGCCAGCACAGAACTTACCCGATGCACGCCCACGGTGGCGCGCAGAGGGGAAGTAAACAGGACGCCCAGGGACGGCCTCCAGGCAGATAGCGTCCACGCTGTAGCCATCTTTTGGCTATAGCGCAGGCGCAAAGAGGTTAAACACATGGTACTGACACATCAGGCAACTCAAAAGTAACATTTAGTAGACCCATTGGCTTATTTAAACCTTAGAAATAACATACATAAAAAATTGCAACTTAAAAAAAAAAAAAAAAAAAAAAAGTCAATTTTCATATATAGCAGCACATTCACTTTTTAAAAAAAGTGTGTTAATTAAAATTCTAATCAGTGTCCAGAAAAGAAGGTGCTTGTTCTATCCGTTCTTTATTGTGATTAAGATGTAGCTTCCACCATGTAGTTCACCACTTGTGGGACACAAACGATCCCCTTTGGGGATGCACTCACCGAACAACCAAGATCAAAAAGCCTTTAAACTGCCATTTCCACAATCCTTCCTTGGCCACTAGATGTCTCCCTTATTGGAATTCGGTTTTCTCATATAAAAGAGCAAAAATGTCCAAACATAGCGTGATATTGTTTAACACTATTATATAAGAAAACCCAACATATAAATGCGTACCAAATAAAAAGATGTTCAAGCATTGAAAAAGTACTGTGCCTTATCTCACTGGTTCAGTTGCGCTCGAGGAGAAACGAACGTTTTTGCTGTGTACCGCAGAAGCTTCACTTCCGCCTTTCCTCAGCTTGCTGGAACGCAGGGATTGAGGCGCACTCGTCACTTCCGGTATGGTTACGCTCTAACGCGTTTCATAATATCCGACTTCATCTGAGGGCGTAACATGCAATACCGGAAGTGTTCTTTTATCTACGTCACAGACCAATCACTATCCATCACTGCATGATGTACGGGGCGCTGCACCAATCACTAATTCTGCCCACAAAATACATATTTAGAGCAGCTGTGATCTATACAGACCAACCCCAAATGCAGAGATCTTTATAAACAGTATACGCAATATTCAAAATATTAATACTGATAATTACTTAACTGTAAACCAGTTTATGAGGTATTCATTATAAAGAAAACCACCACAATTATGAAACGATCGCATATAACTATGAGTACATAAAGTTGAACCTGATCGGCCGATACGATCGTTCATATTATACATAGTTAAAATTACTAAATGATCATTTTACAATTAAAATACTATATAAAATGTATTCAAGGACGATCCACCATGACCATGTAACGATCACACTTAGCCATGAATAAAACGTGATCGGCCGATCCGATCGTGCATGTTATACACAGTAAAAATAACCAAATGATTATTTAAAAATTGAGAACTATAGACTACGAAATATAAAAAATGGACTACTCATACGAGTTAAAATAGAGTAATTGTTACATATGGGACTACAAATGAATTAAATAGGACTGTGTTTTCCTACTATTCAAAATAAAAAAGTTAAAAAAAATTTCTTAAAAAAAACTCTTAAAATTCCTCAAAATTAAAAATAAAACCCTTCTCAAAAGATTTTTCAAAAAAAAATTTATTTTAAAAAGTATTTAAAGGAACCATAATACCAATAAACATAATTCAAATTAAAATAAGCCTAATCGCCTAGAGTGCCACTCACATGAAGCAATCCTCTGTAAAATTCAAATAAGTGGCAAGCTCTATGTGTGACCTTAAGTATCGCTTATAAAGCAGTTTATGTCAAGTTCTATGTTTAAGCCTTTAGGGCTGAGGACATCAGCAGAATATATCCAATGAGTTTCTCGTTTTGACAATTCCCGTACTAAATTCATGCCTCTCCAGTGTGGTTTTAATTGTTCTACTCCCCAAAAATCGTCTTTATTGTGTTTGAGCTTGAATCTCAATCCCTGCGTTCCAGCGAGCTGAGGAAAGGCGGAAGTGAAGCTTCTGCGGTACACAGCAAAAACGTTTGTTTCTCCTCGAGCGCAACTGAACCAGTGAGATAAGGCACAGTACTTTTTCAATGCTTGAACATCTTTTTATTTGGTACGCATTTATATGTTGGGTTTTCTTATATAATAAATAGTGTTAAACAATATCACGCTATGTTTGGACATTTTTGCTCTTTTATATGAGAAAACCGAATTCCAATAAGGGAGACATCTAGTGGCCAAGGAAGGATTGTGGAAATGGCAGTTTAAAGGCTTTTTGATCTCGGTTGTTCGGTGAGTGCATCCCCAAAGGGGATTGTTTGTGTCCCACAAGTGGTGAACTACATGGTGGAAGCTACATCTTAATCACAATAAAGAACGGATAGAACAAGCACCTTCTTTTCTGGACACTAATTAGAATTTTAATTAACTCACTTTAAAAAAAAAAAAAAAGTGTGCATGCGCTGCTATATATGAAAAAGTGGACTTTTTTTAAGTTGCAATTTTTTTTTATGTATGTTGATATTTCTGTGTTTTAAAAAAAAGCAGCAGCTTTAAAGTGGGTATTTCACGCAAGTGGAGTAACACATAAATACCGCATTTCATATTTGCATATTTGTTTCCAAGAGCGCAGAGCGGTGTACTATTTGGGCAGGCAGTTATAATTTTTTAGTACATTCTTTTACATTATTTAAGCCTTAATTACACCTAAAATTGTATCTCATTTGTGGCACTTGCAAAATTAATAGGTTGTACTCAAGTCTTAGGTTTAAAATCTGTGCAAAGAATCAATGTTTATACATACATCTCTCCACTTGGTCCATATTGCAGTGTGACAGCTGAGGCACCTAGTTTAGGATGCAGGACGGAGAAGATTTTATGCCAGACAAATTCCACCATCTGGACAGGGTTCACATCCAACTCCACATCAACAAAAGCGGAGTAGGTCAAACCAGAATTAAGCAGTCCACTGCAAACAAGCATATAGTTAGTTGCCAATCCTTCTGTACACACAAAGAAACACAACACACCTTATGTCAACAGGCAGGGCTTAATCCTATTTACTTGGGGCCCACCAGACATACATATTACATAGACAGGTTCCACTTTTCTAGTACTGCACAGTAATTTTGACATCGTATGGTGTCCTTGGTGCGAGTGAAGACACTCAGTTTAGCTACTAAAATTAATTAAAAATTCACAGAAAGGAATAATATTTGTCAACACTAGGGATGGACAAAAGGTTTGGCCCAAGCATTTGCCTTTTTTGCCAAACAGCGCTGCACATTCTGCACCCCGATTGGGCAAAACATTGCAAACTGGTTAACACCTTGTCCCCATGTTGATGGGGCTGAGGGCCCAATCCCCACAACCATGGCTGGTGTTCACAGGCAGCCAATTGGAATATGAAAGGCCTTTTTAAGGGTGCCCACTCCCTTTGTGGAGTAATCGGGTACATAGAACCCACAAAGAAAAAAAAAAAAAAAAAGTGCTGGGAAATTTTATTTCATCAGCCTGAAAAGACCGACCCTGGTTTTGGTTGCACAAATTCCTACATTAGGTGCTGCTGATATTGTGTCACTCGCTGCCGTTAGCAGCAATATTGACACCCGTGAGCCGTCGCAGAGCTGACGCTCCCCCCCACCTCCCCAATGGATGCGCAGCATCTCGAGGGGCTGCGAGCACAGCTTTGCAGCAGTGATTTGAAGCACGATCCCATTGAGTTGGAAACACAATATCAGCGGCAGGTAGTGTAAATATATGGAAGCTGCAGTACTTCGTTGGGGATTCTCCGTTTACTGCAATCCTAACTAAGAATTTGAGAGTCCAAGCAGTAAGATAAAGGGCAGGTTTGGCCAGAAGGAGCCCAATTCCCCTTAGGGTGGAGGGGCAGACACCCAGCAAGAGCACAATGGCAACTGAAAGTGTCCAGTGCATCCCCACACCAAATCCAGTGAACAAGAGGGCAACCACCCTAATTTACAAGTAGCTTTTACAGCAAGGCGCACACAAAAATCATGTAAAACCAGGTGGTTTTAGTTGCAAGTTTACCATGCCTCAGACCAGAATACAGTCGAGACCGACATACCTGTAAATTGTATACAGACTGGAACATTCAGCTTTTCCACAGAGCGACACTGAAAGAGACCCAGAAACGAGATCCAATCCAGTGATTAAGATAGAGATGTTATACCTCCAGCCTATAAAGAAAAACACAGTTGCAGGAAAATCACTGTTGGCATTATGGCAACCCTTTGCTGCACCACCCTTCAAAGGGACGCTTAAGATTAAGCACCTCAAGTCCGGAAACCTTCACCCCTTCGAGTCCAGGCCAATCAGATTTCACATCAGCCCTGTGTGCCAGACGTTTGTTGGTCACAACGACCTTTTTTTTTTATTTTATTTTTTATTTTAAATCAAAGCGATTCTAAATTCACATATGGTACATGCTTTTGCTTGTGATCCAAGATAGGTGGCTGATGACATAACCCATACAGTAATTGCTTTAAATTTCTAAAAGTCTAGTCCACGGACCATTTTAACTTTAGAACATGTCAATGAACAGAAAAGGCCTTGCCCTTCTTCGGTAGCTCATTTTCCACCAGTAAGGTTTTGAGCACCAACCTGAAATGGACCTTGTTGCATTGTGGGAGTAAAAGAAACCGTATCAAGTTTAGTAAAGATTGCTGGACAAAGTCCCAGGTTTTCCTAGAGAAATGTGTCCAAGCAGACAACTAACTGCCATTAAGTGGTTTGTCTTCTGTGTTTGGGTAGAAGGGCTGCCTAGTAGTCACCCTGGGCAATGAGACATTCTAGACTAGGCCAAGAAAAAAAAAAAAAAAAAAAAAAAAAAAATTATATATATATCCCTGAAATGACTCCGATGCAGCCCTTTTTCTTGCTAGTCAGAAAGCATTACCCCCACCAATTTGGGGTGGTATGTCACACAATTCCCTATATCTGACAATTTTCACTAGGATTCTAGAGGCTAAATTGAGCAGGGGTGGAGAAGGGTTGGCAGGAAGCGCAATTTGCCTCTGCTGTGTGCACCCTCCTCCCCCCCAGTTCATAGTAATTAGGAAGCCAAGAGGAATTTATGTGTAGCACCCTGGAGTTTAGGCAAGGTTGCTCCTCAAAGTTTACTTGCCAGGAATAAGTCCTCTTGGCCAATTGTTAGAGATCAATTTAATAGCGCCCCAAGTTTGGCCTTGTTGCATTTTCCTCTATTACTAGGTGGCTGGATACCTGGTGGTACTAAATACATTTTGTACACACACACACACACACACACACACACACACGAAGGGCAATGCAAGGTCAGATTATGATATATGGGGCATCTCAGCCAATGGGCAGGTGGTTCTCTTAAATCCTCTGGCTTGCTGGGAGAACCTATATATTTGGGTGGAGTCAGGTGATCTGTGCCACCTGGATGGCTGTCTGGGTGGATGCGTGTTGTACTGCTAGGCTGGAGATTGGATCTGTCCCAGGCACATCTGGTTGCCAAGAGGTCTGAGGGCCTATCCAGAAGTGAGAGCCCTGCAGGGTTGGGATTGCCACTTGCAGGCTAACCAAAAGTGATGGTTCTGCCAGCCGGAGGTAGAGGGGGAAGCTATCCCCACTAAGGGACCAACCACCTTATTACCAGGGACCAGTGTGAGTAACTGAATTACAGAAGCAGAATTCTCACCAACCAGGAACGGTGAAGAATTGGGAAAATTCAGCAAGCATCAACCCAGGGACTGCTAGCCAGCAGAGGGGACGCTTGCAGAGCAGCCTTGTGCGTCAAGCCAGGGACCGAGCAAGCCAGTGGGTTGAAGCTTGAGAGGCATCTTGAGTGCCAAGCTAGGGACCCAGCAGAGAGACAGGGGTAACATTTGAGGAAGATGCCATTGAAGATTGGAGGAGCTCAAGGGTTTTAGTGGCAGTGAATAGGCTAGAGAGACTGGGAGCTTAGTGGGCTGAACTACAAGGAGTGAAAGAACTATTAAAAACTGTTACCATAGGAGACAGCAGCATGCCTGTACATTCAGCTGTGGAGTCTTGTGGGATGCCTTTCCCTGCATGGCTGTACCCCTGTTGAAGTCAGTCTGCCAATTGAACTTGCAACTACCCAAGGGTGTCCTGGCCCTAACCCTCCCCCAAAAGTTGAGGAATAAACTTATTCAAGAAGAGTCTGGCACCCAATAGCTTTAACTACTTTACACCCACCATATACAAAAATATATCTCTGGCCCTGGAGGGCCTCATTAGACTGAAGGCCTGGACCTTTCTACATATTTAAAATGAAAATAAGTGGATTTATTTGACTCTAGATCTGCAATTCATAGCTCAGCCTGAATGCCAAACACACAAGTCTGAAGGATTCTGGTATTTGTTTTGCCCCAACCATAAAAGTAGTTTCCTGAAGAACTTACGCAGGAAGTTTGAAGGGTCTCCAGTGTTCAAGAAAAAAAGCTTGTTGTCTGTAGAGTCTTGATCATGACCAAATACATATTCATCTGCCTTGTATCCCATGAAGGCACAACTTACTTTGGTGCATGGGAAACCAAATCCCTAGGAGGAAAGAAAAAGAAAGTTCAACTGAGGTCACGGCAGCATGCCTTTCATCCCTCACCTTATTAAAAAGGTACCAGAACGGGGGGGGGGACCCCCACACACACCTACTCAACCAGAATGGAAGCAGTAAAAGCCAGGTTACTTAATGTGTCTGCAATGCAGCAGCCTGCTCTCAAACCACTAATGGATGATCATGCAATTTGTGCATCTTTGCAAGTGTCCAAAATACATGGATACTATAAAATGTAAAAACCAAACTAAAGAGAAGGAAGTCATTTTGCTTTCTGCCATCAGACATGACTTTGTCATGTCACATGGTCATAAGCAAGTTGCAAATCCCATCTCAGCAGGAACGGGAGAGGGAGAGATTTTTATATGGAAGGGTTAAAGTCTGTTGGTGTAAATAGCCCTCCAGTTACTGTAACAAACTTTTTGGCCCAGTTGAAGTTGCATGAAGACCAACCTTTTGAAAAGCGCTGTATGATGAAGCAGAGTAACCAATGAAACCATCAGGCCTCAGAATGCTCTTTGTAAAGAACTGAAAACTCATTTGGTGGTTACAGAACATCTTCTCGTACAAGTCTGGAAAAGCAAGTTATGCAATTAAAAAAAAAATAAAGATACAAAAAAAAAAAAAAAAAAAAATAAAAAGATTGTGGAACACCAATTGTTCAGTGAAATAGGGGGCTCCATGGATGTTACCTACCTTCAGTCACACTTTCAATATCCTCAAGTCTAAAATATATTTTCTCACAGCTGGGCATCTTTATACCACCATTGGGGAAAAAGTCAACATTACCAACTGTCTGCTTCATACCAAAGCCTAAAAAACAAAACAAATGCAAGTCAGAAACAATCAGACCAATATTATGGTTATGCCCCTCACTACAGTAATGAAGGCAAGCCAGAGGATGTTCAAATTTAAGTTGTGACTTAATGCAGCATCTCTTGAGCATGCCCATTAGTAAAATTGGGGTTAAATTTTTTTTCTGTGAGCAGCATGGTTTAACTTGTTATTGTGCAGTAGTTAAAGTATTACTCAAACAGCCTGGGAGGGAGATTGTGACCCTTAAATCCCTTAGTTTTGCCTTTCATATGGACTACAATGCATAAAAAAAAAAAAAAAAAAAAAAAAAAAAAAAGGGGCATATGCCTCACAACCCTTCATTTCTGCTCTGCCGTAGGTAAAAAGATAATGGACTGGAAAATGAGAATGTTCAAAGTGCAGAGGGAAAAAAATAAGAAATAAAATTACCAAGATGAAATGCATCAAATGACCCATCTGTGTGAATGGCATCAACAAAAATCGCATCTGTAGGGTCCAGTCTCACTTCAGGTGGGGTTTTCTCAAAGTAAGGCCCAGCTGCATCCAAACCTAGATAGTCAAGTGGGGGAAAAAAAAAAAAAAAAAATTATATATATATATATATATCTCTGAGAGACTTTAAAAACATCCCCCCCCCCTCCTCAAATTTAACAGTCCCTTTATAGCATGGTGCTCAACCTGTAGCCCTCCAGCTGTTGCTGAACTACAAGTCCCATCATGCCTCTGCCTTTTGGAGTCATGCTTGTAACTGGCAGCCTTGCAGTTACACAGCTGGAGGGGCACAGGTTGAGCACCCATGCTTTATAGGGTAGATATTAGTGCACAAAACCATCAACCCTTGGGTGCAAGCCATCTGGTCCCAGTGACTTAAAATGTTATTTCTCAGTCCATTTCTAAATTCAATCCTCTGTTAGCCATGACGGTACTTCCTGTGATGTGTCATGAGGGTAAACATTTCAGTTTTGGTTACTGAACACCCCCCTCGTAAAGGCTGAGAACATGGTCTATACCCTCACAATCTCTCCATCCTTAGTAACTACATTCCATTCATCATTATTTATGGGACCCATATGATCTGACCTCCCCTCCTTACCATTTATATACTATAGAGTCTTAGGGCCCCCCTATGTGCCTTTCGTGTTCCATCTTAGGCACCCCAATTGCAGATAACAGAACACATGTAAGGGAGCAAAGTTGGAATGCCAGTCACTCAGGCTTGCATTTTTAAGGCCTTCATTGCTTTTAGATGCATTTTTACATTGAGTTAAGCCACCCAGGACTTATTATCCCTTTTAAATTTTCCATTGGGATGCACTAGCTAATGCCCTCATTTAATATACTCTTAAAGCATATCCATTTTTCCCCTACAGTGTTTTGTTCAAGATTTTGTCCCGTTTAGTATCTTTTAGCAAGGATTGTAGTTTAGGGAAGTTGGCTCTTGAAATTCAGCATTTTTATAGTGATCTATCCATTTGTGTGATCTATAGTGAACCAATTGACCCATGATTGCTGTTTCCTAAAATTGTACCACATTTACACATCCATGATCAGGTCTGTATTGTTGGTAATCAGTTGGTCTAGTAACACTTTGTTTCTTGTTGGTGCATTTACCATCTGACCCATGAAAAGGAAATGGCAATCTTTATATGAATGCATGGTTCCTTCCCAGTCCATGTCTGGAGAATTAAATTCCCCATTATATGCACGTTTCCCTCCCCCATCTCTGCTGCTAATCCAAATTGTGATAGGAGATCCATAGCATACACCCACCCCCTGTAGCTCTCCCCATAAGGATGCCACCTCCTCCCTTGCCCTCACATTCACTTAATTTGTTATACAGGCATACGCCACCCCTTTTACCCTCTATCCCTGCAATATAAGGAATACCCTTAAATGGTTGCCAGCCAATTATGAAAGCTGTTGAACCAAGTCTCTGAAATTTCTAAATAATCAAAATCCTCCTTGTACAACAGTAACTAGTTCTCCCATCTTCTCTGCCAGACTCATGACATTGGTGAAAATGCCATGTAATTTAGACCAAGTGCATACTCTCTATTGCAGGGGTAGGGAACGTCAGCTCTCCAGCCATTTTGAAATTCCCATGAGACATTGCAGACCCCAACAATCACAGGCATGATGGGACTTGTAGTTTCAAAACAGTTGGAGAGCCAAGGTTCCCTACCCCTGCTCTATTGGGTGTTCTGGAGGTTGCAAATAGGACTTGTTACTACAATTACCTCAGGTTTAGATGCTTTAATCAATCTACCACTAATGCCCCCAATACTACTCACTTGAATATGTTCTGCACTGACCATCTCTGTCAGTGCAGAACATGCCACAAGATGTACAAAGTCGCATCGCCACACGTACAAATTTAATAGGGATTGTACCCTGTCCAAAATGACTTCGACACCAATACCCAGGTACTCGTGCACTCACAGCATGGCTAGCTCTGTACAGCAGCTGCCGAGTGAGGAAGGTGGAGGTCAGGCAGAACTCTGGTCCCTTCAAGGCCTCATCAGGGGGAGCAGAAGACTGGACACTGCGGCCATATCTGGTGTGGGCAGTGCTGAAATAACACTGCCCCCCCCCCATGGGTTGGAATGCATTTTGCATAAGTGGTAGATCGGGGACAGGTTGCTTGGCTAGGACAGGCTCCAGTGGAGGAGGGACAAAAGTAGGGCCTGGAGATGCATCCTCTCCAGGCCCTGTTGTCAGTCTGCCTTCCAGCCACCTGGATGTGGTCAGGTGTCTACAGTGTGCCCTGTTCACTGAGGGTTCCAGCCCTGAGAGTCCATGACCATCTAGTTGCTGTATATCATGTTAATGTGCAGCTGGTCCACGTAAACACCTTCGGTCTGCAGCAACCTCTTGCAGTCCCTGCACTGACAGAAGCAATGCAGACGAGCCCATCAGTTGTGCTGCAGCGTCCACAAGCACATGCCTGTAGGAGGAGCGCACAGTGACAGGTTAGCTCAATCTGATGCTTTCTTCCATTGTCCAATCACAGGCTGGAGACGCCAGAAGGTCATACCTCCAGAAAATCAGGTATCCGGCCCTGACAGATCTATTTTCCAGGGTAAATCTGAGGCGTGAGACACGCTTTCTGTGATTAGCCTGTTACCTGTGCACTTTACATATTTGGTCATATTTTATGGAAGAATATCCATATTACCATATAAGCAGGCATAACTGCCCTCGAGACCAAAAAGGCTACTCCATTGGAACTCCCTCAATAGTTAGTGGATTAACAAACGTTGATCCTACACACCTTTTCATTCAACCTATAACATGCAACTCAAACGTCAATCAAAAACCATGCTGGGCAGGAATCTTGACAGTACCCTCCACCAAGCAACTTTCAGCTGGTTTACAAACAGCGTATAGCCAATTTAAAGCGTAGTTCCACCCTAAAGTGGAGCTTCCCTTGTACACATGGTCGGACATTCAGACAACAAAAGCCATCGGATTTTTGCCGAAACTGGTGTTGCATACACACGGTCGGACAAAGTTGACGGAAAATCCGATTGTTCAGAACGCGATGACGTTCGTTACGGCAGGACTACGTTCAGGCTAGTAGCCAATAGCTTTGGTCTCATAATTTGATCTGAGCATGCGTGGCACTTTCATTTGTAGAGAATTCTGATCGGACAAACTCAAATCGGATCATGTTGTCGGAAAATTTTATAGCCCAGCTCTAAAACTGTCGGTCGGATATTCTGACATAAACAGCCCGATGGAGCTCACACGGTCAGATTATCCGACAACACAGTCCACATTTTCCGTTAGAATATCAACCATGTGTACAAGGGCTAAGACAGGTATTTGCACCCACTTCTGGGCATAGACTCCCATGGGAGTCTATGCCTCTTCCTGTCCTGCTCTGGCACACATGGGTCCCAGAGACAGCGTGGACCATTTTGTTGCGTGACTCGCGCATGTGCAGTAGGGAACCGGGAACTGAAGCCGCAGTGCTTCAGTTCCCGATTCCCTCACCGAGATTGGCGGCGGCGGCCGAGAGATCAAGCGGCCGCTGACATCGCTGGACCCTAGGACAGGAGAGTATCAATTTATTAAAAGTCAGCAGCTGTAGCATTTATAATTTTGCTTCCAGTGGACTCCCTCCCTCCCTCTAAGTGCACACCTGCAGAAATTTCATAGTACATAACAAAAAAAAAAAAAAATTACACATAGGTACACATTATATATATATATATATATATATATATATATATATATATATATATATATATATAATGTGTCTCACTAACGAATGCTAAGCCTCCAGTTCTTGGTTAAGGGGCTATACAAGGATTGTCACTTTAATTCACTCATGATAGCAATGTGTGATTGAAAGCCAAGACTTTAAAAGGTCATATTGCTTGCAGGGGGCTTGACCATTTCTCGTAGGTTGTGTCAGAGCCATGTTTACCACTTCCCCATCTAAACCAATTCTGGCGCTTCGCTCTTGCATGTAAAAATCATAATTTCTCTAGAAAATTACTCAGGACACCCCAATTTTTTTTTAGCAGAGACCCTAGGGAACAAAAATGACAACGTTGTAACTTTATGGCACAGTATTTGCACAGCAATTCTCTGCAAACAATCCTAAATAAAATCAAAACTCACGACGGATACAACAGCTGGTCACTTTGTCAGATGCTCCAATGAACTGAACAAATTTTTATAGTGCCAGAACTCCATTCCACCTACCAGAAATTCTTCCAATACCCCTCTGTCTCTTTCCGGCTTCACCAGCAACGTGTGCCCCCAGGCTGTGCCCAATCAGGTGAACTTCATGCATTTGATAGTCATGCACTGTCTGAGGATGACATGAAAAATTTTAGCTGCCATGCTCTGAAGTGAGAATAATGCCTTCAACACCACCCCATTTAAAAAAATAAAAAATAAAAATTTAGTAGTAGAAGGGAAGGAAGAAAAAAAAATTAAAAATAAAAAAGGTTTGATTTGTTGACATGGTACATACCTGCAGAAAGCTCAAGAAATAGGCAATTTCAGCCCCAACCACACGGATATTGTTGGATGCTTGTGTGTAGAGGGCAAAAGATCCTCCACTCCAGTCTACACAGAAACAGTTCACATCCAACACCTCTAGGAGAGTCTACAAAACAGAGGACTTCATGAAAGATGAATTTATAAACAGTTGGCCAGGACCTCTTGCCTTCAGCCACACTGACCTGACACATCTCTACCAGCCATGGCTTGTTCCCGGTCTCCACAAAGCCATGGACGACAAATATGGATTTTCGGCTGGGTTTAAAGTTGGTACCAGTGACTGACGAGACATTGAGTGCACTGATCACCTGGAAGAAATATGCTCAAATCAATGTAGTACTCAACTACTAGTGATAAGCTAAACCAAGTTTGTACTGCTCCTAAATATTTGGTAAAATGCATTGTTTTTTGGCAACTGAGCATGTGCTTTCAGGATGTAAGACTTAAATTGTAATTTTTGTTAAAGAGGATGCTATGGTCTTTGAGCTTTTTTTTCCTAGGCATACTTGGAGCACCCAAACAAAAGTCTGCGGTATTACTCAGTACAACAGCCTACATTTTCCAGCCCATACCTAAATTTCTGGCCACAGTAGTGAGACTGGCACCTCATGAAGTTTGGGAAACAATGGGTGAATCCCAGGCTCCTCATGTAGCGGGCTTGTGAGCTGATCTAATGCTCAGTACATGGAGAGACGACAGAGGCCAAGTGGTTCAGAAACCACATAGTAACCCAAATTAAGACTAGTACAAAGTCACTCTGTATACACGGCCACACAGAATAGTGCAGAGGGCACCCAGACATTGTTGGTACAAGAGATGGCTGGAAGGCAGACAAACAAAAAACACCAAAACCATCCCACACAGCAACTTTGGCGGGGTGACAGTAAAGGGCTCCCAGATGAAACAGCACTACGTCCCCTCTCACACTAGGAACTCTGTCCCCAAGTTGGGCACCAACCAAGAGGGTGACAGTGTCATTAGCACTGCCCACACCAAAATAGCTGAAGAGGTCAGCCAGGGTAGTAGTGTACCAGACAGCTGTTCTCCCAGAGGTACCCATGGAGGCCTTAGAGGAATGCATGCTCACTTTACTCTCCATGGCAGGCTTCAGCACCATTATGCAGAGAGGTTAAGCACCTGCCTACAAGCCATCTTCTAAATGGCCGTGTTAGAAAACGAGACTTAGACTTACCGGTAACTCTGTTTCTAGGAGTCGTCCAGGACAGCACTAGAGAGATAGGCTCCACCTCCAGAGGCAGGAAACACAATCCAGATCTTTTAAGGGCGGTCTCTGTCCCTTCCCCTTCAGTCTTGTAAACGAGAACTTCCCCGGAAACGGCTTCTGTAACGACAAAAACACTTGTCCAGCATTATAACAGCATATAGGGAGGGAATCCATGCTGTCCTGGACGACTCCTAGAAACAGAGTTACCGGTAAGTCTAACTCTCGTTTTCTCTAGTCGTCTGTCCAGGACAGCACTAGAGAGGATCAACGAGAACTTACCAGATTAGAGGGGGGGGGGGGGGCTGGGGGGACTACCGCTTGAAGGACCTTTCTCCCAAACGCCTGGTCTTGCGCTGAGATAAGGTCCAATCTGTAATGCTTCATAAACGTCGAGTAGCTTGACCAAGTTGCTGCTCGACAAATTTGTTCTGGTGTCGCTCCAGCTCGCTCTGCCCAAGGAGGTCGATAGTGCCCGTGTAGAGTGAGCCATGGGGGAAAAAAAAAAAAAAAAAAGGACATTCCATTTTCATCCCTTTTGTAGGCTTCTACAATAGCTTGTTTGATCCACTTTGCAATTGTATTCTTTGAAGCTTGTGACCCCCATTTTTAACCCGCATGTAAAACAAATAATGCAGTTGATTTTCTAATGCTTTTCGACATCTCCAGATACTGTAAGACACAGGCTCTCACATCCAGTTGGTTAAACTCTACCTTCTTAGGATTAGTGGGGGACCCACAGAACGAAGGAAAAACAATTTCCTGTGTTCTATGGAAATTTGTCACTACATTGGGTAAAAACCCAGGGTCCGTGTGCAATACCAGCGCCTCTTCAAAAATTTGTAAAAATGGCTGTTTCACCGAAAGTGCCTGAAGCTCGTTAATGCGTCTGGCTGTGGAAATAGCCACTAGGAACACCGTTTCAAGCGTGATCCATTTCAAGGAAAGTTCTTCTTCCCGAGACTTTTTTACCCATCCCTGTAACACAATTGACAGGTCCCATTTGGGTAAATTTTTGAAAGGAACAGGTTTAATCCTGGTCAATCCCTTAAAGAACCTGCTGACCAGCGGGTCTGCCTCCAGAGGTTGATCCAACAAAACCGATAGGGCCACAATTTGTACCTTTAAGGTACTAATGGCCAGTCCCTTATCCGCACCGTCTTGTAAAAACGCCAAGACTGTCGGGATACTTATAGACACCTTTTTAGTGTCCAACCATGAACAAAAAAACCTTCTAATACTTAACATAAATTGCTTGGGTTACTCTCTTTCTACTAGAAAGGAGTGTTCTAATCACCCTATCCGAGAGCCCCTTAGACTTCAAGAGGCTCTCTTCAGACGCCAGGCCGATAACTTTAGGGTCTGCATTTCTGGCAACAGAGCTGGACCCTGGGACAGCAGATCCTTTCTCTCCGGCAGTAGGATGGGAGGCTCTTCTGTCAGACCCAGCATCATTGAGAACCACGGTCTCTTCGGCCAATATGGAACCACCAGTATTAATGTGGCCCGTTCCTGCAAAAATTTCCTCAGGACTAGAGGAATTAGCTTGACTGGGGGGGGGGGGAGGCGTAGCGAGTGCGAAACGCCCAGTTTTGTGCCAAAGCGTCTATCCCTTTTGCCCCTGCGTCCCTCGCTAGGGAGTCGTATACTGGGACCTGGGTGTTAGCTTTCTTGGCGAACAAGTCCACCTCCGGAAGACCCCATTTGCGCATTGCACATCAGCTGGAAACTCTCCCTTTTCAGGGACCATTCTGATTCGTACACCCGGTGTCGACTCAAAGTCTGCCAGGTGGTTGTCTACCCCCTTTAGATGGACCACTGAAACTGATTCTAGGTTTTCTTCTGCCCAATGCATGATCGTACTTGTTAGCTTGATCAAGGAAGGGCATCTCGTTCCTCCCCGTTTAGGTAGGAAATCGCCACTATACTGTCCGAGAGGACCTGTACATGGTGGTCCTTCAGATCCCTGGCAAACGCCCTTAAGGCTTCCCAGATTGCCTCCCCCAGTATCCTTGGGTTATTTAGCACAAAGCACTGGCATCCATAGTGATGCAGACAGACACTGGAGGAGACCACCATAGACCTCGTACTAGGTTCTCCTCTTACACCACCAAAGAGACCTTCTGGTCTTTGAGGATAGATGGATAATCCCGTCCAGGGATTCTTGTGTCCCGTCTCAGCTGCTCAGAATATTGGCGTGAAGGCCCCTGAAATAAGCTCTTGCCCAAGAAACCGCAGGGATTGTTGCCACTAATAGGCCCAACCCTGCCATAGCTGAGCGGATGGAAATTGTCCGATTGGACTGCAAAAAGGTTACCATCTTTTTCACCTTTTCCCCCTGTGAGGAAGACTGTGACACAGAATCTACCAGGAAACCTGGATACTGTATGGCCCGAGTTGGTGTCAAGTGCGACTTTTCTTCGTTTATTAACCACCCCAGCCTTTTTAGGCAAGAAATGGCTACCCTCAGACCTCCCTGCAGTTGGAGCTTTGAGGGGGCGAAAAATAAAAGGTCGTCCAAGTATGGTATGACAGCGACCCCTTTCAGCCTCAGGGGAACCAATGCTTCTGCCAGGACCTTAGTAAATATCCTGGGGGAAGAAGATAGACCGAATGGCAGAGCCCTGTATCGGATCTGTCTTCCCCCAAGAATCACTATCCTCAAATACTTTTGAGTCTTCTCGAATGGGGATGTGTAAATATGCGTCCCTCAGATCGAGAGAGGCCATGAAACAATTTGGAGGGAGTACTGACCTCACTGTAAAGATTGTTTCCATCCGGAATTTCTTATAAGTTACCCACTTGTTCAGCAACTTTAGATTCAAAATTCACCGGAATTTGCCTAACGGTTTCTTCACCACAAACACATGCGAGTAGAAACCGTGGTTTATTTCTTGTGACGGAACTGGCATTAGAACCCTCTGGTCTATTAAATCGCCAATTTGCGACAGCAAAGCTGTCGCTTTCTGGGGATCCTTGGGAGGCTTGGTCAGACACATCCTTGTAAGTGAAGTGTGCTTGACTGTATTTTGTAACCCTCCCTGATGGTCCTCAGAATAAAAGTATTTGGGGTAGTCTTTTCCCACTGTGGGAGAAACTGCCCCAGTCTTTCCCCCCACAGGGAACAGGTCACTGGGATTTAGTGTTTTTTTTTAGAAGAGGAAAAAAGATTTCCTTTCTGTTTTCCTCCCATCCACTGTTTCTTAGTTGTTGACTCCTTAGAGGTCTGTCCCTGCCTTTGGGGATGAAAAAAAGCATTTACCTGTAGCTTTTTGGGTTTAACAGGAAAGGCCTTCTCTGCAGTACGGTCCAGGACTTTTCAAGATCCTGTCCGAACAAGAGGTCTCCCTCAGAGGGGATGCCACATAACCTCACTTTTGAGGCCGAGTCTCCTGACCAAGACTTCAACCAAAGTGCCCTGCGAGATGCGTTTACGAGGGCAGCGGTCCTGGCTGACAATTTAACAGACTCTGCAGAGGCATCTACCATATAACCTGCTGCTTTATGCAGCATAGGAAGGGAATCCAGTATTTCCTTTCTGGAGGCCCCCCCTTCCAAATGGCTTTGCAATTTGTTCCAGCCAGACCTCCAAGTTGCGAGCCACTATTGTCGTGGCCATTGCAGGCTTTGAATTAGTCATGGTTACTTCCCATGACCTCTTCAGCAGCACCTCCATCCTTTTATCCATGGGTTCCTTAAGATCACCCATGTTCTCAAAAGGCGAGGTTGATTTTACACACTGAGAAAAAGCTGCGTCTACCTTGGCACTTTGTTCCAGACGCAAGTGGGGTCCTCGCTGAAGGGGAATCTCCGCTGCATACTTTTAGGAAAAAAATAGCTTTTCCCACTCTCCAGTGTGCTATGATCTGCCTTTAGGGTCTGATACATCTGGTCATGCAAGGACAGGGAGACTGGCTCTTTAACCACTTGCCGACCGCCGCACGACGATATACGTCGGCAGAATGGCACGGGCAGGCACATGGGCGTATATATAAGTCCCTGCCTGCGGGTGGGGGGCCCGATCGGGCCCCCCCCCGGTGCCTGCGGCGGTCGGCATTCCTTCGAGAGCGATCCGGGATGAGGGGGCGGCCATTCATTCATGGCCACCCCCTCGCGATCGCTCTCGACGAATGGAAATCCCCCGTGACATCACTTCCTCTCCTGTAATGTAAACACAGGAGAGGAAGTGATGTATTCTCTCCTCCGTGTCGGTATTTTTCGTTCCGACACGGAGGAGAGCGGATCGGTGAGTTGCACCAACACTCTACACACACAGTAGAACATGCCAGGCACACTCACACCCCCCCCTTTACCCCCCGATCACCCCCCCAATTACCCCTGCCCCCCAGTCACAGTGACACCAATGTCTTTTTTTTTTTTTTTTTTTTTTGCATTGGTGTCATTTGTGACTGTAATAACTGTTAGGGCAGTTAGAGTTAGCCCCCTTTAGTTCTAATGTACCCCCCTAACCCCCCCCAATAAAGGTTTAACCCCGTGATCACCCCCCGTCGCCAGTGTCACTAAGGCTGGGTTCACATTGCAGCGGTTTATGAGAACGAATGTGATTCGCACCGCACTGCAGTGCAAATCACATCCGATCTCTGTGCGATTCGAGTTCAGCCATTCGCCGCACCCGCCGCACCCGCCGCACCCGCCGCAAATTCGCACGGGACCCTTTTTTTGGCCCGCAGCAGAATCGGATCGCATGGGTGTTCACACCATGCGATCCGAGTTTGCAGATCGCACTGCGATATGCAAACTGATCTGGGGGTGTCAGTAACATTTCACTGACACTCCCAGCAGTTCGCATAGGGCAGTGTGAACTGCCGCCGGGAGGCATGCGATGCGGGAACCCGCCGCGGATTCGCGGCGTTTCCGCATCGCTCCAGTGTGAACCCAGCCTAATAAGCGATCATTTTTCTGATCGCCGTATTAGTGTCACAGGTGACGCTAGTTAGGCAGGTAGGTATTTAGGTTCGCCGCAGCTTTTTATAGCGCCAGGGACCCCCATATACTACCGCATAAAGCCCCCTGATTGCCCCCTAGTTAACCCTTTCACCAGTGATCACCATATAACTGTTACAGGTGACGCTGGTTGGTTAGTTATTTTTTTATAGTTTCAGGGCACCCGCCATTTATTACCTAGTCTCACTAGTGTACCCCTAAATTTAGGGGTGTCTACTTTCCAAAATGGGGTCATTTGGGGGGGTTTGTGCCATCTTGGCATTTTATGGCCTTCAAAACTGTAACGCCCTTAGAAAGCCTGAAGGCGGTGCTTGGTTTTCGGGGCCCCGTACGCGGCTAGGCTCCCAAAAAGTCCCACATATGTGGTATCCCCGTACTCAGGAGAAGCAGCAGAATTTATTTTGGGGTGTCATTTCACATACGCCCATAGCATGTGTGAGCAATATATCATTTAGTGACAACTTTGTGTAAAAAATAAAAAAATAAAAAAAAAAAAAATTTTTGTCATTATTCAATCGCTTGAGGCAAAAAAATAAAATATTCAATGGGCTCAACATGCCTCTTATCAATTTCCTTAGGGGGTCTACTTTCCAAAATGGGGTCATTTGGGGGGGTTTTGTACTGCCCTGCCATTTTAGCACCTCAAGAAATGATAGGCAGTCGTAAACTAAAAGCTGCGTAAATTCCAGAAAACGTACCTTAGTTTGTAGATGTGACAACTTTTGCGCAAACCAATAAATATACAATTATTGACTTTTTTTTTACCAAAGACATGTGGCTGAATACATTTTGGCCTAAATGTATGACTAAAATTGAGTTTATTGGATTTTTCTAATAACAAAAAGTAGAAAATATCATTTTTTTTCAAAATTTGCGGTCTTTTTACGTTTATATCGCAAAAAATAAAAATCGCAGAGGCAATCAAATACCATCAAAAGAAAGCTCTATTTGTGGGAAGAAAAGGACGCAAATTTTGTTTGGGTACAACATTGCATGACCGCGCAATTACCAGTTAAAGCAGCGCAGTGCCAAATTGTAAAAAGACCTCTGGTCATTTACCAGCAAAATGGTCCGGTCTGAAAGTGGTTAATTTCGAGCGTCTCATAAATCACCCCCAGTAAGGCATCTACCTCCTTGAGTGAGAGCCTGTATCTGGGGAAGCTTGTCCCTTGCACAGGAATATCTCTGGATGATGCCGTCTCACTTAGGCCATCCAGTGAATCAAATTCCTCTTCCCCTGATTCGTCACCTTCCTCTGGGGTGGAAGCAGGGGGGACTGCGGCTGGTTTTGGGGTCTCAAGGTTCGCTAGCATTGTCTTGATGGATTGCATTTCTTTCTGTACTCCAGAAATCAAATCCTAACAGGCCCCATAGCTTCCTTATAGACCAATTTGTCTATGCATGGTTTGCAGAGGGGCTTAGACCATCCTTTTAATTTATTCATACATGAAGGACATGTCTTCTTCCCCCCTGACCTCTCTGGTTCTTTGGGCAGAGCCCAAGACAAGAGAAGTAGAGAAGGAAGGGAAAAACCAGACAAGCTAACATCAGCGAAACCTTAGCAAAAAATAGGATGCCTTCACCCAACACCTATGTGCACCCCACCAACCGCTAACAGGATTCACAAGACTCTTTAGTCCGGATCCTGTTTGAGAGAGGGGAGGGAGGAAAAACACACCTGGACCATTTCAGAATGCCTTTGCATTGATTAGTCCATCACTCCCCCCCTCACTCCCAACCCTGTAGGTACAAGACACCTCTGTGTTTGCCTACCTGAGCTGGTTCGGCTCCACTGCCACTCTCCACTGCATCCATTTTGATCGGAACACGCCTGGAGGCTTCTTTTCGTAATGGCGATAAAGCGATGCAGCACGAACGCTTGAAGCACACGCCTAACCGCCTGGATGCAGCGCGAACGCCTCGTGGCTGCGGCTTTTTAAAATAGCCGCCAAGGTCCCGAACGTCCACGCTCGCCGCGCGACCCGGGACCGGTAGTGGATTGCCGGAAGTCCTCTATCCTCCTCCTGTGATGCACAGGCCGGAACTCGAAGCCTGTGCCCGTCCCCCACCTGACTTCGCGCCCAGTTTGAACCTATTGTCAGGTGGGGAAAACGAACGCCCTCCCCGGGCTTCAGAAGGAGAACGCCGGTTCGAAGCTGCAGTCAACCCGACCGGAGGACTTCAAAACGTCCGTTTACCAACAGGTAATCCGAACTCCTTCCCCGTCTCTTATGGGCTATCCCACCGTCAGGGGAAGGAGAGCTCCTGATCCAGCCTCCTCCTCCGGTGGAGGAAACACAAAGACTGAAGGGGAAGGGACGGAGACCGCCCTTAAAAGATCTGGATTGTGTTTCCTGCCTCTGGAGGTGGAGCCTATCTCTCTAGTGCTGTCCTGGACAGACGACTAGAGAAATAGCTTCTTACAGGGCTCAAAAGTCAGTCAACATTGATCTGGATTCAAGAGAAAGAAGCAGCTTCTCTGGTGTCCTTACCCATAAAGCCCCATGGGACAGCAGTGTTATGGTGCATCATGTGAAGAATCAGCAAAAGATTAAAAAAAAAAAAAAAAAAAAAAAAATTGTAGTTATACTTTTGTCTGGCAGATTGAGACACACACACACTTTTATAAAGAATGCGAAGTGTCAATTAACAAAATCAAGTCATATTTGGTGTGGCCACTCTTTGCCTTCTCTTCCAAGTACACTCCCGTTGGATGGAACGCCACAGGTGGCTGTTCAAAACATCTTGGAAAATTAAACCCCAGATCTTCTGTGTATTTAGGCTGCCTCAAATCGTTCTGTGTCTTATGTAATCCCAAACAGACTCCATTGGGGTGGGTCCCGTCCAAACTCACTCCCAGATCCTCCTTGGTGGTCTTCCTGCAGAATACATTTGGGACCAATCATACGCCTCACTGATGGGATAGATAAGCAACTGCCTGTATCTCAGTATAGAGGACACCATTGACCCTGACCAAAGCAATTTGCAGAAATGCAGCCCCAAACAGATGATAGGTTCGTGACTAATCCACTAAAGATTACAGCTTCCTTAGCTGAAAAAATATGGGGGGGGGGGGGGGGGATTATTTCTCCGAAGGGCCAATTGGAGCAAGACTTACTTGGTACTGATCAGGATTATTTCTAGTAAAGAGCAGGAATTGAGTGTTGATCACTTCTGGTGCCCATGGTAAGCGCCTGATGGGTCTTGCCAGTGTTCCAGAATAGGGAGGGTCATCTGTGAAACATCCCAGCCTATCATAGCAGATGTCAGAAGCTGAACAGAGAAAAGGATAAAAATTACGGATTTCAGTGCACCATCATGGAGCAAAATCAATTGAGCGGCTGAGGAGAGCTAAAAACTGAACCCCCCACTACTATGCAACTTGTGTAGAAAATGGTACATTCTATATTAATTTGCTTCTACCCCATGAAAATGGAGTTACCCTTTAAGCTACTGCCCTGCTACTCCGCATCTCCCCATTAATGACACAGATGCTGATAAAACTCAAACACAATAACCCTTTCCTGCTCTGTACAAAAGGAGATGCTTGGCCAGTGTTAAGCTTATGGCAATTAAAAAGTACCAAACTTAAATGTGTGCCCTCCCCCAAATCTGACCCTAGCCCTTTTCAGATAATACAGAATCTCTATAAAATGAGTAACACATACCTTCAATAGAAGCTGCTATGGACAACACCAGAACCAGTTTGATAAACATCTGGAAGAAAAAAAAAAAATCCTGCACATTAAAGATGAGATCTCTGCCAACATAAAATTGCCTAAAAATGCTAATCACCTGGCTGTCACACTGATTTCCCAATATCACTGAGCTGAAACATCAGCTAGGGATGCATCCACACACTTGTAATCAAGCAACTATTGAACATCTAGTATTTCAGTCCGAATACAAGTTGACAACATTTTTTGGTTATTTTGATGTAGCCAAATGAAATGGTAGACAAATTAATGCAATGTGTTAATTTATTCATTGTCTAACAAATTGCAACTTTTCAGAACCCAGATCTGTGGGAGGGGAGGAGGAGGGAGAAAAAAAAAAAAAAAAAAAAAAAAAAAAAAAAAGGGAAGGGGGCTGGGAGATTGACCGATGCAAAGTATCAGTGACAAAATAGCTGGTTAAGCCGCGGACCACGAGTCAGCTGTCAGCGGGCTTCCCCCTCCGACAGATGAAAAGTAATTCCCCCCCCCCCCCCGGAAATCAATTCCTTGCAACCCCCCGTATTGATAAATTGGTTTACAAAGGGCTTGTTCCACTCTTGTTTAAAATTTGATCACACAATAGACACCTTCTTCCCTCCTGACCTCGCCGGTTCTTTGCAGTGAGCCCGAGACAAGGAGAGAAGAGAAAAAAAAAAAAAAATAATAACCCCAACCAAAGATAAGCTGTTGTCAGAAACCTTAGCCAACACCTTTGTGCACCCCCACCAGTCAGTGATGGGATTCACATGACTCTAGCCTGGACACCCCTCTCACCAAGGGGGGGGGGGGGGAATTGGTGCTAGCATTGCATCCATATCACACACCCCGACACCCCAGTGTCAGCCTACTTGAGCTGGTACCACTGCCACCTGGTTCAGCTAGATCCATGCATCTGGCATCCACACGATCCAGATGTGCCAGAAGTCCCCACCCTCCCGCGTTCCACAGGCCAGAACTCAAGGCCTACGTCTGCTGGACTCATGCCGGGATGCCATAGTATTTGGCCAGCGAGTCCTGTGCGGGGGAATGCTAGTATCATCTCTCCGCAGCCTGACTGTTACTTGCCAACCTCCTTCCCCCGGCAGCACCAGCTAGGCCCAGGGGGAAGGAGTGCTCCCATCCAGCCTCCTTCTGGTGGAAACACAAAGGACTGACGGAAGCCACCTTTTATGGATTTGAATTTTGGGTTTCCTCCAGAGGTGAAGCCCATCTATCTAGTGCTGTCCTAGATAGACTGTCCGCTGGGGAAGAGCTCACTCCCTTTCCTACATGCACAGATAAGGGTCTGATATGGATTTTGGAGGGGACCCTATGCAATTTTTTGGGGGTTCCCCAAATTTTCTATTGCCAGAATGCTTCATCTTAACAGTCACCTGTCAAGGGGAATCTCACTGACAGATGACCCATGGTTAAGGATGAAGGTGGCCGGCTTAAAGTCACATGTTCCAGGGGAGATAGGGCTCCACACTTCAATCTTAGATACCAACTCTGCTCATCTCCATCCAAGCCTAGCAACACACTAATAAAAGATCATTATTTTGCATCTCAGTGTGCAGCATTTCTGTTGCTAGTATAGTTAATTGAAGCCAGTGGACTAGAATGACAAGCAAACAGATAGCATTTTCAGGACAACATGATAGCTATAATCATTCAGCGGCACAATGAATACCACTTTAAAGCAGGTAAAGACAGAAAACACATAACATGGCAGACTACCAATTCTTCTTAAATATGATGTCTGCATTTGTTTTTTTAGACCATTTTCACCTAGTGATCTAGCAAGCCTATTTTTCCAACACCAAAAGCTGCCCTGCAGATGTTGTAGTTAAAGGGTTGAGAGAAACCACTTTTAACAATGGGAAGGAACAGTACACACACACACACACCGCTCCAAAGAGGCCGCTAGCAGAGTTCCTGCCAGCGCACCACTCCAGTGTGAAAATCCTCTGGGCCTCCCTCTGAGACAGGAGCAGCTCTTTCAGGGCACTTTGCAGGCACCATTTTTTAGCACTATGGCACCTGCAAAGCACCCCATTTTGAAAGGGGTCTTAAAGTCAAAGCAATGTTAAGGTGCCTGCATTGCTTAGACACAACAGTGCCAGAAAGTGCAGATTAAAGTCCATCTCCAAAGTCACACAAGTGTGACTGGAGCCTAACAGATAGATGCAAGACAATAGCAGGACTGTGCCAACACCCTCAGGGTACACCATGTCCAACAGATCAGGCTTCAGAAGAGCCCCCCCACTAGGGTTGCCACCTTTTCGTCAAGCCAAACCCGAACACTTTAGCAACGCACGGAATTTTTTTTTTTTGTAGTAGACGCTATAGATACTCGATATGATTGTAGGAGACTTGGGACACCTTTGAGTTACCCTAGGAGAGTAGTAAGGAGGCGCGGATAGTGCGCTGCAGTGAACAGTGGCCAAATTGTGTTAACAGTGGAGAGGGGGGTAGACAAAGGGACATGGTTAAATAAAACAAAAGCATTTGAGTGACCATAAAATATGATTAGATTATTAAAAGAAATGTCACAGTTAAAATATGAACCTAGCCTATCTTAAAAGTGGACACTATCAGTGGGGCAGAGTGCGGTGTCAGTGGACTTTTAATTAACAAAAAAAAAAAAAAAAAAAATCAAAGCAATCCACAGGCACCTCATAAATAGAGAAGAAAAGATATTAAAGGCTACTGAGTGAGCACTGCACAATGAAGTCATTATGCCAGGATGGTACTGCAGGTAGAACTAGGTTGCAATCTTTAAATCAGCAGCCATGTCCCTGGAAAGACAAGCATGACAGTCCCACACTGGAGAGCTTGTGGACTGAACTGCAGGGAAGTAAAGGCCCTCAGCTCTGCACTCACCCAGCGGTCTGTCTGTGTCCCCTTCGCTCGCTCAGCAGGCTGTGTGTGTGTTCCTCTCGTTTTCTGGACAGGTCACATAAATGGCTAGCAGAGGGGAAGAGCCGAGGCTGTGTGTCTGCATGGAGTAGGCACTGGCGAGTCTCTTCCCCCCCTCACAGCCGCCCTGCAATGTGTCACAACTTAACTTACACAGTGCCGGAGACTCGGCCAGAGCACCAGGCAGTGCAGGCAGGGAGGGAGGGAGACACCTGCACGGGAAACCCCAATACACAGTAATAATAGGAGACTCCTCAGCACTGTGTCCAGGGCACAGGTGGACTGATCCCCAGACACAGGATTAGAAACCCTTACTGTCCGGGTGAATCCCGGACGGGTGGCAACCCTACCCTCCACAGCATAGGGCACTATTTATACCAGGCAGCCATTAAGCCCACTAACATCCTATAGAAACCCTACACTCAATAACAGCAGGGTTATCAGAGTGGATTTATGCCATTTACACACTCATGGTTACCTCAACAAGAGTGACACAATGATATCAGGCTCTTGAAGTACTCATAGCTCAAACATACTCTAGGAGACCTAAAAGCTGAGTCGGGGAAAAGACAATACAACATTTGCTCAGCACATTGACTTTATAGCATATAGACTATGGAGATTTCATAACAAATCCAGATCAGTGCAATTGCTAATAACAACCAACATGGCCCACCCCTCCCCCACATACCGAACACAGCAGATATCACTAAGCTGGACTCATACAAAATGACTAAACAGCAGGCTAATGATCATATGCACTAACCTTACAGCCTCTCTAAGGTGCACATGAAGAACATTACCCCACCTGGGGAAGTTGTATTTAAAGCACCTGCAGCTGAGCATGATTAGCTCTGTTAGGATAATGGTGACCCGCTGAGATTATCACTAACCTGTTTTCACCTTTCATAATTTACCAGTTTTTTGCCCCGACCCAAGTTAATTTTAAAGTGGCACTCCGGGCAAAGGGTTGTTTTTAGGGCCAGTTCACACCATAGAAATGCAGTCTGGGTGCGTTTCAGGTGCTTTTCTGCATGCATGTCTTTGACGTGTTCCATTGCATTTTTGGTGCATTTTTGATGCAGTCCAGTGCTTCCTCCCCTTTATTTCCTTAACCTTAAATAAGGACAAGTGTGTTTCAGTGCATTTTTGGTACTTTTAAGTGCATTCCAGTGAGTTTTTTATATGTTTTACAGAGTTCCAGTACAGTCCAGTGCGGAAAAAATACAGCATGTTCTACTTTTTTTCTGCAATTGTAACGCACTGGAACTGCAAGCACTGGTGTGAACTATGCCATTGAAAACCATATAACCTGAACGTTTCAGATACTTACAAATCTGCCACTTCTTTCTCTCCCATTACAGACTCCGGTCCCAGACCCAACTCACTATATTTGAGGATTTATGTTTTAACTTCCCACGCCAAAAAGACCTGATCTCCCTGATCTACAAAGCTCTTGAAGGACATGCTGTGGGTCAGACTCTGCGGTATAGATCACAATGGGAGAAGGAGTTGGCGCTGGAGACCGGTGTGGTAGACTGGGAAGAGGGATGGAACAATATGCGTAAATGCACTAGATCCTTAACAATCAGGGAAACGGCTATTAAAGTAATCACCAGATGGTACTACACCCCGGTGCGTTTGCACCAGATCTCTGCCCATACATCCCCTAACTGTTTTAGAGGTTGCAATCACCTGGGCACCTTTGTTCACATCTTTTGGGACTGTGATTTGATTCGCCCAGTCTGGCAAGAGGTTTTAAGGCTGATGGACAAGCTCGCTGGCCGGGCATTGTCCCTCACTTATCACCACTGTCTACTCTTCCAGACCCCGCCTGACACCCCAAAACACTTTGTAAGGCTCGTTCACTCCATATGTGTCTCTATGCTATGGACTATAGCACTTCACTGGAAGTCCCCGTCAATCCCTTTGTCTCAAGTTCTGTCACGCATTGATTAAGTAATGCTGACTGAGAAGATTTTCCATACTCTGCAGGACACGACTCACATATATGACCTAAAGTGGAACCCATGGTTCCTATTCCGTTTACTAAAATGATCGCACCTTGAGTTTTTTTTTCTCTTGGCTATCTGCACTTTTTTTCTCTTTTTTTTATTTCCTTTCTGAACTTTTTCTCCTCTCTTTCTCTGTATGATCTATTCTTATACATTTTAGATATGCTGGTCAGCACATTGAATGTTTTATCTTTTCTCTTTTTTGTGGTCTTTTGTTGGATGTAAGATCTACACTAATGTTTATAATCTTTGTTTGGTCTGTAGAGCCCTACGGTCTGTTTACCACTTCATTGCAATCTTGTCATCCAACTGCTGATGCTGTATATGTCATCTGTTCCTTTTTGCTGACGCTGTTTTCTATTTATCGCTTTAATATTTGAAAACAAAAAAAGAAAACCATATAACCTACTTCCATGCGTTTTTGATGCAGAGAAAAACGCACTGGACTGCATGTGGTGTGAACTGGCTCTAACCTTAAATAAGAACATGGGTGTTCCAGTGCATTTTTGGTATGTTTAGATGCATTCCAGTCCGTTGCCGTGAGTTTTTGATACTTTCTACAGTGTTCCAGTACAGTCCAATGCAGGAAAAATGCAGCATGTTCTACTTTTTTTTTTCTGGAACTGGAACACACTCGAACTGCAAGTACTGGTGTGAACTATGCCATTGAAAACCATATAACCTACTTTCTATGCATTTTTGATGCGGAAAAAAATGCACTGGACTGCATGTGGTGTTAACTGACCCATAAGGCTACTTTCGCACTGAGGCGCTTTATAGGTGATAAAAAATAGTGCCTGTAAAGAGCCTCTCCTGTCAGGCTTTCACACTGCAGTGGTGCGTTTGCAGGACGGTAAAAAAAAGTCCTGCAAGCAGCATCTTTGGAGCACTGTAGGAGTTGGCCTTTCGTCCGTTGCCGGTTCATCCGGATAGCATGCATTTATTGGGCTGTTGTTGGGAAGGGGAGCTTTTCGTGGATATGGATTGTGCCATCTCTTGTTCTTACTTTGAAGTGTTCAGTTCCTTTCTGGAATGGGTGGTCAAGGATTTGATGGGCCTTCATTCGATTTTGCACTATTTAGATGATTTTGTTGTGATAGGCCCTCCGGACAATCGTTCCTGTCTGATTTTGGTGGCCACAATCCAGCATGTTTTTCAGGTTTTTGGGGTACCGCTGGCTCAGGACAAGATGGAAGGTCCTGTACCAGTGTTGAAGTTCTTGGGTATAGTGATTGATGTTGAGCGTATGGAGTGCCGGCTTCCAGGAGATAAGCTGGAGGATCTTAAAGAGTCAGTGGCGACAGTGGCATTATGCCAATGGGGAGGGTGTTCTGCTGGGGTCTGGCAGCTGCTACGGCTGGGGTCAAGGTCCCGCATCATTTTGTTTGTTTGGGTCGGGACCATGGGGGTGATTTAAAGGTTTGGAGGGAATTTTTGGAGCAGTATAATGGTAGGTCTTTTTGACTTGGGCCTGCGGTACAGGTGCAGGAACTGGAGTCGTTCACAGACGCAGCAGGGTCTGGGGGTTTCGCAGCTTACTTTCAGGAGCGGTGGTGATTGAATAGAAGAGGAATTGAGGAATTTGATGTTGTTGGAATTGTTCCCTATTGTGTTGGATCTTTGGGGGGTGGGGTTTAGGGACTGGAGGGTCTGTTTTCATTGTGATAACCTGGGGGTGGTTCATGCACGTCATCTTTGCTGGTGATGTGTTTGTTGCGTCATTTGGTATTACATGGTCTTATTTTGAACATTGTTGTATGTGCTGTGCATATCCCAGAAGTTGAGAATGAAGTGGCTCATGCACTTTTTCGTTTACAGTGGGACAGGTTCCCGCAGTTGGCACAGGAGACGGAGGGGCTCGGGGTCCCATGTCCCAGTTGTTTATGGTATCTTGTGGTGGTACCATGATGGCGTTGGTTCGGCGGTCGATCACGAATCCACTTGGAGGTCGTACGAGCGGGTTTGGTGGGAGTGGTACGAGTAGCATTGGTGGTTGTCCTGGCACTGAGGACAGGCTCCATGCATTGCTTTATTTTCTTGGTCATAATTGCGAGGAGGGAGTGTCAGTAGCTTCTTTGAATTGTAAGTTTGTCTTTTTTGTTTATATTGGGAGGTGTAGAAGATGTTTCTAAGACTTTCATTGTCCGTAAGGTGCTACGGGGTTACAGGAAGGGGCGGGCGAGGCCTGATTCGAGTCGCCCGGTGTCATTGGGGATGTTAGAGGTTTTGACAGCGGTGTTACCCCAGGTGTGTTTCTCTTGAGACGTTGAGGGCGTTGAGAGTGGACGAGTTGGTCAGTCCGTTGGTGGTTAGGGGGTTAGACGTCTCGGATGTATCAATGGGGGGTGATTCAGTGACGCTGCTCATTTGCAAGTCAAAGACGGATCCTTTGGATAAAGGGACCAGGGTAGTACTGGGAAGTGTTCGTGTTCAAGACATGCCTGGAAGTGGGGGGATTTTCTGCATCGGATTATTCATTCCATTCATTTAGAATTGGGGCAGCAACAGAATAATCAAGGTGGGGGTTTGAGTGATCAAATCTTGTAAGGTATGGGGCATTGGGAATCAAATCAGTTCAGGTTATATGTCCCCCATCACCTCCTATGGGGGGGAGCATGTCCTTTGTTGTTGTGTTTTTCGTATTTGTGTTTATGTGGGCTGTCTTTCTAGGGTGTGTGCATGATGGGAGTGTGGTGATTTTTCCCAGGGTCTATGTCTTCTTTCTTTCTTTGTTATAAGCCTGGTGTGTCTGATGTGGATCCTGGGCCATTCCTATATGCACTGGGGGGCAGTGGCAGCTGATGAAGTTTTAGGATGGGGGTTCCCTCCACATTGGCCCCTCCCCCTTTATTATAAGCCACACCCCTTATATATTTCACATCATATACCAGGCGTAGTGATGAACGAACTTCCGACAGGACGTTTCGCGAACGAGATCCACGAACGTGCCCAAATGTTTGCGAACCACAGGTTTGCGGCAGACTCCATTCACTTTAATGGCAGGCGAACCTTAAAAACCTCCAGGTCATATTTTCAGCCACAAAATACTTACTAGCTGTGCACACATAGTCCCACAACATGGACACTGGCATGTGTAAGGCTGACCGCAGGTCAGCCTGTGTTTATAGGAGGAGTCAGGAGTCGGGCTGCATAAAGCCTGCCCTCCTCTGCCTCCTCCTCTCTTGGACGCTGGTTTTCGTGGGTGGACGCTGGCTTTCGACGTCACTTCCGGGAGCCTTCCCCCGTGTTATTCTGCAAGGGGGAACGGGGGGTTTGCTGGCGGCTCCGGTATCCGCAAGGGTGCCCTTCTCCCACCCGCCTCCCTCTTCGGCTGCCTTCTCTGGGAGGGGAGGGGGAGTGGGGTTTGTTCATCCAGGCTTCCTGTGAAATTCTCCTGGGGGAGGGGGGTTCGCTGGCAGCTCCGGTCTCCACAAGGGAGCCCTTCTCCCGCCCGCCTCCCTCTCCGGCTGCCTATGCCGGAGGGGAGGGGGTAGAGATGTTTGATCATCCATGCTTCCTGTGAAGTTCTGCTGGGGAGTAGGGATCGCTGGCAGCTCCGGTCTCCTCGAAGGGGCCTTCTCCCACTCGCCTCCCTCTCCGGCTACCTCTGCTGGAGGGGAGGGGGGAGGGAGGTTTGTTCATCCTGGCTTCCTCTGTGTAGTTCTGCCGGGGGAGGGGGGTTCGCTGGCGGTTCCGGTCTCCACAAGGGAGCCCTTCTCCCGCCCGCCTCCCTCTCTGGCTGCCGGAGAGGTGGGAGGTTTGTTCATCCAGGCTTCCTCTGTGGGGGGAGGGGGGGAGGAAGGTGTCAGCTGCAGGCTCTCCCGCCCGCCTTCTTCTGGTGGTTCTGCCGGGGGAGGGGGTGAGATTTGATCGCCTCCCTCTTTCCCCAGGTTTGTTTCAGCCACCCCCGCCTTCTCTCCCGGTGTTCATGCTGGGGGGGTGTTTCGTCCCCGCCAGCTCCACTCATTGACCCCACTTCTCCCGGTGTTCCGCAGAGGGGTGTTCAGCACCCGGGGGGCCGTTTCTCCTGCCCGCTTGCTTGCTGGGGGAGGGGGGGTTCGTCCGCCTCTCCTGCCTGCCTCCTTTTCCTGGTAGTTCTGCCGGGGATAGGGGGGTGGGTTTAATCGTATGCCGAGGGGAGGGGGGTCTTTCCAAGGGAAGGGGGGTCAGTCTGCCTGGTGGCTGCAGGGGCGATGCTTCTCCCACCCGCCTCCCTCTCCCGGTGTTTCTACCGGGGGGAGGTTCAGGTCACCTGCTTCTGCCGGGGGAGGGGGGGTTCGTCCACCTGCTGGCTCCGGGGAGCCGCTTCTCCCACCCGCCTCCTTCTCCTGGTGTTTCTGCTGGGGGGGATTTGGTCGCCTGGTTCTGTCGGGGAGGGGGGGGTCCATATGCATGGTGGCGCGCAATTTACGGTTTCTCATGCAATTTACGGTCTCTCATGCAGTTTACAGTCTCTCATGTGGTTTGTGGTCTTCTCATGCAGTTTGTGGTCTTCTCATTCAGTCATGGTCTCATGCAATTTACGGTTTCTCATGCAAATTTATGGTCTCGTGCAATTTATGGGTCATTATGCAATGTGCAGTTTTGCTCATTTACGGCTTTAGGCAATTATGGTTTACGCAATTTACAGTTCTCATGCAATTTGTGTGTCTGATGCAGTGGACATTTCATGCGATTTACGGTTTCTCGTGCAATTTATGGTTTCATGCAATTTACGTTCCATGCAATTTTACAGTTTTCTGCAAATTTCGGGTTTTCTTGCAATTTGCGCTGCTCACTTGTTTTGCGTTTCTCAGGCAGTTGACGTTTTACATGTTTTACGGTTCTTATAGGGTTTTCAAGGAATTTATGGTTCTCAGGTTTTACATTTTCCCATGCAATTTTGTGTGTCTGAGGCAATTTACGTGTCTGTTATATTTTACATGTCTCAGGTGACTTTTATTTTCTCTTACATTTTTCTCATGTTTTCTTACGTTTTTTCCCGTGTTTCTTACGTTTTCCCATATGTTTACGTTTTTCCAGTATGTTTACGTTTTTCCCAATATGTTTAAGTTTTTCCCATGTGTTGCATGTTTCATGTTGCCCTTTGTTTGCAGCATTTCCGTTAGCTGGTACTTACATCCAGGATCTGTCACGTCTACAGGACCATACGGGCTGAGGTTTCGTTGTTAATTGATTGTCATCCCACAATCTTCTCACCTGTAGTCCACTTATCATACGTATGTGTTCACCGTTACACCTTTACCACTACCCACCACGGTCTGACCTTGCCCCTAGGTATTCCTGCAGCATGTAAATCAGACGCTGGCGATGGTTGCTGGAACTGATCATACCTTGGGGCTGCGGACTAAAAATTGTCTGAACGCATCGGTCAGACGGCCACCTTCTCCACCGCTCCTTCTAACCGATGCCTCAGCAACACGTTGTCCAGGACCAGGAGTTTGTAACCTCCCAGTCTCTGGGAACACGTTGCACAGACCTTTCTGCAAGTCCTCCCGGAGATGTCTCATCCTCTGCTCCCTCTGCGATGGCAAGATAAGGTCGGCAACCTTACCCTTGTACTGTGGATCAAGGAGAGTGGCCAGCCAGTAATGGTCCCTCTCCTTGATAGGAAGAATACGAGGATCCTTCCGCAGGCTTCGCAAGATCAGGGAGGCCATGCAGCGTAGGTTAGCTGAGGCATTCGGTCCGGAGTCCTAAGGACAACATGATCCGCAACTACCTCCTCCCAGCCACGTACAAGTCCACAGGTTTCTTGGGACTGTAAATCATCCCTACAAGACTGCTGCTGATGCTGAGTGCCAGCCTCCACCTCCATGCTGACACAATCATCCTCCTCTTCCTGTGTGATGGGTGGGACAGCAGGAACACTGTCTGGATAAAGGGGGCCTTGAGAGGCAAGAAAGTCCTCCTCTTCCTGCCTCTGTTCTGCCTCAAGTGCCCTGTCCATTATTCCATGCAGCGTATGCTCCAACAGGTGGACAAGAGGTACAGTGTCACTGATGCATGCACTGTCACTGCTCACCATCCTTGTGGCCTCCTCAAACGGTGACAGGACAGTGCATGCATCCCTGATCATGCCCCACTGGGCATGATCGGCAGAAATGCACACAGACTTTCCTGGCCTGCTTCAGGACATCCTGTAAGCCCAGGTACCTGCCCAAGAACCGCTGCACCACCAGGTTAAGGACGTGAGCCACAGAGGGCACATGGGTCAGTTGTCCTTGTCAGAGGGCGGAGAGGAGGTTGGTGCCATTGTTGCAAACCACCATTCCTGGCTTAAGCTAGCGTGGCGTCAACCACCTCTCGGCCTGCCCCTGCAGAGTTGACAAAATATCTGCCCCAGTGTGGCTCCTGTCCCCCAAACAAACCAGCGCAAGCACGGCATGGCTCATTTTGCCTGCGTACTTGCGTAGCCCCTGGAACGCCTACGGAGTACCGCTGGTTCTGAGGACAGAGCACTGAAAGAGGCCATGGAGGAAGAAGAAGAGGAGGGGGTGGAGGAGAGAGGTGTGTCACAACCAGTAGTAGCATTTTGGAGGCGTGGTGGTGGAACAACCTCCAACACTACTGCACCTTGTCCTGCATCCTTCCCAGCTGCCGGAAGAGTGACCCAATGGGCCATGAAAGACAGGTAACGTCCCTGTCCATGCCTGCTGGACCATGAGTCAGCGGTAATATGCACCTTACTGCTGACCGCTCTGTCCAGCGAGGCAAGGACATTGCCTTCCACATGCCGGGAGAGTGCCGGAATCGCCTTCAGTGAGAAAAAGTGGCGTTTGGGGACCTGCCACTGAGGAACCGCACATTGTAAAAACTCACGGAAGGGGGCCGAGTCTACCAACTGAAAAGGCAGCAGTTGAAGTGCTAGCAATTTAGTCAAGCTAGCATTCAACCGCTGGGCATGTGGATGGCTGGAAGTGAACTTCTTTTGACGGTCCAGCAGCTAGGGCAGGGAAATTTGCCTGCTATAATCGGACGTGGGTGTTTTGCTAGCAGAGTGCCCACAAGCACTTGGCTGTGACACACCTAATTCTACACCTTCATTCCTCTCAGAGCAGGTTTCAGAGAGGACTGAAGGTCTAGTGGGGTTGGAGATCCCAACTGATGAGGAGCAAGGAGAGGTCCGCTTTGTTCTTTGGTGTGGGTCTTTGAGGTACGCTTGCCAACAAGCTGCATGGCAGGTCAACATACGTCTGGTCAAGCTTGTGGTGCCCAAGCGGCTGATGTTTTGGCCACACGAGATACGCTTGAGACATATGTTGCAAATAGCAGCGGTGCGATCTGATGCACTCGTCTCAAAAAAGGCCCACACCAAAGAACTTTTAGAATAGCGCGCAGAGGCAGCGCCCTGCACAGGCGGAGCTCTGCGGTGTTATTCAGTCGGTGTGCTGCCCCTAAGCTGGCCCCCGGAGGGCATCCTGCCTCGTTGGACATGTGCCGCCTCCTCCTCCTCTCTCCTACCAGGCACCCACGTGGAGTCGGTGCCCTCATCATCCCCTCCCTCTTCATCGCTGGAGCAAACCTGGCAGTATGCTGCAGCTTGTGGAACATGACTGCCAGATTGCTGTCCTTCTTGAGCATCCCCTCTCTCTGCGCTCACGCTACTGCCTTCCTCTAGCTGAGTATCATCATCAGAACCTACAAAACACTGGGCATCCTTCTGGAGCATGTACCCAACACTGTGCTGAAAGAGTTCAGGAGACTCTTCAGGAGGACGTGGTGGGTCTAGGGAATAAGTCACTGATGATGACATTGAGAGGAGGGAAGACGATGCGTTGGCAGCTGCTTTGCTAGTACCCTGAGCCTGGGTGAGAGAGGATGAGGAGGATGAAGAGGGCTTGGTCATCCACTCTACCAAGTCTTCGGCATGATGCGGCTCAAAACGTCCAGCTGCCGAAAAGAAGGACAAGCGTGTCCCATGGCCACATGCTGATGATGACGATGCACCGCGTCCACGACCAGCACTGTTGTCTCTAGACAAAGAGCCTGCTTGACCTCTTTTATCGGCTCGCGCCTGTCTGCCTCTCCTTGTTGGCCTTCCAGACATGGTAATGGCCTGAAGGGAGATGGGAAAACCAGCAATTGGGTAGTGTATATTGTGCTGGAGGCACACAACACCCACTAACTCCTGCAGATGGCAGATGGCTCAATTAGAGAAGAGCTATATAGGTGGATATAACGGTGTATACTGCGGTCAGAGCACGCAGATAGCACGCACAATCTCCTACAACTGACTGCAAACTCTACTACAAAAGAGCAATATAGCTAGCTATATAGGTGGATATAACTGTGTATACTGCGGTCAGGGCACGCAGACAGCACGCACAATCTCCTACAACTGACTGCAAGCTCTATTGCAAAAGAGCAATATAGCTAGCTATGTAGGTGGATATAACGGTGTATACTTCGGTCAGGGCACGCAGACAGCACGCACAATCTCCTACAACTGGCTGCAAGCTCTATTACAAAAGAGCAATATAGTTAGCTATATAGGTGGATATAACGGTGTATACTGCGGTCAGGGCACGCAGACAACAGGCACAAACTCCTGCAGATTGCTAACAGCTCAATTACAGAAGAGCAAGAACGCAAAATCGGCCGATAATGAACGGTGCATACTGTGTTGAAGGTACACAGAGAACACCCACTAACTCCTACAGACGCCAACACACTACACAAGGCCGCCGCACTGGAGGCCTTATATAGTGTGGGGCGTGTACTACACAACCTGAGCTATGATTGGCCACAGGCATCCTGCGGCTCTCCTCGCTGCCGGCGCTGTGAATGGCCAAGCATGCAGGGTCACAGTGCATGCTTGGCCAATCATTAGCCAGCAATGCACTGCGATGGCGCAGCGCATTGTGGGCCGTGAGCGCCACACGAATTTGGCGCGAACGGCCCATAACGTTCTGTATTCGGCGAACAACCGATGTTCGAGTCAAACGTATGTTCAACTCGAACATGAAGCTCATCCCTAACCAATGGGCATTGTGGATGTCATTCCTGGGAGAGCGGCCACAGGAACAATGGGTGAATGAGTTGGACAGGCTGGTACAGCAGAAAATAGAGCTGGACAATCATTATCAGGCTCTGCAATGGCATGCAGAGCAGGGATATTTAGGAGAGACAACAGAATGCTCTCCGGAGGAATATGACTTTGGAGGCCCTGGATTGCTGTGGGAGAGCCTTACAGATCGTTTTGTGTTTGGCGATGAAGGGGAACCTACCCTTGAGGACCCGTGAGAATATAGAGAGGCTATGCTCGGTCTTGCAGGGGTCTCAGAGCTTAAACCTGATCTGGACCATTTGTTAAGGAAGGAACAGCATCTGGAAAGGGCATACAGGAAACTGCTAGAACACGTTCAGCAGCATGCCGAAGAATCTGCAGTGGAAACTCCAGAGATTGTTGTCCCCAAACCTGAAGTGCTGACAACAGGGCAGAGCTCTGCTCAGCACCGATAGCATCTTCTGGGTTCCATGGACAGGAGAAGGTGAAACTCTATCCCCAGACACCAGTTGCAGTGACAGGGGATTTGATAGACTTTTATGCTGAGGAAGAAAAACCTGATGAGCCTCCAGCAGAAGAGCTGGTATTAGCACCAAACTTCACTGTGCTCTGCCCAGCACCAACAGCAGTATCTGTGGAGTTACAAGGAACTTCCCCAGCTGAAGTGCTGGTCACTGGACAGAGGGTCCAAGACCTCTACCCCACACCTGCGGCAGTTCCAGAGGCTCAGGGTGAGAAGGTAGCGATCACTTCCCAGCAGCAGATACAGGGGGAGAAGGTAGAGGAGGTGTTGGTTGTCCCTCCTCAACCGTCAGCCAGGGTGGAGAAAGCAGTCTTTCCTCCCCAGCAAAGATCCGTGCACCTGGGAGACAGTACCACAGACATGTCATCCCAGCAGCCAGATGAGGGAACGGAAAGCAGCCAGCTCACCTCCCCAATGGCAGCTACACAGTTTGGGAGTGGAGGAATCTAGCCTCTTGCCCCAACAGTTAGCCAAAGCGGATGATGTGGAGCCACCCAGCAGAAATGCTGGCAACAGGGAAGAGTGCTATCAAACTCTGCCCAGCACCGGCAGCAACTGTGGAGTTCCAGGGAGCTGGGGAAGTTGGCTCATCTCTCCAGCCACAGATTACAGAATTTATGGATTTATGGACTGTTCATCAGAGGATGTTATAGATTACGCATCACCTGCCCAAGTACTTGTAGCAGGACAGAGTACTGCAGATCCCTGCTGCACACCCGTGGCAGTTTCGGAGGCCCAAGGTGAGAAGGTGATGGTCCCTCTCTCCCAGTGGATTTCAGAGATGAAGGGAGGAGAAGCAGACATTTTCCCTCCCTAACAAGGGTTCATGCCCCTTGGAAGACAATACCAGTGAAAGGGAGCTCCAACAGCAGACGGCACGCCAAAATGATGACATCAACCCAGCTGAAGTGCTGGCAACTGAGCAGAGTGCTACCAACTTCTGCCCAGCACTGCTAACAGCTGCAGAGTTCCAGGGAGCCAGGGCAGTCGGCCTGATTCCCCAAAAGTCAGCTGGAGTGGATGATGTGGGGTCCTCAGCTGAAGTGCTAACAGGACAGAATGCTACTGGCCCCTAGACAAAACTGCAGATTGAGCTGATATCGATGGATGGAACTTCAGTCACCACTTGTATACCCCAGGAATGCTGGGCGGTTGGCCCAGATCCCCAACAACTTGATGGAGTGAGCCCAGTCACCCGGTCTTCTCTCCAGCGGATGAAAAGACTCCAGGGAGAAGGGTCAGTCCAGGCCTCTCCCCAGCGGCGGATATGTTCTCTGAGAGAGGCAGAGGTTGGCTGGGTGAGGAATACTCTATTTGGAACAATTTGTTTGGGGCACTGTGTGGATACCGGCATTGGGGGACTGGAATCACTAACTTCGGTGTCAACCCATCTGGGGTCTGCTCCTGTGTTCGTCACCTGCCGAAAGGGGAGAAATGTTACAGACCTAGCCGGGACAGAGGTTGTTGGAGGGGACAGAATGCGAGCCTCTTGCCTTGCAATTATGGGCCCTGGCATTTGGGGGAACGGTGCTCTTTGTGAGTTGTATGCCTGGGGACCCCTGAGGTGGTGTTACTTAGATTCAGATCCATGACCCCCCAAGACACACAGACTCTGGATATGTATTTGCCATATTAGCAATAGACTGAATCACACTGTTCGGACACAAACTGTTAGATGCTAATGTCATCAACTCCAACTCCTGTCTGTTGTGTAAATGAGTCTGGTCTGGCTTGTAAGCATATTCCACACGTTGCTGTTTGTGCTAATTAACCCTGTGTTTATGTTTATGGTAATGTACATTGAATAGTCAATCAGTGAGCTAGGAGACAAAGTCTTACCCTGAAAAGCCCTCTCTCTCAGACAACCAGTCTGGGTCAATGATTAGATAATTAGCTCATGCTAATTAGGTTAGGTTTTAGTCTTCTACTGTATTATAAATACTCGTCATTTTGGTTCTAATAAATGAGTCCATGTTGAGCAGCTAAGCAAGTGTCATCTTGTTTTATGCTTGTGAGCGGTTGGAATTTCCGATATCTATATTCAGACTTAGGAAGCGGTATATTGACGGAAGCACTCAATCACATTGTGGGATCGGTTCCGGCACAATTTCCTTGCCTCTCAAGGCCCCCTTTATCCAGACAGTTTTCCTGCTGTCCCACCCATCACACAGGAAGAGGAGGAGGAGAATGAGGATTGTGTAGGCATGGAGGTGGAGCCTGGCACTCAGCAGCAGCAGTCTTTTAGGGATGATTTACAGTCCCAAGAAACCCGTGGACTTGTACGTGGATGGGAGGAGGTGGCTGCGGATCATGTCGTCCTTAGTAACCCAGAGTACTCTGGACCGAATGCCTCAGCTAACCTATGCTGCATGGCCTCCCTGATCCTGCAAAGCCTGCGGAAGGATCCTTGTATTCTTCGGATCAAGGAGAGGGACCATTACTGGCTGGTCACTCTCCTTGATCCATGGTACAAGGGTAAGGTTGCAGAGCCTTATCTTGCCATTGCAGAGGGAGCAGAGGATGAGACATCTCTGGGAGGCCTTGCAGAAAGGTCTGTGCAACACGTTCCCAGAGTCTGGGAGGTTACATACTCCTGGTCCTGGACAACGTGTTGCTGAGGCTTCGGTCAGTCACAGAAGAAGCGGTGGAGAAGGTGGCCGTCTAACCGATGCGTTCAGACAATTTTTTAGTGCACAGCCCCAAGGTATGATCGGTTCCAACAACCATCGCCAGCGTCGGATTTACATGGTGCAGGAATACCTAGAGGCAAGGTCAGACTTGGACACCTTTCCCACTGAAAATCCTCTGGCTTACAGGGTCTTGAGGATGGATCACTGGCCAGAGCTTGCACAGTATGCAATTGAGCTACTGGCCTGTCCTGCATCCAGCGTTCTTTCGGAACGCACATTCAGTGCTTCTGGAGGCTTTGTAACTGATCACAGTGTGCGCCTGTCCACTGACTCGGTTGATCGACTGACCTTCATAAAGATAAATCAGTCTTGGATAACCACCAGCTACAAAGCACCTGAAGCTGATGTAACCGAATATTATTTTTTTATTTTTTTATTTCACATCCCTTCAAGACTCCCTATCCTGTTATGTTGACTGACTATACTCTTCCTCTTCAATGATCCTGCTGATAGCTTGGAAGAACATTTTTGATTCTGGGTGATGCCACCAGAGGCTAAGGACCACATTTTTCAGTCCCTGTTTAACAGGGGGGTGTAATTGCAATTTTTGATGCAATGCTTTGCAGCAGGGCTCATTCCTGCACTCCAACTAGAGTATCTGGGAGTGGTTGCAGTGTCGTGGCACCAGCACCAGTGCCTAAGGCCCAGTTTTTCAGCCCCTGTTTAACAAGTGCATGTAATTACAATTCTTGATATAATATTTCACAGCAGGGCCCGTTCCTGCGCCCACCGAGAGTAACTGTGAGGACTTATAGTGTTGTGGCACCAGCATCACCATAGGCCCAATTTTTCTACCACTTAATAATGGCATGTAATTACAATTCTTGCTATAATAGTTCACAGCGGGGTGCTCCAGCACCCACCAAGAGTCACTTGGAGGGCTTACAGTGTTAACTTGTGGCAACACCAACACCTTAGGCATAAAAATATATGTGGCTGCGCAGCCACATATATTTTTACGCGTATTGATCTTTTGGATGTGTATCACATCGTGGTAGCTGCAGCTTTAGTTGTGTGGTGAAATATTTTTTATTTTTTTTTAACCACTTGGGTACCGCGCTATTGCCGAATGACGGCATTAGCGCGGACCTAGATTTCCAGGACTACGTCTATTGACGTCGTCCTGGTTACGAGCGGCCTGCGCGCCCCCTGAGGGGCGCGCGCGGCGCGCTCTGTGATCGGCGAGTCCGTGAGACTCGCCTGATCACCGATCCGTGTAAGGGGTCGATCCCGACCCCTTATCACGTGATCAGCTGTCAGCCAATGACAGCTGATCATGTGATAGAACGGAGCCGGTAATCGGCTATTATTCCTCCTCGCGCTGACAGCGCGAGGAGAAAAAAAAAAAGCCGATCACCGGCGGCCGTGATCGGGACATCAGTCCCGATCACGGCCAGCAATGAAAGGCACCACATGCCACCTGCCAGTGCCCACCTGCCTCCCGCAGTGCCATCCTGAAAAATAACAAAGTAAAAGTAAGTGCCCCCCGTCTGTGCCCATAATGCCCACAGTGCCACCCCACAGTGCCACCCCACAGTGCTACCCACAGTGCCACCCAATCTGCCTCAAAGGTGCTGCACCCCAGTGCCGCCCATCAGTGCCCAGCAGTGCCGCCCATCAGTGCCACCTATCAGAGCCACCTATCAGTCCCATCTATCTGTGGTACCTATCAGTGCCCATCCGTGCCACCCATCCGTGCCACTTATCCGTGCCACCCATCCGTGCCATCTTATCTGTGCCCATCTTTGCCCATCAGTGCCGCCTTATCTGTGCCCATCGGTGCCGCCTTATCTGTGCCTATTAGTGCCGCCTTAACTATGCCTATCAGTGCCCACAAGTGCAGCCTATCAGTGCCCACCAATGCAGCCTATCAGTACCCACCAATGCAGCCCATCAGTGCCCACCAATGCAGCCTATCAGTGCCCACCAATGCAGCCTATCAGTGCCGCCTTATCAGCGCACTTCAATGAAGGAGAAAAATGACCCGTTTGCAAAATTTTATAACAAACTATTAAAACATGATTTTTTTTTTTTTTTTTTTTTTGCATCTTTTTTTGTTTGTTTAGCAAAAAATAAAACTCCGAGCTGTAACTAAATACCACCAAAAGAAAGCTCTATTTGTGGGGAAAAAAATGATAGAAATTTCATTTGGGTACAGTGTTGTATGCCCGCGCAATTGTCATTCAAAGTGCATCAGCGCTGAAAGCTGAAAATTGGTCTGGGACTGAGGGGGGTTTAAGTGCCCAGTAAGCAAGTGGTTAAAACTAGGAGTGCGCTAATTTTTTTACTTCTTGTTTGTTGCATACCAACACCTTAGGGCCACATTTCTGCAGAGCATATAGGGCAGGCCCCTACTTTCAAATATCCAACTTACAAACTTCTACTTACAAATGGAAGGAGACAACAGGAAGTGAGATGAAAAAAGACAGACGGACAAAAAAAAAAGTTATACAAGGGTGATGACCCTTCCCTATGTTTTCCAAAAAGCTTAAAAATAGATTTTTTTGACTGGAGCTACATTTAAAAAATGTACCAGTTCAAAATTACAAACAGATTCTACTTAACACAGAAAACCTACACAGTCCCTGTCTTGTTTGCACCGCCTGTATACTGCTGTTCTGAGTATATAGGGCCTGGGGCCCCCACGCCTTTCCTTTTTTTTTATTTGAGTACGGTGTTCCCCTTAATATTCGTAGAAGGCCCAAAAGGGGCTGGTAATGGGCAGGGGGGCTACCCACGCCATTTTTCTCAATGATTTTCATCCGTATTGCTGGAACCAGATATTACGTTAAAACAAGCATGCAGTTTTAAATGACTTTTTTCCCCATTAAAATGTCATTTTGTGCAGGGACTGTTCTAAACACAGGAAACACATGCCACTTCACAGACATACTATAGACACCCCCCAGGCACAATATTTAAAAGGAATATTTCACCTTTTTTCACTTTAATCGTCATTAAAATCAGTCCTCCCAAAAAAAAACAGGCATTTAAAAAAAAAAAATGTTCAATGATCCATGTCCCCTAGTGCAGGAGCCGGGTCCCCAAACCCTTTTTAGGGCAATATCTTGCATATTAGCCTTTAAAAAATAACACTCGATTTCGATTTTGAAGTTCTAAAGTTCGCACAAATTTTAGGTCCGTTTAAAGGTCCTGGTGCAAACCAAACCGGGGGGTGGGGGGGGGGGGGGTGTTCGGCTCATCCCTAGTTGACAGCTGTCCAGGATACACCCGGATAGTCCAGGTTTTGAATCATGTGTCCTGGCTTTAGTCTGCCTGAAACCTAGGCACAAATTTTCAGACCAAGCTATGGCTCCCCAAGTAACCAAGATAGTCACAAGCAAATCTGTTGCTGTAAAATGTACACCGCCGGTGACCCGCTACCACTGTGGTCAGACACGGAGGGAGCCAATCTATTGGGTCTGGCAGTAATGATGTCCACCGGGACCCACCGACCGTTCGGGAGACAGGCAGAATGGCAGTCTGTGAGAGTGGAATGCACAGATCCTGTGTTCCTGCTAAGCGGGAACATGGATCTTTACCTTCCCCCAGTCAAAGTACCTCCCCCGAAAGTTAGCAAGCACTCCCTAGGACAGTGATGTGAACCTTGGCACCCCAGATGTTTTGTAACTACATTTCCCATGGTGCTCATGCACTCTGCAGTGTAGTTGATCATGGGAAATGTAGTTCCAAAATATATGGGGTGCCAGGGTTCACCATCACTGCCCTAGGAGCACATTTAACCATTTCATCGCCCTTGATGTTAACTCCCTTTTTCAGCCAGTGTCATTAATACAGTGACAGTGTATATTTTTAGCACTGATCACTGAATTAGTGTCACTGGTTCCCCAAAAGTGTCAGTAAGGGGTCCGATTTGTACAACACAATATTGCAGTCCCACTATGAGTTGCCGATCACCGCCATTACTAGTAAAAAGAGAAAAAAAATCTCATAGATTGGTTTGCGCAAAAGTTAAAGCGCCTACAATCAATATGTACCAAAAATATGTAGCAGAATACATATTGGCCTAAATTGATGAAGAAAGTAGATTTTTTACCTTTTTTGATTGGATTTTTTTTTATGTAGCAGAAAGTAAAAAAAATATTGTTTTGTTTTCAAAATTGTCGGTCTTTGTTTATAGTGTGCAAATAAAAAAAATAAAAAAGCGCAGGAGGTGATCAAATATCACCAAAGAAAGTTCTATTTGTGGGAAAAAACCTCCATTATCCCCTACCCATTTTATTTATCTCACTAGGGAACATCAGGAAGATTTGCGGATGTGGCACACATTTTTGGAAATCTATAATGGTAGACCGGTTTGGATGTCCGGATCAGTAATTTTGATTTGGAGCGGTTTATTGATGCTGCAGGATCGACAGGTTATGGTGCATTCTACCAGGGTCACTGGAGCGCAGAACCTTGGCAGAGTTCCTAGTGAGACGCAGGGTTCCTTCATAACCTGGTGCTCCTGCAGCTTTTTCCAGTAGTGCCGGCTTTGGAAATCTGGGGTGAATCATTTAGGAATTTGTAACTTTGGTTGAATTGCGGGTGTGGTGCAAATCATTAACCGCATCTCATGTCGCAACCTGGTGCTTAGCTGCCTGCAGATGAATATTTTTCTGTATGCTGTACACCTCCCGGGGATTGACAATACAGTGGCTGATTTATTGTCTTGGTTTCAGTGGGACAGGTTTGCCTTGTCCAAGTTGGCTGCGGGAGATTGCCTTGGAGCTGTCGCTGTATGGATCAGAAGGTTGGCGAGTGAGGCCACCTGGGCGGCTTATATACCAAGGTATGCAGGAATGGTTGGAGTAAAGCCCCATACACACTATCAGTTTTGCTGCTGAGTTTTTCCATTAGATTTACCAAAACCATATAATATGAGGTCAAACCTTAAGAGTTTCAATGTGTATGCAATCAGGCAGGAACTTGCACTACATGGTTTTGGTAAATCTGAAGGAAAGAAAAAAAAAAAAAAAACAGCAGAAAATCTGATAGTGTGTATGGAGCATTAGTGTGGAATGCATGAGGGGTTTGGGAGGATTCGAAGGGAAGGCTGCTGGTCCTTTACTTCGTTTCCAGGAAGTTGGAGCAGGGCGTGTCGATGTCTGCCGTTGAGCAGAAACTGGCAGCCTTGGCCTTTTTCTTTAAAGTAGGGGGTGGGGTTGATTTTACAAAAGATTTTTTGGGTCTGCCAAGCTTTAAAAGGGGTAACAGAAGTTGCATACCCATAAGGATGCTAGGCGGCCCAGGTCCTTGCCATCTTGCAGATATGAGGTAGCCTCGTTTAAAGTAGCCTTTTCCTTAGCATTTTTTTGGGGAGTTCCTGATTAGCGAGCTGGTCAGTCCTTCTAGGAAGGTTCCGGGGAGACTCTTGGTGAGGGATGCTGTTTGGGAGAAGGACAGCGTGCAGGTTTTGCTACGCAGGTCAAAGATGGACAAGGGCACAGCTGTTTCAACTGCTGGGATTCCCAGTGGGGGTTTACAGGAATTTTTGGATGTGTGCCCGGGCCCTGTTATACAGGGATGGGTCGCTGGTGCGCAAGTTTCAGTTAATTGCCATATTCAGGAAGAGTTTTGGGGCAGCAGGTTTGGAAGAAAAACAGTATGCCCGGAACTCAAGGCAATTTCGTACCTACATTTTCCCACATTTTTTTAGCTTATTAGAAGATCATTGGGGGGGGGGGGGGGGGGGTACCCGATAGAGGAAGGGTCACAGTGGTTTATTGCTTGTGAGTATTAGTGGTGTTTGTTATCCTGTGGCTCTCATTTATTTTTATTTTCCATCAAAAAAAGTGCAGACATGCCTCATCTGGCTTTTGGGCCACTCATATGCAATTTTTTATTTTTTTGAGGGGGCAGCCAGACGAGCTGATGTTAGGCCAGATGGCAGACAGCTAGGTATTTCCATTAGGGACGTGTGTATTTGTTGGCTAGGCATATCAGAGACAATGTGGAACAGGGTGGCGCTAGAGGTACATTGTTTTGCATGCCTTGACAGGTCATCTGACATTATAGTGCTCCATTTTGGAGGGCATGATCTGGGGGATTCGTTCCAGTAGGGAGCGCATTATGGACATAAATTTTGTTTTCCTGCAACTCTGTACGGCCTTCCCCAATATGCTGGTCTTGTGGTCTGACCTGGTGGCTTGGACAACTTGGTGCATGGTGTGGTTGGTAACGACTCAAAATTAAAGTCAATAAAAAGTGTTTTTTTTTTTTTTTTAAATGAGACATGGGGCATGGTTATTCACCTTAGAAAAATAGAATCCAATACCAGGATGCACTGGTGAGGGGCAAGAGATTGAGTCCATTTATTGGCGATGGGGATAGATTTGGGGTTGCAGGATGGGATTCAACATGCTTTGAGGGTGTGGAGGGGTCTGTAATGGGTCACCCTTATGGGAAGTAGATTGGTCTGTGACAGTATAAGAAATTACTTGTGAGATGGAAGTGTGGGGGACTCAGTTAACATGGTTTAGTTGGAATAGGGTAATGGTTGCACTGCGGGTAGTGGGGATGTCTGAGCTGGAGGCCTTATGGTATAGTTCCCACAGTTGAACATTTATTGGAATGTTGGGGTTGCCGTCAGACCAACAGGCCTGAAGACTGTGTATTTTGGTTTCAGCTGTTGATTTAAAGAATGATTAAGTGTTTGGGTTTAAAAAAAAAAAAAAAAAAAAAAAAAAAAAAAAAAAAGCTATGGCCATTTGTACTCAATTTCATGTCTGGTCTCATTAATTTTGGTAATGAGAAGGGGTGGAGTACTTATGGTCAAGTAGGTAAAAAGAAAAGTTGGGGACAACTGGTCAAGGACCTAGGGACTAGTTTGTGCACAACTTGTAATGCATAGTACCCATCCTTAAGGGTATGCACATGGTGTCCCAAGCATTCACATAAAACTTGTTCCTTATTCTTCACTGATTATAATAAATGTTAAGCCTAGGTTCACACTAATGCATGGGGGGGGGGGGGGGGGGGGGGGAACACAGCATAACACAAATTACAGAAGGAGCCAGAGCTAAAAATTTGCCTAGCCACCTACACTAGGAGGGTGCTACATTTAACTCTTCTAGTGAGGAGCCAGGCATGCATTTGGGGCAGGTTTGGATGGCTATAAGCTTAATTTGAAAACCAGTAGCAAGGGGCCATCCCAGATTCAATATTATACCCTTAGCTGATCATGCAGCCTGTCAGGAAAACCTCCCCATATGCACACAAATATACAAGTTGTCCACTTCCAACTAGTGGAAACATGGGGAGGAAGCCTTTTTTTTGTTCCAGCATGACTATACCCCTGTCCTATGTGATAGATGCCCAACAAGCTGCTTCTATAGATGGAATTTGACCAGTTTAATGTTGAAAACATGAGTGGCCCATCTAGAGCCTTGACTTCTACCACTGAATATTTTAGGTTACATTGCAATCCAGGTCTTCCCCTTCCAACCTTTGTCCCAATTCCTGGATAGGCTTTGGGTTCCGACACTCAAGTTGTACAATTCCTGCTAGAGCGGATTGCCACAAAAGGAAGATGGCACTCCATGGTTTGAAATAGTATGTTGAAAAAGGTTGGTTAAACCCCCTGACTGTATTCCCGAGTCTGGCTCAGGGTTGAGATTTTGTACCAAAAAGCGGTAACCCCGAGCGAGACTCAGGACCGCATCGCTGAATGCAGGGAGAGGTTTACTTACCTTGTCCCCTGGATCCAGCAATGTCCCCGCGCTGTACGAGCGAGCCATATCTCGCTCCATGCATCACGGAGCTTAGTTCCCTGCGAGCGTCGCGACGCATGGGGAAAGAGGACGGCGCCAAATTCAAAAAGTTAAACACACATTACATTGCTGTATGTAATTATTTCACATACCCTTTGTCCCTAGTGTTCTGTCCATTGCACTGCATGCAGTTTTATAAAAAAAAAAAAAACTGTTATTTATGCCTGGAAACAGATTGTCCATAGCAACCAAAAATGGTTTTATACCAGCTAGAAAACAGCGATAATTAGAATCACTCACAGAATTAAGCTATAGCGATTTGTGGGGGGATCCGTCAAATATTGAAAAGTAATGACAGTGACAATTCTGCAACTGAGCAAATTTCAGTGTTTTTGATTTGATTACATTGAATAACTTTATTTGGTATATTTATAATTATATCATTCATGATTTTATTTTTCAAACTATCATACCCAAGATGTCTGCTAGACTCTGGTTTGGACAGATTTGAGTTATTCCTAAGAATTACAGGACTACAAATATAAAAAACGCCAAATTTCCATGCAAAATAATTGTACCTCTTTCAGCACCTAAAATCATACTACCAGGGAGGTTAAAGACACGTTCCATAGACTTTGCCAAATGTAGGAGGTCTAGTTACATCTACAAAAAACGGTAAAGCTTAGCACCATCACAAATAGCTTTTGGCTTGCCATTAATAAGGCACCCATCCCATAGAAAAAAAAAACAACTAGGGGAAGGGTGGTGAAGTAGAAGAATGGATCCAAATCTACCCTGAAGAATCATATATATATATATATATATATATATATATATATATATATACACATATACATATGCCTTGGACCAGTTTTACTATACCTATTATAGTGTTGAGTGGGTGGCAACTATAAAACAGGAAAAGGGTCAACAGTTGGAGGACTTCAAGATCAAACACCCACACACCATTTTAAATTCCTCCATTTATTAGCAAGTTTTAGAATTACAAAAAAGTGAAACATTCTTTCAAAGTCTGTTTTGCATCTTCTTCAGTCATATCTCTTCCACAGAACTTGAAACTGGAAAACAAAACAAAACACTGAATTAGGAAAAAGGGAAAAGAAACCCAAAAACCAGCAAAAAATGCCAAAGGTTTACCAATGTGAAGTTGACACATTTCAGGGTTCTTTGCAATCTTTTTACCCCTAAAGAAGGCATTCCAAGATGGGAATTCTCAAAAGCCCGAAAAATTTGAATGCATTACATACTTTAAATCAGGGGTAGGCAACCCCTGGCATTGGTGTCACAAGTGTCACGCCAAGCTTCTTTTGTGGACACTCGAATCCCTCCCCATCAGCAGCGTGGGGAAGTCAGTGAGACAATGCATTCCAGTTTCAGGGGGAGGCAATGTGCCCCCATGCATTGTAAAAGATGGGAAACATTGTTTGGTTCTCCAACTTTGCTGTAGCTGCGATAGCCAGCTTTTGTGATGGGGAAGAGAACAGGTGTAGTTCTGCTGGGGGCGTTGGTCCTTGTTTCCAGGAGGGGGACCATCATTGGCCACTGCTAAAGCCAATCACAGTCTTGCTAGCCCAGTCCACCATCTGGAGGAAGATGACCTGCTTGGTGGCCACTACCAATCTCAGAAGAGATTTCACCAATTGAGAAAACCCCAATCGGGTGACAGTTTGTGGAATTTGTTGAAATTTCTGAACCTTTGCACCACTTACTACTGTATCCCTTTAAGCCAGCGCCAGTATTCAGTGCAATGAAAAATAAACAAACACACCCCAAACAACCTTCTCAGCTGCAGGGGCCCAACTTGTGATTCTGCACACAGGCCCACTGCTTTCAGAAAATGCCCCTGACCCCATACATTCCATATGCCTGTATGTGATGTCACATACAAGTACGTGTCCTGAATGCGAAAGGTGGATCAGCAGGATAGGTGTGCCAGGACAGGTAGATGCATCTCATCTCTGCTCTAGCCCTAGTCTGCATATCATAGATGAGCATGGAGGGGGGGGGGGGGGGCTCAGTGTTTCTTGAACCACCACTGTAACCCACCCGGGTTGGGCCAGATGTGAAGAGGTGTATTGGTGGTACAGGAGAGCAGAGGGGTACAGAGGTGAGATGTGCAGGAGTTACATTGGTGGGGCCAGGGCTGTTAAGGCAGGGCAAAAGGGGCAGCTGCCCTTGGGCTAGTCATTGTTGTGGGACTCAAAGCAGTTGCCTCATACTTGCCAACTATCCTGGTTGATGCAACTAATCAGTGAGCCGTAATGTGTGCTGTACCTTTGGCAACCAGTCAGTGAGCAGTAATGATACACTAACCTCCGCCAACCAATCATAATAGCTGCCTTATCTGATTCAGTAGACCGATTTTGAGCCTAGCTGCCATTTATTGCATGTCTCAGAGCAGGTGGAGAGCGAGACTGCATGGGGGGGGGGGGGGGGGGAATCCAAAATGTTTTGCCCAGGGTCCAATATTAAAGATGGCCCTGGGTGGGGCAGCTGATCAGATGGGTTCAGTGTTAGGGCAGATGAAGCGATTCAGAAGTGAGAATGAAGAGCATGTGATACAGCGGTGGGCAGATGGGGGGGGGAGAGAGAATGTTAATTTCTCACATCTATAGTAGTTTACAGCATTTACTTTATTAAAAATATGTTTGATAGAGAGCGAGTGTGAAGTTGACTTTAGGTTTTTAAAACTGGCCTGCTCAATTTTTGAAAAAACACCCTTGCTTTAAATAAAATACCTTTTTATAGGGACCACATGGCCTCAGCTCCAAGATGCTGAGAGCTGGGGGGGGGGGGGGTTATAAACTGCAGTGCACTAAACATCCCAGGGAATGTCTGTACCAGCCAGGCTCTTTGCAATTGAACAAACCAGCTTTTTAGCCAGAACATTAACACTGGGATGGATGTGCTTACATGCCCTGATATGGTCAGTTTAAAATAGGAAAGCAAGGGGGATGGGCAGGATTACGAGGTATGTCACTTACATGCAAAGAACATGATCCTTTTTAAAAACAGGGTACCGACACATCAGGCATGTCAAATGTAAGGGTAACATTCTTTAGTAGACCCATTGGCTTATTTAAAGTGGTTGTATACTTTTTTCACTTTAACCTACAGGAAAGCCTATAAGGCTTACCTGTAGGAAAAAAAATAAAAAAATAAAAATCTCCTAAACCTGTACGGTTTAGGAGATATTCCCTAGGTATGCGCCGCTGACTGCAGCGGCGCATGCACACAAGGGGATTCTCGGCTGAAAATCAGGCAGTGGCCGACTGGCCGGAAAGAAAACCTCAGCGCGCATGCGCGGGAGTGACGATATCATGGTTCTGGCCACTCACAGCGCCGGAGCCGCGATACCCGGAAGAAACGCTGAGGGAGCATGTCAGCTCCCTCTGCATGGATCGGGCCAGATGTCGGGCCTTGTTCTAAGTCAAGTATTTCATAATGAGCTAGTATGCGGTGCATACTAGCTCATTATGCCTTTTGCTTTGCAGGTGGTAAAATAAAAAAAAAATAAAAAAACAAAAACAAACCATTAGCGGGTTTACTACCTTAGTCTTAATTACACCTAAATTTGTATCTCATTTGCAATAATATCAAAACAGGGTTGTACTTGAGTCTTGGGTTTAAAATCTGTTAGAATCAATTTTTATACATACATCTCTCCACTTGGTCCATATTGTAGTGTGACAGCTGAGGCACCTAGTTTAGGATGCAGGATGGAGAATTTATTTTTATGCCAGACAAATTCCACCATCTGGACAGGGTTCACATCCAACTCCACATCAACAAGAGAGGCGTAGGTCAAACCAGAATTTAGCAGCCCACTGCAAACAAGCATAGTGTTATTTGCCTATCCTGTTAAAAGACACACTGCAAAGACAAACAAACCTTATTTCAACAGGCAGGGCTTAATCCCATTTACTGGGGTCCACCAGACACATTACATAGACAGGTTCCGCTTTTCTAGTACTGCACAGTCATTTTGACATCGTAGTGTCCGATGCAAGTGAAGACACGCAGTTTAAACTACTAAAAATTACAATTTCCCAGGAAGGAATGACATTTTGCAACATTAGGGATGGGTGAAAGGTTTGGCCCAAGCATCAGTTCAGGCCGAACATTTGCTCGTTTGCCAAACAGAGCTGCACAGTGCATTCTGCGCCCTAATTGGACAAAGCTTTGCCCAATCAGGGTGCAGTGTCAGCACCTTGTCCACATGTTGATGGGGCCCCAATCCCCACAACCATGGCTGGGGTTTGCAGGCGGCTTATTGGAATATGAAATTAGAGTTAGGCTTACCAGTGACGCCTTTTCCAGTAGTCTTTCAGGACTACCACAATGTGACCTTGGCTCCCCCTTCCTTTGGAAACACTTTGCCAGCCCCATAAATTCACCTCCCCTGCCAGCCTCTTTTTTCAAGAGCACCACTGGTCAGCTGGGGAGACACACAAGAACATGTTAATAACATAACTATTGTGCTTAGGTCTTCAAGACCAGTGATGTAAGTAACCGAGTTAAAATAAACTGAGTTACGCAACGCAGTTACTTTAGAGGGTAAGGAGTAATCTAACCGATTACTCTTCCCCCTCATGGTAACTTAGTTCCCATAACTTGGGCAGCGTTACCTCAATTACATCTACCACCTGGGAGGCCCCGCCTGGCCCTTAGTTCCGCCACAGGGAGGGAGGCTTTTGCCCGCTGAGAAGAGTCCGAGACTCAGACTGTCTTGACCGCCCCATCCCCCCTGCTTATCCAGAGAGAATGTAGAGGGTGGGGTGGACACTGAAAAATGAAGTCAGCTGACACCAATCAAGTGAAGGGGAGGGTCTCTCCCCATGAGGAAAGGCATCCAAGTGACTGATTCGGATTGCAGTGCAATTGATCTATCCCAAGTCCTCTACCACCTCTGCTTACTGAACCCAGCCCTACCCACCCACATCACTTCAGAGGTGATGGGGGGGGGGGGGGGGGAATAGGGTAGATCAGTGGTGGAGGATGGGATCAGTAAGAGGTAGAGGTGGTGGGAGAGGATGGCACCACCACTGCTGCCCCCCCACCCTCCTACTATGAGCGTTTCCCCATGATAAGCATGGGGTCTTTGCATTGCTGCTTGAAGCAAAATGGGACACCCCCCCCCAGAGGTGGACTCATCTGAATAAGGTTGAAGACTTCCTCATTGAGGACCCAGTCACCTTAGTTGTTTCCAGCTGAGGAAGTCGGCCACTACAGTCTCTTCCCCCTTTAGAAAGGCTGACAGGGAAAGTGTTGGCTTCTACTCAGCTCAGATTCTGTTGCTAGGCTCAGCAGGACTCTGCTCCTCATGCCACCTGCTTGTTTATATAAAGCAATGACCAAGCAGTTGGCAGACCACACCTGGATGCGTTGGCCCAGGAGTTCTCCTGGGAAGGCTTTGAGTGCCAATCCCACCGCTTTTAGTTCTTTCCAGTTGGATGACCTCTTGGGTTCCTCCTTGCTGAGCTGGAATTAAACTGGATTTTCCAGATTCAGCAGCCATCCCAGCCCTGTTGGGGTCTGTTTTGTTAGCTCCAGATAAACTGCAAAGATGAGTAAATCATCCAAGTATGCAATAATTGATACAACCTTAAGTTGCAGAAATGCCATGGGGTGACAAGGATAGGCTGAATGGCAGGGCCTGAAATTGTTCATGAAAGGCTTCTTACTCTACCTTCACTGCTAGGTGTAGGAACTTTTTAAAAGTTTTAATAGGCACGTGGAGTAGACATGAGAAAAAAAAAAAAAAAAAAAAAAAAAGTTTTAATTTGTTAGTTTCGGTTATATTCGTTAAATTAGTTTTCGGATTGCTACTGAATAAAAAAAAAAAAAAAAAAAAAAAAAAAAAAAAAAAAAAGATGGATTTGAAAATATTTTGTGACCATGCATCTTGGGGTCACTTGGTGCTAGAAACCCCCAAATTTGGAGATGTTGTAGTGCTAGTTCTACTTTGTTTGCATACCCAATTTGGGGTGTCTAGCTATAAGTGGCCCTGAGATATGTGGCCCCAAAAGGTCATTCTCTGCTGCAGAAAAGTACTTGGCATATTGCCCATATCTGGGGTCAGACGATGTGGCAAGTGGACAATCCACAACTTGGTCACGTGGCACTCCTGGCCGGCCACGTGGCAAGTGGACAAGGACATACAGCATATGCACTTGCGATCGACATCCATGACTTCTTTAATCAGGCATGCTGACAACTTCATTGATACCATAAAAATAAATTAAATAAGGTGTGTTTTTTGTACTGGTACACTGCAAGTATGAAAAGTTGATGTGACAGATATACAAGTATAAGTAACTAACCATCTTCCAAAATTTCTAATTCAAATAAAAAAAAAAAAAAAAAAAAAGAAGATTAGAATTTATTTGAATTAGAAATTTTGGAAGATGGTTAGTTACTTATACTTGTATATCTGTCACATCAACTTTTCATACTTGCAGTGTACCAGTGAAGAGAAAACACACACCTCATTTATATTTATGGTATTCAATAAGTTGTCAGCATGCCTGATTAAAGAAGTCATGGATGTCGATCGCAAGGCTAGTATATATGCTGTATGTTATAGTCCACGTGACAAAGTTGGATTGTTCACTTGACACGTCACCTGCCACAAGTTGGTTCCTAGTACCAAGTGACCCCGAGATATGGACAATATGTCAAGTACTTTTCTGCAGAAGAGAATGACATTTTGCGACCCGGCTTTGGGGCCATGCATCTTGGAACCCCAAATTTGGTATGCAAACACATTAGAACTAGCACAACAAAAATCACCAAATTTGGGGTTTCTAGCACCAAGTGATCCCGAGATATGTGGCCCCAAAGTCGGGTCACAAAATGTCATTCTCTGCTGCAGAAAAGTGCTTGACATTTTGCGACCCCAATTTGGGGCCCCGTAACTTGGGGTCACTTGGAGCTAGAAACCCCAAATTTGGAGATGTTGTAGTGCCAGTTCTACTGGGTACCGAAATGCACATGTCTAACATGGAGGTAGGCATCCTTGAGATCCAGTGACACCATACAACAGTCTGAATATAGACTCCATCCAGAACCTTTTGTAGGCAATTGAGTGGTTTAGGGGATTCAGGTTTAGAATTAATCTGTAACTTCGAGGGCTTTCTTGCCACAAAAACATGTGACTAGAAGCCCCTTGCTTCTTCCCCTTTTGGAATCCTGCAAAGATTCCGTTACTGTAGTTCCTTTAATGCTCTCAGGAGGGCTTCTACCTTTGCCAGACATCTGGGGAGAAGCATGCCTAGGTTGACGTGGAGGGGGCTCTAAATTTTAGACAGTACCCCCCCCCCCCTTTTTATCCCCAGGATAAACTGGTTGGAGGAAATTGCTTCCCATTGTGAAAGGAAGGCCCCCAGTCTTCCACCACCTTACCCCTTTGGCCCAAAGTCTTTCCCCTTCAGGCAGTTGTGGACAACACCCCCTTTTGGACTAAATTGGGGTTCTCCGTTTAACCAGGAACACTTTTTCTTACCGGCTGTGCGGTCTAATACCGCTTCCAGACCAGGGCCGAATAGGGGGTCGAGTTAGTGGAATGCCACATAATTTAATGTTAGAGGCATCATCACCTGGCCATGTTGAGCCAGAGAGCCCTTCCGAGTTTGCTAGTGCAGCAGACATCCGAACCGACTCAGCAGAAGCATCCACTATATACGCTACTCTGTGCAAAATAGTCGGAAAGGGCGACAAAATGGTCTCTTGCCATACCTGCCTCGACGTGGGCTTGAATCTGTCCAAGTCAATGTTCAAGACTCCGAGCCACCACTGACCGTCATCTTTGGTTTCATATTGCCCAGAGTTGATCCCCAGGTCTTTAGAAGGGAATATTTTCCTCCATTGCAATCTGTCAGAGCCCCTAGTTCCATGAAGGCCAGATCTGTTTTTCTGGAAACTTGCGAGAATGCTGCATCCAGTTTGGGGTTCTTGTTCTACATTGATGGCGGGTCATCCGAAAACCCTTTCAGGGATCTTGAAAAGGAGAGTTTCCGCTCAGGATCCTGCCATTCCTTTTTGACTGTCTCAACCAGGACCTTGTGGACTGGGAAAACCTGTTCAGCAGAGTGTTTCCCCACCGGGGGAACACAAATAACAGGCCGTCAGGGAGAGGTGAAAGTTTATGGGGGCTGATGCAGAGTTTTCAAAGAAGGAGGAGCCAAGGTCTCATTGTGGTGGTCCTGAAAGACGGGGAGGGGAAAAAAAAAAAATACACATTTCCTAACACATCAGCCTGAAAAGGCTGACCCTGGTTTTGGTTGCACAAATTTATAAATGTGTAAGCTGCAGTGCTTAGTTAAGATTGCAGTTAATAGAGGATCCCCAACTATGTATTTGAGAGTCTCCAAGCAGTAGGAAAGATAGGGCAGGTTTGGCCAGAGGGAGCCCACTTCCCCTTAAGGTGGAGGGGTACAGACACCCAGCAAAAGCACAATGGCAACTGAAGGTGTCCAGTGCATCCCCACACCAAATCCAGTGAACAAGAGGGCAACCACCCTAGTTTACAAGTAGCTTTTACAGTAAGGCGCACACAAAAATCATGTAAAATGAGGTGGTTTTAAGTGCAAGTTTACCATGCCTCAGACCAGAATACAGTTGAGACTGACATACCTGTAAATTGTATGCAGACTGGAACATCCAGCTTTTCCACAGAGCGACACTGAAAGAGACCCCAAAACGAGATCCAATCCAGTGATTGTGATTGAGATATTATACCTCCAGCCTATAAAGAAAGAAATGTTGTTACAAGAAGATCACTGTTGGCATTATGGTAAGCCTTTAGTACACCACCCTCCAAAAAGGGACACTTCTAATCTTAAACACATCAAGTCCAGACACCTTCATCCCTTCAAGCCCAGGCCAATTTTCAGATTTCACATTGGCCCTGTGCGTCAGACGTTTGCAAGTCACAACAACCATTGACCAAAATTCTAAATTCACATATGTTACATGCTTTTGCTCGCAATCTGAACTGGGTGGCTCATGGCATAACCCATAAAGTAATTGCTTTAAATTTCTAAAAGTTTAGTCCACAGCCCATTTTAAACTTAAGAACATGTCAAGGAACAGAAAAGAGCCTTGGCCTTGCCCTTCAGTAGCTCATTTACCACTAGTAATGTTCTGAGCACCAAAATGAAATGGACCTTGTTGCATTGTGGGTGTATAAGAAACCGTATGAAGTTTAGTAAAAAATAGGACATAAAATCCCAGGTTTTCATAGAGATAGATGTAGTGGCCAATCTGTCAAATAACCTCCATTAAGTGGTTTGTCTTCTGTTCAGGTAGAAGGGCTGCCTAGTAGTCATTTTGATAATTACTTTCTAGACTAGGCCAAGAAAATCCCAAAACAATACACCAGAGTAGGGATGAGCCGAACACCCCCCCCGGTTCGGTTCGCACCAGAACTTTTGAACGGACCCAAAATTCGTACGAACTTTAGAACCCCATTGAAGTCTATGGGACTCGAATGTTCGAAATTAAAATTGCCATAGGAGACAGCAAGCCTGCACATGCAGCTGTGGAGTCTTGCTGGATGCCATTCCCTGCATGGCTGTCCTCCTGTTGAAGTCAGAGACCCCTCTCTAGCCCAAAAAGTTTGAGAAATAAACTTTTCAAGAAGCATCTGGCACCCAATAGCTTTAACTACTTTGCACCCACCATATACGGAAGGACGCCAGCCATCTCCGGCCCTGGAGGTTCTCAAACCAAAGAAGGCCTGGGCCTTGCTACATATGCAAAATTAAAATCAGTGGGTTGATTTGACTCTAGATGTCTAGAGCTGCAATTCATAGCTCAGCCTGAACACCAGACATGCAAGTCTGAAGGATTCTGGCATTAGTTTCAACCCAGCCATAAAAGCAGTTTTTAAGAACTTACGCAGGAAGTTTGAAGGGTCTCCAGTGTTCAAGAAAAAAAGCTTGTTGTCTGTAGAGTCTTGATCATGACCAAATACATATTCACCTGCCTTGTATCCCATGAAGGCACAACTTACTTTGGTGCATGGGAAACCAAATCCCTAGGAAGAAAGAAAAAAGAAAGTTCAACTGAGGTCATAGCTTGCCTTGTTAAAGAGTATCAGCTTATTATTAGAAGCCAGGTTCAATAATTTGTCTAATGCAGCAGCCTGCTCTCAAAACCAATAATAAGTGATCATGTAATTTGTGCATCATTGTAAAGTGTCCAAAATACATGTGGTTCCAAAACAGAGAAAGAATACGTTTTACTTTTTGAAAAGGTTTCAGACATTTCTTTGTAATGTGACATGGTCATGCGAGAAAGTTACAAATCCCATCTCAGCAAGGGGAGTTTAACCCTTCCCCATAAAGAAAAATCTGGCTTTGACATAGGTGGACAAAAAGATTGTCAGTTGGTATAAATAGCACTCCAGTTACTGCAACACCACTTTTAGCCCAGTTAAAGTTGCATACAACTTTCATGAAGACCAACCTTTTGAAAAGCGCTGTATGAAGAAGCAGAGTAACCAATGAATCCATCAGGCCTCAGAATGCTCTTTGTAAAGAACTGAAAACTCATTTGGTGGTTACAGAAGATCTTCTCGTACAAGTCTGGAAAAGTTAAGCAATTTTAAAAACATTGTTACACTACAATTGTGCACAGCGAAATAGGGGGCTCCATGGATGTTACCTACCTTCAGTCACACTTTCTATATCCTCAAGTCTAAAATATATTTTCTCACAGCTGGGCATCTTTATACCACCATTGGGGAAAAAGTCAACATTACCAACTGTCTGCTTCATGCCAAAGCCTAAGACAAATGCAAGTCAGATACAATCAGACCAATACAGCAAATATTATGGTTATGTCCCTCCTTACAGTAATGAAGGCAAGCCTGGCGATGTTCAAATTTTAATATTGTGACTTCTCAGTAAAATCAGGGTTGAATTTATTGCTATGAGCAGCATGGTTTAAATTTTTTTTTATTGCGCAATAGTTCATTTGTCAAACAGCCTGGGGGAAATTTTTAAATATATATAAAATTTAGATGACCCTTAACCCCCTTAGTTTTCCCTTCCATATGGACTACAATGCATTTAAAAAAAGGGAGTCTAAGGGAGGCAAGTTCTGGTAACAAATAAAGCAAGAAAAATCAGGCATATGCCTCACATCAATTCATCTATTTCTGCTCTGCCATAGGTTAAAAAAAAAAAAAAAAAAAAAAAAAAAAAACTGGGAAGGAGAATGTTCAAAGTGCAGAAACAAACCTACCAAGATGAAATGCATCTAATGACCCATCTGTGTGAATGGCATCAACGAAAACTGCATCTGTAGGGTCCAGTCTCACTTCAGGTGGGGTGTATTCAAAGTAAGGACCAGCTGCATCCAAACCTAGATAGGAAAGTTAAAGTCTGAGACAAGTTTTATGGGCCGTTCACGCCAAACGCGAGTGGCACATCACAACCCATAATTCACTGCAGCCTCGCAGTGCATTGGTGGCCGATTGGCCAAGCATGCACTATGACATGCATGCTTGGCCAATTATGGCTCAGGGACACACTGCATTCAGTTTAGCTAGATTTGTTACTGTGTCCTTCGCACAGTGTTCACTTAAAGCTACCCAATTGCTGGTCTTCTGATCCTATACCACAGGCAGGATGCTGCAGCAATTACAGTTGGAATACTCTGCACTTAAAGCTACCCCAATTGCTGGTGTTCTCATACTAATACTAAAGGCAGGCAGTTGATTCTGCTAGCTGCAGTATACATGTCCCAGCTTTGTGCAGCTACATCTCCCTGCTGGCCATTAGTATGTCTGGAAGGCCAACAAGGAGAGGCAGACAGTCATGAGCCAATAAAAGAGGGCAAGCAGGCTCTGTGTCTAGAGGCAACAGTGCTGGTCGTGAACACTGTGCATCCTCATCAGCATGTGGCCATGGGACACGCTTGTCCTTTTCGGCAGCTGGTCATGTTGAGCCGCAACATGCCGAAGACTTGGTAAAGTGGATGACAAAGCCATCCTCATTCTCTCACCCAGGCTCTGGGTACGGGCAAAGCAGTTGCCAGTGTGGCCTCTTACCTCGGCTCAATGGCATCAGTCACTCCTTCCCTAGCCCCACCATGTCCTCCTGAGGAGGAGTCCCCCGAACTGTTTGAGCACAGTGTTGGGTACATGCTCCAGGAGTAAGCCCAGCATTTTGAAGGCTGATGATACCCAGATAGAGGAAGGCATTAACATGAGCCTAGAGAGAAGGGGTGCCCAAGAAGGACAGCAAACTGGCAGTCATGTTGACCCAGCTGCAGCATACCGCCAGGTTTACAGGAGGAAGGCACAACGAAACAAGATGCCCACCAAGGGCCAGCTTAAAGTGGTTGTAAACCCTTACAAATCACTTTGACCTACAGGTAAGCCTAGATTAAGGCTTACCTGTAGGTCCAAGAAATATCTCCTAAACCTATATGATTTAGGAGATTTGCCCAAAAACAGGCACCGCTGTCTACGGCGCATGTGCCGCAGACAGCGGTGTGCAGGCGCACTGAGCGCGGCATGCTCGACGGAGCTGCCGCACGCGTCGGCTCCCGTGCGCATGCGCGGGAGTGACGTCATCGCGGCTTCGCCGAATGACAGCGGCGGAGCTGCGAGACCCCACCAAGAAGATGGATGCAGCGGACACTTCGCTGGCTCCTGTGTCAGGCAAGTGACACCTAATGGACTACTATGCGATGCATAGTAGTCCATTATGCTTTGCAGGGAATGAAAGGAAGTAAACTCATCAGGGTTTACTTCCTCTTTAAGGGCAGCACACCGACTGCATCACACTGCAGAGCTCCGCAAGTGCAGGGCGCTGCCTATTCTTATTCCAAAAGTTCTTTGGTGTGGGCTTTTTTGAAACTAGTGTATCAGATTGCACCGCTATTTGCAACATATACGTCTCCTTGTTTTACTAAATCCCCAAAAACCATTTGTCATTGGGACGGAAAGTGAGGCAAAATCTTCTGAAGAGGTGCACAGACAGCAAAACATACATTACAGGGGGTGATGACCCTTGTTTTCCAAAAAGCTAGAAAGTTTTTGGCTGGTGCTACACTTTGTTTAAAAATGAACCAGTTCAAAATTAGAGATTCTACTTAACCAACCTACAGTCCCTGTCTTGTTTGCACCACCTGTATACTGCTGTTCAGAGTATATAGGGCCTGCGAGCCCCACACTTTAATTTGGGTGTGGGGTTCCCCTTAGGCTTGATGCACACCTATGCATTTTTATTGCTTTTTGCCCTACAGTCCATTTAACATTGTTTCCTATGGAACACGTTCTGTAGGGCAAATCTGCCAAATGCACTAAAAATGCATACGTGTGAATCAAGCCTTAATATCCATATTGCTGGGACCAGACATTACATTAAAACCGCAAGCAGTTTTAAACTACTGATTCCTTTAAAAGTAAATTTAGTGCAGGGACTGTTCCAAGCACGGGAAACACGTGCTACTTTACAGGCATACTATAGACACACACCCACCCCCCAGGCATGATATATAAAAGGAATATTTTTACTTTTTCACTTTTAAACATCGCTAAAAATCACTGCCGGTTTCAAACTTTTTTGGCATTGATACATGTTCCATGGGGCAGGACCCAGGTCCCCAAACCCTCAACCAGCTCATCAATGCTTAGCATAGTCCGTAAACACAGATTGAACCCTTTATCCCTCCTCCAGGTCATTTATGAAAAAATTAAATAGGATTGGTCCCAGGATGGAACATTGGGGGGGGGGGTGGACCTCCACTTACCACACTGGCCCAATCTGAGTACGCACCATTTATCACTACCCTCTAAATTCAGCCCTGTAGAAAGTTTTCAATCCATGCACTCACCCTGTGGTCCATGCCGACAGACCTTAGTTTGTACAGTAAACATTTATGGGGAACTATCAAATGCCTTTGCAAAATACAGATACACCATGTATATGGGCCTTCCTTTATCTAGATGGCAGCTCATCTCATAGGTTAATAAGTTGGTTTTGCAAGATCAATTTCTCATGAATCCATGCCGATTACTGCCAAGGATATTTCTTATTACTAAAATCTTGTATAAAGTCCCTTATCCAAAGAGCTTGCATACTATTGATCTTTAATTCCCAGGGATGCATTTTGGCCCTTTAAATATTGGAGCTACATTGGCTTCTCTCCAATCTGCTGGTACGAGTCAGTAAACTGTTCATAAACATTATGAACAATGGTCTGGCAATTACTTGACCGAGTTCCTCAAGGACCCTTGGGTGCACGTCATCTGGTCTCAGTGACTTATTAAAGGTTACATTTTTCAAGTCCATTTCTAAATTCTTTCCCGTTAGCCCAGAGGATAAACATGGCAGTTTTGGTTACCGAATTCCCCCCTACTGATAATCCAAATTTGTGAGAGGAGGTCCATAGCATATGCCCAGTATTACTTCTCATCTCCCCCCCCCCCCCCCCCCACTTAGTTTCCTCCCTTTGTAGCTCTCCCCACAAGGATTCTACCGCCTTTTCTCACATTCACTTGTACATAATTTGATATACAAGCATACTCCTCCCCTTTTTTACCATCTCTATCTGCGATATAGGGAATACCCTTGAATGGTTGCCAGACAATCATGAGAACTGTTGAACCAAGTCCCTGAAATTCCTACAAAAGCAAAATCCTCCTTATACAACAGTAGCTCTAGTTCTCCCATCTTGTGCGCCAGACTCGTGGCATTGGTGAACGTGCCATGTAGTTTAGACCAGACTCACGCCATCTCCCTATTGTCAGTGCAGAACATGTCACAAGATGTACACAGAGTTGCATCGCACCCACACATTTAATGGGGATTATACCCTGTCCAAAATTACTTAGCTTCCTGACACCAATACCCAGGTACTCAATACACTAGTTGTGCACTCACAGCATGGCTAGCGCTGTATGGCAGCTGCCGAGTGAGGAAGGTGAAGGTCAGGCAGAACTCGTCCCTTCAAGTCCTCATCATTGGATCAGCAGACTGGACATTGCGGCCATCTTTGGTGTGGGCAGTACTGAAATAACACTGTCCCCATGGATTGGAATGCATAGTGGTAGGTCAGGGACAGGTTCCAGTGGTAGAGGGACAAAAGTAGGGAGAGATACCATCCTGCATCAGTCGTCCTGTTGCTAGTCTGCCTTCCAGCCACCTGGATATTGTCGTTAGGGGGTCTGTAGTGTGCCCCATGCACTGAGTTTTCCAGTCCTGAGTGTCAATGACCATCAAGTTGCTGTACTGTATATCATGTTAATGTGTGCCTGGTCCACTCAAACTGAAGGAAAACAGTCAGCCTGCAGCAACCTCTTGCAGTCCCTGCACTGACAGAAGCAATGCAGATGAGCCCATCAGTTGTGCTGCAGTGCCCACAAGCACATGCCTGTAGGAGGAGAGCACATTGTTTCTCTGCTAAATGTTTGGGGGTTTTGAGTAATTCTCCAGAGACCACAGGGAATAAAAATGGGAACATTGTAACTTTATCACACAGCATTTGTGCTGCGATTTGCATATATACATCTCCTGTGACCGTGATACAACAGCTGGTCACTATCAGATGCTCCAATTCCACCTACCAGAAATTCTTCCAATACCCCTCTGTCTCTTTCCAGCTTCACCAGCAACGTGGGACCCCAGGCTGTGTCCAATCAGATGAACTTCATGCATTTGATAGTCATGCACTGTCTGAAAGATTAACAATTTTAGCTGCCATGCTCTGAAGTGGGAATAATGCCTTCACCACCACTCCATTTTCATCACTTACTATTAAGAAATTACCCTTTTTCCCCCCTACCACATAAAGAGTGCAACAATGAGCCTCAGTTTGACTTGCCGACATGGTACATACCTGTAGAAAGCGCAAGAAATAGGCAATTTCAGCCCCAACCACACGGATATTGTTGGATGCTTGTGTGTAGAGGGCAAACGATCCTCCACTCCAGTCTACACAGAAACAGTTCACATCCGACACCTCTAGGAGAGTCTACAAAACAGAGGACTTCATGAAAGATCAATTTCAAAACAGGTGGCCAGGACCTCTTGCCTTCAGCCACACTGACCTGACACATTTCTACCAGCCACGGCTTGTTTCCGGTCTCCATAAAGCCATGGATGATGAATATGGATTGTCGGCTGGGTTTAAAGTTGGTACCAGTGATTGATGAGACATTGAGTGCACTGATAACCTGGAAGAGATATGCTCAAATCAGCTACAATGTAGTACTCAGCTATTAGTGATACGCCAAACCAAGTTTGGACTGCGTCTAAATTATATTTGGTAAAATGCATTGTTTGTATGGGCTTTCAGGATGCAAGACTTCAATTTTAATCTTTAACTAGATGCTGACCGCCGGCCGTCAAATGACGGTGCACCTATTGTGACGGGAGGCCGCCATATGACATCCTCCCATTTAAACAGGAAATGCGCGCGATCGTGCGCATCCCTGTTCCTTCGGTGGCGGCATGTCATGGAGACACCACTAGCCACCGAGGGGGGTGAACAGCCATTAGGCATGGCTGTTTACCACGTGATCGGCCGTTATGAAGTTTGGACCTCCCCAAACTTCTTGCCTTCCCCAAGAGAAGTTTGGAGTGTGCGGTAAACAGTCAGTACGGACTTTCAGCTCCCTAGCCAACCGGACTGTCGATCGGAGCCAGAGAGACCACTGTCTCCTCCACTCTAGAAAACATAGCCTCCCCGACTGTTTAGCAAGGTTCCTTAGTGGTGTCTCCCCACTGGAGGAAACACCACAACTGAGGGGACGGCAGGAGGATGAGACTGAAATTGAGAAATTGAAGGCGTTGTTTCCTAAGAGGGGAAGAGCCAGGGTCTCTACGGTGGCTGTCCTGAAAGACAGACTTGGGGGGGGGGGGGGGGGGGGGGGATTTCCCCCCCCCCCCTGGCCAGGCCATTTCACAATACGGCACTATGTCGCTTTAACTGACAGTTGCACGGTCCTGCAATGCTGTACTCAAACTAAATGGCCCCCTCCCCCCAGAGCTTTCTTTTGGTGGCATTTAAACACTTGTGCAAAAATCCTCTCACTTTAGACCAATATGTATTTTACATTTTTGAACCAGCGATTTTGTTGAAATCCAACATTGCAGTGGACAGAGCAGACAATTTTTTGGGAACCAGTCTGAAAAATATGAAGTTATTATACTAATAACTCTGGCAGGGAAGGGGTTAAGTGTCCAACCATATGGGAGACTGACAATACAGATTAGTCTTCCTGCATAGCTGAAAGACAGGACCTGTGTGATTTCCCACCTTTATACAGACAGATGCTTGTTTGTATCCCGCAGTGACAGATCGCGGGTTGCTGGCGGACAGAGTCCACACGCCCAACAGATTTGCGTGATCGAGCCACAGTACAACAGTGGCAGCTTTAGTTAAAATATGGCTTGTGTACATTAGTGAGCCAATCACATTTTTAAGCTGCTCTGCACACCAACTGTATACAGTAGGCCTCCAGGTTGCATTCAATTTTACAGAAAGTGCTTACAGCAATGCAGTTTTTTGCCATTTCCCTCCATAAAGTGGAGCTACCCTTTAAACCTGAAGTAAACCCATCCTTAAAAAAAATATTTCCAGCAAGTTCCAGAAAGGGAACACTATCATTGGTTGTGCTCGAACCAAGCCGTCAAGCTTCCAATGGCTGGTGTCTAAACTGACGACAAGCGAAGCATCATGGCACTTGTAGATTAAAACATAGGCAAAGATTAGTTTACTTGGCTGAAAAATATGGGGGGGGGGGGGAATATTTCTTGGAGCAAGACTTACTTGGTACTGATCAGGATTATTTCTAGTAAAGAGCAGGAATTGAGTGTTGATCACTTCTGGTGCCCATGGTAAGCGCCTGATGGGTCTTGCAAGTGTTCCAGAATAGGGAGGGTCATCTGTGAAACATCCCAGCCTATCATAGCAGATGTCAGCAGCTGAAAAGAGAAAAGGATAAAAATTACGGATTTCAGTGCACCATCATGGAGCAAAATATACTGAGCTGCCGAGGAGAGCTAAAAACTGAACCCCCCCCCCCACTACTATGCAACTTATGTAGAAATGGTATATTCTATATCAATTTGCTTCTACCCCCATGAAAACGAGAGTTAGACTTACCGGTAACTCTGTTTCTAGGAGTCGTCCAGGACAGCACTAGAGAGATAGGCTCCACCTCCAGAGGCAGGAAACACAAACCAGATCTTTTAAGGGCGGTCTCCGTCCCTTCCCCTTCAGTCTTGTAAACGAGAACTTCCCCGGAAACGGCTTCTGTAACGACAAAAACACTTGTCCAGCATTATAACAGCATATAGGGAGGGAATCCATGCTGTCCTGGACGACTCCTAGAAACAGAGTTACCGGTAAGTCTAACTCTCGTTTTCTCTAGTCGTCTGTCCAGGACAGCACTAGAGAGGATCAACGAGAACTTACCAGATTAGGGGGGGACTACCGCTTGAAGGACCTTTCTCCCAAACGCCTGGTCTTGCGCTGAGATAAGGTCCAATCTGTAATGCTTCATAAACGTCGAGTAGCTTGACCAAGTTGCTGCTCGACAAATTTGTTCTGGTGTTGCTCCAGCTCGCTCTGCCCATGAGGTCGATAGCGCCCGTGTGGAGTGAGCCATGGGGGAAAAAGGACATTCCATTTTCATTCCTTTGTAGGCTTCTACAATAGCTTGTTTGATCCACCTTGCAATTGTATTTTTTGAAGCTTGTGACCCCAATTTTTTACCCGCATGTAAAACAAATAATGCATCTGATTTTCTAATGTTTTTTGACATCTCCAGATATTGTAAGACACAGGCTCTCACATCCAGTTGGCTGAACTCAACCTCCTTAGGATTAGTGGGAGACCCACAGAACGAAGGCAAAACAATTTCCTGTGTTCTGTGGAATTTTGTCACTACTTTGGGTAAAAACCCAGGGTCCGTGCGCAACACCAGCCTATCCTCAAAAATTTGTAAAAACGGCTCTTTCACCGAAAGTGCCTGAAGCTCGCTAATGCGTCTGGCTGTGGAAATAGCCACTAGGAACACCGTTTTAAGCGTGATCCATCTCAAGGAAGGTTCTTCTTCCAGAGACTTTTTTACCCATCCCTGTAACACAATTGACAGGTCCCATTTGGGTAAAATTTTGAAAGGAACAGGTTTAATCCTGTCAACCCCTTAAAGAACCTGCTAACTAGCGGGTCCATCGCCAGAGGTTGATCCAAAAAAAACAGACAGGGCCGTAATTTGTACCTTTAAGGTACTAATGGCCAGCCCCTTATCCACACCGTCTTGTAAAAATTCCAAGACTGTCGGGATACTTATAGACACCTTTTTAGTGTCCAACCATGAACAAAAAACTTTCCAGTATTTAACATAAATTGCTTGGGTTACCTTCTTCCTACTAGCAAGAAGTGTTTTAATTACCCTATCTGAGAGTCCCTTAGACTTCAAGAGACTCTCCAGACGCCAGGCTGATAACTTTAGGGTCTGTAGTTCTTGTAGCAGAACTGGACCCTGAGACAGCAGATCCTCTCTCTCGGGCAGTATGAGGGGAGGTTCGTCTGTCAGGCCCAGCAGCACCGAGAACCATGGTCTCTTCGGCCAGTACGGAACCACTAGTATCAATGTGGTCTGTTCCTGCAAAAATTTCCTCAGGACTAGAGGAATTAACTTGAATGGGGGGAAGGCGTAGCAAATGCGAAAAGCCCAGCTTTGTGCCAAAGCGTCTATCCCTTTTGCCCCTGCCTCCCTCTCTAGGGAAAAGTATACTGGGACCTGGGTGTTCGCTTTCCTGGCGAACAAGTCCACTTCCGGAAGACCCCATTTGCGCACTAACATCTGGAAAATCTCCCTGTTTAGTGACCATTCTGATTCGTACACCCGGTGTCGACTCAGAAAGTCCGCCAGGTGGTTGTCCACCCCTTTTAGATGGACCGCTGAAAGCGATTTTAGGTTTTCTTCTGCCCAATGCATGATCGTACTTGTTAGTTTGATCAAGGACGGGCATCTTGTTCCTCCCTGCTTGTTTAGGTAGGAAATCGTCACTATACTGTCCGAAAGGACCTGTACATGGTGGTCCTTCAGATCCCTGGCGAACACCCTTAAGGCTTCCCAGACTGCCTGCAACTCCCTCCAATTGGCTGACCTCTGGGACTGTCTTCCCCCAGCATCCTTGGGCTACCTTCGACCCCAAGTGGGCCCCCCAGCCCCAAGCACTGGCATCCGTGGTGATGCGAACAGACACTGGAGGAGACCACCAAAGACCCCGTACTAGGTTCTCTTCTCTCTTCCACCACCAAAGAGACCTTTTGGTCTTTGAGGATAGATGGATAGTCCTGTCCAGGGACTCTTGTGTCCCGTCCCAACTGCCCAGAATATTGGCCTGGAGACACCTGAAATGAGCTCTTGCCCAAGGAACTGCAGGGATTGTTGCCACCAATAGGCCCAACCCTGCCATAGCTGACCTGATGGAAATTATCTGATTGGACTGCAGGAAGGTTACCATGTCTTTCACCTTTATCACTTTTTCCTCCGTGAGGAAGACTTTCTGTGACACTGAATCCACCAGAAAACCTAGATACTGTAAGACCTGTGTTGGTATCAGGTGTGACTTCTCTTGGTTTATCAACCACCCCAACCTTTTTAGACAAGAGATAGCTACCCTCAGATCTCCCTGCAATTGGAGCTTTGAGGGGGCAAAGAATAAAAGGTCGTCCAAGTACGGTATGACAACGATCCCTTTCAGTCTTAGGGGAGCCAATGCTTCTGCCAGGACCTTGGTGAAAATCCTGGGGGAAGAAGACAGACCGAAAGGCAGAGCCCTGAATTGGAGGTATCGAATCTGACTTCCCCAAAGAATCGCTATCCTCAAATACTTGAGAGTCTTCTCGAATCGGGATGTGAAGATACGCGTCCCTTAGGTCGAGAGAGGCCATGAAACAATTTGGAGGGAGTACTGATCTCACTGTAAAAATTGTTTCCATCCGGAATTTCCTGTAAGTTACCCACTTGTTCAGTAACTTCAAATTCAAGATCAACCGGAATTTGCCTGACGGTTTCCTTACTACAAACACGTGTGAATAGAAACCCTGATTTATTTCCTGTGGCGGAACTGGCACTAGAACCCTCTGATCTATTAAATCGCCAATTTGCGACAGCAAAGCTGACGCTTTCTGGGGGTCTTTGGGAGGTTTGGTCAGACACATCCTTGCAGGTGGGACGTGTGTGAACTGTATTTTGTAACCCTCCCTGATGATCCTCCGGATAAAAGGACTTGGAGTAGTGTATTCCCACTGTGGGAGGAACTGCCCTAGTCTCCCCCCCACAGGAACCGCGTCACTGGGATTTAGTGTTTTTTTTAGAAGAGGAAAAGAGATTGCTTTTCTGTTTTCCTCCCATCCACTGTTTCTTAGGGGTTGACTCCTTAGAGGTCTGTCCTTGTGACTGTCCCTGTCTTTGAGGACGAAAAAAGCGTTTGCCTGTAGTCTTCTTAGGTTTGACAGGAAAAGCCTTTTTCTTGTCTGCAGTACGGTCCAGGACTTTCTCAAGATCCTGTCCGAACAGAAGGTCTCCCTCAAAGGGGATGCCACATAACCTCACTTTTGAGGCTGAGTCTCCCGACCAAGACTTCAGCCAAAGTGCCCTACGTGATGAATTTACGAGGGCAGCGGTCCTGGCTGACAATTTAACAGACTCCGCAGAGGCATCTGCTATATAGCCTGCTGCTTTATGTAGCATAGGAAGGGAATCCAGAATTTCCTTTCTGGAGGTCCCCCCTTCCAAGTGGCCCTGTAATTGTTCCAGCCAGAACTCCAAGTTGCGAGCCACTATTGTCGTGGCCATTGCAGGTTTTAAGTTATTCATGGTTACTTCCCATGACCTCTTTAACAGTACTTCCATCCTTTTATCCATGGGTTCCTTTAGAACACCCATGTCCTCAAAGGTGAGATCTGTTGACTTTGCACACTGGGAAAAAGCTGCGTCTACCTTGGGCACTTTATTCCAAACACAAGAGGGGTCCTCGCTGAAGGGGAATCTCCGCTTCATGCTTTTAGGAAAAAATAATTTTTTCTCTGGTTCCTCCCACTCTTTTTTGATTGAGTCCATCAGTGTGCTATGAACCGGAAAGACCCTAACTGAATCAGTTTTAAGGGTCTGATACATCCGGTCATGCAAGGACAGGGAGACTGGCTCCTCTCTGATTTCGAGCGTCTCATAAATTACCCCCAGTAAGGCATCAACCTCCTCGAGTGAGCCTGTATCTGGGAGAGCTTGACCCTTGAACAGGAACATCTCTGGATGATGCCGCCTCACTTAGGCCATCCAGAGAATCAAGTTCCTCCTCCTCTGATTCGTCACCTACAACTGGGGTGGAAGCAGAGGGGACTGCGGCTGGTTTTGGGGTTTCAAGGTTCGCTAACATTGCTTTGATGGATTCCATTTCTTTCTGTACTCCAGAAATCAAATCCTTACAAGCTCCCGTAGCTTCCTTATAGACCAATTTGTCTATGCATGGTTTACAAAAGGGGCTTAGACCATCCTTTTAATTTAGCCATACATGAAGGACATCTCTTCTTCCCCCCTGACCTCTCTGGTTCTTTGGGCAGAGCCTAAGGCAAGAGAAGGAGAGAAGAAGGAAGGGAAAAAAAACAAACAAGCCAACGTCAGCGAAACCTTTAGCAAAATAGGACGCCTTCACCAAACACCTATGTGCACCCCACCAACCGCTAACAGGATTCGCAAGACTCTTTAGTCCGGATCCTGTTTGAGAGAGAGAGGGAGGGAGGAAAATTACACCTGGACCATTTCAAAATGCCTTTGCATTGATTAGTCCATTACTCCCCCCCCCCCCTCTCTCCCAGCCCTGTAGGTACAAGACACCTCTGTGTTTGCCTACCTGAGCTGGTTCGGCTCCACTGCCACTCTCCACTGCATCCATTTCGTTCAGAGCACGCCTGAAGGCTTCCCCTCGTAACGGTGATGAAGCGATGCAGCACGAACGCTTGAAGCACGCGCTTAACCGCCTGGAGGTTTTCCTTCGTAATGGCGATAAAGCGATGCAGCGCGAACGCCTCGTGGCTGCGGCTTTTTATAATAGCTGCCAAAGTCCCGAACGTCCACGCTCGCCGCGCGACCCGGAACCGGTAGTGGATTGCCGGAAGTCCTCTATCCTCCTCCTGTGATGCACAGGCCGGAACTCGAAGCCTGTGCCCGCCCCCCGCCTGACTTCGCGCCAATTTAGAACCTATTGTCAGGCGGGGAAACGAACGCCCTCCCCGGGCTTCAGAAGGAGAACGCCGGTTCGAAGCTGCAGTCAACCCGACCGGAGGACTTCAAAAACGTCCGTTTACCAACAGGTAATCCGAACTCCTTCCCCGTCTCTTATGGGCTATCCCACCGTCAGGGGAAGGGGAGCTCCTGATCCAGCCTCCTCCTCCGGTGGAGGAAACACAAAGACTGAAGGGGAAGGGACGGAGACCGCCCTTTAAAGATCTGGTTTGTGTTTCCTGCCTCTGGAGGTGGAGCCTATCTCTAGTGCTGTCCTGGACAGACGACTAGAGAAAATGGAGTTACCCTACTGCCCTGCTACTCCGCATCTCCCCATTAATGACACAGATGCTGATAAAACTCAAACACAATAACCCTTTCCTGCTCTGTACAAAAGGAGATGCTTGGTCAGTGTTAAGCGTATGGCAATTAAAAAGTACCAAACTTAAATGTGTGCCCTCCCCCAAATCTGACCCTAGCCCTTTTCAGATAATACAGAATCTCTATAAAATGAGTAATAACACATACCTTCAATAGCAGCTGCTATGGACAACACCAGAACCAGTTTGGTAAACATCTGGAAAAAAAAAAAAAAAAAAAAAAAAAAAAACTCTGCACATTAAAGAGGAGATCTCTGCCAACATAAAATGGCCTAAAAATGCTAATCACCTGGCTGTCACACTGATGTCCCAATATCACTGAGCTGAATCAGCTAGGGAATGCATCCACACACTTGTAGTCAAGCAACTATTGAACATCTAGTATTTCAGTCCGAATACAAGTTGACAACATTTTTTGGAGGGGAAAAAAAATAAGGGAGGGGGAGGGCGGAGGGAGTTCAGGAGATTGACCGATGCAAACTATTGGTGACAAAATAGCTGGTTAAGCCACGGACCATCAGTCAGCTGTCAGCGGGCTTCCCCTCCGACAGATGAAAAGTAATCCCCCCCCCCCCCCCCCGGAAATCAATTCCTTGCAACCCCCCGTTGCTTCCTTTGTAAACCCCTGTATTGATAAATTGGTTTACAAGGGGCTTGTTCCCCTCCAATTTAAAATTTGTTCACACAATTGACACCTTCCCCCCGCTGACCTCTCCGGTTCTTTGGAGTGAGCCCGAGAAGGAGAGAAGAGAAAAATAAAAAATAACCCCAACCAAAGATAAGCTGTTGTCAGAAACCTTAGCCAACACCTTTGTGCACCCCCACCAGTCAGTGATGGGACTCACATGACTCTAGCCTGGACGCCCTCTCACCAGGGGGGGGGGGATTGGGGCTAGCATTGCATCCATATCACACACACCCTGGCATCCCAGAGTCAGCCTACTTGAGCTGGCACCTAGTTCAGCTAGATCCATGCATCTGGCATCCACACAATCCAGGTGTGCCATTAGCCCCCACCCTCCCACGTTCCACAGGCCAGAACTCAAGACCTACGTCTGCTGGACTCATGCCGGGATGCCATAGTATTTGGCCAGCGAGCCCTGTGCGGGGGAATGCTGGCATCATCTCTCCACAGCCTGACTGTTACTTGCCAACCTCCTTCCCCCGGCAGCACCAGCTAGGCCCAGGGGGAAGGAGTGCTCCCATCCAGCCTCCTTCTGGTGGAAACACAAAGGACTGACGGAAGCCACCTTTTATGGATTTGAATTTTGGGTTTCCTCCAGAGGTGAAGCCCATCTATCTAGTGCTGTCCTAGATAGACTGTCCGCTGGGGAAGAGCTCGCTCCCTCTCCTACATGCACAGAGAAGGGTCTGGTATGGATTTTGGAGGGGACCCTATGCAATTTTTGGGGTTCCCCAAATTTTCTATTGCCGGAATGTTTTATCTTAACAGCCGCCTGTCAAGGGGAGTCTCACTGACAGATGACCCATGGTTGTTAAGGATGAAGGTGGCCAGCTTAAAGTCACATGCTCCAGGGGAGATAGGGCTCCACACTTCAATCTTAAGATACCAACTCTGCTCATCTCCATCCAAGCAACACACTAATAAAAGATCATTAATTATTTTGCATCTCAGTGTGCAGCATTCCTGTTGCTAGTATAGCTAATTGAAGCCAGTGGACTAGAATGACAAGCAAACAAATAGCATTTTCAGGACAACGTGATAGCTATAATCATTCAGCAGCACAATGAATACCACTTTAAGCAGGTAAAGACAGAAAACACAACATATGGCAGCCTACCAATTCTTCTTAGATGTGATGTCCGCATTTGTTTTTTTTAGGCTATTTTCACCTAGTGATCTAGCAAGTCTATTTTTCCAACACCACAAGCTGCCCTGCAGATGTTGTAGTTAAAGGGTTGAGAGAAACCACTTTTAACAATGGAAAGGAGCAATATACACACACACACACACACACACCACTCCAAAGAGGCCGCTAGCAGAGTTCCTGCCAGCGCACCGCTCCAGTATGAAAATCCTATGGGCCTCGCTCTGAGACAGGAGCAGCGCTTTCAGGCACCATTTTTTAGCACTGTGGCACCTGCAAAGCACCCCATTTTGAAAGGGGTCTTACAGTCACAGCAATGTTAAGAAGGTGCCTGCATTGCTTAGACACAACAGTGCCAGAAAGTGCAGATTAAAGTCCATCTCCAAAGACACACAAGTGTGACTGGAGCCTAACAGATAGATGCAAGACAATAGCAGGACTGTGCCAACACCCTCAGGGTACACCATGTCCAACAGATCAGGCTTCAGAAGAGCCCTCCACGGCATAGGGCACTATTCATACCAGGCAGCCATTAAGCCCACGGACATCCTATAGAAACCCTACACTCAATAACAACAGCAAGGTTATCAGAGTGGATTTATGCCATTTACACACTCATGGTTACCTCAACAAGAGTGACACAAAGATATCAGGCTCTTGAAGTACTCATAGCTCAAACATACTCTAGGAGAACTAAAAGCTGAGCCAGGGGAAAGACAATACAACATTTGCTCAGCACATTGACTTTATAGCATATAGACTATGGAGATTTCATAACAAATCCAGATCAGTGCAATTGCTAATAACAACCCCTCCCCCACATACCAAACACAGCAGATATCACTAAGCTGGACTCATACAAAATGACAAAAGAGCAGGCTAATGAGCATATACACCACAGGCACTAACCTTACAGCCTCTCTAAGGTGCACATGAAGAACATTACACCACCTGGAGAAGTTGTATTTAAAGCACCTGCAGCTGAGCATGATTAGCTCTGTTAGGATAATGGTGACCAGCTGAGATTATCACTAACCTGTTTTCACCTTTCATAATTTACCAGTTCTTTGCCCCAACCCAAGTTAATTTTAAAGTGGAACTTCGGGCAAAGGGTTGTTTTTTTTAATGTTTTACAGCGTTCCAGTGTGGAAAAAATACAGCATGTTCTACTTTTTTTCTGCAATTGTAACGCACTGGAACTGCAAGCACTGGTGTGAACTATGCCATTGAAAACCATATAACCTACTTTCCATGTGTTTTTGATGCAGAGAAAAACGCACTGGACTGCATGTGATGTGAACTGGCTCTAACCTTAAGGCTGGGTTCACACCGCTGCGGGGGGAGAACCGGATGTGATTCGCACAGCAAATCACATCCGATCTCCGTAGCGCTGCGAGTTCAGCCATACAGATAGTATGGCTGAACTCGCAGCGGTCCCGCAGCAAACTCGCACGGGACCCTTTTTTGGGTCCGCAACGGAATCGGATCGCATGGGGGTTCACACCATGCGATCCGATTCCTGTGCGAGTCGGCAGATCGCACTGCGATATGCCGACGGATCTGGGGGTGTCATTAACATAACATTGACACCCCCAGCCGTCCGCATAGGGCAGTGTGAACTGCCGGCGGGAGGTATGCGATGCGGGAAAACGCCGCGGATTCGCGGCGTTCCCGCATCGCAGCAATGTGAACCTAGCCTAAATAAGAACATGGGTGTTCCAGTGCATTTTTGGTATGTTTAGATGCATTCCAGTCCGTTGCCGTGAGTTTTTGATACTTTCTACAGTGTTCCAGTACAGTCCAGTGCAGGAAAAATGCAGCGTGTTCTACTTTTTTTTTTCTGGAACTGGAACACACTGGAACTGCAAGTACTGGTGTGAACTATGCCATTGAAAACCATATAACCTATTTCCTATGTATTTTTGATGCAGAAAAAAATGCACTGGACTGCATGTGGTGTTAACTGGCCCATAAGGCTACTTTCGCACTGAGGCGCTTTATAGGCGATACAGCGATAGAAAATAGTGCCTGTAAAGAGCCTCTCCTGTCAGGCTTTCACACTGCAGTGGTGCGTTTGCAGGACGGTAAAAAAAGTCCTGCAAGCAGCATCTTTGGAGCACTGTAGGAGTTGGCCTTTCGTCTGTTGCCGGTTCATCCGGATAGCATGCATTTATTGGGCTGTTGTTGGGAAGGGGAGCTTTTCGTGGATATGGATTGTGCCATCTCTTGTTCTTTTTTTTTATAACAAACGCAGGTTTATTAATCATGTAAAAAGGTTACAGAAAAAGTAGTGGGTGCAACCACACATCTTATAAAGTAAACAAATACCAGTATAAGCTCACCCCCAACACAGTGGGGAGAGACAACCTAAACAACAGAATAGTACAACCATGGGAGCTTCCCGTCCACCCCCCCCCCCACATCCCCATGGCACAACCACTATGCGTTGCCACATCAAATAACGCAAGTTTCAACTGCATTTAACCATCTATGCCACACCTTGTTGTATTTGGCAGGGCATCCACGATGACTATACACCAACTTTATATACGGTAATTTATTATTAATTTCTATGATCCAGTCCCGGACCCCAGGAGGAGCTGGTCGCATCCAATGTTTCGCTATCAACTTTCTTGCGGTAAACAGTGTGGACTGTAGAAACGTGGTAAGGTACGTATCCATAGCTACGTCTGGGAACATTCCCAGTATACATACTTTTGGGTCAAGTTGTAAGGGCGACCCCATGTGGTCATGCAGAAAGTTAATTATGTGCACCCAATAGGATTGAATCTTAGGACACAACCACATTAGGTGGTAGAAGGTTCCAGAGAAGCATGAGCACATGGGGCACCCCGGACTATGGTCAGGCTGGAATTTCGCCAACCTTACAGGGGTTAGATACGATCTATGAATTACGTATAGTTGCGTAAGGCGGTCTGGAAGTTTCAATGATACCTGTTTAACATTTTCAAGCAAGTCATCCCAATCTGACCCCTCCAGCGGACCTACATCCTCCTCCCATCTAATCCTAGCCCTCTCCGAGATCTGAATCGACTCCCTCGCCCTCAATAAGTTGTAGAATGTGGAAATCAATTGAGCCGAGGTGTCACCCAGCAGCAGGTCAACCAAGAACAAAGTCTGGACGTTAGGGAGGCCTTCAGCAAATTGGGATCTGAGTGCGTGTCGTAGTTGTAAGTACCGGAAATGCATAGATTGGGGCAGGTCAAACTCTGCCCGCAACGTAGAAAAATCACGAACGCCGAGGGGGGATATGACCTGGTATAGAAAAATAACACCCCTAGCAGCCCATAGTGCGGCCCCAGGGACCGCTAGTAATTCCTTCAAAGCGGGGTTACACCACAGGGGGGTATGCGAGTGGTAAAAGTCAGCTCCAACAACACCCAACGCCAACCTCCAGATCTTCCTATGGTAGGACAGCATAGGGGTCTGGACAACCCCCGCCCTCCCGGCCCGAAAGAGCAACTGTAACGGGGTATGAGTGTGTAGGCCCTCTCCGCCACCCACTAGCGTCTGGTATCTTGCCCCATCTGATCTGTGCAGGTGGTAAAAATGCGACAGTTGTGCCACCAAATAGTAACTCCGAAAGTCCGGGAGGGCCACCCCCCCCCGAATTCGACGGGTTTTTGAGCGTAGTCCACGCTAGCTTGTGCCTAGAGGAGCCCCAAATAAACGTACTCAAAATATTATCTATCGTTTTGAAAAGCGGAGAGGGATCAGGACCGGAGAGTGCCAGAGCGCATAAAGAACCTTGGGGAGTAAAATCATTTTCGTCAAGTTAACCCTGCCCATCACCCCGAGAGGGAGACGGGACCAGGCCTGGGTGCGTGTTTTAAGAAATAGAAAGAGGGGCTCGACATTAAGTAGTAGGTAATCTCGCGGTTCTCTAGTTATATATATCCCCAGATACTTAATTACGGAGACCCTGGAGAGTGGAAGGGAGGCCGCGCAGCGGTCCGGCACCGACACGTCCAAAGGTAAAACCTGGGACTTAGACCAATTTATGGTTAAGCCCGAATGTCTGCCGAACTCCCCCAACACCTCCAGCGCACTCCGCAACGAAGGACCCTCATCCTCAAGGTACAAAAGGGTATCATCCGCATACATACTCACGGATTCCACCAGGGTGCCACTGTGGAGGCCGACCATCCCCGGATGATGCCGGAGCCTGGCCGCCAGGGGTTCCGCCGCGAGGGCATATAAAAGGGGGGAGGAGTGGGCACCCCTGACATGTGCCCCGCCCCACGGGGAAGGGATCCGATACCCAGCCGTTTACTGCGACCCTTGCCATCGGCCGATAGTAAAGCAAAGTGACCCATTTTATAAAGTTGGGGCCAAAACCAAAGCGCCCCAGGCACTCCCAGAGATAACCCCATTCAATGTCGAAGGCCTTGGCCGCGTCCAAGGACACTACTGCCCTCGACCCCACCGAGCCATGCCCCGCCTGTATATTCATGTATACACGACGAATATTCATAGCTGTGTTTTTCCCCGGCATAAAGCCTGTTTGGTCAGGGTGCACAAGGGACAATATAATCTTATTCAGTCTGATGGCCAAAATTTTCGCTAGAACTTTAATATCGGTCTGAAGTAGAGAGATGGGACGGTATGATTCAGGAAGAAGGGGGTCTTTGTCCGGCTTGGGTAACACAATAATGGTGGCCTGCCGCAGCGTCTCGGGAAGCGTCTCTGAGTCAAACATATAGTTGTACAATTTCAGCAGTTCCGGAACCAGTACGTTGGAGTATTGGGCATAGAAATCCAAGGGTATACCGTCCTGTCCGGGGGCCTTAGCAGAGGCCAGAGATGATATCGCCAATGCGACCTCATCGCTGGTTAGGGGGGCATCAATATCCGCAACCTGTGTTGGTGACAGTCTAGGGAGAGAAATACCCTCTAAATAGGTCCTGGTCTCTGGTCTTGGAGTAGTCACCTGGGAGGTATAGGTCATCCTGTAAAACTCCCGAAACATCTCCGCCACTACCGGCGGATCAGACACCACCACCCCCCGGTGATCGGTTAAGGAGACAACCACCGGAGGTCTGGAGTCTTGATGCGCCAAATAGGCCAAAAGCCTCCCCGCCCGCTCTCCCTGCTCGAATACACATTGTCTAGTAAAAAAGAGCTTCCGCCTAGCTTGTTCGTATTGTAAATGTTCCAACGAGCGAGTGTGATGCCTGAGCGACTGCACCTTGGCCTGGGTGGGGTTAGCGCTGAAGTCGGCTGTAACCGCCTCCAGCGCCTCTGCAGTTTGCGTCAGTTGGGTCAGGGATGCTTTCTTCAACCGGCCTATCCGCCGCGAGAGAGTGGAGCGGACATGTAGCTTAAAGGCCTCCCATACGTGATCTATCCGGGCTGTGTCTCGGTTTGTATCAAAATAGAACCGCCATTCCTCCTCTATGTCCTCGCATTCGCCCAGCTTCGACAGCCAAAAGGGATGTAGCCTCCACTGCCTCGGACCCGCCTGACATGCCAGCTCAAATGTAGCCCAGCAAGGAGCGTGGTCCGAAAGCGACCGGGCGCAGTACCCGGCGTCCAACAGTCTGGGCAGCAGGCTCCTGGTAGTCGAAATGTAGTCAATGCGGGACATAGAGGAGTGGGTAGCCGAGAAACATGAGTACTCCCGCTTCCCTGGATACCTGTGACGCCACGGGTCAATGAGGGAGAACTCCCGTAATGTACGACCCAATCTGGTTTCACCGTGGACTCGGTCACCCCCAGCCAGACGCATCCTGTCTATTTCCCGGTCTAGAACCATGTTAAAGTCCCCAAGCCAAATGGCAGGGGTAGTGGGGTGCATGGCCATGTAGGATAGCCCCTCATTAATAATCATAGAGTTATATGGCGGGGGAATATAAAACGCCAACACAAGGTATTGAACCCCATAGAGAACACAATGCAAGAATAAGTACCTGCCCTGGGGATCAGTCCGCAAAGAAATCAACTCAAATTGGGTAGACTTAGTCACCAGGACAGTGACCCCATGGGAATAAGGGGTATAGGTGGCATGATATGCCCAGCCAATCCAGGGGCGCTTCAGTGCCAACTGTAATTGTCCGGTAATATGCGTTTCCACCAATACTATAAGATTAGCCCTGTATAATTTAAGACGGTCGAATACTGCCGTGCGCTTTAATTTGTCACGCATCCCCCTGACATTCCAGGACAGAAACTTCAACTCACCCACAAGAAATATCCCGTAAATGCATGGAGAGGAGGGAGGCGGACGATCCCCAAAGCAGTGACTCTCCCCAACATAACATGGTCATAGAGCATATAGAAAATCAATCGTATTAAAACTGGTAAATATGCATTCCTTGCAGCTAAGTGCAAAGTGGAAGCTACACAATACAAATAAAACCTGCATCCAAATCGAAAACTTAAACAGACCAACCCCCCCCTCCCAGCTCTCGGCCTCCCCAACCAAGCCGGAGCATATATCCCTGAACAAAACCCAACCAGGTTCAACCCTGGTAAACTATGGGGGCGAAAAATCCGCTGGGTGTAGTCCCAGCGATGGAGCGAAGTGCACACACACCGCTCTCTGGCACAACAACCAGCAGCTAAAGATCAAGTTGAGCCGAACACGCCGTACCATAGTCATATAGCGCCCATATAATCCTATCATCAGAAATGCAAACATTAGAGTCTTTTAAGTGCGAGAACAGAGTCCATGTTCCCAGGGTCTTAGAAAGAGTCCGGCACCGGCCAGGTTCCAATCCCCAGGTTTGTATACCAGCAAAGTACCTGCCAAACATTATACAGATAATGAACCCTATACTACAGAACCATGGCCCCGAGGGAGGCTAAGAGAGAGAAAGCAGATTCAGGGAGAAACAGAGGAGGTGGAGGGGATAGAAGGAGGGGAAGGATAGGGAGAGGGGGAGAAAAGGGCAATACCCAGAGAGGAGAAAATAGAGGAGAGCAGGAAAGGAGGGGAAGAGAGGAAAAAGTGAAGAGGGGAACAGCAGTAGAAGCAGAGACACAGAAGGGGAGGGAGAAGAGGGGGGGGAACAAGGCCGGTGCAAAAGCATAGGAGTTCCGTTGAGCCAGGAGCCGAATGTAGATTCTGGCGACATTGAGGAAAGTCCAGCCACTGCAGTGAAACAGCCATTCACAGACAAATATCCTCCATGTGGGAGAGAAGGCATCACAGGGGAAAAAACACACACATGCCCTCCTCATATCCACGGGCGGAACATGGGCAAACAAAAGAAGGGGAAACGGGGGGAACACACGTGTCCAGACAGGCCTTCAAAATCTCCGTAGCGGCAGGGCCCAATCCAGGATACCCCGTCAACCAGGGCGTCAGGGGATAAAAGAGGTAAGTCACAGGTAAATTATGTACTCACAGGCTCGCGGATCATTCAGTCCCGCGGCGGCCGTTTGCGGGCCGCGTCCCTCTGATCCAGCCAGGCCATCCCCTCCGCTGGATCTTCAAAAAAGTGAGCACGATCTTCCCCCACCACACGAAGCCTGGCTGGAAAGAGCATAGCATACTTCACGTGGTGGGCCCGGAGGCGTCGCTTAATCTCCACGAAACGGGAACGTTGCCTCTGGACCTCCGCCGAGAAGTCCGGGAAGACCGAGACGTGACCATTCTGGAAGGGGATATTCCCCCGCTCCCGGGTGAGTCGCAGGATGGTGTCCCGGTCCCGGTAGTTCAGGAGCTTGGCGATGAAGGTACGCGGTGGGGCACCGTCAGGTGGTGAGCGCGCCGGCATCCTATGCGCCCTCTCCACCACAAACGAGGCAGAAAAGGCCTCCCTCCCGTAGCACTTAATGAGAAGATTCTCCAGGAACGTAGCCGGGTCTGCACCCTCCGAGCCCTCCGGCAGGCCCACGAACCGTAAATTGGACCGACGGGCTCTGTTTTCTAAGTCGTCCTGTTTCTGGGCCAACTGCTGTAGTCTCCGCTGGATGTCCTCCTGTGCGTTCTGCAGCGGGAACAGGACATCCTCGGCCTGGCTAATCCTGGTCTCCGTCTCCGTAACCCTGTCCCGCAGCTTAGAGAGATCCTGGCGGATCAGGGAAATGTCCACCTTGACTTCCTCGATCTTGCAAGTAAGGGCAGACTGGCATGAGGATATTGCCTCCAGCACCTTTGCCGTCTCCGCCGCAGCAGGCTCCGCTGGCGGAGCGGCCGGGCCGCCATGTTGGTCCTCGTGGTCCCGGTCCTGCCTCCGGAATTTGTCGAGCGCCGCGGCCGCTGCAACGCTTCTTTTCGGCGGGGACATGTCCGCGCACACTTCGGAGACCGACTGGTACGGTATGGCTACACAGGGGGGCTTGCGGGCACACAGGATAGACGTTAAGGATGGTGAAAGGTACGGAGCTCAGCTCACACGCGTCTCACTCCATCGCTGGCCAGGCCACGCCCCCAGCCATCTCTTGTTCTTACTTTGAAGTGTTCAGTTCCTTTCTGGAATGGGTGGTCAAGGATTTGATGGGCCTTCATTCGATTTTGCACTATTTAGATGATTTTGTTGTGATAGGCCCTCCGGACAATCGTTCCTGTCTGATTTTGGTGGCCACCATCCAGCATGTTTTTCAGGTTTTTGGGGTACCGCTGGCTCAGGACAAGATGGAAGGTCCTGTACCAGTGTTGAAGTTCTTGGGTATAGTGATTGATATCGAGCGTATGGAGTGCCGGCTTCCAGGAGATAAGCTGGAGGATCTTAAAGAGTCAGTGGCGACAGCGGCATTATTGAGGAAACTCAATTTTGTGCACTGCATTATGCCAATGGGGAGGGTGTTCTGCCGGAGCCTGGCAGCTGCTACGGCTGGGGTCAAGGTCTCGCATCATTTTGTTTGTTTGGGTCGGGACCATAGGGGCTATTTAAAGGTTTGGGGGGAATTTTTGGAGCAGTATAATGGTAGGTCTTTTTGACTTGGGCCTGCGGTGCAGGCGCAGGAACTGGAGTCGTTCACAGACGCAGCAGGGTCTGGGGGTTTCGCAGCTTACTTTCAGGAGCGGTGGTGATTGAATAGATGAGGAATTGAGGAATTTGATGTTGTTGGAATTGTTCCCTATTGTGTTGGATCTTTGGGGGCGGAGTTTAGGGACTGGAGGGTCTGTTTTCATTGTGATAACCTGGGGGTGGTTCATGCACGTTATCTTTGCTGGTGATGCATTTGTTGCGTCATTTGGTGTTACATGGTCTTATTTTGAACATTGTTGTATGTGCTGTGCATATCCAAGGAGTTAAGAATGAAGTGGCTGATGCACTTTTTTGTTTACAGTGGGACAGGTTCCTGCAGTTGGCACAGGAAACGGAGCGGCTCGGGGTCCCATGTCCCAGTTGTTTATGGTATCTTGTGGTGGTACCATGATGGCGTTGGTTCGGCGGTCGATCACGAATCACTTGGAGGTCGTACGAGCGGGTTTGGTGGGAGTGGTACGAGTAGCATTGGTGGTTATCCTGGCACTGAGGACAGGCTCCATGCATTGCTTTATTTTCTTGGTCAGAATTGCGAGGAGGGAGTGTCAGTAGCTTCTTTGAATTGTAAGTTTGGCTTTCATTGTCCGTAAGGCGCTACGGGGTTACAGGAAGGGGTGGGCGAGGCCTGATTCGAGTCGCCCGGTGGCATTGGGTATGTTAGAGGTTTTGACAGCGGTGTTACCCCAGGTGTGTTTCTCTTGAGACGTTGAGGGCTTTGAGAGTGGACGAGTTGGTCAGTCCGTTGGTGGTTGGGGGGTTAGACGTCTCGGATGTATCAATGGGGGGTGATTCAGTGACGCTGCTCATTTGCAAGTCAAAGACGGATCCTTTGGGTAAAGGGACCAGGGTAGTACTGGGAAGTGTTCGTGTTCAAGAGATGCCTGGAAGTGGGGGGATTTTCTGCATTGGATTATTCATTCCATTCATTTAGAATTGGGGCAGCGACAGAATAATCATGGTGGGGGTTTGAGTGATCAAATCTTGCAAGGTATGGGGCATTGGGAATCTAATCGGTTCAGGTTATATGTCCCCCCTCACCTCCTATGGGGGGGGGGGCATGTCCTTTGTTGTTGTGTTTTTCGTATTTGTGTTTATGTGGGCTGTCTTTCTAGGGTGTGTGCATGATGGGAGTGTGGTGATTTTTCCCTGGGTCTATGTCTTCTTTCTTTCTTACAGGCCTGGTGTGTCTGATGTGGATCCTGGGCCATTCCTATATGCTCTGGGGGGCAGTGGCGGCTGATGAATTTTTTGAATGGGGGGCGCAAGACCCCGCCCCTCCACTTTGGCCCATCCCACTTCTCATAAGCCACACCCCTTATATATTCCACATCATATACCAGGCGTAGTGATGGACGAACTTTCCGACAGGACGTTTCGCGAGCGAGATCCACGAACGTGCCCAAATGTTTGCGAACCACAGGTTTGCGGCAGACTCCATTCACTTTAAAGAGGAAGTAAACCCTGATGAGTTTACTTCCTCTTTCATTCCCTGCAAAGGCAAAGCATAATGGACTACTATGCATCGCATAGTAGTCCATTATGTGTCACTTACCTGACACAGGAGCCAGCGAAGTCGCCACTGTCCCCTGTAGTCCGCCGCATCCATCTTGATGGTGGCGTCTCGCAGCTCTGCCGCTGTCATTCGGCGAAGCCGCGATGACGTCACTCCCACGCGGCAGCTCCATTCTTGGAAATGCCACGCTCAGTGCGCCTGCGCGCCGCTGTCTACAGACAGCGGTGCCCGTTTTCGGGCAAATATCTCCTAAACCATATAGGTTTAGGAGATATTTCTTGGACCTACAGGTAAGCCTTAATCTAGGCTTACCTGTAGGTCAAAGTGGTTTGTAAGGGTTTACAACCACTTTAATGGCAGGCGAACCTTAAAAACCTCCAGGTCATATTTTCAGCCACAAAATACTTACTAGCTGTGCACACATAGTCCCACAACATGGACACTGACATGTGTAAGGCTGACCACAGGTCAGTCTGTGTTTGTAGGAGGAGTCAGGAGTCGGGCTGCATAAAGCCTGCCCTCCTCTGCCTCCTCCTCTCGTGGAGGCTGGTTTTCGTGGGTGGACGCTGGCTTTCGACGTCACTTCCGGGAGCCTTCCCCAGTGTGATTCTGCTGGGGGGAGGGAGCGGGGGTTTGCTGGCGGCTCCGGTATCCGCAAGGGAGCCCTTCTCCCACCCGCCTCCCTCTTCGGCTGCCTCTGCCAGAGGGGAGGGGGAGGGGGGTTTGTTCATCCAGGCTTCCTGTGAAGTTCTGCCGGGGGAGGGGGGGGTTCGCTGGCAGCTCTGGTCTCCATGAGGGAGCCCTTCTCCCACCCGCCTCCCTCTCCGGCTGCCTATGCCGGAGGGGAGGGGGGAGGGAGGTTTGTTCATCCAGGCTTCCTGTGAAGTTCTGCTGCAGAGGGGGGCTGGCAGCTGGCAGCTCCGGTCTCCTCGAGGGGGCCTTCTCCCGCTCGCCTCCCTCTCCGGCTACCTCTGCCGGAGGGGAGGGGGAGGGAGGTTTGTTCATCCTGGCTTCCTCTGTGTAGTTCTGCGGGGGGGGGGGTCGCTGGCGGTTACGGTCTCCACGAGGGAGCCCTTCTCCCGCCCGCCTTCCTCTCCGGCTGCCGGAGGGGTGGGAGGTTTGTTCATCCAAGCTTCCTCTGTGGGGGGAGGGGGGGGGGGAGGTGTCAGCTGCAGGCTCTCCCGCCCGCCTCCTCCTGGTGGTTCTGCCGGGGGAGGGGGGAGATTCGATCGCCTGCCAAGTGGCGGGGGGGATTAGTCCGCCCCTCTCTCTCCGGGTTTGTTTCAGCCCCCCGCCTTCTCTCCCGGTGTTCATGCTGGGGGGGGGTGTTTCGTCCCCGCCAGCTCCACTCATTGACCCCACTTCTCCTGGTGTTCTGCACGGGGGGGGTGTTCAGCACCCGGGGGGGCGTTTCTCCTGCCCCCTTGCTTGCTGGGGGAGGCGGGGTTCGTCCGCCTCTCCTGCCTGCCTCCTTCTCCTGGTAGTTCTGCCGGGGAAAGGGGGATGGGTTCAATCGTTTGCCGAGAGGAGAGGGGGTCTTTCCAAAGGAAGGGGGGGTTAGTCCGCCTGGTGGCTGCAGGGGTGATGCTTCTCCCACCCGCCTCCTTCTCCCGGTGTTTCTACCGGGGGGGAGGGGGAGGTTCAGGTCACCTGCTTCTGCCGGGGGAGGGGGGGTTCATCCACCTGGTGGTTCCGGGGGGGGCCACTTCTCCCACCCGCCTCCTTCTCCTGGTGGTTCTGCTGGGGGGGATTTGGTCGTCTGGTTCTGTTGGGGAGGGGGGTCCATATGCCTGGTGGCGTGCAATTTACGGTTTCTCGTGCAATTTACGGTCTCTCATGCGGTTTGTGGTCATCTCATGCAGTTTGTGGTCTTCTCATGCAGTCATGGTCTCATGCAATTTACGGTTTCTCATGCAAATTTATGGTCTCGTGCAACTTACGGGTCATTATGCAATGCGCGGTTTTGCTCATTTACGGCTTTAGGCAATTATGGTTTACGCAATTTACGGTTCTCATGCAATTTGTGTGTCTGATGCAGTGGACATTTCATGCGATTTACGGTTTCTCATGCACTTTATGGTTTCATGCACTTTACGTTCCATGCAATTTTACAGTTTTCCGCAAATTTCGGGTTTTCTTGCAATTTGTGTTGCTCACTTGTTTTGCGTTTCTCAGGCGGTTGACGTTTTACATGTTTTACGGTTCTTATAGGGTTTTCAAGGAATTTATGGTTCTCAGGTTTTACATTTTCCCATGCAATTTTGCGTGTCTGATGCAATTTTACATGTCTGAGGCAATTTACGTGTCTGTTATATTTTACATGTCTCAGGTGACTTTTATTTTCTCTTACATTTTTCTCATGTTTTCTTGCGTTTTCTCCCGTGTTTCTTAAGTTTTCCCGTATGTTTACGTTTTTACCAATATGTTTATGTTTTTCCCATGTGTTGCATGTTTCATGTTGCCCTTTGTTTGCAGCATTTCCGTTAGCTGGTACTTACATCCAGGATCTGTCACGTCTACAGGACCATACAGGCTTAGGATCACAGGCAAACAGGGATAGTCAAGGACACGCCAAAGTCGGTAACAGAACAACAGAAGAGCACACTGCAGGTAACAGGAAGCCAAACACACAAAGGATGATACACAATGGTTGATATGCACTGCTGGCTTGCAGTGCACAGGTTAATATAGGGTTCCCTGATAGGGCCTGGGGTGGAGCCATGCTTAGAGGAGAGGCTATAAAAACCACCAGGTGGAAGTGGCTGGCCTCTTAGTCAGAACACATGGAGGGGAGGTAAGCAAACAGAGGAAGATCACTGCATAACCATGACACTGAGCCAGTAGAAGCTGCGGAGCAGCAAAAGGCTGACTAACCAATCGTTCCATACCATAGCGCAACTCCTGGCCGAAAGCCTCTAGGAAATTAAAGATAGTGTGGACTGACACCCCACTTGGTCAGGAACACAAATAGGTTTCGTTGTTAATTGATTGTCATCCCACAATCTTCTCACCTGTAGTCCACTTATCATACGTATGCGTTCACCGTTACACCTTTACCACTACCAACACGGTCTGTGGGTACCTTAGCCCTGAGTGTTCGTTTTTCATTTCCTGTCTTAGCGCTGCAGGTTGCTCGGGCTCACTTCTGCATTTATTAGGGTGGTGTCATCAGGTCACATTTAGGCACTGTTGGTCCTGTCATTTCGGCACCCACGTCCTTACACTTTAGGTCCTACGTCCTTTTCTTTTCAGGTACCAGGGGGTTGTTGGGTCACAGGCGGGTTGTTGTTAGGTTTTCTGGTTGTCTCACACAGCTGGGTTGTCCATGTTCTTCCACCGCGGGTTACCCATCACGCCTATGGGTTTAACAGATTGAGGTGATCGTTTTTAATTGGCTTGATTGGTGGCAAGTCTTCTCATCTGTTTTACACCACTCACATTTTGTTCTAACTCACGTTTCTCATGCAGTTAGTTTGTCATGCAATTTACATTTCTCACGCAATGTTAAGTTTCTCGTGCAATATTACGTTTCTCGTGCAATATTACGTTTCTCATGCAATGTTACGTTTCTCATGCAATGTCACGTTTCTCATGCAATGTTACGTTTCTCTCGTTTTCCAGGTTTCTCTCGTTTTCCCAGGGTTTTCTCTCGTGTCCCCCCCGGGTTTTCCCTCGTGTCCCCCCCGGGGTTTTCCCTCGTGTCCCCCCCGGGGTTTTCCCTCGTGTCCCCCCCCCGGGGTTTTCCCTCGTGTCCCCCCTGGGGTTTTCCCTCGTGGTTCATCGTTTCATGTTCTAATGATACCTGCGGTTCCTCGTGTTTTCTTGCAGCCTTGGTTCTTATGCTGCTCACGGTTATCAGCTCACGCTACTCATGTTTCTCGTCCAGTCTTGTTTCTTCTTACAGGTTACATTCTTGTCTCAGGTTTCTTTGTCTGCTCACGGTTCTCTCGCTATTTGTGTTCCTGACCAAGTGGGGTGTCAGTCCACACTATCTTTAATTTCCTAGAGGCTTTCGGCCAGGAGTTGCGCTATGGTATGGAACGATTGGTTAATCAGCCATTTTAGCCTCTCCTCTAAGCATGGCTCCACCCCAGGCCCTATCAGGGAACCCTATATTAACCTGTGCACTGCAAGCCAGCAGTGCATATCAACCATTGTGTATCATCCTTTGTGTGTTTGGCTTCCTGTTACTTGGAGTGTGCTCTTCTGTTGTTCTGTTACTGACTTTGGCGTGTCCTTGACTATCCCTGTTTGCCTGTGATCCTGACCTATTGGCGTGTCCCTGACTATTCCTGTCTGCTTGTAGCCCCGACCTTGGCTTTATCCCTCACTATCCCTATCCTCCTGTTGCCTACTGTGGGTGCGAGCTGGGGGACCCTGGGGGTCGCGACCTGGAGCCAGTTGCAGCCCAGTCTATCCTCACCACTAGAGGCTCTGGTGAACACCTGCTGGCTCTTAGACTCTGCGCCCCAGGGAATCTTAACCCCAGTGGGATCTGTCTTGGTGTTCTGGTGGCCCTGCCTTCCTTATCCCCTTGACTCCCGTCCGCAGCAGTCAGCCGTAGGGTCCACAACCTTGCGGTGCACTCCTGATCCCTACGGTGTGCATCTGTCACCTGGCCTCAAGGTGACCTGACACTCAGGGGCTTTAGTGGATCCTGGGGCCCGGGCCAGTATCAGGAGGCTCGGGTCTCGGAAGCAGGTACCAGCGCCGCACTTTTTCTTCAGTTTCAGTTTGTGGTGGATTAATTTTCCATTTGGCTGACGTAGCAGCCTTGATCTATAGGTTTTGTTTTTAATACCAGGAAGGCTCATGACACTGTTTGGCATGTTTTCTAGTCTTTCCGGTCTAGGTTTCCAGTCCTGTTGGTTGACATCCAGTTCCTATTTTGCTTTTCTGTGTTTTTTTTTTTGCCTCTTCCAGCTTGTATCGGCCCACAGCACTTTCAGGGCATATCGAGTTAAGTCTCAGCATTTCATGTTGAATGACCCGTCAGGTAGTTTTGTTTTCTGCACTTTCTTTTGGCGCCGTCCAGGGTTACAGCGGAGTAGACTCCCGACTGTGCTCAGCTAATTGTTCATTATGGGTCTTATTTTTGTCACGTTTTTGACATACTCTCAGGTCTCCTTTTGCGTTGGTTACCAGCTTGGGGCTCAAGGCGGTGTTATAGCTGGCTTTTGTGGTTCTTAAGACAGGGGGGTGCTTCTGGCCCAGGGTCTCACTTGCTTTGGTCAATCTACTGGTTGGCACCCCGGCCCTTTCTGTTACATCTGCATGCTCGCAAGGCGCAGCATTTGAGGGCGGCACTGTTATCAGGTTCTTGGAGCCTGCCTAGGTGTGGTGCTTGGTGTTGGTTTAAACCAGCTTGTTAGTGTTATTTTTGTCAAACCCTGGGATGGTCCTCTACTGCTTTTCCTAGCGCTTCCTTTTCTACAGCCAAATACGTACCACATTGCCACCACCCCAGGTTAGACGGTAATTCACTGTGTAATCTGCTTGTTAAGCTTTCATCCTACTGGGTTATTTTTTGCCCCCTTTTAGGCATACTGACCACATGATCCCGGCACACTTCAGGTCTATGTTCTTTGTTGCTTTGTTCCTTTCCTTACTATTCACGGATTGACTCTGAGTACAAGTGTTTATAGGAGGAGTCAGGAGTCGGGCTGCATAAAGCCTGCCCTCCTCTGCCTCCTCCTCTCGTGGACGCTGGTTTTCGTGTCCCACCCACCCATTCCCTTTTCCTTTCATTGATTACATTTCATACTTGGGTATGCCTCCTTTTAGGCATACTGACCACGTGATCCCGGTACACTTCAGGTCTATGTTCTTTGTTGCTCTTTGTTCCTTTCCTTACTATCCACGGATTGACTCCGAGTACAAACCAGAAGTATTAAGTGAATCTGGGATCGACAACGACAAGCATTCTTTTTTTACTTTCAAACGTTTTTATTTATTTCAAAATAACATCCATATAGCAAACATCGGCAACATAGCATCTCATTTGTACATACAGAGAGTAGAGATTATTTAAGAAGGCACAAGTGTTAGGAATTATAGGGCTTGAACAGGCCCTGAATTGTAGATAAACCACGTGGCCTATATATCAGTTATGTCTGGTCATGGGGAACTTAACTGCTTGAAGTGAGGTTTTACGGTTCGGCACACAGCTCCCCCGACACCCCAATTGGGATCACTCTGTGTCGAGGCAGGCCGGTGCCCGAACCTTACTAACAGGGGCTGTGCATCCATGAACAGAGCGGACAGATCTAGCCAGCCTATCAGCCCACTGGAGGATCCCCCTCCCGTCTGCTGGGTAGAGGGTGCTTTTGTGTGTCTCAGAGGGCTCAGGCTGCTTACAGTCCAGCAGCACCTATGAGACGCTCTTACATGTATATAGTCCTTTCTGGACTAACATAAGACAGAGAAGAGAGAGAAAGATGGAGAATTGAAAAGAAAGGGAGGAAGAAGGGAGGGGAGGAGGGAAAGGGGTAGGGAGGAAGTATCACTACTTGTTCACAGTTCTAGGCAAGAGGGTTACACGTAGGGAAAGTTGGATAGTCCCATTAGAAAGCTGGATCTGGAGCTGGATCTGGCCTGGTGCTGGGATAAGGGTGGATAGGTAAGAATACGCTCTCACTTTAATCTGTGTAATCTTGTCTCTGTATTGAAATGACTATATATATATATATATATATATATATATATATATATATATATATATATATATATATATATATATATATATATATATATATATGATGTTGTGATTATAATACATAATAATTTTCATACTAAATCAATGTATTTTTAGATGTAGGTAATATCCTGAAGAAGCTGTGAAGCGAAACTAATCGATTTACCTCACCCTTCTCTACGAATCTGTGATTCATATTTAAAGATATTATATCTTTGTAACTTTAATAAATTGTTTTTATATTAATTAATGTTGTTGTCATAACTGTTTTATCATTATTTGTGCCCCGTGATAGTCCCCTTGCTCACACATTTCCCGTTGACATCTGTGATAGGAGACCAGAGACGTCAACACCTTTTTCTAGATTATCTGATTGGGATGAGGGTGCACACTATTAATTTATGCTCTATTATGCTTTGAAGCCATCCATTACTTATTCCATAGGGTGTCTGCTAAAACAATATTTCTTGATCATACATCACGGGACACAGGAGCTTCATTACATAGTGGGTTATATAGGCACCTCTGGTGATTGGACACTGGTTAACCCTCAATTAAGGAGAATTCCTCCCCTATATTACCCCTCTCATATGGGAGGCACCTCAGTTTTTTCGCCAGTGTCTATGGTGGTTGGTCACGTAAAACATGTGCTATGAAGAAAGCTCTGTGCAGGTCCCTGGTGGGGCCTAAGGGCTACAACAAACCGGATCCATATCTCGGGCCCATATTTTGACTTCCAAGATGGTATGGTACCCGGGCCTCGTCATCCGAAGAAACAAGGTTTTGCCTGCAAGTCCTCTCCTATTGGAAGACTGGGCTCTGGGAAACCCAGACTTGGTGTACTATTTACATAGTGGCACGAAAGTTTCTGGCAGAGTCTTTTACAAGGTCCAGGAAGGAGGTTCCTCTGAGAAGGAACCCCAAAAAATCCTGAAGATTGGCACAACTCTGCCCGCCGTGATGGGTGAAGGCTGGAATCTGTCTGTTTCAGCAATTCCTGCGGCGAGGACAGGTAAGGGAAGTTAATCCTATATAAATGTATATTATGGATTTTTTCATTGAGTAGTTGTATGTCTTACCTGGTTTCCACCACTAGAGAGAATAAGAGCAACCTGATGCATACTTACATGCCTTTCAGATACACACACTCAGTGAAGCCTGGTTCCTCCAGGTGACTCACGTTTCCACTGCACTCCCTGCCACAATAAAGGTAATACAGGGGTCCCACGTAGTCTGGGGGTCCCGCGCGGCTCTGATGGTGGTCCCCTTACCCCCTGGATGTCCGGTGGTCCTCGTGCACGCGCGCCGAACCCGCTCCCATGCTAATGGAGGGGTGGGGGGTGTGGATGCGAGCCATGCACGTCGGTGTACACGGCGCTGTACTGCGCAGGCGCCATGCGGCAATTTTAAAAAAGCCCAGAGTGCCAGGGGGCTGTAAGTGGAGACACAGGAGCTGTGGGCAGTAAGCATCCTAAGGGATTGGATCCAGGCAAACCTAAGACACCTACTCAGCATCAGGTTGTGCAGTTTAAGCATATATATTTATTGTGAGACTTTGAGCACAACAGTGATTGCACTTTTTACTAGTACCTCTGCTTTGTAGCTTAGGACTATGTCTCCTCGTAAGAGGGTCTCAGGGAGAGGTAACAAAGGCACTGGTAAATCACCGCCTAATTCTAGGGGTTCTAAAAATGCCTGTAGGTTACCATCCCCCCCCCTGCAAGACTGGAGCCAGCCTCCCAGGATGAGTCAGTGCCCCTGTCAGGTTTTGCAGCCTCTCCTAATATTTCAGCCCCGGTATGTGTCACTGAGGACTCCCTTAGGGCTACATTGGAGGGTTTTGAAGGGAGAATCATGAATTTTATTTCAGCTTCCCTAAAAGATAGCAGGAAAAGGGGTAGATCCCTCCCTCTGCTGAGATTCCTCTTTCAGATGACACCTCTGACAATGAGGAGAGATCCCTATCTTGCGACAGGGATCATGAGCAGTCGGATGAATCAGAGGAAGAGGAGAGAGTCCCCTCCTCCCAGGCGCTCAGAAAACAGGTGCAATATTATACTGAGTTGGTGCGTACCACATTCAGAATGAGTGCTGCTGAAGTCGCTACGTCCTCTGTTTCTTTCCTGAGGGTCAGGAAAACCCCACAGACTGCCTTTTCCTTTCCAATTCATCCCTTAATGGATAAATTGTTGTATGAGGATTGGGGACATCCCAATAAACTGTTTGCTCCTCCTAAAAGGTTTTCTATGCTTTATCCTCTGGAGGAAAGTTTTGCCAAGAAATGGGGGGTCCTATCTGTCGATGCGGCTGTTTCTTGCGTGAATATAAAACCTGACCTGTCCTTTGGATAATGCTCAGGTATTTAAGGATCCAGCTGATAAGAAGCTGGAAACCTTATTGAAAGCCTCCTTTTCCATGACTGGCGCAGTAGTGCAACCTACAGCCGCAGCCGTGGGGTTGTCTCAGTTCCTCAAGGAACAAGTTAAGCAGATGCTTGGCCTCCTTCCCAGTGAGGAAGTGGAGAACTATGCAGAAATACCTCAAATTCTGTGTTTTATGATTGATGCGATTTTGGATTCTGTCCAACAAGCATCTCGTTTGTCTCTCCTTTTGGTACACATGCGAAGGGCCCTATGGTTAAAAAATTGGGCAGCTGAGCTATCATGCAAGAAGCATTTGATTGGGTTCCCGTTTAAGGGGGAACGTTTATTTGGAGAAGAATTAGACACGTTCGTCCGAAGAAATACTCTCCTTCCAATCAAAAGGAGCAAACGTCCATCGTTTAGGCGTTCTCTCTCTCCCGGAGCATCAAGCTCTAAGCAGCGGCGACGGCCTTCCCAGCCTCCCTCTACAGGAAAGGCTCAAGGCCGGGCCCAGGGGCAGAAAAAGACTTGGGGGCAAAAGTCTGCCAAGCAGAGCCCAAAAGCTTCCTTGTGAAGGGGCGCCCCCGCTCGGCCGAGTGGGGGGAAGGCTCCTGCAGTTTGCAGAAGACTGGCGGGAAGAGATCTGGGACAAGTGGATAGTCTCCTCGGTATCTCTGGGCTACAAGCTAGAGTTTCAGGAGATTCCACCTTCTCTCTTTCTAAGGTCAAGGATCCCCAGGGATCCAGTAAAGCAAAGACCGCTATTCCTGGCCTTAGATCACTTACTATCCCAGGGGGTGATAGTGGAAGTGGACCTGAAAGAACAGGGTTCAGGCTTTTATCTCGAATCTCTTCACCATTCCAAAGCCAAATGGAGGTGTCAGACCTATCCTGGATCTGAACCGGTTTTTACACATCCGGTCCTTCCGAATGCAGTCAATACGCGCTGTGGTCTCCTCCCTGCAAGGGGGAGAGTTTATGGCGTCAATAGATATCAAGGATGCATATCTTCATGTGCAATATTTTCCACACACCAAAATTATCTAAGGTTCGCGGTAGAGCGGCGCCATTTTTAATTTGTGGCTTTGCCGTTCGGGCTCGCTACGACTCCTCGAGTCTTCACAAAGATTCTAGACCCTCTCTTGGCAAACCTAAGAGCTCAGAGTATAGCCGTCATGGCTTATCTAGACGATTTGCTTCTCATAGAGAAAACAGTAGCGCTCCTGAACCACAGTGTTACCAGAACACTAGACTGGAACGCCTAGGTTGGATTATAAACCTAGAAAAATCATCCCTACAGCCTGCTACCAGGTTGGAGTACCTGGGTATGGTCATCGACACCGTTCAAGGCGGGGTGTTTCTACCAAGGCCAAAAGCCTTGGCCTTTGGGGGTCTGGTGCGCCTTATTCTGGGCAGATCTTCCCTCATTCAGTTGTGCACGAGACTGTTAGGGAAAATGGTTGCCTCCTTCGAGGCCGTTCCATTCGCCCAGTTCCATTCGCCCAGTTCCACTCAAGGCCTCTGCAAAGATGCATCCTTGCGGCGTGGAACAGGAAGCCCCAGGCCTTGGATCTTCCTATGTGTCTGTCCCCAGGGACACGCAAGAGTCTCGTTTGGTGGTTACAAACCGAGAATTTGCTGAAAGGCAAAACTTTTCTTCCTCTTCCATGGAAGATTATTACGACAGATGCCAGCCTGACAGGCTGGGGAGCAGTGTTGGAGGAGACATGCTCGCAGGGGAAATGGTCTGCGATCGAGAAGCTATTGCCCATAAATGTCTTGGAGATCTTGGCAGTTTATATGGCTCTCATAAAGTGGTCTTACAGACTACGGGGTCTCCCTGTTCAGGTTCAGTCCGACAATGCCACAGCAGTGGCCTATATCAATCCCCAGAGTGGTACCAGGAGTCTGGTTGCACAAAAAGAGGTGAATCGCATACTTGCCTGGGCAGAAAGGCATGTTCCATCCCTTTCTGCAGTCTTCATTCCAGGAGTGGAAAATTGGCAGGCGGATTTTCTGAGCCGCCAGGAGTTGTGCCCAGGAGAATGGGCTCTGCACCCCAACGTGTTTCAGAACATATGTCGCAGGTGGGGTACTCCAGACGTAGATTCTTTTTGCGTCCAGATTCAACAGAAAGCTGGACAAATTTGTGTCAAGGACAAGAGATGTTCTTGCTCAGGGGTCGGATGCTCTGACAGTTCCCTGGGATCAGTACAATCTAATTTATGCCTTCCCCCGTGCCCGCTTCTTTCATGGTTCCTGGGAAGAATCAAGAGGCAAACAAAGTCGGTGTTTTTGGTAGCCCCGGCTTTGCCCAGGCGACCTTGGTATGCAGAGATCATGAAGTTGGCAGTAGGCAGGCCATGGATCCTTCCTCTCCGGCCAGATCTGCTCTCACAGGGTCCAATTTACCATCCTGCTTTACACAGTCTGAATTTGACGGTTTGGCTGCTGAGACACACATTCTGAGAGACCGTGGCCTTTCGAGGCCAGTCCTTTCTACTCTGGTCAATGCCAGAAAGCCGGCCTCCAGGCTTATTTACTACAAAATCTGCAATGCATATGTTTCCTGAGGTGAACTCAGGGGATGGCATCCTAGAAAGTATGTCATTAGCAGGATCTTGGCCTTTCTCCAGTCAGGCCTAGAAATGAATTTGGCCGTATGCACTATCAAGGTGCAGATTTCGGCCTTGTCAGTGTTTTTTCAGAAGCCACTTGCATCACATTCCCTGGTGCGTACTTTCATCCAGGGGGCCATGCAGATAAGACCGCCAGTCAAACCTCCGGTATGCCCATGGGATCTGAATTTGGTTCTCTCAGCTTTGCAGGGGCAACCATTTGAACCTTTGCATCTGGCTTCATTAGTTCTTTTGACTAAAAAATTGGTTTCTTGCTAGCCATTTCCTCGGCTAGGAGAGTGTCAGAGCTAGCAGCTCTCTCCAGTAAGGAACCATATGTAATTATTCATAAGGACCGGGTGGTAATGCGTCCCAACAGGTCCTTTCTGCCTAAGGTGGTTTCGGGATTCCATTTGAATCAAGATGTAATCCTACCATCCTTTTTTCCGGATCCACAGTCCACAGAAGAAGAATCTTTGCACACTTTAGATGTGGTAATGGCAATCAGTACCTATCTTCAGACAACTGCTCAGATAAGAAAGACTGATTGCTTATTTATTCTGCCGGAAGGCCCTGGGAAGGGCCAAGCGGCATCAAGATCCACTCTCTCAAGGTGGATTAGACAGGTTATTTCTCAGGCCTATAGTGTAAAGGGGAACATTGCCATGCTGTGCTGCGTCTGTTGTGCCTGGAAGCCAAGAGCCACACTGGCCCTGCACTGCATTCTTTAAACCTTTCTGGGATCCCTGTTGTTGTCTGTGGATGGGGGGAGGAGAACGAGGAGGACGACATTATCCTGGATGATGAGCAGGAGCCAGGCCACCACACCGATTCCAGTTTAGTGCAAATGGGGGCCTTCATGCTCCAGTGTTTTAACAGGGACCCCGTATAAAAAGCATAAAGGTCAAGGACCAGTACTGGGTGGCAACGTACTTAGACCCCCGGTACAAACACAAAATGGCGGAAATGTTACCACCATCAAAGAGGACTTTGAGAATGGAGAACTTCCAGGCCTTGCTTAGAGAAATGCTGCATTCTGCTTTTGTGTACTCTGGCGGAGGAGGAATTCCCACTCCCAGAGAAAGAGTTGCGGGTACCAATCCAACAGTGCCTGCAAAGTTTGAAGATGTGTTGGTGACTTCTGATATGAGGTCATTCTTTCACCCGACCCATCGACAGCTGTCATCCGGATCCAGCATCAGGCAACGCCTAGACCGACAGGTGTCCGACTACATCTGGTAAACGGCCGATGTGGACGTTCTGAGAAGTGATGAACCCCTGGACTACTGGGTGGGCAGGCTTGACCTATGGCCAGAGCTTGCACAATTTGCAATGGAACTGTTGGCTTGCCCCTCGTCCAGAGTCCTGTCCGAAAGGACGTTCAGTGCAGCAGGGGGGATTGTGACCGATAAGCGTACTCGCCTAGCTCACGACAGTGTTGACTACCTCACATTTATAAAAATGAATGAGGCATGGATCTCGGAGGAATTCAACACATGTGACCAGTAGACCATGTATATGCATAACTCTATAAACGATTTATATAATCTAGCACACAGACCTTTTTTCTACCTTTGGCTCACTTGTACAAAAAAAAAAAGCACACCGTACTATATGCCCCTACCCTCCTGTTTGAAGAGGTTGAGCGGTGTCATATTTTTGGGTCCCGCAGCGGTGTAAGTGCTGGTGTCAGTGCTCTCTATCTCGGGGCTGGTGTGGTGTCAGTGCTCTCTATCTCTGTGCTGGTGTGGTGTCAGTGCTCTCTATCTCTGTGCTGGTGTGGTGTCAGTGCTCTCTATCTCGGTGCTGGTGTCAGTGAGGGAGATAGCAGTGGAGAAGCCAATCAGCAGGAAGTGGCAGCAACATGGCTGAGGATCAGCACTGGCCTGGCACCTTCTGCATAGGTGGGGGTAAGGGCCGGGCGGAGGGAGGGGGGGGTCGGGGCTCAAGCACAGGTTGGCACACTGGGACACTGGCACAGGACTGAGCTGCCCTGACTGTGGCACTGATCTCCTGCACCCCCTTCATAGCCTGGCCTGACCTGGCCTCTTCTCCATGGCCTTCATGCGCTCCTGAAATGACAAAATTTCACAGATAAAAAAAGAATGCTTGTCGTTGTCGATCCAAGATTAACTTCTGGTATGTCAGTGTCCATGTTGTGGGACTATGTGTGCACAGCTAGTAAGTATTTTGTGGCTGAAAATATGACCTGGAGGTTTTTAAGGTTCGCCTGCCATTAAAGCGAACGGGGTGCGCCGCAAACTTGGGCGCGTTCGCGAAACGTCCCGTCGGAAGTTCGTCCATCACTACTATCCAAGCCAGGTTCTTCAGATGTATCTATACTGTCTGTATCAAAACTGATCTGTCTGGACTACAGACTCTACATTAGTAGAAGGGACACTATCTGGTTCTATGTGCTTAGTTTTTTTTTTAAATTTTGAAATACCTTTTTAATGTTAGCTTCCTTATGTATTTATTCAGATCTTTAAATAATACATAAGGAAGGAATAATACATTTAGAGGCTGGTGCAAAATTTAGACCCTTACTCAGCAATGTAATCTCAGCAGAAGAAAGAACATGTTTGGAGAGATTAAAGATTTTTATAGTTTGCGAAGCTTGTGGAGACTCTTGTTTCTGTCTATTTCTTCCCCCTCTGCAGCCTCTGCGTCGTGCTTTCTTTTTTGCGCAGCCACTGGAGAGGAGTTCATTACTAAAAAAGTAGGGTCATTCAAAAGAAGACTAGAGCTAACATCAGGTGGTAATTAGGAACCAAAACTGAAGGAATTATTGGTAGAAATTATAGAAGAACTACCATGCGTAAAACTCAAGGAGGTGACAACTTCAGTGCTGGGCAGAGATGATGTAAACCCATTATTGTATTATAGAGTTTTGACCTGATTAATTGTTCATATTTTATACCTCTATGTGTGATTAAAATATCAATCCATTTAGTAGTGGCAAACTTGGAAATACTGGACCATTCTTTGGCTTCTTCTGGCCCCAGAAAAGAACAGTTTGTTTTACTATTCTCAAACCCCTAGGTGAGATTCTATTCTGCAGATATTTATCCCAAAAATATTTATCCCACCATTGTAGGTTCGTAGAATGTATTAGCCATTCAAGTTTTTTTAATTTGCCGCACAACTTATATCTAACATTTTTATTAAGTGACTAATTGGCACTAAATAAAGTAAGGGGTAACATATTATAGAGTTCATTCAGTATGTTGCATTTGGAGGACTCTGTATCTACTATAAAATCCATTTTTATTTGTTTTTATTTTAACAACTATATTTAAAAAAGTTTTTCATGCACATATATCAATTAGAGAAAATATGTGCATACACAATTCCAATATAGGAGTATATATGCTACAGATTATTTTAGTTTCTGCAACCATGCAATGGTGCCACAGAGTGGCCTATGAAATACATAAACCTCAAATGTGTACACGCCCACTATGTGGTATGGACTTAATAAAAAAGAAACAGCAAAACACAATGAACAATGACAAAGATCAACACCAAAAAAACTGAAACTGCTGCCAACAATTGCTTCATAAAGTATACAAAGAAAAAACAAATGGGAAAGTGGCGCTGTTACTCGATTAATAGAGTTTAGGATTTTATTGTCCATTCAGAGAGATGCAGTTCTGATTTTGAGATGAAATAATAATGATTGAAAAGCAAGTAGGAGAAAAAACCTGTGTGTTTTCTTAGCAACAAGTCCATATTCCAGGGCAAGCCTTCAGAAGGGAGTTGAAAGCAGACTCCAAGTTACATGCAAAGAGAGACAAGAAAGGTGCCGCCAGATTAAAAACAGTTGCATTTATTTGAAACACACAGGTGCATACATCCACTTACATATAGTATAGAGAATTTCCAGCACAAAAGTCCCCAACAGCGTCAGCACGCATTGGAGAGCCTGTAGATGTTTTTCCCCATCAGATGGAGGGTCCCGATCCGCAGAACTTCCCTGTCTGACAGCGTACACTGAGATCGAGGCTTGGCTCAGGTCCACAGTGAAATGCGGGTGTCGAGCGTGGTGACGTCACTGCAAATAGCAACGACTTTTTGGTGCATGCGCACTGTGTGTAAACAAACAGGCGCGCTCCTTCCTCAAGCGTAGGGGAACTCAGGCTGTATTCAGCCTTAAGTGTTCTGGCCAGTTTTGCTGCCATCTAACGAATGCAGTAAAAAAAAACAATTAAATAAAATCCATAATGATCCTGTGCAGATAAAATATTTATTATTACACATTGTAAGTGCTGCGTGCCAAAAATAAATAAATAATAAATATTTAGAGAGCAGGCACAAAATTTAGTCCATATAATAAGTCTTTAAATGTTGTTCAGCAGCACCAGAGGTATTCAGATAGATTCAACTCAGAGAAACAGCAAGTGAAAAGTATTCATATAGCACGGAAAGATATGGGCTTTCAGAACTCTCACCTCCACTCCTTGATAAAATAACACATCAAGTAAAGTAAATAGCCTCCATTCTCTCTTTCACCACCATGGGGTCTTCAACTGTAAATAACTTGAAAATCATGGACATCCACATGGGGCCATTCATCCCTGTATTAACCTCCATACATGCTGGTATCTATCTGCATGCACCTGATAGGGCTCCACTTCAGCAGGGAAGGAAGAGGAGCTTAGCTAGTGCTGGCCACTACGGAGGCTTGTGATATGCCCCGCCCCCCAGCAGGCTGTAGCAGAGGAGTTAGCATATCACAAGCCTCCGCAGTGGCCAGCACTAGCTAAGCTCCGGAGGCAACACAACTGCAGGGACAGGCCCAAGTGGAATTCAGGGGCCTATTGATCCAAGGGTGGTCTGGTGCCATCTCATCTGAAGGGAGAGGCCCAGCAACTGAAGAACCCCAGGGGAGGACTATTTAGGAGAAGGCCGTACACAAGGCTGGTTTCTCTGAAGGAGCCTGGAGGCTTAGTTGAAGGACGCAACCTGGATCAACACTCATCACGGTATCGCCAGATCAGCTGAGAGAATCTGGTACCATTTGATAGCTCTTTAAAGTGTATCTACGTCCCTCAGTAACACTTAAGTATGCATCACAAGTCTGTGGCAGAGACTGTCAAGCACCTGATAGGCCTAGTGAGAGGCGGTCTATCTGGGGGGGGTTGTGAAACGGTTGTTATTCTCCTATAAGAGACTTCCAATTTTGCAATACAAGTACCTGAACTCAATCCTAACCCTCTACCCCCTATTGAAAGGGGCTTCTCAATAACCCAAAAGATGATTGTTTCCACATTCTTTGTGCCCAACTACCACAGGAATCCCTAGACAGCGAAGCAGACAAGGAGGTATCATTAAGCCCAAATAAAACCAGCAGCTCCTTCTGAGGTTAGTGCTACACGTGGTTTAGCTGAAATAGAGGAAATGGGGGGGGGGGGGGGGGTCCGAGCTTGAGGCTTTATGGTAAAGGTCCTGTAGTGTAGCATGTTTTGGAAGGATGGGGTTGCAAACAGGCCCAAGGACTGTTTTACATCAACATCTGAAACCAAAATAATGTTATTTGAATAAGTGTTTTGGTTAATAAAATGTTATGGCCATCTGTACTCCATTTCATGTCTGGTCTCAATTTAGGTAATGAGAATGGATGGAGTACCCATGGTCAAGCAGGTAAAAAGGAAAGTTGGGGACATCTGAGCTACACTGGTCAAGGACATAGTGACTAGTCTGCATACCACTTGTGACATAGTACCCTTCCTTAAGGGTATGCACATGGCATCTCACAGCTGGAACAAGTTTTATTCTTCACCGTTTATAATAAACTTTAAGCCTAGGTTCACACTGATGCGGGCTTAAAATTGTGCGATTTCAGCTGGACTTACACGTTTGCAAAGCGTATGAGAGTCCTACTTCAGGAGCAAAGTCAGACATCTGTGCATGTTCCTCAAGTTGCCCCAAAGTAGTACAAAGAACTACTTTGGGGAAAATTACAATCCAGGTCTTCCTTTTCCACCCTCAGCACCCAAAGCCTATGCAGAAATGCAAATAGTGTAATTCCTGCCAGAGCAGATTGCCGCAAAAGGATGGAACTCCTTGGTTTGAAATCGTACATTGAAAAAGCTTGGTTAAAGACATGTTCTAGAGGACTTTGCCAAATCTAGGTCTATTTACATATCCAACAGGTAAAGTTTAGCACCATCACAACTACCTTTTGGTCTGCTAATAAGGCATCCATCCCATAGAAGAAACTGGAAGGAGTAGTGAAGTAGAAGGATGGATTCGAAGCGACCTTGAAGAATCAGTTTTATATACCTTGGAACAGTTTTACTATACCCATTATATAGACATGTGCACTGTCAATTTGTTTTGTATTTAGTGTCTGAAATTCAATTTGGATTCTTACAAAAATACGAATTTGTTAATTGTAACAATTTCGAATGTTCATTCTGATGAATCATGAGGGTCTCCCTGTGCCGACTTCCTGGATTTCATCATAATGAATAATTGTAATTAACAAAAATTCTTATTTTGTCCGATTCTGAATCTCCCATTGACCACCAGTAACAGTCTCCCACCAAAAAAAAACAAAAAAAAAAGGCAGTCAGTCAGTCAGTCTCCCACCCCCCCCCCCCCCCCCCCCCAACCCTCACTCAGCAGCAACAGCAAACCCGATTGGCACTTTGTTCACCAGTCATGTTTCTGTTGTAATGGAATTTGGATCTGAAATTTGTGAAAAAAAAAAAAAAAAAAAAAAACTCAGATCCTCATGAATGTATGGAAATTCATACAAAACTAGTTGCACACATCTAACCCATTATATAGTGTTGAGTGGGTGGCAAACTATAGAACAGGTCAACAGTTTTGAAGACTTCAGCAAGTTCACACACCATTTTAAATTCCTCCGTTTATTAGCAAGTTCTAGAATTAGAAAAAAGTGAAACATTCTTTCAATGTTTGTTTTGCATTTTCTTCAGTCGTCATGTCTCCTCCACAGAACTTGTAACTGGGGAAAAAAAGAAAAAATAATTAATGAATTGGGACAAAAGGAAAAATAAACCCAACACAGCAAAAACTGCCCTGCAGCTCACTGAAGTGAAGAGGAATAAGAAAGGTTTACTGATGAAGTCACCACATTTCAGGGTTCTTGGAAAAAGACAAGGATTACAAATGGGGGATGAGCGTCAAGTTCGAGGTGAACTAATGTTCGACGCAAACATTGTTCGGTGAACAGGCAATTTGGATTTTTTGCGGCAAATTAGAAAAGCTGCAGAACACCCTGTAAAAGGCTATGGGAGAAATCAAAAGTGCTAATATTAAAAGGCTTACATGCAAGTTATTGTCCTAAAAAGTGTTTGGGGACCTGGGTCCTGCCCCAGGGCACATGCATCAATGCAAAAAAAAACAACCAAAAAAAAAAAAAAAAACTGATGTTTGGGAGCAGCGATTTTTATTTTAATAATGCTTAAAGTGAAATAAAAGTAATATTCCTTTAAATTGTGTACCGGGGTATAGTATGCCTGTAAAGGGAGGCATGTTTCTCATGCTTAGAACTGTCCCTGCACAAAAGGGTCATTTAAAAAGCACTTGCGGCTATAATGAATTGACGGCTCCCCGTAATACAGAGAACAGTCATGGGTCGGGGGGGGTGCACCACCCAGTTTGTGAAATGGTAGGGGGGTACTTCTGTGCCCCCTTACCATTTCAAAGAAAGTGTAAAAAAACAAATTTAACAGTTGCAAAAGTCCTTTACTAAAAATAAAATTCCAGCGGTGGTAATCAACTCTTGCTTTCCAGCGATGGATGATCATCTCTCCGGGGTCCAGCGATGGGTGATCTCCCTCCAGCGAAGCCATCCTCTGTCTCCACCGGAGATACTGAGGGAATCCCGGCAGCCTGACACTTAACTGAGGGTGGGGCCACGTCACCTGACCCCACCGCCTCTGACGCAAGGGGAAAGCCAGGCTTCCCCAGTGACGTATGGATGACCCTGTCCCCCTCTGATGTAATGGAAACCTGTTTTTTTGGCATGTACTGCTCAAAAAGTTTGTCGATCCTTGATTTAAATAAAAAGCTTAGTGACCACATGGCCTCAGTTCCAAGAGGCTTTGAGAACTAAGTGGTTTATAAACTGCAGTGCATGTTTGTGTCAGCCAGGCTCTTTGCCATTAGAGAACTAGTCAGCTTTTTACCCAGCACAGCCAGAAAATTAACCACACTGGGATGATGTGCTTCCATGCCCTGATGTGGTCAGTTTGGAATAGGAAAGCAAGGGGATGGGCAGGATCACTAGTCTTTTCACTGAATGCAAAGAACATTATCCTTTTAACCACCCCTCCTGCCCAGACCAATTTTCAGCTTTCGGTGCTCACACTTTGAATGACAATAACTTATGCAACACTATACCCAAGTGACATTTTTGTCTTTTCCCCCCACAAATAGAGCTTTTTGGTGGTATTTGACCACCTCTGGGTTTTTATTTTTTGCGATATAAATGGAAAAAACAAAACAAAACAAAACAAAAAAAAAACACGCATTTTTCTTTGCTTCGGTGAAAAAAAATTCAAATTGATAACTTTTTCATAAATTTTGGCCACAATTTATACTGCTACATATCTTTGGTAAAAAGAACCCAAATTAGTGGATATTTGGTCTTTGTGAAAGATAGAGTCTGCAAGCTGTGGTGCAAATCATACAAAATTGATCACATCTGATGTAACGGTGGCCCATCTAATTTCTTGTGACCCGAACAAGCCAGGAAAGTAAAAATGCCCCCCAAATGACCCTTTTGAAAGTAGACATTCCAAGGTATTTAGTAAGAGGCATGTGAGCTTTTTGATTTTTTCCCCACAATTCTTTGCAAAAGAAGTTTAATTTTTTCCACAAAATTGTCATAGGTTATTTCTCACGTGGCATGTGTATACCACAAATAAAGCCCCAAAATAAATTCTGCTACTCCTGAGTATTACAATACCACATGTGTGGGACTTTTCCACAGCCTGACCACATAGAGAGGCCCAACATGCAGGGAGCGCTGTCACGTGTTCTAGGAGCATAAATTACACATCTAACTTGTTGACTACCCATTATACTTTTGAAGGCCCTGGAGCACCAGGACAATGACAGATGCTACTAGCAGATGGGCACTTTTCCAAAATTAATTTTTTACACTAACCGCTGCGGATCTCACAGTGGTTCATCTCTCCCTCACATGCTGTCTATGTGAGGAGGGAAAGCCGGCAATGAGAGATCTCATGTTTACATATGAGATAAACACTCATTGGGCACACTGATCACGCTGTAAACGGCCGCTGTGATTGGCCGTTTAAAGCAATCTGTGATTGGCTGTGTGAGGGGGGACACGGCCAGCACAGAACTTGCCCAATGCACGCCCACGGCGGCGCGCAGAGGGGAAGTAAACAGGACGCCCAGGGACGGCCTCCTGGCAGATAGCGTCCACGCTGTAGCCGTCTTTTGGCTATAGCGCAGGCACGAAGAGGTTAAACACATGGTACTGACACATCAGGTCACTCAAAAGTAAGTAACATTCTTTAGTAGACCCATTGGCTTATTTAAACCTTAATTACACCTAAAATTGGATCTCATTTGTGGCACTTGCAAAATTAATAGGTTGTACTCAAGTCTTAGGTTTAAAATCTGTTGCAAAAAAATCAATGTTTATACATACATCTCTCCATTTGGTCCATATTGCAGTGTGACAGCTGAGGCACCTAGTTTAGGATGCAGGACGGAGAAGATTTTATGCCAGACAAATTCCACCATCTGGACAGGGTTCACATCCAACTCCACATCAACAAAAGCGGAGTAGGTCAAACCAGAATTAAGCAGTCCACTGCAAACAAGCATGTAGTTAGTTGCCAATCCTTCTGTACACACAAAGACAAACACAACACACCTTATGTCAACAGGCAGGGCTTAATCCCATTTACTTGGGGCCCACCAGACATACATATTACATAGACAGGTTCCACTTTTCTAGTACTGCACAGCAATTGACATCATATGGTGTCCTTGGTGCGAGTGAAGACACTCAGTTTAGCTACTAAAATTAATAGGAAGGAATAATATTTGTCAACACTAGGGATGGGCAAAAGGTTTGGCCCAAGCATCAGTTCAGCCCGAACATTTGCCTTTTTTTGCCAAACAGCGCTGCACATTCTGCACCCCGATTGGGCAAAACATTGCAAACTGGTTAACACCTTGTCCCCATGTTGATGAGGCTGAGGGCCCAATCCCCACAACCATGGCTGGTGTTCACAGGCAGCCAATTGGAATATGAAAGGCCTCTTTAAGGGTGCCCACTCCCTTTGTGGAGTAATCGGGTACATAGAACCCACAAAAAAAAAAAAAAAAAAAAAAATTGTGCTGGGAAATTTTATATTTCATCAGCCTCCAAAGACCGACCCTGGTTTTGGTTGCACAAATTCCTACATTAGGTGCTGCCGATATTTTGTCACTCGCTGCTGTTAGTGGCGATATTGACACCTGCGAGCCGCCGCAGAGCTGACGCTCCCCCCGCCCCCAATGGATGCGCAGCATCTTGAGGGGCTGAGAGCACGAGAAGCACAGCTTTGCAGCAGTGATTTGAAGCACGATCCCATTGAGTTGGAAACACAATATCAGCGGCAGGTATTGTAAATATATGGAAGCTGCAGTACTTTGTTGGGGATTCTCCGTTTACTGCAATCCTAAGAATTTGAGCGTCTCCAAGCAGTAAGATAAGGGCAGATTTGGCCAGAAGGAGCTTAATTCCCCTTAAAGTGGAGGGGCACAGACTCCCAGCAAGAGCACAACGGCAACTGAAAGTGTCCAGTGCATCCCCACACAAAATCCAGTGAACAAGAGAGCAACCACCCCAATTTACAAGTAGCTTTTACAGCAAGGCACACACAAAAATGTAAAACCAGGTGGTTTTAGTTGCAAGTTTACCATGCCTCAGACCAGAATACAGTTGAGACCGACATACCTGTAAATTGTATACAGACTGGAACATTCAGCTTTTCCACAGAGCGACACTGAAAGAGACCCAGGAACGAGATCCAATCCAGTGATTAAGATAGAGATGTTATACCTCCAGCCTATAAAGAAAAACACAGTTACAGGAAAATCACTGTTGGCATTATGGCAAACCTTTGCTGCACCACCCTTCAAAGGGACGCTTAAGATTAAGCGCCTCAAGTCCACAAACCTTCACCCCTTCGAGTCCAGGCCAATCAGATTTCACATCGGCCCTGTGTGTCAGACGTTTGTTGGTCACAACGACCACCGATTTAAAAAAAATAAAAAATAAAAAAAAAATAAAAAAAAAAAAGATTCTAAATTCACATATGGTACATGCTTTTGCTTGTGATCCAAAATAGGTGGCTGATGGCATAACCCATACAGTAATTGCTTTAAATTTCTAAAAGTCTAGTCCACGGACCATTTTAGCTTTAGAACAGGTCAATGAACAGAAAAGGCCTTGCCTTTCTTCGGTAGCTCATTTTCCACCAGTAAGGTTTTGAGCACCAAACTGAAATGGACCTTGTTGCATTGTGGGAGTACAAGAAACCATATGAAGTTTAGTAAAGATTGCTGGACATAAAGTCCCAGGTTTTCCTAGAGAAATGTGTCCAAGCAGCCAACTAACCACCATTAAGTGGTTTGTCTTCTGTGTTTGGGTAGAAGGGCTGCCTAGTAGTCACCCTGGGTAATGACATTCTAGACTAGGCCAAGAAAAAAAAAAAAAAAAAAAAAAAATTACATTATCCCTCAAACGACTCCGATGCAGCCCTTTTTCTTGCTAGTCAGAAAGAATTAGCCCCCACCAATTTGGGGTGGTGTGTCACACAATTCCCTATATCTGACAAGAATTTTCACTAGGATCCTAGAGGCCAAATTGAGCAGGGGTGGAGAAGGGTTGGCAGGAAGCGCAATTTGCCTCTGCTGTGTGCACCCTCCTCCCCCCAGTTCATAGTAATTAGGAAGCCAAGAGGAATTTATGTGTAGCACCCTGGAGTTTAGGCAAGGTTGCTCCTCAAAGTTTACTTGCCAGGAATAAGTCCTCTTGGCCAATTGTTAGAGATCAATTGATAGCGCCCCAAGTTTGGCCTTGTTGCATTTTCCTCTACCACTAGGTGGCTGGATACCTGGTGGTACTAAATAAATTTTACACACACACACACACACACACACGAAGGGCAATGCAAGGTCAGAGGAGATTGGATCTGTCCCGGGCACATCTGGTTGCCAAGAGGTCTGAGGGCCTATCCAGAAGTGAGAGCCGTGCAGGGTTGGGATTGCCACTTGCAGGCTAACCAAAAGTGATGGTTGTGCCAGCTGGAGGTAGAGGGGGAAGCTGTCCCCACTAAGGGACCAGTGTGAGTAACTGAAGTACAGAAGCAGAATTCTCACCAACCAGGAACGGTGAAGAATTGGGAAAATTCAGCAAGCATCAACCCAGGGACTCAGCCAGCAGAGGGGACGCTTGCAGAGCAGCCTTGTGTTTCAAGCCAGGGACCGAGCAAGCCAGTGGGTTGAAGCTTGAGAGGCATCTTGAGTGCCAAGCTAGGGACCCAGCAGAGAGACAGGGGTAACATTTGAGGAAGATGCCATTGAAGATTAGAGGAGCTCAAGGGTTTTAGTGGCAGTGAATAGGCTAGAGAGACTGGGAGCTTAGTGGGCTGAACTAAAAGGACTGAAAGAACTGTTAAAACTGTTACCATAGGAGACAGCAGCATGCCTGTACATTCAGCTGTGGAGTCTTGTGGGATGCCTTTCCCTGCATGGCTGTACCCCTGTTGAAGTCAGTCTGCCAATTGAACTTGCAACTACCCAAGGGTGTCCTGGCCCTAACCCTCCCCCAAAAGTTGAGGAATAAACTTATTCAAGAAGAGTCTGGCACCCAATAGCTTTAACTACTTTACACCCACCATATACAAAAAGATATCTCTGGCCCTGGAGGGCCTCATTAGACTGAAGGCCTGGACCTTTCTACATATTTAAAATGAAAATAAGTGGATTTATTTGACTCTAGATCTGCAATTCATAGCTCAGCCTGAATGCCAAACACACAAGTCTGAAGGATTCTGGTATTTGTTTTGCCCCAACCATAAAAGTAGTTTCCTGAAGAACTTACGCAGGAAGTTTGAAGGGTCTCCAGTGTTCAAGAAAAAAAGCTTGTTGTCTGTAGAGTCTTGATCATGACCAAATACATATTCATCTGCCTTGTATCCCATGAAGGCACAACTTACTTTGGTGCATGGGAAACCAAATCCCTAGGAGGAAAGAAAAAGAAAGTTCAACTGAGGTCACGGCAGCATGCCTTTCATCCCTCACCTTATTAAAAGGTACCAGAACGGGGGGGGGGACCCCCACACACACCTACTCACTCAACCAGAATGGAAGCAGTAAAAGCCAGGTTACTTAATGTGTCTGCAATGCAGCAGCCTGCTCTCAAACCACTAATGGATGATCATGCAATTTGTGCATCTTTGCAAGTGTCCAAAATACATGGATACTATAAAATGTAAAAACCAAACTAAAGAGAAGGAAGTCATTTTGCTTTCTGCCATCAGACATGACTTTGTCATGTCACATGGTCATAAGCAAGTTGCAAATCCCATCTCAGCAGGAACGGGAGAGGGAGAGATTTTTATATGGAAGGGTTAAAGTCTGTTGGTGTAAATAGCCCTCCAGTTACTGTAACACATTTTTTGGCCCAGTTGAAGTTGCAGAAGAGAACTTGCATGAAGACCAACCTTTTGAAAAGCGCTGTATGATGAAGCAGAGTAACCAATGAAACCATCAGGCCTCAGAATGCTCTTTGTAAAGAACTTAAAACTCATTTGGTGGTTACAGAACATCTTCTCGTACAAGTCTGGAAAAGCAAGTTATGCAATTAAAAAAAAAAAAAAAAAAAAAGATTGTGGAACACCAAATGTTCACAGTGAAATAGGGGGCTCCATGGGTGTTACCTACCCTCAGTCACACTATCAATATCCTCAAGTCTAAAATATATTTTCTCACAGCTGGGCATCTTTATACCACCATTGGGGAAAAAGTCAACATTACCAACTGTCTGCTTCATGCCAAAGCCTAAAAACAAAAACAAATGCAAGTCAGACCAATATTATGGTTATGCCCCTCACTACAGTAATGAAGGCAAGCCAGAGGAAGTTCAAATTTAAGTTGTGACTTAATGCAGCTTCTCTTGAGCATGCCCATTAGTAAAATTGGGGTTACATTTTTTTCTGTGAGCAGCATGGTTTAACTTGTTATTGTGCAGTAGTTAAAGTATTACTCCAACAGCCTGGGGAGGGAGATTGTGACCCTTAAACCCCTTCATTTTGCCTTCCATATGGACTACAATGCATAGAAAAAATAAATAAAAAAAATTACCAAGATGAAATGCATCAAATGACCCATCTGTGTGAATGGCATCAACAAAAATTGCATCTGTAGGGTCCAGTCTCACTTCAGGTGGGGTTTTTTCAAAGTAAGGCCCAGCTGCATCCAAACCTAGATAGTCAAGTGAAAAAAAAAAAAAAATTATAATAATTTATATCTGAGAGACTTTAAAAACCATCCCCCCCCCCCAAAAAATTTCACAGTCCCTTTATAGCATGGTGCTCAACCTGTAGCCCTCCAGCTGTTGCTGAACTACAAGTCCCATCATGCCTCTGCCTTTTGGAGTCATGCTTGTAACTGGCAGCCTTGTAGTTACACAGCTGGAGGGTCACAGGTTGAGCACCCATGCTTTATAGGGTAGATATTAGTGCACAAAATCACCAACCCTTGGGTGCAAGCCATCTGGTCCCGGTGACTTAAATGTTATTTCTCAGTCCATTTCTAAATTCAATCCTCTGTTAGCCATGACGGTAGTTCCTGTGATGTGTCACGAGGGTAAACGTTTCAGTTTTGGTTACCGAACACCCCTCGTGAAGGCTGAGAATATGTTCTATACCCTCACAATCTCTCCATCCTTAGTAACCACATTCCATTCATCATTCTTTATGGGGCCCATATGATCCGACCTCCCCTCCTTACCATTTATATACTATAGAGTCTTAGGGCCCCCCCCCCTTCCTATGTGCCTTTCGTGTTCCATCTTAGCCGCCCCAATTGCAGATAACAGAACACATGTAAGGGAGCAAAGTTGGAATGCTGATGATCCCTCAGCCTTGCATCTAAAAGCAATGAAGGCCTTCATAAAATACATTTTTTTTTTACATTGGAGTTAAGCCATCCAGGACTTATTAGCCCTTTTAAATTTTCCATTGGGATGCACTAGCTAATACCCTCATTTAATATGCTCTTAAAGCATATCCATTTTTCCCCTCAATGTTTTGTTCAAGATTTTGTTCCATTTAGTATCTTTTAGCAAGGATTGTAGTTTAGGGAAGTTGGCTCTTGAAATTCAGCATCTTTGTATTCCCCATTTGTGCGATCTATACTGAACCAATTGACCCATGATTGCCATTTCCTAAAATTGTACCACATTTACACATCCATGATCAGGTCTGTATTGTTGGTAATCAGTTGGTCTAGTAACACTTTGTTTCTTGTTGGTGCATTTACCATCTAACCCACAAAAAGGAAATGGCAATATGAATGCATGGTTCCTTCCCAGTCCGTGTCTGGAGAATTAAATTCCCCATTATATGGACGTTTCCCTCCCCCCCCCCTCCCCATCTCTGCTGCTAATCCAAATTGTGATAGGAGATCCTTAGCATACACCCACCCCCTGTAGCTCTCCCCATAAGGATGCAACCTCCTCCCTTGCCCATAATTTGTTATACAGGCATACTCAACCCCTTTTACCCTCTATCCCTGCAATATAAGGAATACTCTTAAATGGTTGCCAGCCAATTATGAAAGCTGTTGAACCAAGTCTCTGAAATTCCTACATAATCAAAATCCTCCTTGTACAACAGTAACTCTAGTTCTCCCATCTTGTCTGCTAGACTCATGGCATTGGTGAAAATGCCATGTAATTTAGACCAAGTGCACACTCTCTATTGCAGGGGTAGGGAACGTTCCCTACCCCTGCTCTATTGGGTGTTCTGAGGTTGCAAATAGGACTTGTTACTACAATTACCTCAGGTTTAGATGCTTTAGTCAATCTACCACTAATGCCCCCAATACTACTAAATTGAATATGTTCTGCACTGACTATCTCTGTCAGTGCAGAACATGCCACAAGATGTACACAAAGTCACATCTCCACACCCACAAATTTAATAGGGATTGTACCCTGTCCAAAATGACTTCGACACCAATCCCCAGGTACTCTATACTCGTGCACTCACAGCATGGCTAGCTCTGTACAGCAGCTGCCGAGTGAGGAAGGTGGAGGCCAGGCAGAACTCTGGTCCCTTCAAGGCCTCATCAGGGGGGAGCAGAAGACTGAACACTGCGGCCATATCTGGTGTGGGCAGTGCTGAAATAACACTGCCCCCCATGGGTTGCAAAGCATTTTGCATAAGTGGTAGATCGGGGACAGATTGCTTAGCTAGGACAGGCTCCAGTGGAGGAGGGACAAAAGTAGGGAGAGATGCCATCCTACATCAGTCATCCTCTCCAGGCCCTGTTGTCAGTCTGCCTTCCAGCCACCTGGATGTGGTCAGGTGTCTGCAGTGTGCCCTGTTCACTGAGGGTTCCAGTCCTGAGAGTCCATGACCATCTAGTTGCTGTACATCATGTTAATGTGCACCTGGTCCATGCAAACACCTTCGGTCTGTAGCAACCTCTTGCAGGTCCTGCGCTGAAAGCAATGCGGACGAGCCCATCAGTTGTGCTGCAGCGTCCACAAGCACATGCCTGTAGGAGGAGCGCACAGTGACAGGTTAGCTCAATCTGCTGCTTTTTCCATTGTCCAATCATAGGCTGGAGACGCCAGAAGGTCGTACCTCCAGGAAATCAGGTCTCCCGCACTGACAGATCTATTTTCCAGGGTAAATACGAGGTGTGAGAGACGCGCTTTCTGCGATTAGCCTGTTACCTGTGCACTTTAAATATTTGGTCATATTTTATGAAAGGATATCCATATTACCATATAAACAGGCATAACTGCCCTTGAGACCAAAAAGGCTACTCCATTGGAACTCCCTCAATAGTCAGTGGATTAATAAAAGTTGATCCTACACACCTTTTCATTCAACCTATAACATGCAACTCAAACGTCAATCAAAAACCATGCTGGGCAGGAATCTTGACAGTACCCTCCACCAAGCAACTTTCAGCTGGTTTCCATACAGCATATGGCCAATTTAAAGTGGAGTTCCACCCTAAAGTGGAGCTTCCCTTGTACACACGGTCGGACATTCAGACAACAAAAGCCGTCAGATTTTTGCCGAAACTGGTGTTGCATACACACAGTCGGACAAAGTTGTCAGAAAATCCGATTATTCAGAACGTGATGACGTTCATTCATTACGACGGGACTACGTTCAGGCTAGTAGCCAATAGCTTTGGTCTCATAATTTGATCTGAGCATGTGTGGCACTTTGTCCGATCATTTTTAGAGAATTCTGATCGGACAAAGTCCGATCGGATCATGTTGTCGGAAAATGTTATAGCCCAGCTCTAAAACTTTGTCGGTCGGATATTCTGACAAACAGTCCGATGGAGCCCACACGGTCAGATTATCCGACACAGTCCGATCGGACATTTTCTATCGGAATATCAGACCATGTGTACAAGGGCTAAGACAGGTATTTGCACCCACTTCTGGGCATAGACTCCCATGGGAGTCTATGCCTCTTCCTGTCCCGCTCTGGCACACATGGGTCCCAGAGACAGCGTGGATCATTTCGTTGAGCGAAACATGCATGTGCAGTAGGGAACCGGGAAGTGAAGCCGCAGTGCTTCACTATTCCCTCACAGAGATTGGCGGCGGACATCGCAGGACCCTGGGACAGGAGAGTATCCATTTATTAAAAGTCAGCAGCTGTAGCATTTATAATTTTTCTTCCAGTGGACTCCCTCTTTAAGTGTACACCTGCAGAAATTGCATAGTACATCATTAAATATAAGGATTGTCACTTTAATTGACTCGTGATAGCAATGTGTGATTGAAAGCCAAGACTTTAAAAGGTCATAGTGCTTGCAGCGGGCTTGACCATTTCTTGTAGGTTGTGTCAGAGTCGTGTTTACCACTTCCCCATCTAAACCAATTCTGGCGCTTCGCTCTTGCATGAAAAAAAAAAAAAAAAAAAAAATCATAATTTCTCTAGAAAATTACTCAGGACACCCCAATATTTTTTTTTTTTTGGCAGAGACCCTAGGGAACAAAAAATGGTAACCTAACTTTTTGGCACAGTATTTGCACAGCAATTCTCTGCAAACAATCCTAAATAAAATCAAAACACATGACGGATAGGACAGCTGGTCACTTTGTCAGATGCTCCAATGAACTGAACACATTTTTATAGTGCCAGAACTCCATTCCACCTACCAGAAATTCTTCCAATACCCCTCTGTCTCTTTCCAGCTTCACCAGCAACGTGTGCCCCCAGGCTGTGCCCAATCAGGTGAACTTCATGCATTTGATAGTCATGCACGGTCTGGAGGAGGAGATGAACAATTTTAGCGGCCATGCTCTGAAGTGGGAATAATGCCTTCAACACCACCCCATTTTCCTAGCATACCATTAAAAAATTTTAGTAGAAGGGAAGAAAAAAAAAAAAAAAAAAAGTTTGATTTGTTGACATGGTACATACCTGCAGAAAGCTCAAGAAATAGGCAATTTCAGCCCCAACCACACGGATATTGTTGGATGCTTGTGTGTAGAGGGCAAACGATCCTCCACTCCAGTCTACACAGAAACAGTTCACATCCAACACCTCTAGGAGAGTCTACAAAACAGAGGACTTCATGAAAGATCAATTTATAAACAGTTGGCCAGGACCTCTTGCCTTCAGCCACACTGACCTGACACATCTCTACCAGCCATGGCTTGTTCCCGGTCTCCACAAAGCCATGGACGACAAATATGGATTTTCGGCTGGGTTTAAAGTTGGTACCAGTGACTGACGAGACATTGAGTGCACTGATCACCTGGAAGAAATATGCTCAAATCAATGTAGTACTCAACTACTAGTGATAAGCTAAACCAAGTTTGTACTGCTCCTAAATATTTGGCAAAATGCATTTTTTTGGGCAACTGAGCATGTGCTTTCAGGATGTAAGACAAATTGTAATTTTTGTTAAAGAGGATGCTATGGTCTTTAAGCATTTTTTTTTCCCCCCTAGGCATACTTGGAGCACCCAAACAAAAGTCTGCGGTATTACTCAGTACAACAGCCTACATTTTCCAGCCACGGTAGTGAGACTGGCACCTCATGAAGTTTGGGAAACAATGGGTGAATCCCAGGCTCCTCATGTAGCGGGCTTGTGAGCTGATCTAATGCTCAGTATATGGAGAGATGACAGAGGCCAGGTGGTTCAGAAACCACACAGTAACCCAAGTTAAGACTAGTACAAAGTCACTCTGTATACACAGCCACACAATAGTGCAGAGGGCACCCAGACATTGTTGGTACAAGAGATGGCTGGAAGGCAGACCCCCCCACCCCCCCCCCCCCCCAAAAACCCCACACAGCAACTTTAAGGGAGACAGTGAAGGGCTCCCAGATGAAACAGCACTACTTCCTCACACTAGGTACTCTGTCCCCGAGTTGGGCACTTTGCAAATGTGCACCAACCAAGAGTGTGACAGTGTCATTAGCACTGCCCACACCAAAATAGCTGCAGAGGTCAGCCAGGGTAGTAGTGTACAAAATCAGACAGCTGTTCTCCCAGAGGTACCCATGGAGGCCTTAGAGGAATGCATGCTCCCCCTACTCTCCATGGCAGGCTTCAGCACCATTATGCAGAGAGGTTAAGCACCTGCCTACAAGCCATCTTCTAAATGGCCGTGTTAGAAATAGCTTCTTAAAGGGCTCAAAAGTCAGTTAACATTGATCTGGATTAAAAAGAAGCAGCTTCTCTGGTGTCCTTACCCATAAAGCCCCATGGGACAGCAGTGTTATGGTGCATCATGTGAAGAATCAACAAAAGGTTTAAAAAAAATAGTTATACTTTTGTCTGGCAGATTAGGACACACACACTTATAAAGAATGCTTTCAGAATTGGAAGTGTCAATTAACAAAATCAAGTCATATTTGGTGTGACCACTCTTTGCCTTCTCCAAGTACACTACCGTTGGATGGAACGCCACAGGTGGCTGTTCAAAACATCTTGGAAAATTAAACCCCAGATCTTCTGCGGATTTAGGCTGCCTCAAATCGTTCTGTGTCTTATGGAATCCCAAACAGATTCCATTGGGGTGGGTCCCGTCCAAACTCACTCCCAGATCCTCCTTGGTGGTCCTCCTGCAGAATACATTTGGGACCAATCATACGCCTCACTGATGGTATAGCATGATAGATAAGCAACTGCCTGCATCTCAGTATAGAGGACACCATTGACCCTGACCAAAGCAATTTGCAGAAATGCAGCCCCAAACGGATGATAGGTTCGTGACTAATCTGCTATGTAGAGTGGACATGGCCACAACCCCGCTGTTCTATGGGGTGGTCGGATGAAAAAGGAATGCATGTCCATCCATTTCAATCCGATAAGAGGTGAGTTTCTGGCAGACAGGATCAGATACCGGCATCAGTTGACATCCTCCACTCTACAAAGAGCAATGGCTAATCCGAGGGGGGGGGGGGGTGGTTCGAGGGAAAAAAATAAAATAAAAAAAAAAACCCTCAGTTACAGCACCAGTGTGCCCCTTACCCATCTCAGGCGTCCAATCACAGTGCCTGTTGCTTCAGCGAATCAGGTGACAGGTAACCAGACCCGGTGCACCCGATTGGCGGGTCAGTGTTAAGGAAGCAATTTGATTCCCTAACAGCACTACGTAAGCAGCAAATACACACAGTAGTGCACCTACTGTTTACCAATTTGGAAGGCTATTAGAGCTGACAGCTGTAATTAGGCACTTCTGAAAACATCCCCGCTGCTGTAATTCAGATGCCCAGCACCCAACAAGGGGCTGGACACCTGAATAGGGGGCAGCAGCAACGACAATGGATACATGCAATGCATTCATCTATTGAAGATTGACGGGTGCAGGGGAGAGGGGGGGGGCAGCACTCCTGCGCCCTCTATGGATGCACCGCCACTTTAAAGCAGTTTTCACTTGGTCTTTGGATATGAATTCTGAATGGGAGCGAATCTTCCCTCCCCCTTCAATCAGATGAGCGATATTATGAGGAAACTTGTGTCAGCATTCCTTTTGAAGTGAATAAAGCAGTAGAAAACACTTTTGAACTGTGCCTACAGGTAAGCCCATCTCCTAAACTAGGGAAGGCAGTTTTTTCCTAGTTGCCTTGGCCAATTGTTGGATCAATTGACCTCTCTAAACCTGAAGAGGTTGCGCCCTTCTGTCACTAAGCTCATAGTTGCCAACATTGCAAAAAAAATTCTGGGACACTTTTTGGTTGTAGTTGGAGCTATATTATAATTAGGGGCGAGGCATGTGTTTGTAGGTGTGTCACAGTGCACATAGTGAAAAATGGGCATGGTTTGCGTGAACTAGTAGGCGTGGCTTAAATGGGCATGGCTCAAAGGGGGTGTGGTTAGAGTGAAATGAATGAGGGATGGAGAGGGAAAGGGGGAGAGGAATGAAGGGACAGCAGCCTCAGATCCTACACAATAGAAAATGTGTATTATAGAAATTTTATCAGCAGATAAAGATATTCCAAACACCTGGTGTTAGCGCTTCAATCATCCATACATTTTCTATTACAATGAAATCATTCAACTCACCATAATGCGGAATCAGTGGGATCCCTGAGCGTGTCACTTGCCACGTTGCCTGCCCCCAGCAGAGTCAGTCCTTGCTTCAGGTGCCCCCAGCAGAGCCATAGTTGCCCCCGTATACAGTTAACCCCCCTGCCTGTACATTAAAGCTAAAGACTGTTACACAAGCCTTAGAGCAGATTCCTGGCATGATGAGCGGCAGCATTGTGTGTTCAGTGGAGAGGGGAGGGGCCGATCTGTGCAGCTAACCCCAGCTAAAATATTGTGAGTGAGAGGAGAAGCCGATTCATTGGCTGTACAGATCGAGCCCCCTTCCTCTCTCCACTGAGCAAAAGGGGGAACGATATAGTGGCGGCCGCCATTTTGTTGAAGCCTGCTTTTCCAACTGAGCAGCAAAAACATTGATTTCCCAGGGCAAAATCCCGAATCGGGACAGCCTCCTAAATTCAGGATTGTCCCGAAAAAAAAAAAAAAAAAAAAAAAAAAAAAGTTGGCAACTATGCAAGCTAGTGACTTTAGATACAACAGGGTCTTTGCAAACTCAGACATGAATGGATGGGGTGTCTCAGCCAATGTGCAGGGATTTTCTTTGGTCCCTTGGCCTGCTGGGAGAGCCCATTTATTTTGGTGGAGTCAGGTGATTGACATGCATTACGCTGCCTCAAGCTGCTAGGCCTGAATCCTGAGGCCTATTCAGAAGCAGAAAAAGCAGCACAGGGTTGGGACCGCAGGATTTGAGTCCAACCAAGAGTACAGGTTCAGCTGGATGGGAAGCCAGTTTAGCTTGGAGGTAGAGGGGAAGCTGTTGCCACTAAGGTCTCAGGCACCTTGTTAACGGAGACCACTGAGTAAGCTGAAGCCAGTATCAGTCTCATCACCAGCCAGGGACGGTGAACTGGGAAAACTGCAGCGAGTGCCAAGCCAGGGACAGCAGAGGCGACGCTTGCCAAGCATCAGTGGGTGCCTGCTAGGTCCCTGGCTTAATCAGCAGGGGTGACCCTTGGAGTATCTGAGATCCAAGCTAGGGACCCCACAGGGAAGCAGGGGCAACTCTTGAGGAAGATACTGAGTGGGCGACAGTGGTGTAGTGGTTAGCACCCTCACCTAGCAGTAAGAAGGGTCACTGGTATGAATCCCAAACACGACACTACCTGCCTGGAGTTTGCATGTTCTCCCTGTGCCTGCATGGGTTTCCTCTGGGTACTCTGGTTTTCTCCCACAATCCAAAGACATGCAGGTATGTTACTTGGTTTTAGGCTTGTGCAATTCGTTTCGTAACGAATCTAAATTCGGCCGAATTTTGCATCTTTCGGACATTCGGATGCATCCTAATGTCCGAATTAAAAAATAACGAACAACAACGAATACGAAAGAAATATAACGAATGAATTCGAATGAATTCAAATGGTTGGATTACTGGCAAAGTGCATTCCTGAGAACTGAGTGAGAAGGGTGTTGTAATGTATTTGAGCCGAGGAGAAGAGAGGTTGTCATTGTGTGTGTTAAAAGATTCAATAAACAAACGACTTTCCAAACTACGAATCAATGCATCCAAATGTCCGAATAAAAAAAATAACGAACAACAACGAATACGAAAGAAATATAACGAATGAATTCGAATGAATTCAAATGAATTTGGTAATTCTTTAAAGATCTAATTAAACAAAAGGTCAGCTCAAAGTAAATCTTATAGTCCAATCAGCTAATTAATTTTGTGTCAGAGGTTGGATTACTGGCAAAGTGCATTCCTGAGAAGTGAGTGAGAAGGGTGTTGTATTGTATTTGAGCCGAGGAGAAGAGACGTCGTCATTGTGTGTGTTAAAAGATTCAATAAACAAACGACTTTCCAAACTACGAATCACTACGAATGTCTATACATACATAAATATCGAATTTCAACGAATACGAACGAATGAATTCGACACTCTACGAATAATAACGAATTATCCGAAAACGTATTAACGTAACATAACGAATGTAACAGAACGAAATTATGTATTTTACGAATGACAACGAACCGAAACTAAACGAAATTTTCCATTGTGCACAAGTCTACTTGGTTTCTGTCCAAAATTGGCCCTAGTATATGAATGGGGACCTTGGACTGCTGGCTCCTGGAGGGTAGGGACCGATGTGAGTGTGCAATGTACAGGGATAATTGTAGCCACACACTCAGGTTGAATTGGGTTGACTGGAATCTTTATTCAACCTTACTAACTATGAGTACTAAAAGTGGAGGTGCTCAGGGAATGCAGTAGCTATTGGATCCAAAGTCTAGTGAAAGACTGGGAGCCCTTTGAGCAAAGACCCACAGTGGAGAAGTGTAGGTTTTGTCAATTGAATACCGTTACTATACTGCTACAAGATTGTTTCCATAGAAGACAGCAGTCCTACCTATACAGGAGTGGTGTCTGGCTGGAGGCCTTCACCTGTATAGACTTCTATTAGGTAGACAGCTCAGAGTCTGCCAAATTATGGCATCCACTTAAGGTTGTCCTGGTCCTAACCCCCTCTCCCAAAATTTTGTTTGTTTGAGACAATAAATCTCTTTACATTCAAAAAGTGTATGGTGCCCTGTTGCATCTTGCAGCGCACCCACCTTACACAGAAGGATGTCAGCTGTCCAACCCTGGAGGTCACATTAGGCCTCTAGAGGTCTGGGACCTTGGTACACCTGCAAAAAGTATATATTAATTGGTTTGCACAAAAGTTATTGCATCTACCAAAAAGGGGAGATTTAAAGGCACTCCGGGGCCCTGGATCTGTGCGATTTCCCCTTGTCAGAACATGACTAGTGTAGCCCAGATAAGACCTACTGTTTTAACCGACCCTTTTACTCCCAACCTTTTACCCCTTTTTATTAAGAGACCACACCATTCTTTTATGGAGTAAAATGGCCACAACAGCCTTTATTAAACCAAACAAAAAACTCCAAAATTAAATTTTAATATCATAAACATTTTCCACAACATGTGGAAACCACATATGAGAAACATGTTTTACCCAATTTTTGTTAGTCAGTGACTGAGCTACATTTTCCAAGTATACATATCTGTATACACACCAGGGGGCACTGCAGGACCTTTACCACAACCTTACCGCCCTCCAGCTGTACCGCTTGGAGACAACCACCTTTCCTGCAGTGCAACAACACCATTAACACCAAAACTTTTGATGTACACACTGGAGAGGCCATCTCCTGATGAGCCCCCCACCTACTTAACCACCTCTTTTAATGCTACCGTCACTGACCAACAATAAATACCGCCACAGCCTGAAACCTCACCCTTGATGGCACCTCCACACCCACAGGGCCGCCCTAATACCCTTCTGAAGCCCCAGAGACCAAAAGGTAGATACCCACGTCAGTGAGGTGGACCCCATCCTTTCGTAAATAGAGACCCACATTGGTCTCCAACTCTCTATGGCGAATTACCAACCCCCCATCCCGGGCCAGAAAATGCCCGATCACTTTATCAACCCTAATCCGCACCTTATTCAGTCTATACACCAACCGGGCCATGCACCAAGTAGTCCGTGCCACCATGTCTGACCATAGTATCAATGTATCCGGGAAGGCCGCGTGCAGGTACACTAGATCAGACTTTATGTCCGCTATCAGATCCCTGACAGTCGGCACTCCCAGGTCATTGCCCCCTGCATGGATCACCAATACATCTGGTGGCCTGTCCATCCTCGCATACTTCACTTCCGGGACCACCCCACAACATACCCGGTCTACCCAGCCACCGTATCACCGCCTCCCTCCTAGAGATACCCAACTGTCTGCCACCTGGTCTTGCGTCCCCTCTCCAGGCACCCCAACATACATATGAGTGCCCCAGGATCCAGGATGAGGCGAGTAGGCCCTCCATCTGAAAAGACGAACACAACCCAACTGTCAGCGAACCAACAGCATCCCCGCATCTTAACCAGTACTAACATAGCAAACCCCTGGCAACAGCAACTTTTTTTTTTTTAAATTATTCACAAACCAACTGAGGTCAAATGTAAGAGGGGAATCGCTTAGATTCCCATCTACCCAACCTGCGCACCGCCGCCTCATCCAACCCGCGCCTGGCGGCCTCAGTGGCCACCCCAATGCGGAACAAATGATAACAAAATAACGCCGAACATTGTTCGGGGGTTCTTCTCACTGACACTTGCAAAGATAGCAAAGGCTTGTAGCCAATTTGAAAATGTACGCGGAATCAGGCGGTAACGCTGTTTTTCTTCGTCCTCCTTTGTATCGTCCGGTTTCACCCTGTCCAGGTTAAACGTCTCAAGAGGTAACAGGGAGAAAATCTCCACATATTCCCCTTTCCAAATTTTGTCCCGGACCTCCTGCTTTAAATGGGCTCCTAATGGTCCCTCGAAGCACACATACACCTTGCAGTGCGCCGCATCCGCGATCCTCACAATGTCGGCTCTCCCAGCTGGCTCCGTGGTCCCTGACACCACTGCACTAACCTTCTCCGTGGCCTCCACCGCCTTCTGGACCGGCTGTGCCCCCGCATCTGAGGGACCCTGCTCTCCTGACGACCGGCACCACTCTCGCCATGGCGCCACCCCCAGGGGCATCCACCAGCACGTTCACCTGGCCACTCACGAACTGGCCTACCAAAACCCGCAGACCATCCAGCAATGTCTGCAACTGACACCCGGGACCGTAGCCCCACTCTCCACCCGCGGTTGGACAGGACCTGCCGACAGCGTAGCGGGAGGCACCGTCTCTCCCCCCCCCCCCCCCTTACAGCAGCCCCACAACACATTGGCAAAAATCAACATTCTCATGGGACTTACCGGGCTGACTGGGCGCCGCTCCAACAGCCGCTGAGCTGACCTCCCCAGCCGCGCACTGACCTCCTGACTCCTCCACGTCATCTGACAATTCGCCCTCAGACAGACTCCCTCCATCTTGGTACTTGAGAAGCGGCAACCCCTCAGGAGAGGGGCTCCTGGACACCGGGCGCCTCGGCCCGATCCTCCGCCGCCGCAGTGCCGGCCAAGCGACGTTGCTGTCCTCCCTCTGAGTACGCAGCACCGTCCAGAGACACACTAGCACGACCCCCAGAGGCTGTTGCTGACGCCCCCCTGGTGTCCATTCCCCCCGGCTTGTGCGAAGCCGCTGGGGTGTTTGACGCGGCCCGCCTCCCCCTCTTCGCCACGCTGCGTGGCGTCACGTGTACGAGGAGCAGTGAAAAAAACTGCCTCCCCGTGCGTTCTCTCTTCCCGACTGCCCGTTTGTGGCTCCGCCCCCCCTTTTTAAATGGCTGCTCCCCCTCCTTCGTTCCGCCTACATTTTCTTTAAACCCCACCCCCTAGTGTGTCACTCGACACACTGTCACGCCCGGCCCTCCTCTACATTCCTCCTGGATGCATTCTAGCTCCGGTCCTCTGGAGATTTGCCTCGTTTACACAGGCAGATCCCAGGTCATACTCTGCAGTGACAGATCGCAGGTGGCCAGTGGACAGTCTGCACCCAAAAGATTAGTGGGATTGAGCCACATTGCTGCAGTACAACTGCAGCAGCTGGTCCTTAAGTAGTTAAAATATGGCTTGTGTACATTAGTGAGCCAAATCACACAAGCAGCATGTTACATTTCTAAGCTGTAATGTGCACCAACTGTACATTAGGCCTCCAGGTTGTCATTTTGCATTCAGTTTTACAGAAAGTGCTCTTGTAGCAATGTATTTTTTTGCCTTTCCCTCCATAAAAAAAATAAAAAGTTTCATTTCCAGCACCTGCTGGAAATGCAACACCATCATTGGTTGTGCTCTCAACCAAACTGAGAAGCCATCCAATGGCTGGTGCCTAAACTGATCACATGTGCAGCATCATGGCATCAGGTTAAACGAGGCAGAGATTACAGCTTCCTTGGCTGAAAACAATGGGAGGTGGGGAATATTTCTATGAACTTCCAACTTGGAGCAGACTTACTTGGTACTGATCAGGATTCTTTTTAGTAAAGAGCAGGAATTGAGTGTTGATCACTTCTGGTGCCCATGGTAAGCGCCTGATGGGTCTTGCCAGTGTTCCAGAATAGGGAGGGTCATCTGTGAAACATCCCAGCCTATCATAGCAGATGTCAGCAGCTGAACAGACAAAAAAAATACTTTATTATGGATTGGTCTTTCACTGCACCATCATAAAAAATCAGCAGCTGAGGAGAGAAAAGAAAAAAAAAAAAAAAAAAAAAAAAAAAAATCTAAGAAACCCTGAACCCCCACATAAGTTATGGGTACTTGATACTGTATGCAGAAATCAATGTTAAGAGCATTCGCATCCTAGCTTGGATATATAGCAAATTACAGACCCAGAATAGGCATGCAGTCAGTAAAGTCTGTCCCACAAAGTGACTAACCAGAGAAGTTTTAGGACAGCCATTGCCGACCCCCTTACAAAATGTGTCTGGATTATATAAAATAATTACACCAACACAGTATAAGTTATGCAAAAGGAAACAGAGGCTTAATGCAATATTGACAAGATATACAATGGCTTCAATGCTTTTAATTCACAGACCTGAAGACATCCCCCCCCCCCCCCCTCCAGATGCCATCCATACACAGTTATCACCGGCTGACAGTGTGCACTTTTAAGGTAGGCCATTTTCACTGACATTTTTTATGGATACACTAAATGCTTTTGTTTTATTTTTATCATGCCTCTTTAAGTCTCCCCCCCCCCCCCCACACACTTTTAATGCAATTTGGCCATAGCCACTGTAGCACACCTCATTACTGCCCTTTTTTCGGGTAACCAAAGGCATTTTACAATCCTATAGCATGTACTACAAAAAAAAAAAAAATAAATAAAAAAAATAAAAGCTGTGCGCCACAAAAATGTTAGTGTTTGGCCTAAAGAAAAGGTGGCAACCCTACATCCATGGGGGTACGGAGTAGCGATTTCTCATCTACATAACAGTGTCAGGACAGACTTAAAGTAATCAGCATTGGAGCCAGAGCCAATATTACCAAAAGGAAGATGACAGTGGCAGCACCCATACTATGGTAGAGTCATATATACAAGGTTTCCATGCTTTTATTAAAAAGTGCAACCTTGGTCTGGACTGTTGACTAAAGCTTTTGCACAATTTTGCCATACCTAGTCTTCATGTTTTCAGCCTCTGACCTTGATCCTGCTTGTTGTGACTTGGTGCCTTCCTGCCCTACTTAAACACTGCTTGTAAGCCAACCCTCTGCTGGTCTGGGTGGAGTTGAGGCACCACCATTTTACTTCTACTCATCTGACACCAGAACCCTCAAGTTGCAACTCCTTGGTACAACTTCCAGGGATACTTGGAGGGGAACTGTGCAAGAGGCCACCTTCATACAGGTACAAACCATTACGTATGGCCAGCCCCATTTTGACAGAAGTCAAACCCAAGACCAATTTATGTTCAACAGGAATGTTGGAGACACAGACATCTAGCTTTTCTGAAGCTGATCTAGTTCAGTCTCCAGCAGCAGAGGACCGACAACGGGAACTGCCTGGAAAGGGGATGTCACTCAGAGTTACTATTGGGCTTCTGTTGATGGCTGTTTCCACTGCACACATTGAAGCCAAATGATGGAGCAGCAGAACAGTCAATTATAACATTCTTCTTTACAGGGTTAGATAGGATGTGCTTGAGTGTAGGTTTAGCTGAACTTCAGCTTTTAATTGAACAAGCCAACGTTAAATTCCATGCACTTCAGTTTTAGTACATCAACCCCAATGTCTGTGGGATCATCCCTCCATCAACCTTGTTTGGGAGAATTAGGTTTGTCAGCCAGTGGGCTTAATGGGGAAAAAAAAAAAAAAAAAAAAAAAAAAAAAGGAAGATATATTTTATTGCCAGCTTAACAGTTCCCTTTACATTATAATATAGACAGTGAGCTTTCATGGTCAATACACAAAACCAATACTGTACCTCACGGCTGTGGGTTTTAGTCTTCTAGGGAATGTTAAATCAGCAATTATGTTACATACCAAAGTGTTAGAGACACTACAATGCTTACCCAACAGACTAAAACATCGGTTGACTTTTAATATATTGACGCAAGCAAAGGGATACCATTATGGCAATACCCATGTAATCTAGTATTACAACCAGCTGTTTCGTAGAGCTTGGATGGAATTATTTGTCAGGTTTCATCTGTGACCCCATTGGAGAGTCGATGTCCCTCAGAAACCCCATGTGAGAGGTGGAGCCATTGTCACAACATTTCTGGGGTGTTCTCTGCATATTATCTGTATATAGATGCCTCCAGCCTGCCATAATGCATTAAAAAAAAACCACCCCTTTAGGGGAGTATGTAAACAGTGAGGACAGACCATATCGGCCCCATAAAGAATGAGAAAGGGAACCTTGTTACAAAGGATGGGGAGATGGCGAAGGTATTGAATTTATTCTGTACGGGGGGAATTGGGGGGCTACAGTAACAAACTGCAATGTTTATCCTCATGACACATCACAGGAAGCACCCTCATGGCTAAGAGCACAGAATCAGGAATAGACTTGAAAAATGTAAGTCACCGGGACTTAGGGTATCAGCAGATTGGTGCTATATTGGCTTTTTTTTTTGGAGGAGTTAGACTTACCGGTAACTTTCTAGGAGTCTTCCAGGACAGCCTCTGAGATATAGGGCTCCTCCCTCCGGGACAGGAAACACGTCAACCCAATCAAATAAAAGGTGTGGTCCTCCAGGCCCTCCTCAGTTTTACTCCAAGAACCGCCGGAAGGCTCTGAAAGACATAACACACTAACAATCACGTTAGTACACATCCACACCACTTAGTCCAACTTAAACAACTTTGGGTGGGAAACCAGGCTGTCCTGGAAGACTCCTAGAAAAAGAGTTGCTGGCAAGTCTAACTCCGGTTTTCTCGTATCATCTTCCAGGACAGCCTCTGAGATAAGCAAGGAGCTCACCTCGTCAGGGCGGGACCACTGCCTGGAGGACCTTTCGTCCAAAAGTCTGCTCTTTATCAGATCATAAATCCAGACAGTAATGTCTTGCAAACGTAGAGTAGCTGGACCACGTTGCTGCCTTGCAGATCTCCTCTGGAGAGGCTCCAGGCCTCTCTGCCCATGATGCGGAAAGCGCCCTGGTAGAGTGCCTTAACTAAGGGAGCCTGCTTCCCCTCTAATTCATAGGCTTTAACTATCGCCATTAGTATCCACCTGGCGATAGACGATCTGGACGCCTTGCAGCCCTTGCGGGTGCCCGAAAAATTAACAAAAAGTGAGTCCGACTTCCTGAAGACCCTAGTGGCCTCTATATATATTTTTTTTTTTTTTTTTAGACTTCTCCTGACGTCTAATAAACTTAAAGATCTCGCCTCATCCCCGCCTGAGGCTGAGAAAAAGGTTGGTAAAATATCCTGTGTCCTATGAAAAGTGGACACAACTTTAGGGAGAAAACTAGGGTCAGTCTCAAGTACTACCCTGTCCTCTAAAATTAAAAATGGCTCTGACCGAGAGCGCCTGCAGATCACTGACCCTTCTAGCTGACGTGATCGCTATCAAAAGAACAGTTTTTAGTACCATCCACTTAAGTGATACTTTCTCTAAGGGTTCAAATGGATCTCGGGTCAAAGCCCTAAGAACCAAGGACAAATCCCAAGTAGGACAGGTCTTCATCCTCACAGGCCTGGATCTAGCCAAAGCCTTGAAGAAGTTCCTGACAAAAGGATTCTGCTGGAGAGAGAAGACTGAAGGAAAACACTTAAGGCCGCCAGCTGTACCTTTAGGGTGCTGATAGGCCCAGCTCTACCCCTGCTAGCAGAAAATCTAGGACTGCCGGGACCCCGGGACTTGCAATCCCCTGTTCTCGCAACCAGGAATTAAACCTTTTCCCTATCTTGGCGTAAATCACTCTAGTTACTGGTTTACGGCATTCTAACAAGGTCTTAAACACTCTCTCTGAAAAACCCTGTGATCTTAAGATCTGTTCCTCAGATACCAGGCCGCAAGCTTGAGTCTCTGAGGATGCAGGATCGGCCCCTGGGAAAGCAAATCCTCCCTGACTGGCAGTAATATCGGAGGATGAACAGCCAACCTCTATGCTGGCAAACTAGGGTCTCCTTGGCCAAAAAGGAGCCACTAAATTGAGGTCCGTAGCTTCCGATCGGAACTTCTGCAGAACCTCGGCCACCATCCTTACAGGAGGGAAGGCATAACACAGGCCGAACAACCATGGATTGGCAAGGGCGTCTATCCCCCTGGCCCGATCCTGTGGGTGAACCGAAAAAAAAAAAAAAAGTGTCACCTTCCTGTTGCAAATTTCTGGCCTTCCCCAGCATGACAATCTCCTCGAACACTTCCTTGTTGAGGGACCACTCGTCCTGACCCATCTTCTGCCAACTGAAAAAAGTCAGCCAGCAAATTCTGAGTTCCCTTCAGATGAATGGCTGATATTGAGAACAAGTTCTTCTCAGCCCAGCAGAAGATTCTGTCCGCAATAGCCTGCAGCGCAGGGCTTCTTGTTCCCCCTTGCTTGTTCAGGTAGGCTACTGCTGACATTGTCTGACCGAACCTGCAGATCCCTGCCCTGTAACTGGGACTGGAAGGTTTCTATAGCCTTCCAAACTGCCAGAAGCTCCTTCTGGTTTGAGGAACGACCTGCCTCTAGATTCAACCAGGTACCTTGGGCTAAGATTCCCTCTAGGTGGGCACCCCAACCCAGTGCACTGGCATCGGTCGTGATCACCACCGTAGCTTGTGGGGACCAGGAAAGACCCTTGTCCAGGTTGACCTGGGCCTGCCACCACCACAAAGACCTCCTGAAGGCAGAGGATAGGGGCATAACTTGATCCAAACTCTGCTCCCTGCCATCCCAATAACGGAGCATAAGTCTCTGCAAAGGGCGCTGATGCCTTGCCCAGGCCACCGCTGGAACGCATGATGTCATCAACCCCAGGACTCAACCTCCCTGACCTGGGCTTCCTGACCTGATTGAAGCTGGGCTACCGCCTGCTCTAGCTTGATGATCTCCGCAGGAAGAAATACCCTCATCTCCACCGAAGAAATCCTGTATCCTAAATACAGGACTTCCTGTGAGGGGGGTCAACCTGGATTTTTCCTGGTTTATCAGCCACCCCAGTGAGCACAGGAAACCCAAGGCCTCCTGCACATCCTTCTGCAGCTGTTGGGCCAACTGGGCTATGAACAGTAGATCGTCCAGATATGGAATCACTGTTATAGCCTTGAGCCTTAATGGGGCCAGTGCCTCTGCCAGAACCTTTGTAAAGATCCTTGGCGAAGCTGAAAGCTCGAAAGGGAGAGCGCAAAACTGGGAGGTGTAACATCCTCACCGCCAACCTGAGAAACCTCTGGGACGCCAGATGAATCGGGATATGCAAATATGCATCCCTGAGATCTACGGTGGCCATATGACAACCCTGAAACAGAAACTTGGTTACCGAGAAGATTGACTCCATACGGAACCGCTTGTATTTTATGAACCTGTTCAGGGGCAGAGATTCAGTATCAGCCTGAACTTTCCCGAAGGTTTCTTTACCACGAATACGTGGGAGTAAACCCCCAAGCCTCGCTCCTCCGGAGGCACCTGCACCAGTACTTCTTGGTCCACCAGATCCCCCAGGAGAAGACCCAGAGCCTTTGCCTTCTCTTGGTCCCTTGGTAACCTGGTTACCTGAAAATTTGGGAGGGGAACTGAACCAAACTCCAACCTGTAGCCGTTCCTTATTACATCTCGTATGAACGGGCTTTCGGTCGAAGTATCCCATTGTGGAAGGAACTTCCCCAGTCTTCCTCCCACCGGGACGCAGGAGGAACTGGGTTTTAGTGGCGGGTTGAATAAGATTCCTCCTCTGCCCCTTCCCTTGTGACCCGTCCAATGTTTTTTGGGGCAAACCTCCCTTTCCTGCAGGTTTCTTTTTTCTTTTCTGGGAAATCTTTCTTCCTATCCTGCGTGCGCTCTAACGCCTCTTGTAGGCCAGGCCCGAACACATAGTCCCCTGAAAATGGTAATCCACATAGCTTCAATTTTGAAGCTGCATTGCCTGACCAGGTTTTAAGCCAAACGGCCCTTCTGGCAGCGTTCAGTAGTGCTGCAGATCTAGCAGCCAATTTGACTGATTGTGTAGAGGCATCGGCCAAAAACCCCAATGCCTTGAACAGTAGAGGAAAGGACTTCAACAGCTGTTGCCTGGAAGTGCCCGCTGAAATATGCGATTGTAACTGTAAGCTAACACTCAGTTTCTGGCCACACAGGTAGCTGCTAAGGCTGGCTTAAGCCCAATGGAAGAGGCATCCCAGGCCCTCTTAAGCAGCACATCTCCCCTGTTATCCATGGGATCCCTGAGTGAACCTATATCAAAGGCCAAATCTGTCTTTTTAGAGACTTTAGCCAAGGGAGCATCAAGTTTGGGAACCTTGTTCAAGGGATGCACCGCATCCGTCTCAAAAGGGAACCTCCTTTTAAGGCTACCTGAAAAAAAAAAAAAAAAAAAAAGCCTTTTTTTCCAGTTGCTCCCACTCCAGCAGAATCGCCTCAGTCAGCGATTTATGGACGGGGGAATACCCTGTCTTTCAGCACACTCGACTCCTGATACATCATGTCGCCTTTTGAAAGCTGGACCTGTTCTTCCCTGATCTCCAAAGTGTCATATATTACCTTGAGGAGGTCACCCACATCGTCCAAAGACAGCTTGTATCTGGCTGATCTAATGGATTCTTCCTCCCCCTCTGACTCAGAAGTAGATTCTGTCCTAGAGGAGGCTAATGACCTAGGTAACCTCTCCTTATCCACCTCCTCCTCCTGACTTGGTTCAGACAAGGAGGGCATACTCACGGCCCTGGGTAAAGAGACCGAAGGACCCTGCATCCTATCCATGTTCTTGAATGACTGGAAGGTGGATGCTATCTCATCCTTTACGGACGGCAAAACCTTGTGGCAAGCTGCCACTGAGTCCTCTTTCACCAGGCTACTGACACAATCCGGGCAAAGCGGCTTCTCCCAACTGGTGCCTAACTTAGCCACACACATACAGCACACACAGCACACACAGCACATTTCCTTCTGGGCAAAGGTATCTGGGCTCTGTCCTGTTTGACCTACATACAAAACAAAACAGGGTCCCATTAAAAATACCACCCCTGACCACACCACTGCGCTTCTAGGGTCTGCCTAGGAAGTGCCCCCCCTCACCAGCAGGTTCCCCACCCCGGGAGGGTACTAAGGTCAGAGTGACCCCTCCACCCCCTAGTGTAAGTCCTGGTCTGCCCTCACCAAGCTTACCTGAGAGGTGCTGGAGCCTGTCGAACCGGAGTCCACCTGCACAACTGCACCCTCCATGGTTCCAGTGTCTTACTCAGACTGAGCCTTCACACTGCTCCAGGTAACCCTGTAGCCACACCCAAAGGACTGGAACAGGTCCTGCGGCGCCCCCAGATGACGCGAATCTGGCGGAAGTGCGTCTCTCCCACTTCCAGATGCCGGAACGCAAAAACTCCGCCCCTCACACCGTGCATTCCTTATGAACGCACCGCTTACAGTACCCGAACGTCTCTTGCCCGCCATCCGACCGACCAGGTACGAGCGGTTAGCGCTATAGAGGGGGAGATTGCCGCCCATCGGGGTCCCGTTCTCTCCCAACGTTAAATGGCAGCGGGGACCGATAGCTACCCTCTCCTCCCTCCGAACGGACCGAGGGATGCGAAGGGTCAGGTCCACCAGGTGCTCCCCCCAGGACAAACCCCTGAGAAGAAGGAGCTCCCCTTACTAGTTCCGACGTGCTCCTTCCCATCCGGCATGAAACACAAAAAGAATAAAATTTTTAAAAGACTGAGGAGGGCCTGGAGGACCACACCTTTTATTTGATTGGGTTGACGCGTTTCCTGTCCCGGAGGGAGGAGCCCTACATCTCAGAGGCTGTCCTGGAAGAGGATACAAAAAAAAAAAAAAATACCCCACACACACACCCCCACACAATTTTAGTAATGAAAACGTTACCATTAGCAGTAATCAGCATGAATTTCGTTCTTGCCAAATCAAACTATTAACCTATGAGGAGATGAGCTGCCATCTAGGTAAAGGAAGGCCTGTAGACGTGGTGTATCTGGATTTTGCAAAATCATTTGATACAGTTACCCATAATCATTTATTGTACAAAGTAAGGTCCGTTGACATGAACCAATCCCATTTAATTAGTTCGTAAATGGCCTGGAGGATGGGGTAAACAGCTCAATTTCTGCATTTGCTGACAATACCAAGCCAAGCAGGGCAATAACTTCTCCACAGGATGCAGAAACCTTGCAAGAAGATCTGAACAAAGGAATGTGGTGGGCAACTAGATGGCAAATGAGGTTTAATGTGCAAAAATGGAAAATGCATTTGGGTGATAAGGTAATAAAGGGACTGGAGGACATTCGTTATGAGGAAAGGTTACGAGCTCTGAACTCTCTGGAGAAGAGACATGATTTCAAGTCACAAATACAATACTGGTGACCCCACAATAGGGATAAAACTTCCACAGAAGGGCGTTTAATAAGACACTTGGCGCAAAAAACGAGAGTTAGACTTACCGGTAACTCTGTTTCTAGGAGTCGTCCAGGACAGCACTAGAGAGATAGGCTCCACCTCCAGAGGCAGGAAACACAAACCAGATCTTTTAAGGGCGGTCTCCGTCCCTTCCCCTTCAGTCTTGTAAACGAGAACTTCCCCGGAAACGGCTTCTGTAACGACAAAAACACTTGTCCAGCATTATAACAGCATATAGGGAGGGAATCCATGCTGTCCTGGACGACTCCTAGAAACAGAGTTACCGGTAAGTCTAACTCTCGTTTTCTCTAGTCGTCTGTCCAGGACAGCACTAGAGAGGATCAACGAGAACTTACCAGATTAGGGGGGGGGGACTACCGCTTGAAGGACCTTTCTCCCAAACGCCTGGTCTTGCGCTGAGATAAGGTCCAATCTGTAATGCTTCATAAACGTCGAGTAGCTTGACCAAGTTGCTGCTCGACAAATTTGTTCTGGTGTTGCTCCAGCTCGCTCTGCCCATGAGGTCGATAGCGCCCGTGTGGAGTGAGCCATGGGGGAAAAAGGACATTCCATTTTCATTCCTTTGTAGGCTTCTACAATAGCTTGTTTGATCCACCTTGCAATTGTATTTTTTGAAGCTTGTGACCCCAATTTTTTACCCGCATGTAAAACAAATAATGCATCTGATTTTCTAATGTTTTTTGACATCTCCAGATATTGTAAGACACAGGCTCTCACATCCAGTTGGCTGAACTCAACCTCCTTAGGATTAGTGGGAGACCCACAGAACGAAGGCAAAACAATTTCCTGTGTTCTGTGGAATTTTGTCACTACTTTGGGTAAAAACCCAGGGTCCGTGCGCAACACCAGCCTATCCTCAAAAATTTGTAAAAACGGCTCTTTCACCGAAAGTGCCTGAAGCTCGCTAATGCGTCTGGCTGTGGAAATAGCCACTAGGAACACCGTTTTAAGCGTGATCCATCTCAAGGAAGGTTCTTCTTCCAGAGACTTTTTTACCCATCCCTGTAACACAATTGACAGGTCCCATTTGGGTAAAATTTTGAAAGGAACAGGTTTAATCCTGTCAACCCCTTAAAGAACCTGCTAACTAGCGGGTCCATCGCCAGAGGTTGATCCAAAAAAAACAGACAGGGCCGTAATTTGTACCTTTAAGGTACTAATGGCCAGCCCCTTATCCACACCGTCTTGTAAAAATTCCAAGACTGTCGGGATACTTATAGACACCTTTTTAGTGTCCAACCATGAACAAAAAACTTTCCAGTATTTAACATAAATTGCTTGGGTTACCTTCTTCCTACTAGCAAGAAGTGTTTTAATTACCCTATCTGAGAGTCCCTTAGACTTCAAGAGACTCTCCAGACGCCAGGCTGATAACTTTAGGGTCTGTAGTTCTTGTAGCAGAACTGGACCCTGAGACAGCAGATCCTCTCTCTCGGGCAGTATGAGGGGAGGTTCGTCTGTCAGGCCCAGCAGCACCGAGAACCATGGTCTCTTCGGCCAGTACGGAACCACTAGTATCAATGTGGTCTGTTCCTGCAAAAATTTCCTCAGGACTAGAGGAATTAACTTGAATGGGGGGGGAAGGCGTAGCAAATGTGAAAAGCCCAGCTTTGTGCCAAAGCATCTATCCCTTTTGCCCCTGCCTCCCTCTCTAGGGAAAAGTATACTGGGACCTGGGTGTTCGCTTTCCTGGCGAACAAGTCCACTTCCGGAAGACCCCATTTGCGCACTAACATCTGGAAAATCTCCCTGTTTAGTGACCATTCTGATTCATACACCCGGTGTCGACTCAGAAAGTCCGCCAGGTGGTTGTCCACCCCTTTTAGATGGACCGCTGAAAGCGATTTTAGGTTTTCTTCTGCCCAATGCATGATCGTACTTGTTAGTTTGATCAAGGACGGGCATCTTGTTCCTCCCTGCTTGTTTAGGTAGGAAATCGTCACTATACTGTCCAAAAGGACCTGTACATGGTGGTCCTTCAGATCCCTGGCGAACACCCTTAAGGCTTCCCAGACTGCCTGCAACTCCCTCCAATTGGCTGACCTCTGGGACTGTGTCTTCCCCCAGCATCCTTGGGCTACCTTCGACCCCAAGTGGGCCCCCCAGCCCCAAGCACTGGCATCCGTGGTGATGCGAACAGACACTGGAGGAGACCACCAAAGACCCCGTACTAGGTTCTCTTCTCTCTTCCACCACCAAAGAGACCTTTTGGTCTTTGAGGATAGATGGATAGTCCTGTCCAGGGACTCTTGTGTCCCGTCCCAACTGCCCAGAATATTGGCCTGGAGACACCTGAAATGAGCTCTTGCCCAAGGAACTGCAGGGATTGTTGCCACCAATAGGCCCAACCCTGCCATAGCTGACCTGATGGAAATTGTCTGATTGGACTGCAGGAAGGTTACCATGTCTTTCACCTTTATCACTTTTTCCTCCGTGAGGAAGACTTTCTGTGACACTGAATCCACCAGAAAACCTAGATACTGTAAGACCTGTGTTGGTATCAGGTGTGACTTCTCTTGGTTTATCAACCACCCCAACCTTTTTAGACAAGAGATAGCTACCCTCAGATTTCCCTGCAATTGGAGCTTTGAGGGGGCAAAGAATAAAAGGTCGTCCAAGTACGGTATGACAGCGATCCCTTTCAGTCTTAGGGGAGCCAATGCTTCTGCCAGGACCTTGGTGAAAATCCTGGGGGAAGAAGACAGACCGAAAGGCAGAGCCCTGAATTGGAGGTATCGAATCTGACTTCCCCAAAGAATCGCTATCCTCAAATACTTTTGAGAGTCTTCTCGAATCGGGATGTGAAGATACGCGTCCCTTAGGTCGAGAGAGGCCATGAAACAATTTGGAGGGAGTACTGATCTCACTGTAAAAATTGTTTCCATCCGGAATTTCCTGTAAGTTACCCACTTGTTCAGCAACTTCAGATTCAAGATCAACCGGAATTTGCCTGACGGTTTCCTTACTACAAACACGTGTGAATAGAAACCCTGATTTATTTCCTGTGGCGGAACTGGCACTAGAACCCTCTGATCTATTAAATCGCCAATTTGCGACAGCAAAGCTGACGCTTTCTGGGGGTCTTTGGGAGGTTTGGTCAGACACATCCTTGCAGGTGGGACGTGTGTGAACTGTATTTTGTAACCCTCCCTGATGATCCTCCGGATAAAAGGACTTGGAGTAGTGTATTCCCACTGTGGGAGGAACTGTCCCAGTCTCCCCCCCACAGGAACCGCGTCACTGGGATTTAGTGTTTTTTTTAGAAGAGGAAAAGAGATTGCTTTTCTGTTTTCCTCCCATCCACTGTTTCTTAGGGGTTGACTCCTTAGAGGTCTGTCCTTGTGACTGTCCCTGTCTTTGAGGACGAAAAAAGCGTTTGCCTGTAGTCTTCTTAGGTTTGACAGGAAAAGCCTTTTTCTTGTCTGCAGTACGGTCCAGGACTTTCTCAAGATCCTGTCCGAACAGAAGGTCTCCCTCAAAGGGGATGCCACATAACCTCACTTTTGAGGCTGAGTCTCCCGACCAAGACTTCAGCCAAAGTGCCCTACGTGATGAATTTACGAGGGCAGCGGTCCTGGCTGACAATTTAACAGACTCCGCAGAGGCATCTGCTATATAGCCTGCTGCTTTATGTAGCATAGGAAGGGAATCCAGAATTTCCTTTCTGGAGGTCCCCCCTTCCAAGTGGCCCTGTAATTGTTCCAGCCAGACCTCCAAGTTGCGAGCCACTATTGTCGTGGCCATTGCAGGTTTTAAGTTATTCATGGTTACTTCCCATGACCTCTTTAACAGTACTTCCATCCTTTTATCCATGGGTTCCTTTAGAACACCCATGTCCTCAAAGGTGAGATCTGTTGACTTTGCACACTGGGAAAAAGCTGCGTCTACCTTGGGCACTTTATTCCAAACACAAGAGGGGTCCTCGCTGAAGGGGAATCTCCGCTTCATGCTTTTAGGAAAAAATAACTTTTTCTCTGGTTCCTCCCACTCTTTTTCGATTGAGTCTATCAGTGTGCTATGAACCGGAAAGACCCTAACTGAATCAGTTTTAAGGGTCTGATACATCCGGTCATGCAAGGACAGGGAGACTGGCTCCTCTCTGATTTCGAGCGTCTCATAAATTACCCCCAGTAAGGCATCAACCTCCTCGAGTGAGAGCCTGTATCTGGGAGAGCTTGACCCTTGAACAGGAACATCTCTGGATGATGCCGCCTCACTTAGGCCATCCAGAGAATCAAGTTCCTCCTCCTCTGATTCGTCACCTACAACTGGGGTGGAAGCAGAGGGGACTGCGGCTGGTTTTGGGGTTTCAAGGTTCGCTAACATTGCTTTGATGGATTCCATTTCTTTCTGTACTCCAGAAATCAAATCCTTACAAGCTTCCTTATAGACCAATTTGTCTATGCATGGTTTACAAAGGGGCTTAGACCATCCTTTTAATTTAGCCATACATGAAGGACATCTCTTCTTCCCCCCCTGACCTCTCTGGTTCTTTGGGCAGAGCCTAAGGCAAGAGAAGGAGAGAAGGAAGGGAAAAAACAAACAAGCCAACGTCAGCGAAACCTTTAGCAAAATAGGACGCCTTCACCAAACACCTATGTGCACCCCACCAACCGCTAACAGGATTCGCAAGACTCTTTAGTCCGGATCCTGTTTGAGAGAGAGAGGGAGGGAGGAAAAATACACCTGGACCATTTCAAAATGCCTTTGCATTGATTAGTCCACTACTCCCCCCCCCTCTCTCCCAGCCCTGTAGGTACAAGACACCTCTGTGTTTGCCTACCTGAGCTGGTTCGGCTCCACTGCCACTCTCCACTGCATCCATTTCGTTCAGAGCACGCCTGAAGGCTTCCCCTCGTAACTGTGATGAAGCGATGCAGCACGAACGCTTGAAGCACGCGCTTAACCGCCTGGAGGTTTTCCTTCGTAATGGCGATAAAGCGCGAACGCCTCGTGGCTGCGGCTTTTTATAATAGCCGCCAAAGTCCCGAACGTCCACGCTCGCCGCGCGACCCGGAACCGGTAGTGGATTGCCGGAAGTCCTCTATCCTCCTCCTGTGATGCACAGGCCGGAACTCGAAGCCTGTGCCCGCCCCCCGCCTGACTTCGCGCCAATTTAGAACCTATTGTCAGGCGGGGAAACGAACGCCCTCCCCGGGCTTCAGAAGGAGAACGCCGGTTCGAAGCTGCAGTCAACCCGACCGGAGGACTTCAAAAACGTCCGTTTACCAACAGGTAATCCGAACTCCTTCCCCGTCTCTTATGGGCTATCCCACCGTCAGGGGAAGGGGAGCTCCTGATCCAGCCTCCTCCTCCGGTGGAGGAAACACAAAGACTGAAGGGGAAGGGACGGAGACCGCCCTTTAAAGATCTGGTTTGTGTTTTCTGCCTCTGGAGGTGGAGCCTATCTCTCTAGTGCTGTCCTGGACAGACGACTAGAGAAAAAATAAATAAAAATAAAAAACACACACACAGGTTGGACTTAAGTCTTACAACCTCACCTACTATGCAACTTGTGTAGCAATGGTATATTCTTTATATTAATTTTCTTCTACCCCACGAAAATGGAGTTACCCTTTAAGCTACCGCCCTGCTACTCAGCAACTCCCCAGTAGGGACACAGATGGCAATAAAACCCAGACAGAATAATCCTTTTCTGCTTTCCAGAAGGAGAGGTTTGGTTGGCGGTACCTTTATGGAAATTAAAAGTACCAAAACTGAGATTAGTGTGCCCTCTCCCAAATCTAACCATGGCCCTTTCCAGACAATACAGAATCTCTATAAAAATTTGTAATAACGCATACCTTCAATAGGAGACGCTATGGACAGCACCAGAACCAGTTGGATAAACATCTGAAATAAAAAAAAAAAAAAAAAAAAAAAAAAACTACACATTAAAGAGGAGATCTGTCTCAACATTTAAATGGCCTAAAAATTCTAGTTGCCTGGCTGTCACTGATGCCCCACACACTTGTAGTTAAGCAACTATTGAACATCTAGTATTTCAGAAAAGTGCAATTTGTTTCAGTCCGAATACAAATTTGGATGAACGTTTGGTTATTTTGATGTATCTGAATGAAATAGTAAAAATTTTGTTTAAATTATTGTCTAACAAATTCCAACTTTTCAGAACCGATTGACCATTTCGAAGTCTTGGTGACAAAATAGTTAATTAAGCAGCGGGCCATGAGTCAGAGAATTTATCAATACATGGTTTACTAAAGGGCTTAAAAAAAAAAAAAAAAAAAAAAAAAAAAAAGATTCCCAACTTCTACGGTTCTTTGGGCTGAGACGAAAGGCACCTATACAAGCTGCTGTCAGAAACCCAGCCACTGATGGGATGCAGGCTAAAGAGTCATGTGAATCCTATCTCACTAGTGGGGAGGAATTGGTGCTGGCATGGAGTCCATCACCCCCACCAGGTGAAAGGCAGCCCAGTGTCCACCTATCTGAGCCGCACCACTGCCACCTGGAGCATCATGCTGCTGTGGAACAGGACTGTCCGCTTGCTGTGGCTTTTTTTTTTTAAAGAGAAGGACTGCCATGGATCCGGCGTCCATGCAAGCCGGAAGTCCCCACCCTCCTCCTGTGTTCCACAGGCCAGAACTCAAGGGAGGAGAATGCTCGCATAAGCATATGGTATGGATTTTGGAGGGGACCCTATGCAATTTTTTTTTTTTTTATTTGGCATGGGGTTCCCCATAAAATGCATACCAGACCCAAAGGGCCTGGTATGGACCCTGCACCTTTATTTTTCTATTGCCAGAATGCTTCATCTTTACATTCATCTGTCAGTGGTGGAAGCTCATTGACAGATGACCCATGATTGACAAGGACACAGGTGGCCAGCTTCAGGGGCCACTGCTTAAGTTCACATGCTCCATGGAAGATCAGGCTCCACACGTCAATCACATCTTGGATGCCAATTCTACTCATCTCCATCCAAGCAAAGCACACACTTTAATAAGAGATTGATTTTTTGCATCTCAGTGTTCAGAGTACCTGTTTGTATAGCCAAATAAGGCCAGTGGACTAGAATGACGAATTAAGCAAATAGCATTTTCAGGACAAAAAGATGGCTATAATCTTTCAGCAGCACAATACCACTTTAAGCAGATAAAAAAAAAAAAAAAAGAAAAAAAAAAAAAAGGGGGGGGGGGGGGTGGGGGGAAACCCCCAACACAAATACATATTGCAGCCTACAAGATGTGATAGCTGCATTATTTTCCCCTCCCCCCCAGGCTATTTTCACTTGATCTAGCAAGTCCATTTTTCAACACCACAAGCTGCCCTGCAGATGTTGCAGTTAAAGTGTTGAGAGAAACCACTTACAGCCTGTAGCTCCCCTGAAGCACCCAAAGCCAGCAGCAGATTGGCACTATGTGGTGGAGGCAGACAAGACAGGTGGAGTAGCAGCCCCTTCGCCATGGATGCAGTGAGGATAGGATTTTTAGTTATAAAGTTTTGTACAGAAGTCATTTTCTTTCACGGATGAGGGCACAGATGGTCAGTGCCGACATCCCCAATGAGGAATGCTGCTTACCAGCTCTCAGATCAGTGCAACTCAGTCACAATGTTAAAGGAGGTGCCTGCATTGCTTAGATGCAACAGTACCAGTAAGTGTTAATTTAAGTCCCACAAGTGTGAATGGAGTCTAACAGATAGATGCAAGACAATAGCAGGACTATACCAACACATCAGGCTCCAGAAGAGCCCCCAGAACATAGGGAATTATTCATACCAGGCACCCATTAATGCCATTTGTCCCACCAACAGCCTATAGAAACACTATACCCAATAACAAGGATTTATGCCATTTACACACTCATGGTTACCTCAACAAGACTGACACAATTGCATCAGGATCTTGAAGTACTCATAGCTCAAACATACTCAAGAGACCTAAAATATGGATCAGGTGAAAGAATTTAACATTTGCTCAGCACATTGACTATGGAGATTTCAGAACAGATCCAGATCAGTGCAATTACTAATAAGGACCAATCAATATGACCCCCCCATACCCAACACAGCAGATATTACTAAACTGGACTCATATAAAATGACTAAACAGCATAAAAATAATACACATCTCATTCTCATTCTCATTCTCATTCTCATTCTCATTCTCATTCTCATTCTCATTCTCATTCTCATTCTCATTCTCATTCTCATTCTCATTCTCATTCTCATTCTCATTCTCACCTTACACCCTCTCCAAGGTGCACATGAAGAACATTACACTGCCTGGGGAAGTTGTATTTAAAGCACCTGCAGCTGAGCCTGATTAGCTCTGTTAGGATAATGGGGACCAGCTGAGATTATCACCATCCTGTTTTCACCTCTCATAATTTACCAGTTCTTTGCCCCAACCCAAGCTAATTTTAAAGTGGAACTCCAGGCAAAAGGTTGTTTTTAAGGCTATTTTCGCACTGAGGCGCTTTATAGGCGATACAGTGATAAAAATAGTCCCTGTAAAGAGCCTCTCCTGTCTCTCCAGTATGAAAGCCCGGTGCGCATGTAGAACGGTAAAAAAAGTGTATACACCGCTCCTAAAGTGCCCCTGCCCATTGAAATCAATGGGGCAGCTCCGTGAAACTGTCAGCAAAGGGATTTTAGCCCTTTTTCGGCCGCTAGAACGACGGTAAAGCACCGCCGACGCTCTTCCGCCCCAGTGTGAAAGTAGGTTAATGAAGAGTGGAAAGACAAATTCCTGCCAGGTTTGTATTGTCATATCTTTTGGTTTAATTTCCCCTCACTTCCTGTGTTGTCACCAGAAAAGGGAGAGAAAACATCTTGAAGATACAGGCAGCAACATGTTTTTCTGGCTTAAGGGCGGGTTCCCACATCGCATCACAACGCACAGTAGTTCACACTGCCATATGCGAACTTCTGGGGAGTGTCATTATATGCTAATGACACCCCCATTTCAGCTCGCATATCGCACTGCAAACTGACAGATCGGACATGAATCGGATCGCATATGTGTTAACACACATGCGATCCGATTCTGGTCTGAACTGAAAAAAGGGACCTGTGCGTGTTTGCACCGAATGTGGTGCGATATCAGTCATACTATCTGTATGGCTGGCATCGCACCTCACAGACATCGCATGTAATGGGAACAGCAGTGAGCTGCACATTACATGCAATGTCTGGCATCCCAATAGTGTGAACCAGGGCTTAACGTCTTTTGAGTCCTTCAGTTGGGATTAAGTATGCAGCTTATATGAATATTTTTTCCAGGTCTCCTAGACTTAGGGCCCTTTCATCATTTTCTCTTCCTTTGCTGTGCATTGTAAGATTTTAGTAAATTATTTTAAATAGCTGCCAATGTACTGCAATTGATGAAAATTGCTTGTGAATTGTGTTGCACCTCAAGCTACTGTGCTTGTGCATTGAAGTGCAATTCCCAATGATTAGCAGGGCAACAGACTAGACCAGCGATGGCGAACATTGGCACTCCAGATGTTTTGGAACTACATTTCCCATGATGCTCAGCTACACTGCAGAGTGCGTGAGCATCATGGGAAATGTAGTTCTAAAACATCTGGGGTGCCAAGGTTTGCCATCACTGGACTAGACAATGGGGGAAGTTTATTAAAACTGGCATGTAAGCAGGGGACTTAACGTGGCGGTATTATAAAGGGAAACACACTGCATGATATTGTAAAGGAAGTAATTTTAATTTGCCAGATAAGCAACAGTGGAAAATTATATTTACAAAAGTGGAGAAAACAGTTCTCTTGTTAGCATATAAGGCAGTTTCACAGTCCATTCACCAAAGTTACAGACTGCAGTGCGCATGCGAGGGAGCTCCGTAATGGCCGCTTAAGCCAGGAGCTCCGCATCATCCCTGCTCCGTGATAGCCCACGGCACAACAGCACCAGTCCGAGTGGCTCCATCCGACCCTCTCCGCTTCGGTGACCCCGGCGGGAACACCCGCAGATGCCCGGTCCGGCGGCCAGATGCGATCTGGGACCGGATTTCAACAAGGCCAGAGGGAAAGGGTGTACCAAGATGGCCGCCGTTCAGAATACCTCACAGCCTCACACAGCCACGGGGGACAAGAAACCAGAACACAGGCAAGTGTTAACCCCTGCAACGCTGTCCTACTCACAAGTGACCCAGGGTGGCCATCACTATCCCCAGACTCCGTCTCCAGCCTCCACGGAATCACTATTAAGCCGCCACATTGAGGACAGTGCCCTATCTCCATCAGGGTCTCTATCTCCGTGCCTCATGGCTACACCTCCCCCACCCATGCCTCCACAGGACTCTGTCTCCCCGCAGGAAGACCTTTTCCTCAAACTGTCAGCCCTCCTGGAAAGGGGTCTGGCGAACACCGCAGCACAGATCACTAATGATATGAAGTCTGATTTTGCCAATCTGGGTTCCAGAATGGAAGCAATTGAAAGCAAACTGGACATTACTGTGTCGCCCACAAACCAAAATGCAGCACACATTCAGACCCTTCAGGAGCAATTGGATCTGGCCCTATCAAGGATCGACGACCTCGAAAACAGATCCAGGCGGTATAATCTACAGATCCGTGGCCTCCCTGAGTCCTTTTCTGATGTATCTACGGTAGTCCAGGAACTTTTTAAGGAATTAATCCCGAATATCTCTTCACATCGTCTGGAACTGGACAGGGCCCACAGAGCCCTCGGACCCCTGAGAAAAGATGGCTCCCCCAGGGACATCATAGTGAAGCCACATTTCTATGCCATTAAGGAGGAGGTCCTAAAGCAGTCGAGACTAAGGCAACAGGTCTCCTGCCATGGTCACCAGCTCCAAATATTCGCTGACCTGTCCCCAACAACTATTCAGAAGAGACGAGCCCTGAAGCCGCTTCTCGTGGCCCTCTCCACCCAGGAGATCAAATACCGCTGGGCCTTCCCCTTCACAGTCAAATGTATCTACAAGGAGCACACATACTCCTTTTCCAGTCTGCAGGAAGGTGAAAAACTGCTCCTCCACCTAAAAATTATTTCCCAGGAGGCTCCCTTGGAAGTGTCGGCCAACGCTGCAGTTTCGGCCAAGCGTCCACAACCAAAGAGCCCGGTCTCCCCCCTATGGACATCCAGAAAGATCAAGAAGTCGAGAGATGGAAGACCCCCCTAACGAGACCTTCAAGATCCTCAAACTGTCTTTCTCTCGGTTTGGTTGCGAATTTGGGACGGGTTTCCCTCTGTTGGTGTGAGCCTTGAGCTCCTACTCTTACCTGTCCCCCTGCAGGACCTTTTCTGACGCCTCAAGGTGTTTTCCCCCCCTTTTTGTTTTTGTCATTTTTTCATTTTGATCCTCCTCCCTCCGCTCTACCTGGACCCTAAGCACATCGCCTGTTTGTTACCCCCGGGTGTACCCCCGGGTCCATACAAGTTCTGGGTTACCCTCATCCTGCCCTTAGGCGAGAGGGAGTTAGTCCACCTGCCCAGGGCCTTCGGGCCCTTTCTAGGACAGCCATATTGGATACTTTTTCTCCCCTCACAGAGGAGACACGGAGGAACTGTTAGCTTTGTCTATTCGTTATCCTCTTAGCTAACCCCCTTATTACTCACCTGAATTGTTGACAGCCCACCGAACGGTTTCTACCTTCGAGATGGACTGGAATTTGACATAAATATATTGCTAGTCTTTCATTGTTTAGTGCAAGTTTTACATGTTTATTAACTGTTCTACATGACCTTTCATATGTGGTGTCTCAGGCATATTTTACGGGTTTATAACTTCACTTATAAGTTAGGGGCAGGGGTGATCCCCTTGTGCCTCCACCCTTCCCGCGAAGACAGGTTCTTGTGTTGTGCGGGACGGACAGCCGGCCCTTAGTAAGGGTAGCCGGCGCCTTTGGCCTTTTGGTCCATGGGGGGTAAATTCCCCCAGACTCTACAGTCCTTATTTGTTGATGTCTTCTCGTATGTGCCCGTTTCTCTCTTTACCTTTCTCCCCTTCTTTTTTCCCCTTCGGAGCCAGCTGCCAGACCGAGCCGGGACCACGGTGCCAATCCTGAACTGGTTTGCCTTCTCTCCTCCAGCCAGTCCTCATGGTAAAGGATCGCCCTTAGGTAAGAGCAGCTTATTTACACAACTTACCATTCACGGGGTTCCATGACCGATTCAAATAGTCCTTCGGGGGTCCTCCGAATTGCCTCTCACAACACTCAAGGACTGAACTCCCCCAGAAAAAGGAGATTAGCCTTTGAACACTACCACTCCCTCAAACTCGATATAGTTCTCCTACAAGAAACACACTTCCTGGTTCGGTACAGTCCTAAATTCCTTCACCCACACTACCCAAACTTCTACTTAGCCAATGCGGAGAACACTCCTTTACTTATAGCGACCCTGGGGGCAGGTTCATATTGGTCAGGGGCTTGATCGAGGGCAACATATATTCCATAATTTCATATTATGCCCCCAACACAGGGCAATTTAAATTTTTTCAGGACCTTCTCAAAACCTTACTCCCCCTGACGGAGGGAAAGGTGCTTTTCGGAGGGGATTCCAATGTTGCCTTTGATCGGGGTCTTGACAGATCCAAACCCCCTGGCTCACAATTAACACGTCCCACCAAAGTCAGCCTGTCCATTGCGAGGTTCCTTCATAGTCATAGCCTGATTGAAATATGGAGGGAATTGAACCCTACCAAACGCGATTTCACACACTACTCTCCACCACACCAATCCTACACTAGGATAGACCATATATTGGTTCCCCCGGAGTTGATCCCACCCACCCGAAAGGCCTCCATTGTCGATGTTCCCTGGTCAGATCATTCAATAGTTAGCATTTCAGTGAACAATGTTGTTACGAAAATGACAGGGACACACTGGAAACTCAATGAATCTCTTCTGAACGACCCACTGGTCTCCAAAGAAATCGAGAGCTCCTTGAAGGAATATTTTAGCCTTAATGATGTGGGGGGATCTCCCCAGAAACCCTTTGGGCAGCCCATAAAGCTGTAGTAAGAGGTAAAATTATAGGCATAGCTTTGCACATCAAAAAGGCACGAAAGTTCACCATCCAAAACCTTGAAACTAAATTTAAAACCATGAAGTCTCAGCATAAGAAACATCCCTCTCGGGCTCTGGCTGACCAGACTGGAACTAAACATGGCCCTAACTGTTAGGACAGAGAAAGAAATCCGCTGGAGCAGTGCAAGATTTTATAATCAGAAAGATAAAATAGGGTCCATGCTAGTGGCCAAGTTAACCCCTAAGTCTCGCACTCACTTCTTCCCCAAAATTAGGGTTGCAGGGCAAACACTTTCAGCCAACCCCGTCAAAATACTGAAGTCCTTCCAAGACTTCTATGCTAAACTTTACAGTTCAACCCAAGCAGATGACCGTCACGTCTGCAATGCCCTCTTCCGAGACTTGCCCATGCCTAGACTATCAGCTGACCATAGAGATGTAATGGAAGTGGAATTCTCAGCTGAGGAGATTAGGGGGGTCATGAAATCCCTCAAAACAGGCTCGGCTCCGGGGCCTGATGGCCTTTCAGCAACATATTATAAGGCATTTGCGGATCCCTTAGCACCTTATATGGCAAAATTCTTCAACTCAATCTCGAAAAGGCGCCCCATTGGATCCCCAGCTGAATACCGCATACATTACGGTTATCCCAAAGCTGAACAAGAGCCCGGAAGATGTAGAGAATTATAGGCCCATATCTCTAATAAATAATGATCTTAAGATACTTACAAAAATCCTGGCCAACCGGCTTGCAACCTTTATTGGCAGATATGTCCATAAGGACCAAGTGGGATTTATCTCTGGAAGACAAGGGCCAGATTTAACCCACAGGGCCGTAGATATAATTTCTGTTCTTCCATCCAACTGGGAAGGGGGTCCCAAACAGGAAGGTATGCTGTTGTCCCTTGACCTACATAAAGCTTTCGACTCCATCGAATGACCATATATCTTTCCGCTCTTGGAACATTGGGGATTTGGCAACAGATTTCTGGGTACACTACATGCCCTCTACTCGAATCCGGCGTCTATTCGATTATTGGGCCACTACTCCCAACCACTCACCATAGCTCGAGGCACCAGGCAGGGGTGCCCTTTATCCCCCTTAATCTTTGCCTTAGCTATCGAGACACTAGCCATAGCCCTCCGCACGAATCCTGACATTCAGGGGGTCTCGTGCGGTGCCCAAACTCATAAATGCGGTCTGTTCGCAGACGACCTTCTACTCTTCCTCACCTCACCAATCACCTCGCTGCCCATTCTTTATAAAACCCTGACTGATTTTTCCAAGGCCTCAGGCCTCAAGGTCAATTTTGCCACATCTCACGCCCTTAATATTTCACTCCCGAGGCAGACGGTTCTTAGCCTCCAGAACAATTGTGAATTTTTATGGAGGGACACATCCCTAGAATATCTGGGGATCAAACTCACTCCTAAAATAGAACAGCTATACTCGGCCAACTTCCCTCCCACCTACAAGAAGTTAGCGTTGGACTTACAAAACTGGGCAAGGCACGACCTTTCATGGTTGGGTAGGATTCACTCCCTCAAAATGACTCTCCTTCCCAGGCTTCTTTATTTATTCAGAGCGATACCAATAAACATCAGGACTGATCACCTCAAATCCTTTCAGAGGAAGGTAACTCAGTTTATATGGGGGAAGAAGGGTCACAGGTTGCCCTGTAACACACTCTTTAGGCTTCAAAAGCAAGGGGGGTTGGGAGTCCCGAGGCTGCTTTGGTATTTCCAAGCGTCCAGACTTGCTCAATTGTCCACTGTGTATTCCAGGCTGGAAAAACCGGAGTGGTTGCACATAGAGAGACAGGCCGCCCCAACATATACCTTAGACTTCCTGCTCTCGATCCCCACCAAAGAGAGGCCCCCCATTCTCTCGTCCACCCTCTCACAATCCCTCTCCCTCTGGGATAAGCTTAAAACAAACACATCCTTAGTGTCTGACTCTCACCCGCTTGCCCATATTTTTAATAATCGGGACTTTCCACCAGGGATGGATATTAAGTCCTTCAAGTGGTGGTTGGATAAGGGGCTGTACCGAATCGGTCATTTCTTCACACCCTCTGGCCTTATCTCCCTGCAATTTTGCAAAAAGAAACTAGAAATCCCAAATACGGAACTGTTTAGATTTTCTCAGATTCAACATTACCTTCATAGGATCTGGAAGGAGAAGCCGGGCCCTCCGCGCTTTACCGATTATGAAGTGTGGTGCGGACAAGTCACTGACCAAAGAGGGGGCATCTCGGTTATATACCAAGCTCTTGCCCAGAATGGCAGTAAAACACCCTTCATGTTAGCCTGGGAAAAGGATCTCCTCTTTCATTGGGAACCGGAGTCCTGGTTCTCCTCCTACTCCAGAGCCTATAAAGGAATTAAGAATGTTTCTCTGATCGAGGCTAGCGTTAAAGTGATGACTAGGTGGTACTTGACTCCGATTAAATTGGCCCGGATGTTTCCCTCGACCAATCCCCTATGTTTTAGATGATGTGACATGGCAGGAACGATGGTCCACACTTGGTGGGAATGCATCAAACTCACACAATTCTGGCGGAAGATGTTTAACCTGATCCATCAGGTAACGAATATTCAGATCCCTAGAACCCCTGCCGTGGCTCTCCTGAATGGCCCCATCCAACAAAATAGCAAGTGCACTAACATTTTGATTCACTTTAAGTTGCTGGGAGCCAAGATCACCATAGCCAAATCATGGAAACAGCCCAGAGTCTCCCTACGAGCAGTCAAGCATAAGATATCTTGGATTATGACCCAGGAGAAAATGACTAGCATTTTATTAGACTACAAAGACAAATTCGAATCAATATGGGAGCCCTGGGCCCAGCATGTGGGCATTTCCCTCATCACTGGCATATAGCACACTTGGGCTTGTTGGGCACTCGGTTCCCGACGTCGGTTCTGTCGGCTGGCTCCCCCTTTTTCTTACCCTTCCCTTCTCTTCCTCCCCTCTGTTAGACGAACACCCCTTACCATCTGGTGTTTCTTAGCTCCCTCTGGTTTCCCTTAGCTGTTCTTTCTCCTCTCTACTGTGTCTCTTCACCCCACTTTTCCCTTTTCTTTGACTTTTATCAGCATCTTAGCGACTTAGCCTCTTGATTGATCCAGAGGATAATGGTAATTTTTATACTGATCGGTTCGGAAGATTTCATGGCCTTTCCTCGGAAGAGCTCACTCCAGTTGCACAAGTTCACAGAACACTTGGACCTCTCTGGATTCATTTTGAGAGCGGGGGGATTTGGGGGACCTGGGATGAGCTTGCCTAGCACAGCAAGTTCCCGTAAGCGGTGCTGGGTTGGTCCACTGGGGCCTCTGGTCCTCCTCACCAATTTGACGCCTGAGAATCCTGTAGCCATACAGCGTTTTTTTTTTTTTTTCTTCCGGTTTTGTTCTTTTTCTCATTTAAGATGATCTTAGGCCCCCAGAGGTCCAGGGTTTGTTCTAGAAGTTCAAGAAGTATTTGTCTCACTAAAGGCCGAGCAGTCTTTGATGTCTCTTTTGAGATATTGTATGTACTTCTTATATGTTTGTATACTTTTGAAACTCAAATAAATACTTTGAAATTAAAGATACAGACTGCAGCTCAGTGAACTGGCACTGTAGTTATTATTCCTCTCTTCAGGCACATGAGTGGTATACAAGGCACATTTTGATTACTTGCCATAGGCTGCTGTCCATAAGCAGGTTCCACCGATGCAGCAGAGATGATTTAACAGGAAAATACACTCTTATGCCGTGTACACATAATCGGACATTGTTTGGATATTCCGACAACAAAATCCATGGGATTTTTCCGACGGATGTTGGCTCAAGCTTGTCTTGCATACACACAGACAGACAATGTTGTTGGAAATTCCAAACGTCAAGAACGTGGAGATGCAAAACGAGCCGAGAAAATTGAAATTCAATAGCCAGTGCGGCTCTTCTGCTTGATTCCGAGCATGCGTAGAACTTTGTGCTTCGGGATTGTACACACACGATTAGAATTTCCGACAACGAATTTGTTGTCAGAAAATTTGAGAACTAGATTTCAAATTTTGGGCGATGGAATTTGTCCGATGGAGCCTACACACGGTCGAAATTTCTGACAAAAAGCTCCCATCGAACATTTTATGTTGGAAAATCCGACCATGTGTACGGGGCATAAGATGAACTTCTATCACAAGCACAGCAGCAGTGCTGATAGGTAGGACTCCTGAGGAACCCTGTTCTGTCCCTACAAGCTTTAACACTGTAAAGGCCCATACACACGATCATACTTTGTACAAACTTTCCCGTGGACTTTTGTACAAAGGGCGTTGGCCGTAAGTTTGTATTGCATACACACAATAAGACTTTTTAGGCAACAAACATGAATGTACTGATGTTTCAACATACTGACGACACCTCAAAAGAGGACTTTCAATTACTCCAGCGCCACCTTTGGTCAACTTCTGTCTGATCTTTTGCATTGGTTCTGAGCCTGCGTGTTTGTAAAGTCCGATGGTTTTCTGTACACGCGATAGGACTTTGCTCCATCTGACTTATGTTGTCAAAAAGTTTGTCCGTTCGCACAGCCAACAAAAGTCAGATGAAAACAAAAAAAGTTTGTCAGATGGAGCGTACACATGGTCGAATGTTGCTCCAAAACAGCTAATTTGCATGTTGTTGTCAAAAAGTCTGATCGTGTGTATGGGCCTTAAGGCAGTATACCTTTCCCTCACTCATTCCACACACATTTCTCCTCAAAATTATAACTGGGCCCTCTTCTTATATGGACGTTAACAGAAAATGTTGGACAAAATCTCAAGATAACTTGGTACCAATCAGAACACGAGGCTTCTCCAAGATGGCTGCTGGAGAAAAATTCAGAGAAGTTACAGCCTCAACAGGATTTCACAAAACAGCACAACACAGATACATTCTGAATATAATATGACATTTTTGCATGAGGAAGTAAGTATGATACAATTATAGTCCCACTTCTCCTCTCAGCCAGCAAGACTGTTCTGTCACAGTAATTTGTATGTGAGGAGGCTACCTACAGGTGCACACATAATCTGGTGCAGCTGTACATAGTAACCAAAAAAAAAAAAAAAAGCATCAAAGAGATGCTGGAACTTTGATATAAGTTTATACAAAGTAGTGAAAGGGCAAAAACTAGGGATGGGCAAACGGTTCGGCCTGAGCATAAGTTCGGCCTGAACTTTGGTTTTTCGGATGTTCCGCGAACACCATACAATATGCGTTGTTCGGGGCAAATTTGAAAGCCACCGGAACACCGTTAAAGTCTATGGGACACCAACATGATAAATCAAAAGCGCTAATTTTAAAGGCTTACTAGTGCAAGTTATTGTCATAAAAAGTGTTTGGGTCCTGCCTCAGGGGACATGTACAGTAGGTGACCGTGATATTGTGTCAATCTCGCCGCTTCTAGCGGCGAGATTGACACCCTACGAGCTCCGTCGCGGGAGCCAGCGCCGAGCTGGCTCGCATCGGGAAAGGAAAAATGTTTATTTTTCTTTCCCGATAAGCAACGCTGGCCGGGTTGACACTGGTGCGGGGATCCGAATTGGATTCCCTCCAATACCAGGCACTCTTTGGTATGAATTCTAAGGGAGAACTCCACGCCAAATATAAAAAAAATGGCATGGGTTCCCCCTTGGGAGGCATACCAAGCCCTTAGGTCCGGTAGGGATTTTAAGGGGAATCCCCTTCGCCGAAAAAAACGGCGTGGGGTCCCCCCCAAAATCCATACCAGACCCCTATCAGAGCACGCAGCATGGCCAGTCAGGAAAGGGGGCGTGGACGAGCGAGCGCCCCCCCTCCTGAGCCGTACCAGGCCGCGTGCCCTCAACATGGGGGTTGCCTTGGGGAAGCACCCCAAAGCACCTTGTCCCCATGTTGATGAGGACAAGGGCCTCTTCCCGACAACCCTGGCCATTGGTTGTCGGGGTCTGCGGGCGGGGGGCTTATCGGAATCCGGGAGCCCCCTTTAATAAGGGGGACCCTGGATACCGCCCCCCACCCTATGTGAATGAGTATGGGGTACAATGTACCCCTACCCATTCACCTGTGAAAAAAATGTACAAAAAAAACACACACACAAGGGTTAAAATAGTTTATTGCACAGCTCCGGGGGTCTTCCGTCTTCGAGGTTCTTCTCGCCGGACTCCTCCGCTATCTTCTGCTAGCTCTTTTACTAGCGGAGGAGCCCGGCATTCTTCTTCGCCGCCGCCGCCGCCCTCTTCTTCCGACTTCGGAGGTCTTGTCCCCCTCTTTGGTTCTTCTTGCCGTGTCACCGCTTCTTCTTCCAGCTCTTTTACTAGCGGTGGCCCGGTCTTCTGTCGCCGTCACCGGTGCCGCCACCGCCTTCCGTTCTTCTTCTTCTTCTTCTGGAGATGTTGACTCGATGCTCTCTCCGGCCGCAATGCCAGGGACGGGGTGCGTGGCGACTTATATAGGGACAAGGGCGGGGTCATTGGTTGATGTCACATGGTGACCCCGTCCCCTTAAGAATGTCACAGTCCCAGCATCCTCCGGGACTGTGACATCGTAAGGGGGTGGGGTCACATGTGACATCAACGATGACCCCGCCCTTGTCCCTATATAAGTCGCCGTGCACCCCGTCCCTGGCATTGCGGCCGGAGAGAGCGTTGAGTCAACATCTCCAGAAGAAGAAGAAGAACGGAAGGCGGCGGTGGTGGCTGCGACGGCGACAGAAGACCGGGCCACCGCTAGTAAAAGAGCTGGAAGAAGAAGCGGTGGCCCGGCAAGAAGAACCGAAGAGGGGAACAAGACCCCCGAAGTCGGAAAAAGAGGGCGGCGGTGGCGAAGAAGAATGTCGGGCTCCTCTGCTAGTAAAAGAGCTAGCAGAAGATAACAGAGTCCGGCGAGAAGACCCCCGAAGACGGAAGACCCCCGGAGCTGTGCAATAAACTATTTTAACCCTTGTGTGTGTGTTTTTTTTGTACATTTTTTTCACAGGTGAATGGGTAGGGGAACATTGTACCCCATACTCATTCACATAGGGTGGGGGGCCGGGATCCGGGCCCCCTTATTAAAGGGGGCTCCCGGATTCCGATAAGCCCCCGCAGACCCCGACAACCAACGGCCAGGGTTGTCGGGAAGAGGCCCTTGTCCTCATCAACATGGGGACAAGGTGCTTTGGGGTGGGGGGGCCACACGCCCCCCTCCCCCAAGGCACCCCCCATGTTGAGGGCACGCGGCCTGGTATGGCTCAGGAGGGGGGGGCGCTCGCTCGTCCCCACCCCCTTTCCTGACCGGCCGGGCTGCGTGCTCGGATAGGGGTCTGGTATGGATTTTGAGGGGGACCCCACGCCGTTTTATTCGGCGAAGGGGATTCCCCTTAAAACCCCTACCGGACCTAAGGGCCTGGTATGCCCCGAGAAGGCATGCAGGCTTCATGAGTGAGACGACATTATCGCCTCGCTCTGGCTGCTATAGGAAAATAACATTTTCCTAATGCAGCCAGCGCAACGGTATAGCGCTGGTTAGAGAAGCCTGTCGCCGGGAACCAGCGCAATACTGTCCCGCTGTAAACACAATATCGGCGGCACCTACTGTATCAGTGCAAATTTATTTATTTTTTTAAATGGCTGTTTTTTCGAGAGCAGTGATTATTTTAATGCTTAAAGTGAAACGAAAAAAATTAAATATTCCTTTAAATATCATGCCTGGGGGGTGTCTATAGCATGCCTGTAAAGTGCCACATTTTCCAATGTTTAGAACAGTCCCTGCACAAAATGACATTTCTAAAGGAAAAATTGTCATTTAAAACTGATCGTGACTGTAATGAATTGTCGGGTCTCGGCAATATAAAATCATAGAATTTTTTTTTTGAAAGAATTAAAATTAAATAAAAAAACAATTCAATATTGCATGGGGTCCCCCCAAAATTCATACCAGGCCCTTCAGGTCTGGTATGGAAATTAAGGGGAACCCTGCACCAAATTGTTTCCTCGTGGCTTCCCCCATGGCGTCAGAGGGGGACGAGGTCATACGAATATGTCACCGGGCGGCCCCACCCTCAGCTATATAAGAAGTGTCACCCAGAAGAAGCGTCATTCAGCAGCGTCACTCAGCAGGAAACAATACACAGTGGGAGGAAGTTCGTCATTGGCCAGGAGCGATCGAGAGGGGGTGGCCAGAAACCAATGGCCATCCCCTCATAACGGATCGCTCCAGGAGGGAAACGGACCGCCGTATCCAGTGGGAGGGGGTCCGATCGGACCCCCCACCCGCTGGAAGGCAGGCACGTACATGTACGTGCTTGTGCCTGCCTGTGCCATTGTGATGACGTACAATGGCAATACGGCGGTCCTTAAGTGGTTAAACTCATCCTACAGAGTTCCTGAGACCTGCAGTTCCACACGAAGTGGTCTCATTCATATAGTCCAATCAGGCCTCAATGCCTATACTTTATTGATAGGTGACTGACAGTTAAGTGATACCTACACTGGAGACATTTACAAGTGTGTTGCAGAGCAGGAATTGTTACCACTGTAAAATTGTGTTTCAGTTCCAGTATCAATGGACTGCATCATACCTCAGAGGGAAGCCCTTGAGTAATTGTACTGTACTAGAGATGAGCCGAACACCCCCCGGTTTGGTTTGCATCAGAACTTTTGAACAGACCGCAAATTCGTACGAACATTAGAACCCCATTGAAGTCTATGGGACTCGAACGTTCGAAATAAAAAGTGCTAATTTTAATGGCTAATATGCAAGATACTGTCCTAAAAAGGGTTTGGGGACCTGGCTCCTGCCCCAGGGGACATGGGTCAATGCCTAAAATGTTTTTAAAAATGGCCGTTTTGGCGGGAGCACTGATTTTAATGACGATTAAAGTGAAAAAAAAGTGAAATATTCCTTTAAATATCGTGCCTGGGGGGTGTCTATAGTATGCCTGTGAAGTGCCACATATTTCCCGTGTTTAGAACAGTCCCTGCACAAAGTGAAATTTAAAGGAATAAAAGTCATTTAAAACTGCTTGCGTTTTTAATGTAATATCTGGTTCAGACAATATGGATGAAAATCATTGAGAAAAATGGAATGGGTAGCTCCCCCTGCCCATTACCAGCCCCTTTGGGTCTTGTACGGATATTAAGGGGAACCCCGTACCCATATTAACCCCCCTAGCGGTAATTCCGAGTCTGGCTCGGGTTGAGATTTTACTAACAGGAGCGGTAACCCCGAGCCAGACTCGGGATCGCATAGCTGGATGCAGGTGAGGACACAGGGAGAGTTACTTACCTTGTCCCCTGGATCCATCGATGTCCTCCACGCTGTGTAAACGAGCTGTCCTCCATTCGATTCACAGTGCCGAATGCCGCCGAGCTCCGTTCCCTGCGACTTTACGCCTCACAGGAGCGGAGAACGATGGCAAATTCAAAAAAGTAAAAAGACACAAAACACACACAGCACTGTAATCTTACAGATTACAGTACTGTATTAAAAAATACACACCCCCTTTGTCCCTAGTGGTCTGTGCAATGCCCTGCATGCACTTTTATATCATAAATACTGTTTTTCTGCCTGAAATTTGGAGATTGTCCATAGCAACCAAAAAGTGTCCCTTTTTCAGTGTTTTAGGATTTGATTACATTATTGAATAATTTTTATTATTATTTATTATATTATAAACTTTATCATACCCGGGATGTCTGCTAGACTCTGGTTTGAACAGATTTAAGATAGTTATTCCTAAGAATTACAGGACTACAATATAAAACGCCAAATTTCCATGCAAAATAATTGTACCGCTTACAGCACCTAAAACCAGAATGAATCATACCGCCAGGGAGGTTAAAAAAAGGAAAGACGTGGGGCCCCCAGGCCCTATATACTCAGAACAGCAGTATACAGGCAGTGCAAACAAGACAGGGACTGTGTAGGTTTGTTGTGTTAAGTAGAATCTGTTTGTAATTTTCAACTGGTACATTTTTAAAGTGTAGCTCCAGTCAAAAAATCTATTTTTAAGCTTTTTGGAAAACACCTGTTATCACCCCTGTATAATTTGTTTTGCCGTCCGTCTTTTTTCATCTCACTTCCTGTTGTCTCCTTCCGTTTGCAAATAGGAGACATTTGTAAGTTGGATGTTTGAAAGTAGGGGCCTGCCCTATATGCTCTGCAGAAATGGCGGAACAAGGTGTTGGTGTTGCCACAGCATTGTAAGCCCTCAAAGTGACTCTTGGTAGGCGCTGGAGCGCCCTGCTGTGAACGATTATATCAAGAATTGTAATTACATGCCATCGTTGAACAGTGGTCGAAAAATTGGGCCTTTGGTGGTTGTGGTGCTGGTGCCACAACACTATAAGTCCTTACAGTTACTCTCGGTGTGCACAGGAACGGGCCCTGCTGTGAAATATTATATCAAGAATTGTAATTACATGCCCCTGTTAAACAGGGGCTGAAAAATTGGGCCTTAGGCACTGGTGCTGGTGCCACGACACTGCAACCTCTCCCATATACTCTAGTTGTAGTGCAGGAATGAGCCCTGCTGCAAAGCATTGCATCAAAAATTGTAATTAAACGCCCCTGTTAAACAGGGGCTGAAAAATTGGGCCTTAGGCACTGGTGCTGGTGCCACGACACTGCAACCTCTCCCATATACTCTAGTTGTAGTGCAGGAATGAGCCCTGCTGCAAAGCATTGCATCAAAAATTTTAATTAAATGCCCCTGTTAAACAGGGGCTGAAAAATTGGGCTGGTGACACTGGTGCTGGTGCCACGACACTGCAACCTCTCCCATATACTCTAGTTGTGGTGCAGGAATGAGCCCTGCTGCAAAGCATTGCATCAAAAATTGTAATTAAACGCCCCTGTTGAACAGGGGCTGAAAAACTGGGCTGGTGGCATCACCCAGAACCAAAAATGTTCTTCCAACATATCAGCGGAGGAGGAAGAGGATAGGCAATCAACATAACAGGACAGTCACTCAGCATCAGCATAGGCAGTCTTAAAGGGATGTGATATTTAAAAAAAAATTATTCGGCTACATCAGCTTCAGGTGCTTGGTAGCTGTGAGTGATCCAAGACTGATTCATCTTTATGAAGGTCAACCGATCAACCGAGTCGGTGGACAGGCGCACCCTGTAATCGGTAACAAAGCCACCAGCAGCACTGAAGGTGCGTTCCGAAAGAACGCTGGATGCCGGACAGGCCAGTTGCTCAATTGCATACTGTGCAAGCTCTGGCCAGTGATCCATCATCAAGACCCAGTAAGCCAAAGGTTTTTCGGTGGGAAAGGTGTCCAAGTCTGACCTTGCCCCTAGGTATTCCTGCTCCATGTAAATCAGACGCTGGCGATGGTTGCTGGAACCGATCATACCTTGGGGCTGTGGACTAAAAAAGTGTCTGAGCGCATCGGTCAGACGGCAACCTTCTCCACCGCTCCTTCTGACCAATGCCTCAGCAACATGTTGTCCAGGACCAGGAGTTTGTAACCTCCCAGTCTCTGGGAATGCCTTGCACAGACCTTTCTGCAAGGCCTCCCGGAGATGTCTCATCCTCTGCTCCCTCTGTGAAGGCAAGATAAAGTCGGCAACCTTACCCTTGTACCGTGGATCAAGGAGAGTGGCCAGCCAGTAATGGTCCCTCTCCTTGATCCAAAGAATACGAGGTTCCTTCCGTGGGCTTTGCAGGATCAGGGAGGCCATGCAGTGTAGGTTAGCTGAGGCATTCAGTCTGGAGTCCTCTGGGTCATTAAGGACAACATGATCCGCAGCTACCTCCTCCCAGCCACGTACAAGTCCACGGGTTTCTTGGGACTGTAAATCATCCCTAGCGGTGTATACTGGGTTCAGGGCACGCAGACAGCACACATGATCTCCTACAACTGACTGCAAGCTCTATTTAAAAAGCGCAAGATAGCTAGCTATATAGGTGGATATAGCGGTGTATACTGCGGTCAGGGCACGCAGACAACAACCACTACAGAAGAGCAAGAACGCAAAATCGGCCGATAACGAATGGTGTATACTGTGTTGAAGGTACACAGAACACCCACTAACTCCTACAGACGCCAACACACTACACAAGGCCGCCACGCTGGCGGCCTTATATAGTGTGGGGTGTGTACTACACAGACTGAGCTATGATTGGCCACAGGCATCCTGATGGTGCAGTGCATTGTGGGCCGTGAGCGCCACACGAATTTGGCGCGAACGGCCCATAACGTTTGGAATTCGCAGAACGGGCGAACAGCCGATGTTGGAGCCGCACAAAGAGACCTTTAAGGATTAGGCTCAAGGAGCATATACAGAACATTCTAAAGGGGTATGATAAGCATAGCGTCTCTAAGCACTTTGCTACTCATCATAAAAAAGACCCCAGAGATTTAAAATTCTAGGGCATTGTCCCCTATGCTAAGCATTGGAGGGGTGGGCACAAAGTGAGGACTTTAAGCCAAATAGAGTCGAAGTGGATATTTACGCTCGACACTTTTACCCCTAGAGGACTAAACATTGAGTTCGATTTGAACTGTTTTATTAGTAACTTTTAGCGCCCTCTATCTATTTTCTTCTTCTTTTTTATCTCCCGCCTTGTCAACATAATTGTAACATATTTTTAATTTTTAATCTTTGAATTTTATATTTTATTCTAAAGAATCAATTTATGGGTATTGACTTAGTCTATATATGTCTATTTTAATATGCTGTCAATACATACGTCATTTCTGTGATCCTCTTATACATTTTAAATTGTAGGTCCCTTGTAAATTTAAGGTCCTTAATTGGTTTTATTGCAATGTTATTGGCTAATTTAAGGTCTTTTTTCTTATTTTTATCTTTATTTATTTTTACACCTATTTTTATACCGGTATACATCATAATTTATCTTATCTACAATTATATATGCACACATACACGGGTGTCTCTAAATCATTGCCTGATCTCAAGTGATAATTGTAAGATCCATCACTGTCATCTTGAGATGTCTTGTTCGTCTTAAAACAGTAAGAATTACTGCTTCGTTCCTTTAGTTTTTTACCACCAAATTAATGGCCGCTTCCGCGATAATTCTAATAAGGCTTTACCACCAGAACAATGGCCGTTTCTCGGTGATGACTAAGGACTTCGAAAAAATGGTCGACGGCATAACCACATATTAGAATATGGAACACTTGTCTCTATCTATGCCATAGTAATATATTTGAAAGTACACTATACGATGTGAGCCCCCCCTCTCTCTCCCCCTTTTTTAAGGTACGCTGCAATTATGGGCTCCACGTGAGTTTTCTAATTCTAGTCATGTCCGCTTGTCCATTCGTCTCTCCCTTTTTACTTTGCCTGCGCCTGCTCGTCATATCTCTAATGAACAACTTCGAGTGTGGTGCGAGGCAAGATACAAAGCGGGATACACCCTTGGAATCTAATTGGTCCGCTCCACTAGTACACGCCCTAGCTATGGTAATGCTGGGCAATCCAATTGCCTTCCCTTGTGATCACACACTTTAGTTATGTAAATAGTGGGCGGACGCGGTCCGCCCAGTACTCTCATAAAGCACTTCCGGTCCCCTTAGAATCATCCCAGTTGAAGTCCATACGTGACGTAACGCGTAGGAAACCGGAAGTGACGTTTGTATCTAAGGAAACCGTTCACTGATCTGTTAAGCTGTGTGCCTGTTCATTTGTTCCTGCTTGTGAGTAGTTTTAATCATTTCAAATAAATCGCTTGTTTTAAATACTACACTATGGAGGATACCCTTTACTTGTTATTTTGAGCACTGTTTCGTTGGCCATAACTGCAAGGAAGAACGGCACCGTCAGAAGTCCCATTCACAGCCCACTTGACCCTCCGGAATTCCCCCTGCAAATCTGTTGTTCTGCTGCACACCTTGCAGCCGTGAGGAAATTATTTAGGATAACCAGCACTGGCACGGAACACCGTTGGAGGAGAGTTATCTTGGCACATTGCACTTTATTTACGGCTGTGAAATCACATTTGAAAGTTGCACGATTGGACTGTGTATGGGACACTTTATCAAGATCCACGTTTTTGCTGCTATTACGTTCCCTTTATATCAAGGAATATATTAGTACTTTTCTCTGTTTTTTGCACGTCTTAGATCACTGTTTTTAAAACATTTATAGAATATTTTTTTAGATTATTCTATCATATATACTCATCTCTATATATAGTATAATTTTGCTTGCAGTCTTATCACAGATGTTTATCTATTATCTTTTTTTATACACACTGCAATATTAATCTATTATATGCACTTTATGGTTTTAAGCACATTTTTTGCCTATTTCCAGACACTGGAGTGATGCACAAGCACATTATATATTAGATGTTCATTTAAATGCACCCTTATAAGCTTTAAGTACTACATATTAAGCACTACTGCACTTTTTTTATATGATTATTCACACTCTGTTGAGTATCATCAATTCCTATTTATTTTATTAGTTTTTATTTTTTGGTATTTAGGAAGCGCAACACATCCCCTTCCTTTTTTCTGTTTTCTATACCATTGAGAGTTTACTCAAAAAGTGTTTGCTGCTCCGATTAGAACATATTCTTTGCTTCTTTTCCAATTTTTTGCCATAGAGCGCAGGAGCCCTTCTATATACACTACATGCCAACCTAACACACATCTTGCCTTGCCATCCTGGAATGTTCTGTCTGTGAAATGTGTTTCTCTTACACGTGTAAGAAGTTGAACTGGAAACAAACACATGTTGTTTTTTTATCTTATTTTTTTGTGTAGCAATGACACTCATGTACAAATTTTGTTTTTGCCTCGGAGCAGTGGAGTTCTGAAGGTTAATTGTGTAGGTTAGCTTTGGCATCGGTTTGGCTGGGCTGTGTTGGAGTTCTGCTTGGTCGTTAAGTGCACGTGACAGGATTAGAACCAGGCCTGGTTGGACGCTTTGGGTGTCAAGGTTCCTTGGAGCCAATAGGTGGGTGTGCCGGGCCCTGCTGGGGAGTCTAGGGAAGGGTACTTAAGATGTTGAAGTCACGTGTTCAGGGTTCGTTCGCGAGGCCATAGTGGCCCGTTCCTGCTTCTGGACCGGGGTAGCCCCGCGAGGGGTCCCGGTCACAGGAGCGTGCGTCGCTCTGCAACATGCTTCGGTTGATTAGCCCCGACAGACCCACCTGGTCTGGGGTGAGTATCCGTCTGTTCCCGAGTCTCTGAACAGGCTGGTCCGAGGCACAGTAACAGAGGGAGGATTCAAGGCGTCCGGGTGTGCTCTCGGCTTGGAGGGGCATCGCAGCTCGTGTAAGCAACCGGGGGAGGACATCTTTGGAGGAGGGCCAACAAGCTGGCATTCTAAGAAGTGCCTGGTTGCTGTGTTGTGACGAATGACACACTTTTTCCAGTACTGCCAAGGAGACAGAGAACGTTCCAGGTACTGAGGAAAAGGTTCCTATTCACTTCCAGTTACAACTTGTTCAAGGTCAGAGATTTCACAAGTTCTGAATCAAAGTGCTGATTGCCATAATCTCTGGCTAGAGATTTGTTCAGCTTTGAAGCACCCAGCTGCGAGTGGTTACTCTCTGGGTGGTATGAGACTTTCTGATGTTAGCAGTTCAAGGTGCCCGAGTTCCTTCACCCACGCCCTCTGTTCCCATACGAGACTGTGTTTGTTGGATGTTACCCCTGCAAATAAAAACCTTTTTAAAAAGGATTTTATTGGTGTCAGCATCCAAAGTTGTTGGGTACTAACTCTGGGAACCCCTAGACTTTGAAGAACAAGCCGAGCGGAGGTAACCGGTAAGCCAAAAACTTAAGGCCACCCTGCCAAGGGTTATGGCCACTACATTTGGTTTTTGAAATTTTAACTTGTGTTGTGAGTTGACTGAGGTACTGTACTGTTCTTGCTTCTCCTCATGCCTACATTGTGAACTTGCAATGTACACGTCGTGGATGACATTTGACATTTTTTATATAGCATGTTCTGTGCAATTTGTAACCAGCAAATAAACATGTTTTCTTTCATGTCTTTTGACTGCGTTTCAATTCCTCATATGGCAAAAACGTGTAATTTTTCATTAAAATGGTCACATGACCAAAATCAGGTAACGGCGAGTACATGATTGTCAAGTATCGGTACTCATACTCGTGCTGCAGTGAATTATGGGCCATGACACGCCACTCGAATTTGGCGCGAACGCCCCATAATGTTTGGAATTCGGCGAACAACTGAACGGACGATGTTCGAGTCGACCATGGGCTCAATTCGAACCCAAAGCTCACCCCTACCGGTAATTTTGATTTGGAGAGGTTTACGGATGCTGTAGGGTCAACAGGTTATAGGGCATTCTACCAGGGTCCCTGGAGCACAGAACCTTGGCCCAAATCCTGGGCAGACTCGGGGTTCCTTCATAACCTGGTGCTCCTGGGGCTTTTTCCAGTAGTGCTGGCTTTGGAAATCTGGGGTGAATCATTTAGGAATTTGAAACTTCGGTTGAATTGTGACAATTGTGGGTGTGGTGCAAGTCATTAACCGAATCTCAGTGTCGTCGCAACCCGTGATACGGCTGCTGCGCCACATGGTGCTCTGCTGCCTGCAGATGAATATTTTTCTGTATGCTGTATACCTCCTTGGGATTGACAATACGGTAGCTGACTCATGGTCTTGGTTTCAGTGGGACAGGTTCCAAGAGCTGGCACCAGCAGCGGAACAGGTGGATTCCTTGTCCGGGTTGGCTATGGGAGATTGCTTTGGAGCCGGCGCTGGATGGATCAGAAGGTCGGTGAGTGAGGCCACATGGGTGGCATAAATACCAAGGTATGGTTGGATTTGGTTCGGAATGCAGAAGGGGTTTGGGAGGATTCGGAGGGAAGGCTGCTGGTTCTTTACTTTGCTTCCAGGAAACTGGAGCGTGCGTTTTGGTGTCTGCCATTGAGCGGAAACTGGTGGCCTTGATCTTTAAAGTATTGGGTGGGGTTGATTTTACAAAATATTTTTGGGTCCGCCAAGCTTTAAAGGGGTATTGGAAGTTGCATACATGCAAGAATGCTAGGCGTCTGTGTCCTTGCTATCTTGCAAGCAATTTTTGTGCAATTGGGCACCCTCTATACTTCCAGATAGGAGGTATACTTGTTTAAAGCGGCTTTTTCTTTGGCATTTTTTGAGGAGTTACGGATCAGCGAGCTGGCCAGTCCTTCTAGGAAGGTTCTGGGCGGGGAGTCTTGTCGAGGGAATGCGATTTGGGAGGAGGACAGGGGGGCAGGCTTTTCTACGCAGGTCAAAGACAGACAAGGGGATATGGGTACAGCCGTTTCAACTGCCGGGTTCCACAGTGTATCTGGGAAATTTTTGGATGTGGGCCAGGGCCCTTTTGGTTACATTGGGATGGGTCGCGGTTGTCCAGGTTTCAGTTCATTGCCATATTCAGGAAGTGTCTTCAGGCGGCAGGTTTGGAAGACAAACAGTATGCTCCTTCCATATCAGGACGGCCACAAAGGCCACTCTGTGCAGGCTAGATGAGGTGTCTGAGGAGGATTGGTGGGCGGAACTCAAGGAAATTTCGTACCTACATTTGTTAGTCAATAAAGATGGTGGGCTCATTTTTTTTTTTTCTGGGAACTGGGGGCATGGTCATTTGCCATAGGGAATGAGAATCTGATACAAGGAAGTACTAAAGGGCGGGGTGGAGTACATTTATTGGAGATAGATTTGTGGTCCCTGGGGTTGCAGGATGGGATTAAATGTGCCTTGAGGATGTAGAGGGGGCCTTAAGGGTAAGATGTCATCCTTACAGCTGGTGGTGGAAGATTTTAGACTGGTACAATTACTTACGAGATAGTGTGGGGGACAAAGTGGTATGTGCCCCTCCGGTGGATTCCAGTTAACATCTATAGCACTGGCTCCTGATGAGCAGGCACTTTTTTTTCTCTTCTAAAGTTAATTTGCCCAAAACAGTTGGGCTTTGGGACTCAAAATTTCTAGTTTCAGTACCAGTCCAGCTGGGTTGTACTGGGTTCTCCTTGACCGCAGGTGTCGCTGTCACCGCCAGCAGGAATAGAAACAATCTAGCTGGGTGTAGTGAATGCCACTGTTCTCTCAGAACCAGCCTAGTGGCAATGATCTCCTGCTGTGCATACCGTTTGGGGGGGGGGGGGGTATTTAAGGTACTGACGCCACATGGTTCATCTTATTTTCTGTATGTTAGATTCTGGTGGTCCTCCTGACCCAGCCCCATGGCCCTCCTGGCCTGGGGTGCGGAATCATGCATCCCAAGCCTCGGGCCAGAGGCAACACAACTGCAGGGACAGGCCCGAGTGATATTCAGGGGCCTATTGATACAAGGGTGGTCTGGTGCCATCTCATCTTTAGTGAGAGGCCCAGCAACTGAAGAACCCCAGGGGAGGACTCTTTAGGAGAAGGCCGTACACAAGGCTGGTTTCTCTGAAGGAGCCTGGAGGCTTAGTTGAAGGACGCAACCTGGATCAACACTCATCACAGTATCGCCAGATCAGCTGAGAGAATCTGGTACCATATGATAGCTCTTTAAACTGTATCTACGTCCCTCAGTAACACTCAAGTGTACAGGACTGGACTGGGACAGAAATTTGGCCCTGGACGTCATCCAGACCGGCCCACTTACGTTTTGAGTGTCATATCACCAGCCCCTTTACATCAGAGTGCCCCCCTCCCACATGTACTCACAGTTCTAAAGGCAGCCTCTCTTCTTCCTCTCTCCAGTCATGTGATAACAAGTGATAGGGGAGAGAGGAAGGAAAGTCTGCTGACCGTGTCAATCTCCCCCTGCAGGCTGGAGGGAGCAGAAAGCCTAATGCTCTCTCCAGCATATCACGGAAACTGCTCCTCCTGACAGGAGTTAAAGCGAGATCACTCACTGTCAGAGAGGAGCTGCTCCAGGACTGCACCAGACCGGCCCACTGAGCCATCGGCCCACCGGGAATCTCCCGGTAGCCCCGATGGCCAGTACATGCCTGCAAGTGTACATCACAAGTCTGTGGCAGAGACTGTCAAGCACCTGATAGACCTCCTCTCACTAGGTCTATCTGGGGGTTGTTAAATCTAATTGTGAAACGGTTGTTATTCTCTGTATTTTCCTATAAGAGACTTCCATTTTTGCAATACAAGTACCTGAACTCAATCCTAACCCTCTACCCCTTATTGAAAGGCTTCTAAATAACCCAAAAGATGATTGTTTCCACATTCTTTGTGCCCAACTACCACAGGACTCCCTAGACAGCGAAGCAGACAAGGAAGTATCATTAAGCCCAAATAAAACCAGCAGGTCCTTCGGAGGTTAGTGCTACACATGGTTTAGCTGAAATGAAAGATGGGGTTGCAAACAGGCCCAAGGACTGTTTTACATCAACCTCTGAAACCAAAATAATGTTATTTGAATAAGTGTTTGTTAATCAAATGCTATGGCCACCTGTACTCCATTTCATGTCTGGTCTCAATTTAGGTAATGAGAATGGGTGGAGTACCCATGGTCAAGCAGGTAAAAGGAAAGTTGGGGACATCTGAGCTACACTGGTCAAGGACATAGTGACTAGTCTGCATACCACTTGTGACATAGTACCCTTCCTTAAGGGTATGCACATGGCATCTCACAGCTGGAACAAGTTTTATTCTTCACTGTTTATAATAAACTTTAAGCCTAGGTTCACACTGATGCGGGTTTAAAATTGTGCGAGTTCAGCTGGACTTACACGTTTGCAAAGCGTATGAGAGTCCTACTTCAGGAGCAAAGTCAGACATCTGTGCATGTTCCTCAAGTTGCCCCAAAGTAGTACAAAACTACTTTTGGGAAAATTAAAATCCAGGTCTTCCTTTTCCACCCTCAGCACCCAAAGCCTATGCAGAAATGCAAATAGTGTAATTCCTGCCAGAGCAGATTGCCACAAAAGGATGGAACTCCTTGGTTTGAAATCTTACATTGAAAAAGCTTGGTTAAAGACATGTTCTAGAGGACTTTGCCAAATCTAGGTGAATTTACATATCCAACAGGTAAAGTTTAGCACCATCACAACTACCTTTTGGCCTGCTAATAAGGCATCCATCCCATAGAAGAAACTGGAAGGAGTAGTGAAGTAGAAGGATGGATTCGATTCGACCTTGAAGAATCAGTTTTATATACCTTGGAACAGTTTTACTATACCCATTATATAGACATGTGCACTGTCAATTTGTTTTGCATTTAGTGTCTGAAATTCAATTTGGATTCTTACAAAAATACGAATTTGTTAATTTTGTAACAATTCCAAATGTTCATTCTGATGAATCATGAGGGTCTCCCACCATCCCTGTGCTCATTATGGAGGGGCTCCCACCATCCCTGTGCTCATTATGGAGGGGCTCCCACCATCCCTGTGCTCATTATGGAGGGGCTCCCACCATCCCTGTGCTCATTATGAGGGGCTCCCACCATCCCTGTGCCGACTTCCTGGATGTCATCATAATGAATAATTGTAATTAACAAAAATTCTTATTTTGTCCAATTCTGAATCTCCCATTGATCACCAGTAACAGTCTCCCACCAAAAAAAAAAAAAAAAAAAAAAAAGTAATTCTCCCCCCCCCCCCCAACCCTCACTCAGCAGCAGAAAACCTGATTGCCATTTTGTTCACCAGTCATGTTTCTGTTGTAATGGAATTTGGATCTGAAATTTGTGAATAGATCATCCCGAATGTATGGACATTCGTACGAAACTAATCGCACACGCCTAACCCATTATATAGTGTTGAGTGGGTGGCAACTATAGAACAGGAAAAAGGTCAACAGTTTTGAAGACTTCAAGTTCCCACACCATTTTAAATTCCTCCATTTATTAGCAAGTTCTAGAATTACAAAAAAGTGAAACATTCTTTCAACGTTTGTTTTGCATTTTCTTCAGTCGTCATGTCTCCTCCACAGAACTTGTAACTGGGGAAAAAAATAAAAATTATAATTAATGAATTGGGACAAAAAAGGAAAAATAAACCCAACACAGCAAAAACTGCCCTGCAGCTCACTGAAGTAAAGAGTAATAAGAAAGGTTTACTGATGTTAAGTCACCACATTTTAGGGTTTAGAAAGACAAGGATTACAAACAATTTGGAAAAGCTGCAGAACACCTTGTAAAAGGCTATGGGAGAAATCGAAAGTGCTAATATTAAAGGCTTACATGCAAGTTATTGTCCTAAAAAGTGTTTGGGGACCTGGGTCCTGCCCCAGGGGACATGCATCAATGCAAAAAAAAAAAAAAAAAAAAAGTTTTAAAAAAACTGATGTTTTTTCGGAGCAGCGATTAATAATGCCCAAAGTGAAAAAAAAAAAAAAAAAAAAAAAAAAAAAAAGTAATATTCCTTTAAATTGTGTAACGGGTATAGTATGCCTGTAAAGGGAGGCATGTTTCCCCGTGGTTAGAACTGTCCCTGCACAAAAGTGTCATTTAAAAAGCACTTGCGGCTATAATGAATTGTAGGCTCCCTGTAATACAGAGAACAGTCATGGGGGGGGGCGGGAGGAGGTGCTCCACCCAGTTTGTGAAGTGGTGTGGGGGGGTACTTCAATATCCCCTTACCATTTAAAAGAAAAAAATCCCGACCCCTTACCACGTGATCAGCTGTCAGCCAATGACAGCTGATCATGTGACACAACAGAGCCGGCAATAGGCCATTTTTCCTCCTCGCGCTGACAGCACGAGGAGAGAAAAAAAAAAAAAAAGCCGATCACCGGCAGCCGTGAACGGGATATCAGTCCCGATCACGGCCAACTTATCAGTGCCCACCTGCCCGTTAATAAAAGTGCCACCCATCAGTGCCACCTATCAGTGCCCACAATCTGCCTCAACAGTGCTGCACCTCAGTGCCACATATCCGTGCCCATCAGTGTCATCTGCCAGTGCTGCCCATCAGTGTCATCTGCCAGTGCTGCCCACCAGTGCCGCCTAATCAGCACATTTCAATGAAGGAGAAAAATGACCTGTTTGCAAAATTTTATAACTATTAAACATGATTTTTTTATTTTTAGCATCTTTTTTTTGTTTGTTTAGCAAAAAAAAAAACCTCCCAGCTGTAATTAAATACAGCAAAGGTGTGCCAGGACTGGTAGAGGTGTCTCATCTCTGCATATTATAGCTGAGCGGGGGGGGGGGGGGGCAGATGTGAAAGGTGTATTGGTGGGGTACAGAGGCGAGACAGATGTGGGAGGTACATCAGTGTAACATGGCGGGGGGGGGTAGTGGTGATCTGAAACGTGAAGGTGAATGAATTGGGGCAGATCTGAGGCATGAGTGCAGGATGTTTTATTTTTTTGAGAAGAGTTTACAGCATTTATTGTGAAAAGTATTTGTTATAGAGTGTGAAGTTGAAAAAACAAAGTTACATACCGGTAACGTTCTTTTCCGGAGTCTCAGGACAGCCATCTTTAGGAAACACCTGCGTCAGCTTACTAAATTTCCTCCTCCCCTGCTGCTTCTCAGTTCTTTAAGAGCACCTCCAGCCTGCTTGGGGAGACACAAGAACATATGATAAACAATCATATCACATTTCCTGTGAAGGAAATCCTGATGTCTAAATATGGGTGGGTATCCGGCTGTCCTGAAAGACTCCGGAAAAGAATGTTACGGTACGCAACTTCGTTTTATTCCCCAATCGTCTTTCAGGACAGCCACCTGAGAGGATAACCGAGCACTTACTCTTAGGGTGGGATTACAGCTTGCAAGACTTTGCGCCCAAAGGCCTGATCTTCAGCAGACCATAGGTCCACTCTATAGTATCTTACGAAAGTGGTGAAGTTGGACCAAGTTGCCGCTTTACAAATCTGCTCCGGCGTTGCTCCAGCTCTCTCCGCCTGCGACGCCGCCATTGCCCTTGTGGAGTGTGCCCTGATTTCTTTGGGGTCTGCCTACCTCCTAACTTGTAAGCCTGTTCTATGGCTTCCCTTAGCCACCTGGCTATTGTACTTCTTGATGCTGTGGTCTAACTTAGCCCCTGCATATAAAACAAATAAAGATTCAGTCTTTCTAATCTATTTAGTTGCTTCTAAATAATGTAGGATGCATCTGACATCTAGACTATGGAATTTCTAATCCTGTGCAGGAACAGGAAGTGGACAAAATGAAGGTAATACAATCTCTTGGTCTCTATGGAATCTAGAGACCACTTTAGGCAAAAAAACCCGTGTCCATCTTGAACACTATACGATCTGGGAAAACCTGGCAAAAGGGGGGGGGGGGGGTCCGATTGATAGTGCTCCCATCTCACAGACCCTTCTGGCTGTAGTAATCGCTACCAGGAAGATAGCTTTAAGAGTCAGCATCTTCAGGCTGCAATCCTTTAGAGGTTCAAAGGGGGCTGCCGTCATAGTTCACAGCACTAGCGACAAGTCACAATTCGGTAAGGCCTTCCCTTGCATAGGCCTCTGTCTGCTCAGATTTAAGAAGTCTGATTACCCATGGATTAGAGGCTAGCCTCCTTTCCTGGTAAACTGATAATGCTGAGATTTGACTTTAATGTACTAAGGCTCAGTCCCTTGTCTATTCCACTCTGTAGAAATTCTAACTGCTACTGAGCGTTGCGTTTTGAGACTGTTCTCTGCACACCACCTGCACAAACATTTCCACACCTTCTGGTAAATGTTACACGCCTCAACCTTTCAGCAGTGTTTCTACCAAGCGGTTTGAGAACCCTTTTGCTTTTAGCAGCTGCTCCTCAGATACCAGGCGGCTAGCTTCCACCTTTCCACTTGCGGACAGTACACTGGGCCTTAGGATAACAGGTCCTCCTGGACTGGTAGCAACCAAGGCGGCTCTATGGTGAGTTCTTTGAGCATAGAGAACCACAGTCTCCTGGGCCAGTGAGGAGCTCCGAGAATTAAGGAAGTGTTCTCTGTACGCAACTTCCTTATTACTGCTGGTATTAGCATTGGTGGGGGAAAGGCATAACAAATGCTGAACGCCCATTTTTGCGCTAATGCGTCCACGCCAAGCGCTCCATCCTCAGGGAAAAGAATGTTTGGACTTTCCAGTTCTCTTGATGCAAATAAGTCTACCTGAGGTATTCCCCATTTCCTTGTGATCTGGTCGAATACCTCTTGTTTTAGTATCCACTCCCCTTCCCTCATTTCCTTCCTGCTGAGGAAATCTGCCACTTTGTTTAAATCCCCCTTTAAGTGGACCACTGAGAAACATTGAATATTTTTCTCTCCCCATACCAGAATTTTTTCTGCTCAGGACCATAGGGCCCTGCTCCGGGTCCCTCCTTGTTTGTTTATGTAGGCAACTACTGACGAGTTGTCTGATCTGATCATGATGTCCTCTCAACTATTTTTGGAAAAACTTAAGTGCTAGCCATACTGCCTTCAATTCTTTCCAATTGGATGACCTCCTTCCCAAGTTCCTTGTGTTATTTGGGAGTCTAAATGTGCCCCCCCATCCTGTGCCACTTACATCCGTGGTTAGGATTCAGGAGACTGGTAAGATCCAAAGTCGCCCTTTGTTTAAATTTCCTACCCTTCACCATAAGGTCTTTATTTTTGCTGGTATTATCACTTGTGTATCTGGTTGAATCCTCCCCTTCTCCTTTTCCTCTGAAGGGGAGTACTATGTTTATCGATCCCTGTGCACTACATTGTTTTATATCACTCTGCGTTTTAACATTGCACTTGTTTAACCTACGTCATTTAAACAGAAATTACTGTTATCCTTGTAAATTTCTATGTCAGCGATTTTTTTTTTTTTTTTTTTTTTTAAGATTTTGAGAAGAAACTGTCTTGCCTACACACAATCACATCAAGATTCGACGGTCTAGAACACTGACGTACAACGGGACTAGAAAAGGAAAGTTCAATAGCCAGTAGCTGCTGTCTCGTACTTGCTTCAGAGCATGCGTTGTTTTTGGTCCGTCGGAACAGCATACAGACGAGCGGTTTTTCCGATAGGAATTGGTTCCGTCAGAAATATTTAAAACATGTTCAATTTCTAGGTCCGTCAGAATAAAAAAAAAAAAAAAAAACAAAAAGTCAGATGCATACACAATCGGAATATCCGATGAAAAGATTCGGTCTGACTTTTTCTGTCGGACATTCCGCTTATGTGTACGTGGCATTAGTGACACTTGACACTTTGTGGGAACCAGTGACACCAATACAGTGATCAGTGCTAAAAATATGTTCTTTCCCTGTTCTAATGACACTGGCTGGGAAGGGGATAACATGTAGGGAAATCAATGGGTTAAATGTGTGCCTAACAAGTGTTCTCACTGTGGGGGAGGTGAGGGCAAGACATAGATCCCTGTACCTGTTTTGCAGGAACACAGGATCAATGACTTCCACACTGACAGAATAGCGAACTGCCTTGTTTACATAGGCAGACCACTAGGGGAGTCCGCCGGATCCGCTTATTGGCTCGGATACCCAGAAATGCAAGCTCACGTATACAAGTCATCCTGCGCAGCACGACTGCCCTGTAGCAGTAAATCTGCCATCAGGTGATCGGAAACTGGCTAACCTCATCAGCATTATGATAACTCACAGGCAGCAGGCACTCTATCATGGCTCTGACAGGCTCTGTCACCCAACATGGCTGCTTGGTGCTGATTTTGTTAACTTATGACCAATAAGGGCCTGCTGCCTGTGAGTTCCGATACCATCCATTATGCCAGAGAGACAGGCACAGTGCAATGTAGTCTATTCACAGACATCCCCAAAGCACACCTGTGTTGAAGCCTTGAAGGCACTGGCAGCCCCATGATTGGATCCGCTTCCCCTCTATTCCTGCTGCTGGACATCAGCCGAGCTCAGCTGCCTCTCTCTGCCCGGTGCTGCCTCCACTGGCCTCTCAGGTCTCACTCTTCGGGCCCCGGCTACTACTGGGTGGGGAGCAGAGGAAAACGACTCTGCAGGGGAAGGCAAGAAGATAAGCAGGCAGACGGCTGGCCAGGATTTGAGCCAAGGCACATCACCATCAGAAAGAGACACAGATAATGGGAAAAAAAAAAAAATACAGCCCCCTAAGCTAGTAGGAGCGGGGGTGTGCAATTCAGAATTAGTTTTGTTTTTTATTCTACACTGACAGTCTTTGAAAATTGCCCCAGCTCCCGTTGAAGTCAAATCCGGGGACAGACTTGGTCTGGGGACAGTGTCCTCAATCCGAGGACTGTCCCCTGAAAATCGGGGACATCTGGTCACCCTATGCAATAGGCCACTCACATCTATGCCCATCAAGCAGCGAAATACAGCACTGTCTGTCCATTCTGCTTTTGCACCATGTGACCTACCTGCAGTTCCTGCATCGGCAAACTTGCTGCATTTTAAATGTTTAGCCATACTTTTAAAAACAGTGAGTGTGTGTGCAGAAACTGCAGGTAAGTCACATGGTGCAAAAGCAGAATGGCTTTCAAGGCCACTGCAATTTTAAAATGCTCAATGCACCTTTTTTTCTGCAGGGAACGCAGGCATGGCAGCCCACACAAATGAATGGGCTGCCAAAACATACACGAATGTGTAATGTGACAATGGCTGCAATGTAATGGAGTGCTGTGACATGAAAGGTAACTGAGGACACTGTCAGTTATAATTTCTATGCGTGTCTGTTTGAGAGGTTGGGGTGAAGAGCAAAATTGCATTGGGGGGGGGGGGGGCCCGAAATTTTCTCTTTGCGGCTGGGAATTCTGTCATTGATTATTTGGATGATTTTCTTTTCTTGGGGGCACCGGCTTCCAATATGTGTGTGATCTTTTATCTACATTGTGGGGAGTTTTGATATTCCTTTGGTGGAGATTGAAGGGTCCGACCACCATGCTTGGCTTGCCAGAGGATAAATTGTTGGTGCTCAAGACAGATTCGGGGGGATAGTGAGGCTGCACAAGGTCCAGCTTCGGAGGCTACAATCGGTGCTGGGCGAATTTAACTGTCAACAACAAAAGTCATTGGCGCACAAATGATGAATCCTTTGTGGAAAACGCTTATCCATATGTTAAGATAATCGTTATTTCAGAAGATGTCCTTTAATTAGTCTCAATGTGCAGCTGCTAGACCACTTTGGACTTGGTGGAAAAAAGCAGAAATTAAAACAATCAAAAAGCAGCGCATCAGAGAAACTCATAATCTGATGTCAATTTATTAGATAAAAACCATAGACGTCTGATCCTCCTGGGACCTTAAAAACATTAAATCAGTCAATCACAACAATATAAAAACGACAGTTGCTTGGTGATGAATTAGCCCTGGAGTCCATTTGTGACTTTAAAATAATAACAGTGCTGCACTGTCAACTATACATGTGAACTTTGTGACTGGTTAATCCTCTTCCAAAGGCAGGGGGAAACGTTGAAGTTTGTGAACAAGTGCAAATAAATGGAACCATGTTCCAGAAGTCACTCACTTTGTTGATGAATGGACTGTGGGGCTGGGGTACCGCTGTGCTGAGCTTGAGGAGTGGAAGGGAAGTGATCAATCCTGCTCCCTGTGGTGTGTGTTGAGCTCTGGGACAGAGGTGCAGTGCATACTGAAAGATGTATATCCAAATTGGACACAAGGGGGCATCCGCCTTGCGTAGTGGGAGGCTTGGAGTGCAACGCACTGCGTGTTTCGCGCGCATGCGCTTTATCAAAGCCAGCTTTGATAAAGCGCATGCGCACGAAACATGTAAGCAGGCCGGTATGGCAACTCTCCTTACCACGGAGCCCTCCATGTGACAAACAGCCGCTCGGACAAGCGGCTTCACACGCAGTGCATTGCACTCCAAGCCTCCCACTACGCAATGCAAACGCCACCTTGTGTCCAATTTGGATATACATTTTTTTCAGCGTGCACTGCACCTCCGTCCCAGAGCTCAACACACCACAGGGAGCAGGATTGATCACTTCCCTTCCACTCCTCAAGCTCAGCACGGCGGCGCCCCAGCCCCACAGTCCATTCAGCAACAAAGTGAGCGACTTCTGGAACATAGTTCCATTTATTTGCACTTGTTCACGAACTTAATAGTTTGCCCCTGCCTTTGGGAGAGGATTACCCACAGCCACCAAGTTCACATGTATAGTTGACTGTTGGAAGTGCAGCATTGTCCCAATGTTGAGGGCATGTGGCCTGGTATGGTTCAGGAGGGGGTGCTCTCGTCACCCTCCCCCCTCCTTTCCTGGGGCCTGCCAGGTTGCATGCTCAGATAAAGGGTCTGGTAATTGAATTTGGGGGAGCCCCATGCTTTTTATTTTGTACATCAATGACCTATCTGTATTATGGGGTGCCGACAATTCATTATAGCCTTGAGTGCTTTTAAAAGACTTTCCTGCAGAAATTACACTTTGTGCAGGGACAGTTCTAAGCATGAGAAACATGCACCCCTTTACAGGCATACTATAGACACCGCGCCAACCCCCCCCCCCCCCCCCATGAAATGTGAAGGAATATTAGACTTGTTTCACTTTAAGCATCACTAAAAAATCGCTGCTCCCGGAAAAAAAAAAATAAAAAAAAAAAAACACACCAACTTTCTGTAGCAGCTAACACTCAGTCGTACAGATATAAAAAAAAAAAAAAAAAAAAAGTGTAGCACTAAGGCATATGATAACCATGTGCAATAATGGAAAACACACACACACACACACACACCTTAAACAAATAGTGTACAAATTAGAGTCCAGTGTAAAACTGGTAGAAGAGTCTGCCTGGAAGATTTTAAGCCAGATGGAAAAATCAGCAATAATGTCTCAGAAGAGGTGACTGCATGGGAATGCAATACTTGTGACACGGAGAACAGCGATACTTAAAACATTCAATGAAGTACTCTCATCAGCAATGGTGGACACACATACCATATGGCAGAGAGTCAAATGAATTGCTCCCTTTAGGTATGATGACTGGATCCTGGTCACGGGGATACACTTTAGGACTGTGGGTTTGCGGCCGAAGATGGTCTTTAGGCTTGACCCAACCCTCCAAATCCAAAATCAGTGTTCAACAATGACTGACAATAGACCAGTGAGAAGATTTTATCTGTGCTGTGTAATCGCATGGTATCTGATGCCAATCAATATTCACTGGAGACAGTATCAGCAAAGATGTCTCAGCTCTAGCAGATCCCTCCTGTCTGCTCCTCAGACAACAGAGCTCCGAGTTCTGTCATCTGGGGAGCAGACAGGAGGGATCTGCTAGAGCAGAGACATCTTTGCTGATACTGTCTCCAGTGAATATTGATTATATCTGTGCTGTGTAATTGCATAGTATCTGACCGACAATAGACCAGTGTGAAGATTATCATCGATGAACACCGACGTGTTAGATTTCGAGGTTTGGGACGAGCCTAAAGACCATCTTTGGCCGCAAACCCACAGTCCTAAAGTGTATCCCCGTGACCAGGATCCCATCATCATACCTAAAGAGAGCAATCCATGCACATTGGACTCTCTGCCATATGGTATGCGTGTCCACCATTGCTGATAAGTGTACTTCATTGAAAGTTTTAAGTATCGCTGTTCTCCGTGTCACAAGTATTGCATTCCCGTGTAGTCACCTCTGAGACATTGCCGATTTCCATCTGGATTTAAATATTCCAGGCAGACTCACCTACCAGTTTTACACTGGCCTCCAATTTGTGCACTATTGTTTAAGAATTTTTTCTCATTATGGCACATGGTTATGAATCTTAGCGCTACACATTTTGTTTATATTTACAGCCAGTATTCAGTGTAATGAAAACCACACCCAAGAACTCTCAGCTGCAGGGGGTTCAACTTATGAACCTGCACAGTCCTGCTTTCAGAAAATGCCCCTGACCTGAGCTCATCCATTCCATATGCTTGTATGTGACATCATATACAAGCACATGGGCTGGATGTGAGAGAGATGGATCAGCAGGATAGGTGCATCTCATTTCTTTTTCCCCAGTCTGCATATCATAGATGATCAGGGGGGGGGGGGGGTTCAGTGTTTGATGCCCAACCACTGTAACCCCCTGGGTTGGACCAGACGTAAAAAGGTGTATTGGTGTGGGGGGGGGGGGGCACAGATGAGGCAATTCAGTAGTGGGGTAGATCTGAGGTGCAAGGGCAGTATTTTTTTTGTGAGAAAATTTTTATTTATTTTTTTTAAAAACCCACACACCCTTTGCGAGTGTGAAATTGACATCTTTTTTGGGGGATAAAATTGAAATGCTCAATTTCTTTGAAAACTTGCCTACCCTTGCTTTAAATAGAACACTTTTATAGTGCCCACATGGCCTCAGCTCCAAGAGGCTTTGAGAGCTGGGGGCTTATAAACTGCAGTGCACTGAACTTCCCAATGAATGGCCGTGCCAGCCAGGCTCTTTGCAATTAGAGAACAAGCCAGCCTTTTACCCAGCACAGCCAGAACATTAACTACACTGGGATGATGTGCTTCCATGCCCTGATGTGGTCATTTTGGAATAGGAAAGCAAGGGGATGGGCAGGATCACCAGGTATGTCAATCAAGGCAACGAACATGAGCCTTTTATACACATGGTACTGACACATCAGGCATATCAAGTGTAAGATTAACATTAAGTAGACCCATTGGCTTATTTAAGCCTTAATTACACCTAAATCTCATGGATCTCATTTGTGGCACTTACATTATCAAACAGGTTGTACTCAAGTCTTAGGTTTAAAATCTGTTGCAAAGAATTTATATACATACATCTCTCCACTTGGTCCATATTGCAGTGTGATGGCTGAGGCACCTAGTTTAGGATGCCGGCGGGAGGAGATTTTATTTTTATGCCAGACAAATTCCACCATCTGGACAGGGTTCACATCCAACTCCACATCAACAAAAGAGAAGTAGGTCAAACCAGAATTAAGCGGCCCACTGCAAACAAGCATAGTGTTAGTTGCCAATCCTTCTGTACACACAAAAGACAAACACACGCTCACTCTATTTCAACAGGCAGGGCTTAATCCTATTTACTTGGGGCCCACCAGACATACATATTACATAGACAGGTTCGGCTTTTCTAGTACTGCACAGTAATTTTGACGTATTGTGCCCTCTATGCGAGTGAAGACACTCAATTTAGCCACTAAAATTACAATTAAAAATTCACAGGAAGGAATGACATTTTGCAACACTAGGGATGGGCGAAAGGTTTGACCCAAGCATCAGTCCAGGCCAAACATTTGCCTGTTCGCCAAACACGGCGCTACACATTATGCACCCCAATTGGATAAAGCTTTGTCCAATCAGGGCGCAGTGTAAGCTGGTTAGTACCTTGTCCCCAAGGGTCTAATCCCCACAACCATGGCTGTGTTTTCAGGCGGCTTATTGGAATATGAAAGCCACCCCCCCCCATAAAAAAAATAAAAAGGCCTAGCATAGTTATCAGCCTGAAAAGACTGATCCTGGTTTTGGTTGCACAAATTCATGAATGTGTGGAAGCTGAAGTGCTTAGTTGGGATCCTCCGTTTACTGCAAGCCTAACTATGCATTTGACAGTCCAAGCAGTAGGAAGGATGAGGGCAGGTTTGGCCAGAGGGAGCCCATTTCCCCTTAAGGTGGAGGGGCACAGACACCCAGCAAGAGCACAATGGCAACTGAAGCCATCCAAGGAACAAGAGGGCAACCACCCCAATTTATAAAGTAGCTTTTACAGTAACATTTCTATCAGCACAAATAACCATAATCACTATGTAGTAGGCAATATAACAAAAGCCCACAAAAAAAATAAAAAGTCCAAATGCAAATAGAATCCTCAGATTCTTCTGCACAAACATAGAAAAATGCATGTGCTCTCCTTCACCTCAATATCCTAGCCGCTCACCTCACATTCTGACCCCTGTGCCACCAGAAGGTCAGAAAAAGCAGGTTCCCTCTGGGATACAAATGGATAAGCTAGTCATGGAAATCCTATGCCTTTCCGTGCTGCCTCCAGCTGATCAGATGGATACCAGCCAGCCAGCCCAAATTACCTCAATGGGGTCCGGTGCACATAGGAATAGAAGAGGCAAAGTCTAGTGCTCGATATAGCAAAACTGTTTATTTCCTCATAAAAACGTAACACTTAACCCACTTTGAGTCCCACAAGTTGTGTTCCAGACAAAAAAAAAAAAGAAAAAAAGGGAAATCTGTTGGCAGTACAACGAAGGGAGTTGTAAGTTTGTGGGAAACTTCAAGTACAAGCACAAGTGCTCCGGTTGTGGGGGAGCCCACCCGGTGTTTCAAGCATGGAAAGGGTAGGGCTGGCGAGTCAACGAACAAGAGGGACCACTCCGGTGAGGGTGGAAAGGATGCATCCTTTCCTAGATGGATATCTGGATAAGGAGGCGGTGCAGATTTTGGATCCCGCCAGTTTTAGGGGTGTGTGCGGTCTCATACACGTCCTTTGATGTGGCGGTGTTTTGGGTGAGGCAAAGATGGCCAAAACTGACAGAGGCAGCATTTAGATTACTTCCAAGACACCCTGACTGTTTTCATCTCCTGGGTTGTCATTTGCAGGATGAGTACTATGTTGACAGGTGTTTGCCCATGGGATGCTCCATCTCCTGTGCGTTGCTCGAGCGCTTCAGTTCGTTCATTGAATGGGTGGTCAGGGACATCGCGGGAGTGAACTCCATAATCCATTACCTGGATGATTTCCTGTGCGTGGGCTTGGCCTATTTAGGCATGTGCGTTGCTTTTGACGATGCTGGAACAGGTAGAGCGTTTTGGGATTCCACTGGCTCCGGACAAGACTGAAGGACCTACTACGGTGATCAGTTTTTTTTGTGCATCGTTTTGGATTCGGAGGTGATGGAGTGTCGCTTGTCAGAGGAAAAGCTGAAGGCATTGAAGGCGGAGATTTGAGGGTTGGTGGGATTGCGCAAAGTGCAGCTTAGGACCCCTCGGTCAGTTTTGGGAAAGTTAAATGTTGCATGCCGGATTACACTTTGTGAGATTGTCGAAGGATCATCGGGATGACCTATGGATGTGGCACGTGTTCTTGGAACGCTTTAATGGGAGGGCTTTGTGGATGTCCGGGCTGGTGAGTAACTTAGATTTGGAGCTCTATACTGACGCAGCTGGGTCCACAGGGTTCAGGGGCCTTTTTCCAGGGGAAATGGAGTGCGGGCCCGTGGTCCAACTCCCGGAGAACAGGGGGGGGGGGGGGGGGTTGTTGAAGAATATGGTGCTCCTGGAGCCTTTTCCGGTGGTACTGGCTGTGGAGCTCTGAGGGAATCCTTCCAGGGATCTGAAGGTTCGATTTCATGGGGGCAATTTGGGCATGGTCCAGGTCATCAGTAGGGTATTAGTGGCATCCCGCCAGTGGTGCGATTGAGGCACTTGGTTCTCAGATGCATGCAAGTGAACATTTTTTATCCATGCGGTGCATCTGCCCAGAGTGGAAACATTGACGACTCACTGTCTCGCTTTCAGTGGGACAGGTTCCGGGAACTGGCTCCTGTGGCAGATGCGCACAGGGTCCCCTGCCCACCAGGACTGTGGAAGATTGCTTTGGACGCATTTCCGACTGGATTAGACGATCAGTGATTAAGGGTACTTGGACAGCATACGAGAAAGTATGTTCAGAATGGGAAATGATGGGGGTCCCAGGTGGGGGCAGAGGTGCTGGATCACAGACTGCTGGTAATCCATTTTGTATCACGGAACCTGGAGAGTGGCGTTTCGGTTTCCTGCATGGGACAAATTGGCTGGCCTGGGATTTTGGTTTAAGCAGAGAGGGGAGCAGGATGTCACAAAAGATTTCTGGGTGAAACAGGCAGTAGAGGGTTATTGGAGGGGTCGGCAGGTTAAAAAAAAAAAAAAAAAAAAAAAAAAAAAAAAAAAAAAAAAGACCGGGGTAGTTTGAGCTGCTGGGTAGGATTTTTGAGCAACTATGGGTGGTGCGTTTCTCACGATACAAGAGAAATTTGTTTAAAACCGCATTTGCATTGGTGTTTTTTGGAGCTTTCAGAATTGGGGAGTTGGTCAGCCCTTCTAAGAAAAGGCAGGGAGGTAAACTGCAAGGGAGACAGGTTGACCATGAGGGTGTGCAGTTCAAAAACTGATCAGGAAGGCAAGGGAAAGTTGTGCAAAGGAATCCAGAAAAAAAAATAAAAAAAATAAAAAAAAAATCCGACAATGGGAGAGAAAATCCACCACTCCTAGGCTGATCCATCAAGCAACTGGCCACTCTTCCTCCAAAAAGATAGGGGTCCCAGGTGCAGGCTAATTGCACTAGCCAATGTAAAGTAACAGAAACTCTGGATAGCCGCACTCCGGATCAGGTAAAATAAGCAATGCCTTTATTATTTCCACTCAAAAAATATTATACAGATCACAACAGCAAAAGGGATAAAGAAAATAGAGCAAAAAATGCTGACGTGTTTCACGCTAAAATTAGCGCTTATTCATTTTAGTGTGAAACGTGTCAATATTTTTGCTCTATTTTCTTTATCCCTTTTGCTGTTGTGATATGCATGATGTGGAAATAATAAAGGCATTACTTATTTTACCTGATCCGGAGTGCCGCTATCCAGAGTTTCTCTGTTACTTTAGAAAGGAAGTTGTGTTCGCAATTCCGGTCTGTCAACTGTGCCCTGTTCTCATGCGCACTCTTGGCTGGATTTTCCGGGCCCGTTTTTGATACATTTGAATGGGGGGGGGGGGGGGGCGAAGCATTGAGATTTCAGTTCATAGGAGTTTTCTGTAAATGCCTAAAGGCTTTGGGTTTGGAGGGCGAAAAGTTTTCCTCCCATTCTTTCAGGATAGGAGCCGCAATGGCGGCTAGCATGAGGAGCCAGTGAAAAGGATTAGTAGGCGGGAGGCCAGGAGATTTAGATCTTATGTCAGGCCGGAATTAGTGGACATTTAGAGCAGGTAGTATGGGTGTGTCGGCATGGGTTTGTGTTACAGCTGTTCAACTGTTACCGGTATTTGGGTTTTTATTTCAGGTGGTCTGGATAATGGGCCACTCTTACGTCTGCTGGGGAGCGACGTTAGGCCAGAAGGTAGGCAATTGGGCATTCCCAGAAGGGAGGCATACTTAAAATGGTTTTCCGGGGGATGCTTTGGAGCAGAATGGTGCCCGAAGTGCAACGTTTTGCGGGCCATCGGATGTATTGATTCTACATGGGGGGGGTCTGGGTTTCTGAACAAAATTTGACGTTACGCAGGACATCAAATAGGATTTCTTGCGTCTTTGTGCGGCCTTCCCTAGGATGATCATTGTGTGGTTGGACATGATTGCCAGAACCACGTGGAGGTTTGAGGTCGGTTGACAGAATTAACAAGGCTAGGAGGAAGGTCAACCAGGAGATAAGCAGGTTTGTAGTGAGGAATGGGGGGGGGGGGGGGTGGGGGTGTTGGCTGTTAGAGGTAGATACCTGGCGTTACCTGCAAGAAGACAGAGTGCATCTTAATGCCGTAGGGTTCGATTTGTGGGCCTTAGGACTCCAAGATGGTATTGAGAGCCCCAAGGGTGTGGAGGTGCGCTCAAGGATAAGATTTTACCCTTGTTTGCTATGGCGGGTGTTGGACGGTGCAGGTAAAGGAAGATACCCCCTCCCCATAAAGGTGATGCGGGACGCATTGGAGATATGGGCTCGTTCGGAATCTGATGAATGGGTGCACTGCAGTCAATAGTTGGTTGTTTTTGAGCTAGCATGTCAGCTTGAGGCCTAGTTTACAGTTAATACGACCGCAGTGTATGGTGGAATGTCCTGCAGAAGACCAACACTTTCAGTTTTCTAGTTAACAGATGTTTGTGTGTTAATTTATTTATTTGATTAATAAAAAGTGGCTGCTATGGCCACTAATTTACTCTTAAATAGGTGTGGTCTCCTTTTAATGGGAAGGGGAAAGATATGGAGTGGGTGTTGGTTAGCAGAAACAGGCAACATCGGTTATACTATAGTCATGACAATGGGGGGGGGGGGGAAATAAAGGCTTATTGCAATTTTTTACCAAAAATATATATAGAAGAATATGCATCAGCCTGAACTGAGGAGAATAAATATGTTTATATATTTTTGGGGATATTCTAGCAAAACATGAGTTTCCAAAATTGTCACTATTTTTGTTTATAGTGCAAAAAATAAAAACCGCAGGGGTGATCAAATACCACCAAAAGAAAAAACTCCATTTGTGGGGGGGGGGGGGGGGAGTCAATTTTGTTTGGGAGCCACGTCAGACGACTGCGCAATTGTCAGTTAAAGTGACACTGTGTCGAATCGCAAAAGTAGTGTGGTCTGGTCTTAACCACTTTCAAACCAGACCATTTTGCTGGCTTAAGCAGTGCGGGCTCAGTAGGCATAGAAACAAGATGCAATACAGTGGAAATGGTCATTCTAGTTCAAGGCAAGCCGATTGCCAGACATGGGTAGGGGGGAAGGAGTCACAGTGGCATAGTCATCCCGCAAGCATCTTGCTTCTATGCATCCTGAGCCTGCACTGCTCAAGTGCTGCATTTGTGAGTAACATTTTAATATGGAAATAAACTGTTTTGATATACAGAGCACTAGATTTTGCCTCTTCTATTCCTATGTGCACCAGGCCCCATTGAGGGAATTTGTATTGGCTGGCATCTATCTAATCAGCCAGAGGCAGCACAGATAGGATAGGTGTTCCTTGACCAGCTGATCAGTTTGTATGAGAGAGGGAACCTGCTTTTTCTGACCTGGTGACACAGGGGTCAGAATGTGAGGTGAGTGGCTAGGATATTGTGGTGGAGGAGAGCACATGCGTTTTCTATGTTTATGCACTGGTGGTGTGTTGTGCAGAAGAATCTGAGGATTATATTTGCACTCGTTTTTATTCAATTCATGTATTTTTTATTTTTATTTTTTTTTGCGTGTGGACTATTGTTCACTATTCCCATTTAGGGAACACTTATATGTCATTGTGCCCTCAGCATCTTTCAAGTTAATCATTCAAAAATGTATTGGTAGTTATTAAGTGCAACACTGTTTTGTTATGTAGCTTTTACAGTAAGGCACACAAATCATGTAAAACCAGGTGGTTTTACTTGCAAGTTTACCATGCCTCAGACCAGAATACAGTTGAGACAGACATACCTGTAAATTGTATACAGACTGGAACATTCAGCTTTTCCACAGAGGGACACTGAAAGAGACCCAGGAACGAGATCCAATCCAGTGATTAAGATAGAGATGTTATACCTCCAGCCTATAAAAAAAAAAAAAAAAAAAAAATTCTGTTATAGGAAAAAATATATACATATACATTTTTATTTCACTGTTGGCATTATGGTAAACCTTTGCTGCACCACCTTCCAAAAGGGACACTTCTAATCTTAAGCACCTCAAGTCTGGACATCTTCACCCCTTCAAGTCCATGCCAATTATCAGATTGGACCTGTGTGCCAGACGCTTGTTGGTCACAACGACCATTGATCAAAATTCTAAATTCACATATACGGTACATGCTTTTGCTTGTGATACAAAATAGTTGGCTGATGGTAATCGCTAATCAAAAATAAAAAACCCTGGCCTTTATAAGAAACAGTATGAAGTTTAGTAAAAATCCTATGAAAGTCCCAGCTTTTCATAGAGATAAAATGTAATGTCCAATCAGTCAACTAACCGCCATTAAGTGGTTTGTGTTCTGCCTAGTAGTCATCCTGATTACATTCTAGACAAGGCCAAGAAAAACCCAACACAAAATACACCATAGTCCCTGAACTGTGGCTCTGATGCAGCCCCTTTTCTTAGCAAGAAGACAGAATTACCCCCACCAATTTGGGGTGGTGTGTCACATTATTCCCTATATCAGACAAGAATTTTCACTAGGATCCTAGAGGCCAAATTGAGCAGGGGTGGCAGAAAGTGTGACCCAGGTACCACACACACACCAGAAGGGCAATGCAAGGTCAGATTATGGGTAATCTCAGCAAACGGCAGGGGTTTTCTTAAATCCTTTGGCCTGCTGGGGAGAATATATAATCACACTTTTGTGGAGTCAGGTGATCTGTGCCACCTACACAGCTGTCCGGGTGGACATGTGCTGTACTACCAGGGCTGCTAGGCTGGGGATGTGCCTGGGCTAGGTCCAATCTGGCTGGCAAGCTGTCTGGAGGGTCTATCCAGAAGCAAGAGCAGCGTAGGGTTGGGATTGCCGCTTGCAGTCCAACCAAAAGTGATGGGTCTGCCGGCTGGAGGTAGAGGGGGATGCTTGCAGAGCAGCCTTGTGTGTCAAGCCAGGAACCGAGTAAGCCAGTGGGGTGAAGCTCGAGAGGCATCGAGTGCCAAGCTAGGGACCCAGCAGAGAGACAGGGGTAACATTTGAGGAAGATACCACTGAAGATTAGAGGAGCTCAAGGGATTCAGTGGCAGCGAGTGGTCTAGAGAGAGGGGGAGCTTAGTGGGCTGAAGAACTACAAGGAGTGATAGTGCAAGTAAAGGAACCGTTACACTTTGTGTTAGGAACTGTTAAATACCATTGCCATGGGAGACAACATGCCTGCACATGCAGCTGTGGTGTCTTGCTGGATTGTACAGTACAACAAAAACCAAATACTCTCGTGCATGGGTGTTTTAACTAGCTGATCCAAAAAGGTTCAGAATGGACAATACATGTCGGCCTTGCTGCCCTCCAGGATAGGGATATCCTAGTAGTCAAACAGAACAAAAAGGGCACTCCAGCCTAGTGCATTATCCTTTAGTATATTTATTAAAAAAATAAAAATGTAGAAACAAAAAACGCTTATAGTATGTTGGTCCGCTGATAGCAGTTTCCAGGACCTAGAGAGGAGGACATACAAACCATTGCTGCCTGACGCGTTTCAAAAGGCATCTCTTCTTCCTCCGAGCCTTGCCAGTGTTGTTCCTTGCAGTTACTTATGTGTTCACCTGGGGACCACATCCCTGATCTACACTAGAGCCCCTCCCCCAAATGGTGGGTGGTCTTACAAAGGCAGAACTTTGCTTAATAGTTGCAACTAAACATACACATTTACATTATTGTTGGTACATACAATTACTACAGTATGTGTTACATATATAGCACACATGTATGATATATAGGTAACAATTACTGTAGTAAATGCAGTAACATAAGTGTTAATATATATGTTAAGTTACAACTATTCAGCAAAGGTCAGTCTTTGTAAGACAACCCACCATTTGGGGGAGGGGGCTCTAGAATAGATCAAGGATGTGGTCCCCAGGTGAACACATAAGTAGCTGCAAGGGAACACTGGTAAGGCTCTGAGGAAGGAGGGATACCTGCAAAAACGCATCAGTGGTTCACAAGTCCTCTTGCTAGGACTGGGAAACTGCCATATGATTACTATAAGCATTGTTTCTACTTTGTGAGTAGTTTTTAACTATGTTTTTTGAATAAATATACTAAAAAAAAAAAAAAAAAAAAAAAAAAGAAAGGATAATACACTAGGCTGTCTTTCCCTGCATGGCTGAAGTCAGAGTCTGCCAATTGAACTTGCAAGTACCTAAGGGTTTCCTGGCCCTAACCCTCTCACCCAAAAAGTTTGAGAAACAAACTTTTGCATTCAAGAAGCGTCTGGCACCCAATAGCTTTAACTACTTTGCACCCACCATGCCTCACAACCCACTGTATACAGAAGGATGTCATCTATCTCTGGCCCTTGAGATTCTCAGACTGAAGGCGGTCTAGCCCTTGTTACATATGCAAAATTAAAATCAGTGGGTTGATTTGACTCTAGATATGCAATTCATAGCTCAGTGTGAACATCAAACACGCAGGTCTAAAGGATAATGTATTGTTTCGCCCCCAACCATAAAGCAGTTTCCTGAAGAACTTACACACAAAGTTTGAAGGGTCTCCTGTGTTCAAGAAAAAACTCCGGTTGTCTGTAGAGTCTTCATCATGACCAAATTCATATTCATCCGCCTTGTATCCCATGAAGGCACAACTTACTTTAGTGCAAGGGAACCCAAATCCCTAGGAGGGGGGAAAAAAAAAAAAAAAAATGGCTTTTACATAGGTGGACAAAGGTTGTCTGTTGGTGTAAATAGCACTCCAGTTACTGTAACACTTTTTTGGCCCAGTTGAAGTTGCATGAAGACCAACCTTTTGAAAAGCGCTGTATGATGAAGCAGAGTAACCAATGAAACCATCAGGTCTCAGAATGCTCTTTGTAAAGAACTTATAACTCATTAGGTGGTTACAGGAGATCTTCTCGTACATGTCTGGAAAAGCAAGTTATGCAATTTTAAACACTGTGGAACACTACAATTGTGCACAGTGAAATAGGGGGCTCCATGGAGGTTACCTACCATCAATATCTTTAAGTCTAAAATATATTTTCTCACAGCTGGGCATCTTTATACCACCATTGGGGAAAAAGTCAACGTTACCAACCGTCTGCTTCATGCCAAAGCCTAAGACAAATGCAAGTCAGATACAATGAGACCAATACAGTGGCAAATTTTATGGTTATGTCCCACACTATAGTAATGAAGGCAAGCCAGGGGATGTTCAAAGTCAAGTCTTGTGTCTTAACGTGGCTTCTCAGAGTTGAACAAGCTCATTAGCAAAAACGCAACCACAATTTTACTATGAACAGCTTGGTTTATTTCTTTATTTCTCAAACAGCCTGGAGGGGAACCCCCGTAATTTTGCCTTCCATATGGGTTACAATGCATTTTTTTTTAAAGTCTAAAGGGAGGTAAATTTCTTGTTCCAAATAAAGCAATAAAATCAGGCATATGCCTCACATCACTTCATCCATTTCTGCTCTGCCATATAGCAAAAGATAAAATAATGGACTGGGAAATGAGAATGTTCAAAGTGCAGAAACAAAAACCTACCAAGATGAATGTCATCAAATGACCCATCTGTGTGAATGGCATCAACAAAAACTGCATCTGTAGGGTCCAGTCTCACTTCAGGTGGGGTTTTCTCAAAGTAAGGCCCAGCTGCATCCAAACCTAGATAGTAAAGTGAAAAGCCGGGACATGTTTAACAAAACAAAACACATGTGGCAATTGCAATTTCTTGCAACAAGACCGAACAGGCTGCATTAAGGAAAAGAAAGAAATTGCATGCATCAAGTAAAATATTCTAAATGTTTGTAGGGCTCCTTGAGGGACATTTTCAAAAACATACGCATACAAGTTAAGGCTAGTTACAGTAGCAGGTCCCAAAACATAGAAGCTTGTAGGCAGGCATAGTTATAGTAGGCGAGGTTGACTAAAGTCCATCCCGTGTGTGCGCTGTTATGTTAGTATTACATTGTATTTATGACCATCTAATAGTTTGTATTTTTCAAATACAGGCATTTTGCTCCCACTTCTGGGCATAGATACCCAAGCCACCGGCAGTCATCTATACCACCTCCCATCCCCCCAGTTGTATTCTAGGAGACATACTGGTCCCAGAAAACAGCAGGGATCAGTGGTATAGTGCAGCGCAATAGGGAACCCCCAAAAAAAAAAAAAAAAAAAAAAAAAAAAAGCCACAAGGCTTCCCTTACAGAGGATTGTGGTAGCAGCAGCCAACAGCTAAGGGACAAATAAGCTTCGGTGTGCTGACATCACGGACAAGCAAGTTTCCATATTTCAAAAAAGTCAGCAGCTGCAGTATTTGTAGCTGCTGACTTTTAAAAAGGCAGAACTCAGCTTTAAGGACCCTTGGGTGCAAAATACATACACACACTAGAATTTCTTGGGTTCCCCCCCCCCCCGCCATGTGCCTTTCACGTTTCATCTTAGCCACCCTGCTTGTGCCCTTACATTTTTTGTAAAGTTGGAATATTCCCTCAGCATTGTATTTTCTGAGGGCCTTCTTTGCTTTTAGATGCATTTTTATGTTGCAATTAAGCCACCCAGGACTTTAGCCCCTTTAAAAATTTCCCATTGGTATGCACTGGCTAATATCCTCATTTAATATACTCTTAAAAGTATATCCACCCCCCCCCCCCCCCCCCTCAGTGTTTTGTTCAAGATTTTATCCCATTTAGTAAATAGTTTAGGGAAGTTGGCACTTTTGAAATTCAGCATCTTTGTACTCCCCTTATGGGGGGAACATTTGTGTAATTTATATTGAAACCAATTGACCTGTGATAGTTTCCTAAATTGCACTGCATTTCCACCTCTCATCAGGTCTGTATTGTTGGTAATCAGTAGGTCTAGCAATTTCATGTTGGTGCATTTACCATCTGGTCCATGAAAATGTACTAAATGAAATTTAGGAAGTGTCAAGCTTTATATGACTACGTGGTTCCTGAGATACAATACCCTTGAATGGTTGCCAGACACTCATGAGAGCCGTTGAACCAAGTCTCTGAAATTCCTACAAAATCTAAATCCTCCTTGTACAACAGTAGCTCTAGTTCTCCCATCTTGTCCGCCAGACTCATGGCATTGGTGAACATGCCACATAGTTCAGACCAGATGCATACCATCTCCCTATTGGGTGTTCTGAAGTTGCAAATAGGACTTATTGCTGTGATTACCTTGGGTTTAGGTGCTTTAGTCAATCTAGCACTAATGCCCCAATACTACCCACTGGAATATGTTCTACACTGGCTGTCCGTGCAGAACATGTCACAAGAGTTGCATCTCTACACCTGCTGGGTATTGTACCCACAAATTTAACCTATAAGAACACACAGCTCAAAATTTCGAGCAAAAAGATGCTGGGCAGGAATTCTGACAGCAGCCTTCACTAAGCAACTGTCATCTGGTTTCCAAACAGCATATGGCCAATTTAAGTTTACACCTGCAGAATTCTCTTCAATGAACAAAGTGGCTCACTAATGAATTCTAAGCCTCCAGTTTTTGGTTAAGGGGGCTATACAAGACAAGGATTGTCACTTTAGTTGACTTGTGTGATTGCAAACTGGCCAAGACCTTAAAGGTCATATGGCTTGCAGCAGACTTGACCATTTCCTGCACACCCTAGCGAGAACTTGTAGGTTGTGTCAGCCATGGTAACCACTTCCCATCTGAGCCAATTCTGGCACGTTGCTCCTACAAAAACCCCCACTACACAATAATTTCTCTAGAAAATTCCTCCAAGAAAGCTCAAGCGGCTGAATTGCCACTAGGATTGTTCTTACAGTGCAGGGAATCACTAGAAAAAAAATAAAGTGTACACAATATCTGGATGATCCATGTAACTGCAGGCATAATTCAGATATCCCCACTCAGAGACCAGTACGTCAAATGGACGTACCTTGGGTGAGAAGTGGTTAAGCATGCATCTGTGGTCACCGTGTGTCATGCCAATTATAAATTGGAGGGAACCAAGGCAGAAACAGCACTTATGTTCTCTTTAGATCTGTCACCACCCCCACACACGTGACAACAGCTGGTCACTTTGTCAGATGCTCCAACGACCTGAATTTTTTTTTTTTTTTTTTTAAATCGGAGCAGAACTCCATTCCACTTACCAGAAATTCTACCAATACCCCTCTGTCTCTTTCCAGCTTCACCGGCAACGTGTGCCCCCAGGCTGTGCCCAATCAGGTGAGCTTCATGCATTTCATAGTCATGCACTACCTGGAGGAGATGAACAATTTTAGCTGCAAGTGAAGAAGAAAAAAAAAAAAAAAAAAAAAAAAAAAAAAAACACCCCCCCCCCCCCGCCGACATGGTACATACCTGTAGAAAGCGCAAGAAATAGGCAATTTCAGCCCCAACCACACGGATATTGTTGGATGCTTGTGTGTAGACGGCAAACGATCCTCCACTCCAGTCTACACAGAAACAGTTCACATCTGACACCTCTAGGAGAGTCTACAAAACAGAGGACTTCATGAAAGATCAATTTATAAACAGTTGGCCAGGACCTCTTGCCTTCAGCCACACTGACCTGACACATCTTTACCAGCCACGTAGTGTTCCCGGTTGACTTAAAACCATGGATGACGAATGTGGATTTTCGGCTGGGTTTAAAGTTAGTACCAGTGATTGACGAGACATTGAGTGCACTGATCACCTAGAACAGATATACTCAAATCAATATAGTACTCAGCTACTAGTGATAAGCTAAACCAAATTTGGACTGCACCTAAATGTGAAAATGTATTGCATGTGCGTTCATGATACAAGACAAAAAAAAAAAAAAAAATAAATAAATTCTAAATCATTGTTAAAGCGGATGCCATGTTCTTTGAGCATTTTTTCCTTCTAGGCATACAGAGGACACCCAAATAATCTGCAGTATAGTGCAACAGCAAAGATTTTCCAGCCCATCCCTAAATTTCTGGCCACAGTAGTGAGACTGGCACCTCATGGAGTTCAAGAAACCATGGGTGAATCCCAGGCTCACCATGTAGTGGGCTTGTGAGCTGGATCTAATGCTCAGTACATGAAGAGATGACAGAGGCCAAGTGGTGCAGAAACCACACCATAACCCAAGTTGAGACTAGTACAAATTCACTTACTGTATACACGGCCACACAGAATAGTGCAGAGGGTACCCAGACATTGTCGATACACGAGACGGCTGGAAAGCAGACCAGCAACATCATAACTTGGGAGGGGTGGCAGTGAAGGGCTCCCAGATGAGACAACAGCACTACTTCCTCTTACACTAGGCACTCTGTCCCTGACCTAGTCACTTTGCACCAATTAAGAGGGTGACCGTGTCATTAGCACTGCCTACACCAAAACAGCTGCAGAGGTCAGCCAGGGTAGCAGTGTACCATTCAGACAGCTGTTCTCCCAGAGATAGCTATCCTTAGAGGAATGCATGCTCGCCTTACTCCTTGGCAGGCTTCAGCACCACTATTCCGAGAGGCCAAACATCTGCCTGCAAGCCATCTTATAAACGGCCAGCTTAGAAATATCCTCTTACAGGGCTCAAAAGTCAGTTAACATTGATCTGGATTCGAGAGATACAAGCAGCTTCTCTGGTGTCCTTGCCCATAAAGCCCTATGGGACAGCAATGTTATGGCGCATCATGTGAAGAATCAGCAAGAGATTCAAAAAAAGTGAAGTTACACTTTTGTCTGGCAGATTAGGCCACACATTTTTTTAGGCAGGTGTTAAAAAAAAAAAGAAAAACATCTTGGAAAACTAAAACCACACATCTTCTGTGGATGTAGGCTGTCTTACATAAGACAGAAGGATTTGAGGCAAACAGACTCCATTGGTAGTGGGTGGGGTGCTCCCCCAACCAAACCATCACTCCCAGGTACTCCTTTGTTTTCCTGTTGCAGAATAAATTTGGGGCCAATCATATGCCTCCCTGATGATCTAGCATGATAGATAAGCATCTGCCTGCATCTCAGTATAGACAACATTGACCCTGACCAAAGCCATTTGCAGAAATGCAGTCCCAAACTTGCAAGGAACCTTCTCCATGCTTCACTGTTATCTGCAGACACTCATTGTAACACTCTCCAGCCCAAGGTAGCAAATTAGGACTCCAACTGCTGCCATTTTCTGAACTCTGTACTGTTTTTGTGCATCGTTGAGACACTTTGCCTAGTTTCCACATTGGAGGTATGGCTTTTGGGCCACAATCAGTGGCGTAGCGTGGGTTGTCAGCACCCAGGGCAAGGAAAGCAATATTCTCCCTCTAACCTGCCGACTTTTAGCTTTTAAGTTAGGAGGCAGCAAGTAGTGACATACTGGCACCCCCCTAAATGTTGCTCCTGGGGCCATGTGCCCATGGCTGGTCCGGGCCATGTTCTCCCGCACAATTCCCACCAGCGTCTCCATTTTATCTCTGAATTTTAGGATGTAATCCACAACAGAAACCTCTGCGTCTGCATTCTTGGTCTCACAGATTAGGTCCAGGGACCCCCTTACCCTCCATCCGTACAGAAGTTCAAATGGCGAGAAGTCTGTGGACTTTGAGGCACCTCTCTGTAAGCAAACAGCGGATGAGGCAGATACCAGTCCTTGCCCTGGGAGTGCACAAAAAAGGTGTACATTTGTTTTAAGGTGCCATTGAAATGCTTGCACAAGCCATTTGTTTGTGGGTGATAAGGACTGGCCATGATATGCGTCATCTGTATTTTCCGACAGAGCTGGCATCAAGTCGGACAAACTGAGGGCCTTGATCACTAATGAGCTCAGCTGGGAATCACACTCTTGTAAAGATTCCCAGAGCATCAGTGACCTTGTCTGTCCAGAGGCAGGAGAGAGCCACCGCCCCTGGATAACATGTGGCATAGTCGACAACTGTAAAGATATAATGTTTGCCTGAACTGCTAGGGATGGCCAAAGGCCCAACGATATCCACTGCCACCCTCTTAAAAAAAGGTCAATCACAGGCAAAGGTTTTAGCAGAGCCCTGTGTACATCCCCTACCTTGCTGGCAAGCAACATAGGACCGACAGTAGTCGGCAAGAATCGTAGGCCAATAAAAAGCCATGTACCAAACGCTCTCGGGTCTTAGTGATCCCCAAATGCCTTGTGAGGGGGAATCTCATGGGCCACTTAACAGCAGTCCCCTTCAATCACCTCTAGTCTGACCAAAGAGACTTCAACTCCGGTGTCAAGAGAGCCCGTTACAGTCTGGTGGCCTACGATGACTGGCTGCAAGTTGGCATTGGTTCCAGGAGGTTTCCCACCGATGAGCAGCACAGCAGAAGGGTTGCTGGCTGGATGGCCAGGTTCTGCTCAGGGCACTGTCCTGAGATGTCCAGCTTTCCCACAGTTGTAGCATTTGCTGTTGCAAGTCAGGAAGGCCTTGGCTCCCGGGGCTGCAGGTTCTGGCCGCTGAGCAACTTGGTTGGAAGGTAGAGGAGGGGTTGCCATGTGTAATTTTCCTCCTTTCCAGCCATTCAGAGGAGCCTTGCGATGGTCAGATACCAGAGAGTAGATATAAGCATCTGCCAGTTCTGCTGCTGCTTTGGCAGAGGTTGACTATCGCTCCAGCATAAACTGTCTGACAGATGTGCAAAAGTTGATCTTCAATCATAAGATCTTCCAGGGACTCAAAAGAATTGGCTTTCAAGCCCTTGCCTAAATGTGGCATGCAAGCGACTTACCACATCATAGTATGAGCCCCCAGGCCCCTTTTGCAAGGACCCAAAATGCTTCTGGTACACTTCTGGGGTTAGCTGAAAGTTTTGGATGATGATTTCAACCTTTAGAGCCCCATAATCGTCCTGCTCTGACAGTTCGACATAAGCATCCAGGGCCTTGCCTCATAGCCCTGGTGTCAAGTACCAGGCCCATTGTGCTGGGGCAGATGTTACTGATGGCAAGTTTTCAAATGACAGTAGATACAAGTCAATGCTTTATCCATGACTGAAAATTTAGCTGCTGGGGGTCACTGGCAGAGGCATCTGCTCTAGGGAGCCAAGGTTCTGAGCCAGTCGCTGCTGGAGCCTAGCCATCTCCAGTTTGACGACAATCAGCTTCTCTCTCAGCCTTAATTTCTGCAGCCTCTCAGCCTGGCACTCGAGGAACTGCAGGTACACTACAGGATCCGTCTCCCTGAGGTGATGTAGCGTTTCCTGCGTTTGAGGACAGTCTATGCTGGTTCTAGGTAAAACGTATACTGGCCTGCTCTTGCAGTGGCTTGAAGGTAACAATCTGGTATTCCAGTGTCAGTCTCTGCTTGCGCATCTGGTGAGGCTGCCTCTGAACCACAGGGTTTCTGCTACTCCAGAGCCCATTCTGGTCCAGTTTCCCCCAGGTTCTGGTCTGCCTGGATATCAAATGCCTGTAGGGCATGTATCAAGCCTTCACGATTTTTTTGCCAGAGAGACTGGGCTACAGTTAACCCTTTAACTGCCACAACCACTCGTAATGTTCGAATAAGCGCCTGCAACACACTGCCACCACAGACAGGTCTTCTCAGAAGCCTTACTTTACAACAGTAGTGCCCTTTTAAGAGGCAGGTTCGTTTATAGCTTGCATTAAGAGCTTTAGAGACAAGGTTTGACCTTTTCATAATAAATCCTCATGTTGAAAAGTATTAAGTTGAGGCAAATAAAACATTTACAGAAAAATTAATTTTCAAAATATAAAAGACAATATACAGCCACAAAGAAATAAGGTAAAATACTTGCAATTAATGCCTGAGGGTTGATCAGAGTTCGATCGATGAGCAAAGATAATTGGTTCTCAAACTTGGCAGATGTTCCTGCTTGGATGGTAAAAGGAGGAGAACTGCCCATTGTCTTGGCTTCTCTTTAAATCAAAGGGGGGTGTTGACAGTGACCAATCGTTTGGTACACTTTGGCGATTCATATCTCTGCATCTCTGTTTATAGACAGCAGATACCCATATTGTTCAGCGTGAAATTTTCTTCAAAACATGCTATGTCTCTAAGGGCCATATTATGGCTGTGCTATTATTACTTTGGAAGTTATGAAACATGCTGAAGTTTCAGAACTATACTAAACTGTCTGCACTCTGGTTTGAGGTATTTACAACATCTGTTGGTTCTCTGAATGCAGAGGGTGACTGTTTAACGACAGGCCTGAATATTGTGCCAGGCGGCATGAGTCATGTTTACTGACCTAGCCTGGTTCTGCTTTCTCGGTTAAGATAACCACTTTCCTTTTGAAAAGCTTTGAATTCCTAACACAAGGAATGAGGGAGTTCAGCTTTTTCTGTAATGTTACAAGGTTAGCCAAGATGTCATGGCTGCCCTGTGGTTCTCACAACATGGCCACTAGCTACAGCTTTTCATGTCCAGTACATGATATTGTTACAGTATTCTACATTTTGATTTGTTAGGCTGTCTGGGGGCCTATTCAGAAGCAGAAAGGGTTGGGACTGCAAGATTGGAGTCCAACTAGGAGTACAGATTCAGCTGTATGGGGAACCAGTTGAGCACAGAAGTATAGGAGAAGCTGTCACCACTTACCAGAGACCACTGAGTAAGCTGAAGCCAGTACCAGAGCAGTCTTCTCACCAGCTGGGGACAATGAATTGAGAAAACTGCAGCGAGTGCCAAACCAGGGACCCAGCAGGATAGCAGAGGCAATGCTTGCAGAGCATCAGTGGGTGCCTGCTAGGTCCCTGGCTTGGTCAGCAGGGGTGACCCTTGAAGAGCATCTGTGAGCCAAGCTAGGGACCCAGCAGGGAAGTGGGGGGGGGGGGGGTGACGCTTGAGGAAGATACTGAGTGCTAAAAGTGGAGGTGCTCAGGGGTATGCAGTAGCCATTAGATCCAAAGTCTAGGAGCTCTTTGAGTGAAGACCCACAGTGGAGAACTGTATGTTGTCAATTGAATACCGTTACAAGATTGTTGCCATAGAAGACAGCAGTCCTACCTATACAGAAGTGGTGTCTGGCTGGAGGCCTTCACCTGTATAGACTTCTATATACAGCTCAGAGTCTGCCAATTATCATTGTATCCACTTAAGGTAGTCCTGGACATAACCCTCTCTCCCAAAGTTTCGAGACAAAAATTATCTTTGCATTCAAAAAGTGTATGGCGCCCACCATTGCATCTTGCAGTACACCCACCTTACACAGAAGGATGTCAACTGTCCCCCAACTCTAGGAGGTCACATTAGGCCTCTAGAGGTCTAGGACCTTGCTACACCTACCTGCAATAAGCATATATTAATTGGTTTGCGCAAGAGTTATTGCATCTACAAAATAGGGCTATAGATTTAAAGGCATTTTTTTAAATTTACTAGTAATTGTGGGGTTCAGCGATTTTTTTTTTATTTTTTATTTTTTTACAGAAATCCAACATTGTGGCAAACAGAGCAGATTCCCAACTGGCATTGACAATTTTTGGGAACCAGGGCTAAAAATATGCAGTTGTACTAATCACACTGGCAGGGAAGGGGTTAAAATGTGTCCCTTGGTGATTTTACTAACTATATGGTGGACTGACTGGGGAAACAGATCAGTCTTCCTGCATAGCAGAAGGACAGGATCTGTGCGATTTGTCTTGGGGTTACTCACATTTTACACAAGAATGGGGGAAAATATATTTCTATGAACGGCCAACTTAGAGTAGACTTACTTGGTACTGATCAGGATTCTTTTTAGTAAAGAGCAGGAATTGAGTGTTGATCACTTCTGGTGCCCATGGTAAGCGCCTGATGGGTCTTGCCAGTGTTCCAGAATAGGGAGGGTCATCTGTGAAACATCCCAGCCTATCATAGCAGATGTCAGAAGCTGGACAGAGAAAATAAAAATGTATACAATTATGGATTGGTCTTTCACTGCACCATCATAAACAATCTATTGAGCAGCCGAAGAGAGCTAAAAACCTGAGCCCCCACAAGTTATGGGTGCTTGATATTGTATACAGGATTCAATGTTAAGAGCATTCCCATCCTAGCAAGTTACAGACCCAAAAAAAGATATTTATATAGCCGTCTTTTCTGAAGCTGATCTAGTTCAGTCTCCAGCAGCAGAGGTTGTGTGCAGAAGAGAACCGACAATAGCTGGGAAAGGGATGTCACCCATAGGAGTTACTATGGAGCTTCCATTGATGGAAGTTTCCCACTGCACACTGAAGCTACCAATGACAGCTCAGCGTGGAATTGGAGCAGCAGAACAGTCAAGTATAGCAGTTTCTTCTTTACAGGGTTAGATAGATGTGGCCGAGTGTAGGTTTAGCTGAACGTCCACTTTTAAATTGAACAAGCTGAAGTTAGAAGCCAGTTGGATTCCACAGCTATATCAGATTGAGTGCTCCAGTTTTAGTATAGCAACCCCATTGTCTGTGGGTGGATGGGAGCATTAGGTGCGTCAGTCAGCTGAATGAAAAAATAAAAATTTATACATCACGACTGAACATTATGGCCAGCTTAACAGTTCCCTTTAAATTATATATCAGTATAGACAGAAAATGAGCTTTCATGATCAAAATACAAAACCAATAACTCATGGTTGTGGGTTTTAGTCTTCTTGGGAATGTTAAAGCAGCAATTATTTTACATATCAAAGAGTTAGAGATGCTACAATGCTTGCAAGCAAGCATTTTAGTGTCTCAGACTAAAATGAGTGTTGAGTTTTAATATGTTGACACTAGCAAGAAAAGGGATACCATTATGGCCATACCCATGTAAACTAGTATTAAAGCCAACAGTTTTGTAGAATTTGGATGGAATTATTTGTCAGGTTTTAACTGTGACCCCATTGGAGAGGCAATGTCCCCCAAAAACCCATGTTAGAGGTGGCCATTGCCACAAGACAGCAACATTTCAGGGGGGTTCCTCTGCATATCACATGTATACAGATGCCTCCATAATGGGAGAAGGGAGTTTAATAAGACACGTAGCCACTCATTAAAAGAAAACTGTCATTAAGACTTACTGCCAACTTTTCTAGGAGTCTTCCAGGACAGCCTCTGAGACATAGGACTCATCCCTGCAGGACAGGAAACGCGTATACCCAATTAGCTTAAAAAGGTGGTCCAAGTCTCCCTCTTCAGTTTAACCAAGAACTACCAGAAGGCTTTGAAAGAAATCACTGTCCGTACATACCTTCAACTCCAGTGAATACAAAACACCAGGCGGGAAACCCAAGCTGTCCTGGAAGAAAGTTACCAGTAACTCCGTTTTCTTCTTTCATCTTCCAGGACAGCCTCTGAGATAAGTAAGAAACTTACTTTGTCAGGGCGTGCCTAATGCCTGGAAGACCTTTTGTCCAAATGTCTGCTCTTTATCAGACAATAAATCCAGGTGGTAATGTCCAGCTATTCTACATTTGCTAGACCACGTTGCTGCCTTGCAGATGTCCTCCGGAGAGGCACTGGCCCTCTCTGTCCATGAAACAGACTGCCCTGGTAGAATGCACCTTAGTGAATGGTGCTTGCATTCCTTCTAACTCACAAGCCTTTATAGTCGCCAGTCTTATCCATCTAGCAATGGAGGGCTGACACCCCTTATAGACTTTACGAGCCCCCGCAAAATTGACAAAAAGAATCTGGCTTTCTGAAGCTTCTAGATAAAAATTAAAAGGCTTCTTTTAACATCTAACAAACTCAAAGATCCTTCCTCATTAGAAAGGCCCAGTTGCCTGAAGGAAATCCAGGATTGCCGGAATCCCAGGATGTTCCAACCCTTGCTCCACCAACCAGGAACTAAACCTTTTCCACACTTTGGCATAAATTGCCCTTTTTACCAGCTTATGGCACCCCAGAAGAGTTTTAATCACTCTGAAAATACCTGAGACCTCAACAGCTGTTCCTCAGATACAAGGCTGTTAGTCTGAGGTTCTCCATCTGCAGGTGTAGAATAGGGCCCTGACCAGAAGGGATAATGGAGGACAAATTGCTGGTCTCTTTAAAGGTGGCAAACCAGGGTCTCCTTGGCCAGAATGGCACTGCTAGGATGAGGTTCAGCAATTCTGCCAAAAACTTTTGGAGAACAGCAGCCATCAGCCTCACTGGAGGAAAGGCGCAACAAAAGCAGAACCACCAAGGACTGGCAAAAGGAGTCTATCCCTCTGGCCTGATCAAGCAGATGGATGGAGAAGAATTGTGCCACCTTCTTGTGGCCCTGGAGACAAGTCCTCCTCCGGCACAGCACAGTCTCCCCGTACACATTCATGTTGAGGGACCATTTGTCCTGACTGCTGAGAAAATCCACCAGCGAATTTGGAGAGCCTTTTAGATGAAAAACTGATAGCGAGGACATTTTTGCTATAGACTAAAAACAGGGCTCTTGGTCACAACCCCCCCCCCCCCCCACCATATTGTTTGTACCTGTAGGTGCTGTCCCCCTATCTGGGACTGGAAAGCCTCTATAGCCCTCAGAATTGCAAGGAACTCCCTCCAATTTGAGATTGACAGGCCTCTACTGGCAACCAGGTCCCCTGAGCCAAGATTCCCTCCAGGTGGGCACCCCAGCGCAAGGCACTGGCATCAGTTACCACTATGGCTACAGGTCAGACCTTTGTCCAGATTGCGATGCACCTGCCACCACAACAACCCCTTGACTTTGGATGACAGGGGCATAGCTTGATCTAGCCTCTGCTTTTTGCCATCCCAGTAACACAGCATGAGACTGCAGAGGGCACCCCCCCCCCCCAATAATACTCAAATAGCTTTCACTTCTTGGTCTCTGGGTAACCCAATGCCAATTTGTAACCATTCTTTATGATGTCTAGTAAGGATGAGCTTAGTGTTTGAGTCGAACATAGGCTGTTTGCTGAATTGCAAATGTTCACTGCAGCAGTGCATTGCTAGCCAACGATTGGCCAATCCCAGCACAGTCTGTCTAGCGAGAGGCAATTGGCCAAAGCCAGGGTGTTCCCATACTAATACTACAGGCAGTTGATTCTGATAGCTGCAGTATAATCAGTATATACGTCCCAGCTTTGTGCAGCTACATCTCCCTGCAGGCCATCAAGGAGAAGCAGACAGTCATGAGCCAATAAGGAGGGCAAGCAGGCTCTGGTGTCTAGAGGCAACAGTGCTGGTCGTGGACACGGCACATCCTCATCAGCATGTGGCCATGGGACATGATTGTCCTTTTTCAGCAGCTGGTGTGTTGAGCTGCAACATGCCAAAGACTTGGCAGAGTGGATGACCAAGCTGTCCTCATCCTCTGTCACCCAGGCTCAGGGTACTTTGGCAAAGCAGCTGCCAACACAGCCTCTTCCCCTAACCCCCACCATGTCCTCCTGACGAGTCCCCCAAACTAAGCACATGCTCCAGGAGGATGCCCAGCATTTTGAAGGCTGATACCCAGCTAGAGGAAGGCTGTAATGTGAGCCTAGAGAGGGGGTGCCCAAGAAGGACAGCAATCTGGCAGTCCTGTCCGGTTTGCTCCAGTGATGGAGGGGGATAATGAGGTCACTGACTACATGTAGGTGCCTGATGGGAGGAGGGGAGGAAGCACATCTTCAACAAGGCAGGATGCCCTCCAGGGGCCAGCTTAAGGGCAGCACACCGACTGAATCACACCGCAGAGCTCCACATGTGCAGGGAGCTGCCTCTGCGCGCAATTCCAAAAGTTTTTTGGTGTGGGCTTGAGAAGAATGCATCAGATTGCACTGCTGCCATTTGCAACATATGTCTCAAGTGTATCTTGCATGGCCAAAACAGCCGCTTGGGCACCACATGCTTGACCAGACATGTCGTTGGCAAGCGTACCTAAAAGACCCACAGAACAAAACAGATCTCTCCTTGCTCCTTATCAGCTGGGATCTCCAATCCCACTATACCTTCAGTCCTCTCTGAAAACTGCACCGAGGGGAATGAAGGTGTAGAATTGGGTGCATCACAGGCAAGTACTTACAGGCAATCTGCCATCGGTACTCCAACGTACCGGGCAAATTTCCCTGCCCCAGCTGCTGCACCGTCAAAAGAAGTTCACTCCCAGCCATCCACATGGCCAGCGGTTGAATGCTAGCTTGGCTAAATTGCTAGCACTTCAACTGCTGCCTTTTCAGTTGGTAGACTACCCCCTTCTGTGAGTTTGTGGTTCCCCCAACGCCACCTTTTCCTCACAGAAGGCCAATCCTGGCTCTCTACAGGCTGTGGAAGGCAACGTCCATATTACTGCTGACTCATGGCCCAGCAGGCATTGACAGGGACATTACCCATCTTTCGCGGTGCATTGGGTGACTCTGCAGGCAGCTGGGAAGGATGCAGGACAAGGTGCAGTAGTGTTGGAGGTTGATCCACCACACCTCCAAAATGCTACTACTGGTGATTCTGACACCTCTCTCCAACTCCACCCTCCCCTCCCGTGGAACCATGCATCAGAGGGGGTGGAGTCAGGGTGGCCCCACCCTCCATTATAAAAGAACTGTCAGAAGAGAAGCGTCACAGCGGGAGCCTCCCATTGCGTGGAGTGGACCATGAACCAAGAAGAGACGCCGTGGAGGAAGATGCTGGACGAAAACACCGGATCAAGAAACCAAAGGATGAAGAAAGACAGAAGGAAGAAGGCTTTAATAAAAAGGAATTGTCAGACTGCCTCCCGTCATTTTTAACACTTTGTCATTTTTGGTGACATGGTAGGGGTATTTTTGTACCCCCTTACCATTTTCACACAGGGGGTGGGGGGGCCAAGATCTGAGGGTCCCCTTGTTAAAGGGGGCTTCCAGATTCCGATAAGCCACCCGCAGACCCCCACAACCACTGGCCAGGGTTGTGGGGATGAGGCCCTTGTCCTCATCAACATGGGGAGAAGGCGCTTTGAGGGGCTACCTCAAAGCACCCTCCCAATGTTGAGGGCATGTGGCCTGGTGCGGGAGGGGGGCACCTGCGTTCCCCCCTCCCCCCTTTTCCTGCCAGGTTGCATGCTCGGATAAGGGTCCAGTATGGATTTTGAGGGCGACCCTCCCCACGCCATTTTTTTTTTGGTCTGCATGGGGTTCCTCTTAATATCCATACCAGACCCAAAGGGCCTGGTATGGAATTTTGGGGGATCCCAAGCAGTTTTTTTTTTCCTTCCTTAATGCCCATGCTAGCATTACCTGTGTGCAATGCAAATAGCCTTAAAAAAAAAAAAAAAAAAAAAATTCCATAGAAGGCGTACAACATTTAAATCCTACTATAGCTTGTATGCGAAATATTCAACCGGGAATGCATGATTGCACCATCATAAGCGAGTTTCGCTGCTCCATCGAATCTTCTTTAAACATGCCCGACAGAAGGTTGCTGTCTGACCCATGCGTTCAGACAATTTTAGCCCATAGTTCCAAGGTATGATCGGTTCCAGCAACCATCGCCAGCATCGGATTTACATGGTGCAGGAATACCTAAGGGCAAGGTCAGACTTGGACACCTTTCCCACTGAAAATCTTCTGGGTTACTGGATCTTGAGGATTAATCACTGGCCAGATCTTGCACAGTATGCAATTGAGCTACTGGCCTGCAGACAGTTTTCGGAATGCACATTCAGTGCACGATCACAGGGTGCGCCTGTCCACTGACTCGGTTGATCGACTTTTTTTTTTTTTTTTTTTTTTTTTTTAATTGATAAAGTCAGAGAATCAGTCTTTGATCACCACCAGCTACCAAGCACATTGGCTCTGGGCACTGCCACTAGTGGCTAAGGCCCAATTTGTATGCCCATGTTCAACAGGGACATGCAATTACAATTCTTGATATAATATTTTACAGCAGGGCCCATTCCTGCACCCACCAAGAGTAACTGTGAGGACTTAGTATTGTGGCACCAGCACAGGGCCAATTTTTCTACCACTGTTCAACAATGGCATGCAGTTACAATTCTTGATATAAGTTCACAGCAGGGTGTTCCAGCGCCCACCAAGAGTAATTGAGGGCTTACAGTGTTGTGGCAAAACCAACACCATAGGCCCAAATTGCTGCAGACCACACAGGGGCGATAACCCTTCCCCATGTTTTCCAAAAAGCTTAAAAAAAGATTTTGACTGGAGCTACACTTTAAAAATGTACCAGTTCAAAATTACAAACAGATTCTACTTAAACCTACAGTCCCTGTCTTGTTTGCACCGCCTGTACACTGCTGTTTTGAGTATAGAGGGCCAGGGCCCCCCACCACCCTTACTTTTTAAAATTGGGTGCGGGGTTCCCCTCAATATCCATACAAAGACCCAAAAGGGCCAGGTAATGGACAGGGGGGGTACCCATGCCATTTGTCTCACCGATTTTCATCCATATTGCCAGGACCAGACACACATTAAAGCCGCAAGCTGTTTTAAATACCTTTTATTCCAAAAAAATATATATATATATATAAAAATGTAATTTTGTGCAGGGACTGTTCTAAGCACAGGAAACATGCGCCACTTTACAGGCATACTATAGACACCCCTGTAGGATATTTAAAGGAATATTTCACTCTCCTCCCCCCCCCCCAATCCGGAGTATGTTTTCTTTTCTGGAAATGCTTCTCCCCCCCCCCCCCCCCCCAAATCCAGAGTACATTCCAGCACCTCCTGGAGGCTGGGCTCAAACAGGTGGTCACCTGAAAAAGGAAACCCACAAAGCTTAAGCTTTGAGGCAGCGCCGCCTGTCCAGGATTTTAGCCACACAACCCTTCTAGATGCATTCACGAATGTGCCTGGCCTAGCTGCCAACTTTACCGATTCCGCAGAGGCATCTGCCAAAAAGCCAACTGCCTTAAACAGCTGAAACTATTTCAAAAGCTGTGCCTAGGCTTGTCAGACGAAATGTGGGACTGCAATTTGTTAGCCAACATTCCAGATTTCTGACCACGCAAGTAGCTGGCTGGTTTTAACCCAATTGCAGAGGCATCCCAAGCCCTCTGATGACCCAAAAGGCCAAATCCGTCTTTTTAGAGACATTGGCTAACTATCTAGTTTGGGAACTTTATTCCAAGGATGAGAAGCATCTGCTTCAAAAAAGGAAACCTCTGCTTGAGGCTGCCAAAAGAAAAAAAAAAAAAAAAAAAAAAAAAAAAAAAGTTACAATTAATGTGTGCAATCTCTATAAAATGAGTAATAACACATACCTTCAATAGCAGCTGCTATGGACAGCACCAGAACCAGTTTGTTAAACATCTGGGGTGGAGAAAAAAAAAAATGAATAAAAAAATTCCTACACATATTATAAAGGAGATTTGTTCCAACATATAAAGTGGCCTAAAAATGCTAATCACCTGGCTGTCACACCGATGCCCCAATACTACTGAGCTAAAACATCAGCTAGGGATGCAGCTGCACACTTGTAGTTAAGCAACTTGCAAATATCTAGCATTTCAGACATGTGCAATTTCGTTTCAGTCCGAAGACAAATACGGAATGATTTTTGATTTAACGCATTTTGTTTTACACACAAATTCCAACTTTTCAGAACCTGGATCAGTGTTAAAATTACTGATTCAAACGCTGACAAAATAGCTGGTTAAGCAGCAGACCATGAGTCAACTGTCAGCGAGCTTACCCTCCGACAGATCAATGTAAAGATAAAGATCCACCAGTTGCCCCTTTATAAACCAATTTATTAAAACAACCACACAAAAAGACAAGCTACTGTCAGAAACCTTAGCTAACCAGTGGGTGTATACCTTCACCAACACCTTTGTGCAACCCTACCAGACAATGATGGGATTCACATGACTCTTTAGCCTGGATCCCATCTCACTCGGGGGGTAATTGGTGCTAGCATGGAGTCCATCACACACCCCCCCCATAGGCACCCCAAGACCTTCGGCTTGACGTGGCTGGCAAAATAAAAATAAAGCCTCACTCCTCCCTTTCCTGCATGCTCGGATAAGGCTCTGGTATGGATTTTGGTGGAGGCCCTATGCAGTTTTAATTTTTCTTTTGCCAGAACGCTGTGTCATTACATTCATCTGTCAGTGGTGGAAGCTCGTCGACTGATGACCCATGGTTGTTAAGGATGAGGGTGGCTGGCTTTAGTGACCTCTGCTTAATTTCACATGCTCCAGGGGAAATTGGGCACCACACTTCAATCACATCTTGGATGCCAACTCTGCTCATCTTAATCCAAGCCTAGCAACACACACACACACTCTAATAAAAGATTGTCATTTTGCATCTCAGTGTGCAGCATTCCTGTTGCTAGTATAGCCAATTGAAGCCAGTGGGCTAGAATGACAAGCAAACAAATAGCTATAATCTTTCAGCAGCACAATACCACTTTAAGCAGAGACAGGAAGAAAATAAATAAAAAATATAGCAAACATATTGCAGCCTACCATTTCTTATTAGATGTGATATGCTGCATTTGTTCCCCCCCACCCCCTTTCTTTGGGCTATTCTCACCTAGTGAGCTAGCAAGTCCATTTTTCAACACCACAAGCTGCCCTGCAGATGTTGCAGTTAAAGCATTGAGAGAAACCACTTTCAGCCTGTAGCTCCCCTGAAGCACCCAAAGCCAGCAGCGGATCGGCGCTAAGCAGTGGAGGCACACAACAGGTGGAGTAGCAGCAGCTTCTCCATGGATACAGTGTGAGGATAGGGTTTTTTTTTTTTTTTTTTAAATAACACTTTGTACAGAAGTCATTTTCCTTCAGCCATGAGGGCAGATTGTCAGTGCAGATGTCCCCACTGAGGAATGCCGCTTACCAGCTCTCAGATCAATGCAATTTACAGTCGCAGCAATGCTTTGATCAACATTTTCTGGCACTGTTGCATTTAAATCCCACTCCAAAGTGTGAATGGAGCCTAAAAAAAAAAAAAAAAAAAAAAGGGGGGTGCAAGACAATAGCAGGGCTGTGCCAACACCCTCAGGGTACACCATGTCCAACAGATCAGGCTCCAGAAGAGCCCCCACAACATAGAGCACTATTCAATGCCATTTTCCCACCAACAGCCTATAGAAACCCCTACACCCAATAACAGCAGGATTTATGCCATTTAAACGCTCGTGGTTACTTCAACAAAACTAACACAATAGCAGGCTCTTGAAGTACTCATAGCTCAAACATACTATAGAGACCTAAAAGCTGAGTCAGGGGAAAGACAATTCAACATTTGCTAAGCACATTGACTTTATAGCATATAGACCATGGAGATTTAATAACAGATCCAGATCAGTGCAATTACTAATAAGGACCAATCAATATGACCCTCATACCCAACATAGCAGATATCACTAAGCTGGACTCATACAAAATGACTAAAGAGAAGAATAATAAAAATATACAACATAGGCCTCCACACATTATTACCACCCCCAACAGCCATGCACTCACCTTACACCCTCTGCAAGGTGCACATGAAGAACATTACACCACCTGGGGAAGTTGTATTTAAAGCACCAGCAGCTGAGCATGATTAGCTCTGTTAGGATAATGGGGACCAGCTGAGATTATCACTAACCTGTTTTCACCTCTCATAATTTACTACTTTTTGCCCCAAACCAAGCTAATTTTAAAGTGGAACTCCAGCCAAAATGTTGTTTTGAAGGCTACTTTCACATTGAGGTGCTTTACAGGCTCTACAGCGCCAAAATTATATTGAAAAAAGAAAAAATATTGCCTGCATAGCGCCTGTAAAGAGCCTCTCCTGACTCTCCAGTCCGATGGGGAGTTGTCCAGTTCAGAGAATGAGGGGCCTGTTTGAGCAGCAATGGTGGATGCCGGACATGTGGCTGTGGGACTTTCTCCTGTGCAGCCTAGTGAGTCACATACTAGCTCTTTATCTTATTTGCAGGTTGTTTTGGGTAGTTTGTTTGGTTTGAGTGTGGGGGGTGGTGAGGTGCAGGGTGCACCCCCTCCCCCACCAGTATCGCACCCCCACCTCAGGCGGCAGCCCCCGTGGCTGCTGCTTCAGGAGTGGGGTCTGAGTTGGAATGTCTCTTGTCGGGTTTGCAGTCACTGGTTCAGTGTTTTGAGGATAGTCCCACTGCCCCTTCCCAGGTGTTAGGGTGGGTTCCTGGACAGACAGGGTTGGCCTCCCTGCCCAGGGTGGTACAGGTGCAGAGAGGAGGTTCACCTGTTACTGGGGGGGTGGGGTGGCTATTCAGTCAGGGCTGTCCATGCCAGACAAACAATGCGGGTAAGGAGACAAGTAAGGCAGATTACACAGTGCGTTTGGCTTCAGGCATTCGCCATTTTGGCGAGCGTGATTGGTGAAAAACAACCCGAGTGCTGTTTGCCGCTCTTTTTCTACCTGTACGCCATCTGGGAAGTGCAACATATGGGGGACAGGCATGACTCCTTTATGACGGAAAATGTAGTAAACGGAAAGCTGTGCGTTATTCCTTGCACTGGGACCACAAGGACATCAGCTTATGGATGAAGCTTAGGTCTTCGGGGCGGCACCCTACAGCATCATTTCTAGGCAGGGTCAGAGGTGCAGATGCCTCGGGACAGCTGACCCCAAAACAAAAAGAGGTATGTTGGCAATTCAACAAATGGGTGTGTAGGTTTGGAAACGGTTGCCGATTCTTTGGGAAAGAGGGAAGACTCTGGTGAGGGTGGGAAGGATGCGTCCATTTCTAAATAGGTAGGGTGCTGCCCGGTTGTTAAAGTTGAAATTTTCAGGGGGGTTTCATATTCCGTAGTTGCTACAACACATTCTGCCTGTGGCTAGTAATCTCCGGTCGGCCCAACACCCTTTGATGGTTTCTGAGAAGCTAGCCAAGGAAGTGGAGTTGGGCCGCATGGGTGGTCCCTTTCTATGCCCACCTTTGGCTGACCGAGTGGTTTCATCCTAGGGGGTTTTCCCTAAGAAGGAGCCAAAAAAAATCTGATTAATTCACCACTTGTCCTTTCCAAAAGGGGGTTCGGTCAACGATGCCATTGACCCTGATGCATGCTCGGTATCCTACACCTCTTTTGAAGTGGCAATACTTTGGGTACGGCAATATAAACATGGGGAGCTTATGGCAAAAACTGATTGGGATCTGGGGTGTCAGTGGCAGGATGAATACTATGTAGACCGGTGCTTGCCAATGGGCTGTTCGATCTCGTGCTCGCTGTTTGAGACGTTCAGTTAGTTTATGGAGTGGGTGGTGAGAGACGTGTCGGGAGTCACTTCCATCATACATTACCTGACGATTTCTTATGCATAGGCCCCCCTTTGTCCAGGTCTTGCGGTATTTTTCTGGCGACACTTCAGCATATATCGGAGTGTTTCAGCATACCACTGGCGCCGGACAAAATGGTTGGCCTGGTGGTGGAACTTATTTTTTTGGGTATCGTGATAGATTCGTGGGCCATAGCGTGCCACTTACCAGTGGACAAGTTGCTTGATCTACAGGCCGATTCACTTGGTGGTGGGTGCACGCAAGTTTCAACTCCATCAGCTGCAGTCATTGTTGGGGAAGTTGAATTTTGCGTGCAGAATTTTGCATTTTGGGGTGTGTGTTTTGTTGCCACCTGTCTGCGATGACAGCGGGCGTCTCATCTCCAAGACATTTTATCAAGTTGACTCAGGAGCACCAGGAGGACCTACATGTTTGACATGTCTTCCTGGATTCCTACAATGGACGGGCGTTATGGATGGAAGGCCCAGTGAGCAATTTAGACCTGGAATTCTATACTGATGCAGCTGAAGCGTCTGGTTTTGGGGCCTATGTCAGGGGACGGTGGTGATGTGGAAGGTGGCTGATAGATTGGCGCAGGGCTGGGTTTCTCAAGAACTTGGTTTTGCTGAAACTGTTTCCAGTTATCGTGGCGGTGGAAATTTGGGGGGAGGTTTTTTTCGGGATCGGAAGATCGGGTTGCACTACGATAACATGGGGGTAGTCCAGGCTATCAATCAAGTGACAGTCTCGTCAGCGTCAGTGGTGCATTTGTTGTGGCACCTGGTGTTGTGTTTTTGCAATTAAATGTTTTTTCTGTACGCTGTGCATATTCTGGGTATGTCTAGTGATGTCTAATGCTGTGGCTGATGCTTTGTCTCGGTTTCAGTGGGACAGATTCCAAAGGTGGCACCGGGAGCGGAATAGCACAGGAGGCCTTGTCCCCAGCACTTGTGGAAAATAGCACGGGAATCGTTGTGGATTTGATACAGAATTCAGTGTGCACTAGTAATGGGTGACCTATGCAGGCCTGTCGCGACAGAACAGGCAAAACAGGCAATTGCTTGGGGCCCCAGCCACGCCGCCACTTCCTATTAGCTGCAGCCTGTAGTGTGGCCGAGCTCCTCTTCCTTCCTCCTGCAGTCTGCATGGTACAGGAGATTCAGTTTCCTGTTCTCGGCTGGACTGACAGGAAGTGTACACACTGAGTGCTCACTTCCTTACAGTCCGGCCGGCCAGCAACAGAAAACTGAGTCTCCTGCCGCGCAGTAGAGATGGGGGTTAAAAAGAACATGGGGGGAGTAGTAAGGGTCATTTTGTAATAAAAATATGGTAGTTTGCTAACCATAATAAAAACAATTACCATAGCTTTCTTTCATTTTCTGTATCGCTATGCTGTGATTCCTGTAGGGCGTGCATGCAGGGGGGGTTGGGGGGCCTCCATGTCCATTTTGCTTAGGGCCCCCAAATTCCTTCAAACGGCCCTGGACCTATGCTAAGGTTTGGCAGGAATGGTGCGAGTTGCTGGGACAGGTGGGCTGTGTGTCGAGTGCAGGAATTGTTATGGCATTGTTATATTTTATTGGGTTGAATTATGAAAAAGGGGTGTCTGCCTCTACAATGGACCGAAGGATGGCTGGGTTAACATTTTGGTTTAAAATGGGCTTTAGGCACTGGTGCTGGTGCCCAGAACCAAAAATGTTCTTAGAAGCTATCAACATGAACATTGAGGAGGAAGAGGATAGTCACTCAGCATAACAGGATAGTCACTCAGCATCAGCATAGGCAGTCTTCAAGGGAACTCACATTCATAAAAAAATAAATCGGTTACATCAGCATCAGGTTCTTGGTAGCTGGTGATCCAAGACTGATTAATTTTTATGAAGATGAGCCGATCAACTGAGTCTGTGGACAGGTACACTCTGTGATTGGTTACAAAGCCTCCAGCAGCACTGAATGTGCATTCAGAAAGAACACTGGATGCAGGACAGGCCAGTAGCTCAATTTCATACAGGCCAGTGATCCATCCTCAAGACCCAGTAACCCAGTGGATTTTTGGTTGGAAAGGTCTCCAAGTCTGATCTTGCCTCAAGGTATTCCTGCACCATGTGAATCAGATGCTGGCAATAGTTGCGGCTGAGGAACAGGAAATTTCAACCTCCCAGGCTCTGGAAACGCATTGCACAAACCTTTCTGCAAGGCCTCCCAAAGATGTTTCATCCTCTGCTCCCTCTGCGAAGGCTGGATTATTTCCGCAACCTTACCCTTGTAACGTGGATCAAGAAAGGTTGCCAGCCAGTACTGATCCCTCTCCTTGATACCATTAATCTGAGGGTCCTTTCACAGGCTTTGCAGGATCAGGGAGGCCATGCAGCATAGGTTTTCTGAGGCATTTGGCCCGGAGTCCTCTGGGTCTCTAAGGATGATCGCACCCCCAGCCCTTTTACCCCAAAATAGGTCCAAAATGACACAAAATTGAACCCTTTTACCCCAAAATAAGTCCAAAATGACCAAAATTGCACCCCCGGCCCCTTTACCCCAAAATAGGTCCAAAATTGCACCCCTGGCCCTTTTACCCCAAAATAGGTCAAAAATGACCAAAATTGCACCCCCGGACCTTTTATCCTGAAATGGGTCCAAAATGACACAAAATCGCACCCCCCGCCCTTTTAACCCAAAATGGGTCCACAATGACCAAAATTGCACCCCCAGCCCTTTTACCCCAAAATGGGTCCAAAATGACCAAAATCGCACCCCCGGCCCTTTTATGCTGAAATGGGTCCAAAATGACCAAAACTGCACCCTCGGCCCTTTTACCCCAAAATGGCTCCAAAATGACCAAAATTGCACCCCCAGCCCTTATATCCCAAAAAGGGTCCAAAATGACCAAAATTGCACCCCCGGCCCTTTTATCCCAGAATGGGTCCAAAATTACCAAAATCGCACCACCAGCCCTTTTATCATGAAATGGGTCCAAAACTACCAAAATTGCACCCCCGGCCCTTTTGCCTCGAAATGGGCCCAAAATGACCAAAATTGCACCCCCGGCCCTTTTATCCCAGAATGGGTCCAAAATGACCAAAATCGCACCCCCGGCCCTTTTAACACTAAATAGTTCCAAAATGACCAAAATTGCACTCCTGGCCCTTTTGCCTCGAAATGGGTGCAAAATGACCAAAATTGCACCTCCGTCCCTTTTACTCTGAAATGGGTCCAAAATGACCAAAATTGCACCCCCGGCCCTTTTATCCCAAAATGGGTCCAAAATGACCACAATTGCAACCCCCGGCCCTTTTATCCCAAAATTGGTCCAAATTGACCAAAATTGCACCCCCGTCCCTTTTATGCTGAAATGGGTCCAAAATGACCAAAACTGCACCCTCGGCCCTTTTGCCTCGAAATGGGTGCAAAATGACCAAAATTGCACCTCCGGCCTTTTAACCCCAAAATGGGTCCAAAATGACCAAAATTGCACCCCGGCCCTTTTACCCCAAAATTGGTCCAAAATGACCAAAATTGCACCCCGGCCCTTTTATTCCCAAAATGGGTCCAAAATGACCAAAATTGCACCTCCAGCCCTTTTACCCCAAAATGGGACCAAAATTACCCAAATTGCACCCAACGGCCCTTTTGTCCAAAAATGGGTCCAAAATGACACAAAATCGCACCCCGGCCCTTTTATTCTGAATTGGTTGCAAAATGACACAAAATCGCACCCCCTGCCCTTTTACCACAAAATGGATGCAAAATGACCAAAATTGCACCCCCCAGCCCTTGTATCCTGAAATGGGTCCAAAATGACCAAAATCGCACCCCCGGCCCTTGTATCCCGAAATAGGTCCAAAATGACACAAAATCGCACCCCCGGCTCTTTTACCCTAAAATGGATGCAAAATTACCAAAATTGCACCCCCCGACCCTTGTGTCCTGAAATGGGTCCAAAATGACCAAAATCGCAGCCCCGGCCCTTTTACCCCAAAATGGGTCCAAAATGACCAAAATTGCACTCCCGGCCCTTTTATCCCAAAATGGGTCCAAAATGACACAAAATCGCACCCCCGGCCCTTTTACCCCAAAATGGGTCCAAAATAATCAGAATCGCACCCCCGGCCCTTTTATCCAAAATGGGTCCAAAATAATCAAAATCGCACCCCCGGCCCTTTTATCCAAAAATGGGTCCAAAATTACACAAAATCGCACCCGGCCCTTTTACCCCAAAATGGATGCAAAATTACCAAAATTGCACCCCCGGCCCTTGTATCCTGAAATGGGTCCAACATGACCAAAATTGCACCCTCGGCCCTTTTATCCCAGAATGGGTCCAAAATGACCAAAATTGCACCCCCGGCCCGTTTATCCCAAAATGGGTCCAAAATCGCACCCCCAGCCCTTTTACCCCAAAATTGGGTCCAAAATTACACAAAAACGCACCCCTGGCCCTTTTATCCCAAAATGGGTCCAAAATGACCAAAATCGCACCCCCGGCCCTTTTATTCTGAATTGGGTGCAAAATTACACAAAAATGCACCCCCGGCCCTTTTACCCCAAAATGGGTCCAAAAGGACCATAATTGCACCCAACGACCCTTTTACCCCAAAATGGTTCCAAAATGACACAAAATCGCACCCCCGGCCCTTTAACCCCAAAATGGGTCCAAAATCGCACAAAATCGCACCCCTGGCCCTTTTATCCCAAAATGGGTATAAAATGATCAAAATTGCACCCCCGGCCCTTTTATCCAGAAATGGGTCCAAAATGACCAAAATTGCACCCCCGGCCCTTTTATCCCAAAATGGGTTCAAAATGACCAAAATCGCACCCAAGGGCCTTTTACCCCAAAATGGGTACAAAATGATCAAAACTGCACCCAACGGCCATTTTATCCCAAAATGGGTCCAAAATGACACAAAAATGCACCCCTGGCCCCTTTACCCCAAAATGGGTCCAAAATAATCAAAATCGCACCCCCAGCCCTTTTAACCCAAAATGGGTCCAAAATCGCACCCCCGGCCCTTTTACCCCAAAATGGGTCCAAAATGACCAAAATCGCACCCCCGGCCCTTTTATTCTGAATTGGGTGCAAAATTACACAAAATCACACCCCCGGCCCTTTTACCACAAAATGGGTCCAAAATGACCAAAATTGCACCCAACGGCCCTTTTATCCCAAAATGGATGCAAAATTACCAAAATTGCACCCCCGGCCCTTTTATCCCAAAATGGATGCAAAATGACCAAAATTGCACCCCCCGGCCCTTTTATTCGGAATTGGGTGCAAAATTACACAAAATCGCACCCCCGGCCCTTTTACCCCAAAATGGGCCCAAATGACCAAAATCGCATCCCCGGCCCTTTTATCCCAAAATGGGTCCAAAATGACCAAAATTGCACACCCGGCCCTTTTATCCCAAAATGGGTCCAAAATCGCACCCCCGGCCCTTTTACCCCAAATGGGTCCAAAATGACCAAAATCGCACCCCCAGCCCTTTTATCCAAAAATGGGTACAAAATGACACAAAATCGCACCCCCGGCCCTTTTATTCTGAATTGGGTGCAAAATTACACAAAATTGCACCCCCGGCCCTTTTACCCCAAAATGGGTCCAAAAGGACCATAATTGCACTCAACGACCCTTTTACCCCAAAATGGGTCCAAAATGACACAAAAACACACCCCCGGCCCTTTTACCCCAAAATGGGTCCAAAATAATCAAAATCGCACCCTGGGCCTTTTACCCCAAAATGGGTATAAAATGATCAAAATTGCACCCCCGGCCCTTTTATCCGGAAATGGGTCCAAAATGACCAAAATTGCACTCCCGGCCCTTTTATCCCAAAATGGGTCCAACATGACACAAAATCGCACCCCCGGCCCTTTTATTCTGAATTGGGTGCAAAATTACACAAAATCGCACCCCCGGCCCTTTTACCCCAAAATGGATGCAAAATGACTAAAATTGCACCCCCCGGCCCTTGTATCCTGAAATGGGTCCAAAATTAGCAAAATCGCACCCCGACCATTTTACCCCAAAATGGGTTCAAAATGACCAAAATCGCACCCCCGGCCATTTTACCCCAAAACGGGTCCAAAATGACACAAATCGCACCCCCGGCCATTTTACCCCAAAATGTATGCAAAATGACCAAAATTGCACACCAGGCCTTTTTATCCTGAAAAGGGTCCAAAATTACCAAAATTGCACCCCCGGCCCTTTTATCCCAAAATGGGTTCAAAATGACCAAAATCGCACCCAAGGGCCTTTTACCCCAAAATGGGTACAAAATGATCAAAACTGCACCCCCGGCCCTTTTATCCGGAAATGGGTCCAAAATGACCAAAATTGCACTCCCGGCCCTTTTATCCCAAAATGGGTCCAAAATGACCAAAATTGCACCCAACGGCCCTTTTACCCCAAAATGGGTCCAAAATGACCAAAATTGCACCCAACGGCCTTTTTATCCCAAAATGGGTCCAAAATGACACAAAATCGCACCCCCGGCCCTTTTATTCTGAATTGGGTGCAAAATTACACAAAATCGCACCCCCGGCCCTTTTACCCCAAAATGGATGCAAAATGACCAAAATTGCACCCCCCGCCCCTTGTATCCTGAAATGGGTCCAAAATGACCAAAACCGCACCCCGGGCCATTTTACCCCAAAATGGGTAAAAAATTACCAAAATCGCACCCCCCGCCATTTTACCCCAAAATTGGTCCAAAATTACACAAATCGCACCCCCGGCCATTTTACCCCAAAATGGGTCCAAAATAAGCAAAATCGCACCCCCGGCCCTTTTACCCCAAAATGGGTCCAAAATAATCAAAATCGCACCCCGGCCCTTTTATCCAAAAATGGGTCCAAAATGACACAAAATCGCACCCGGCCCTTTTACCCCAAAATGGATGCAAAATTACCAAAATTGCACCCCCGGCCCTTGTATCCTGAAATGGGTCCAAAATGGCAGCCCCAGCCCTTTTACCCCAAAATTGGGTCCAAAATGACACAAAATCGCACCCCGGCCCTTTTACCCCAAAATGGATGCAAAATTACCAAAATTGCACCCCCCGACCCTTGTGTCCTGAAATGGGTCCAAAATGACCAAAATCGCAGCCCCGGCCCTTTTACCCCAAAATGGGTCCAAAATGACCAAAATTGCAACCAACGGCCCTTTTATCCCAAAATGGGTCCAAAATCGCACCCCCAGCCCTTTTACCCCAAAATGGGGTCCAAAATGACACAAAAACGCACCCCTGGCCCTTTTACCCCAAAATGGGTCCAAAATAATCAAAATCACACCCCCGGCCCTTTTATCCCAAAATGGGTCCAAAATGACCAAAATCGCACCCCCAGCCCCTTTATCCAAAAATGGGTACAAAATGACACAAAATCGCACCCCCGGCCCTTTTATTCTGAATTGGGTGCAAAATTACACAAAAATGCACCCCCGGCCCTTTTACCCCAAAATGGGTCCAAAAGGACCATAATTGCACCCAACGACCCTTTTACCCCAAAATGGGTCCAAAATGACACAAAAACACACCCCCGGCCCTTTACCCCAAATAGGTCCAAAATAATCAAAATCGCACCCTGGCCCTTTTATCCCAAATGGGTAAAAAATGACCAAAATTGCACCCCCGGCCCTTATATCCCAAAAAGGGTCCAAAATGACCAAAATTGCACCCCCGGCCCTTTTATCCCAGATGGGTCCAAAATTACCAAAATCGCACCCCGGCCCTTTTATCATGAAATAGGTCCAAACGACCAAAACTGCACCCCCGTCCCTTTTATCCCAAAATGGTCAAATCGCACCCCCAGCCTTTTACCCCAAAATGGGTCCAAAATGACCAAAATCGCACCCCCAGCCCTTTTATCCAAAAATGGGTACAAAATGACACAAAATCGCACCCCCGGCCCTTTTATTCTGATTGGGTGCAAAATTACACAAAAATGCACCCCCGGCCCTTTTACCCCAAAATGGGTCCAAAAGGACCATAATTGCACCCAACGACCCTTTTACCCCAAAATGGGTCCAAAATGGACACAAAAACACACCCCCAGCCCTTTTACCCCAAAATGGGTCCAAAATAATCCAAAATCGCACCCTGGCCCTTTATCCCAAAATGGGTCCAAAAGGATCCAAAATTGCACCCCCAGCCCTTATATCCCAAAAATGGTCCAACATGACCAAAATTGCACCCCCGGCCCTTTTATCCCAGAATGGTCCAAAATTACCAAAATCGCACCCCGGCCCTTGTTACCCCAAAATTGGTCCAAATTGACCAAAATTGCACCCCTGTCTCTTTTATGCTGAAATAGGTCCAAAATGACCAAAACTGCACCCTCGGCCCTTTACCCAAAATGGGTCCAAAATGACCAAAATTGCACCCAACGACCCTTTAACCCCAAAATGGGTCCAAAATGACACAAAATCGGACCCCCGCCCCCTTTACCCCAAAATGGGTCCAAAATCGCACAAAATCGCACCCCTAGCCCTTTTACCCTCCAAATGGGTCCAAAATGACCCAAGATTGTACCCAAGGGCCTTTTACCCCAAAATGGGTACAAAATGATCAAAACTGCACCCCGGCCCTTTTATTCCGGAAATGGGTCCAAAATGACCAAAATTGCACTCCCCGGCCCTTTTATCCCAAAATGGGTCCAAAATGACAAAATTGCACCCAACGCCCTTTTCCCCAAAATGGGTCCAAAATGACCAAAATTGCACCCAACGGCCCTTTTATCCCAAAATGGTCCAAAATGACACAAAATCGCACCCCCGGCCTTTTATTCTGAATTGGGTGCAAAATTACACAAAAATCGCACCCCCGGCCCTTTTACCCCAAAATGGATGCAAAAATGACAAAATTGCACCCCCCGGCCCTTGTATCCTGAAATGGGTCCAAAATGACCAAAATCGCACCCTGGCCATTTTACACAAAATGGGTAAAAATTACCAAAACGCACCCCCGGCCATTTTACCCCAAAATTGGTCCAAAATTACACAAATTGCACCCCCGGCCATTTTACCCCAAAATGGGTCCAAAATAAGCAAAATCGCACCCCCGGCCCTTTTACCCAAAATGGGTCCAAAATAATCAAAATCGCACCCCGGCCCTTTTATCCAAAAATGGGTCCAAAAATGACACAAAATCGCACCCGGCCCTTTTACCCCAAAATGGATGCAAAATTACCAAAATTGCACTCCCGGGCCCTTGTATCCTGAAATGGGTCCAAAATGGCAGCCCCAGCCTTTTACCCCAAAATTGGGTCAAAATGACACAAAATCTCGCATCCCCGGCCCTTTTACCCCAAAATGGATGCAAATTACCAAAATTGCACCCCAGACCCCTTGGTCCTGAAATGGGTCCAAAATGACCAAAATCGCAGCCCCGGCCCTTTTACCCCAAAATGGGTCCAAAATGACCAAAATTGCAACCAACGGCCCTTTATCCCAAAATGGGTCCAAATCGCACCCCCAGCCCTTTTACCCCAAAATTGGGTCCAAAATGACACAAAAACGCACCCCTGGCCCTTTTACCCCAAAATGGGTCCAAAATAATCAAAATCACACCCCCGCCTTTTATCCCAAAATGGGTCCAAAATGACCAAAATCGCACCCCCGGCCCTTTTATCAAAAATGGGTACAAAATGACACAAAATCGCACCCCGGCCCTTTTATTCTGAATTGGGTGCAAAATTACACAAAAATGCACCCCCGGCCCTTTTACCCCAAAAATGGGTCCAAAAGGACCATAATTGCACCCAACGACCCTTTTACCCCAAAATGGGTCCAAAATGACACAAAAACACACCCCCAGCCCTTTACCCCAAAATAGGTCCAAAATAATCAAAATCGCACCCCCAGCCCTTATATCCCAAAAAGGGTCCAAAATGACCAAAATTGCACCCCCGGCCCTTTTATCCCCAGAATGGGTCCAAAATTACCAAAATCGCACCCCGGCCCTTTTATCATGAAATAGGTCCAAAACGACCAAAATTGCACCCCCGTCCCTTTTTCCCAAAATGGGTCCAAAATCGCACCCCCGGCCCTTTTTACCCCAAAATGGGTCAAAAATGACCAAAATCGCACCCCCAGCCCTTTTATCCAAAAATGGGTACAAAATGACACAAAATCGCACCCCCGGCCCTTTTATTCTGAATTGGGTGCAAAATTACACAAAAATGCACCCCCGGCCCCTTTTACCCCAAAATGGGTCCAAAAGGAACCATAATTGCACCCAACGACCCTTTTACCCCAAAATGGGTCCAAAATGACACAAAAACACACCCCCCAGCCCTTTTACCCCAAAATGGGTCCAAAATAATCAAAATCGCACCCTGGCCCTTTTATCCCAAAATGGGTCCAAAATGACCAAAATTGCACCCCCAGCCCTTATATCCCAAAAAGGGTCCAAAATGACCAAAATTGCACCCCCGGCCCTTTTATCCCAGAATGGGTCCAAAATTACCAAAATCGCACCCCGGCCCTTTATCATGAAATAGGTCCAAAACGACCAAAATTGCACCCCGGCCCTTTGCCTCGAAATGTGCCCAAAATGACCAAAATTGCACCCCGGCCCTTTTTATCCAGAATGGGTCCAAAATTACCAAAATCGCATCCCGGCCCTTTTACCCCAAAATTTGGTCCAAATTGACCAAAATTGCACCCCTGTCTCTTTTATGCTGAAATAGGTCCAAAATGACCAAAACTGCACCCTCGGCCCTTTACCCCAAAATGGGTCCAAAATGACCAAAATTGCACCCAACGACCCTTTAACCCCAAAATGGGTCCAAAATGACACAAAATCGGACCCCCGCCCCCTTTACCCCAAAATCGCACAAAATCGCACCCCTAGCCCTTTACCCCAAAATGGGTCCAAAATTTCCAAGATTGCACCCAAGGGCCTTTTACCCCAAAATGGGTACAAAATGATCAAACTGCACCCCGGCCCTTTTATCCGGAATGGGTCCAAAAATTACCAAAATTGCACTCCCGGCCCTTTTATCCCAAAATGGGTCCAAAATGACACAAAAATCGCACCCCCGCCCTTTTACCCCAAAATGGGTCCAAAATAATCAGAATCGCACCCCCGGCCCTTTTATCCTGAAATGGGTCCAAAATGACACAAAATCGCACCCCCGGCCCTTTTATCCCAAAATGGGTGCAAAATTACCAAAATTACACCCCCCCGGCCCTTTAACCCCAAAATGGGACAAAATGACAAAATCGCACCCCCGGCCCATTTATCACAAAATGGGTACAAAAATGATCAAAACTGCACCCCGGCCCTTTTATCCGGAAATGGGTCCCAAAATTACCAAAATTGCACTCCCGACCCTTTTATCCCAAAATGGTCCAAAATGACCAAAATCGCACCCCCAGCCCTTTTATCCAAAATGGGTACAAAATGACACAAAATCGCACCCCCGGCCCTTTTATTCTGAATTGGGTGCAAAATTACACAAAATGACACAAAATCGCACCCCCCGGACCATTTATCACAATATGGTTCCAAAATGACCAAAATTGCACTCCCGACCCTTTTATCCTGAAATGGGTCCAAAATGACCAAAATTGCACCCCCGGCCATTTTATCCCAAAATGGGTCCAAAATGACCAAAATTGCACCGCCGGCCCTTTTACCCCGAAAAGAATATAAAATGACACAAAATTGCACCCCCAGCCCCTTTATCCCAAAAAGGGTCCAAAATCGCACCCCGGCCCTTTTACCCCAAAAAGGTCTAAATTGACGAAAATTGCACCCCCGACCCTTTATCCCAAAATGGGTCCATAATGACCAAAATTGAACCCCCGGCCCTTTTATCCCAAAATGGGTCCAAAATGACACAAAATCGCACCCCCAGCCTTTTTACCCAAAAAGGGCATAAAATGACCAAAATTGCACCCCCGGCCCTTCTATCCCAAAAATGGTCCAAATGCTACAAAATCGAACCCCGGCCCTTTTATCCCAAAATGGGACTAAAATGATCAAATTGCACCCCCGGCCCTTTTATCTCAAAATGGGTCCATAAAGACCAAAATTTAACCCCCGGCCCTTTTATCCGGAAATGGGTCCAAAATGACCAAAATTGAACTCTCGGCTCTTTTATCCCAAATGGGTCCAAAATGACCAAAATTGCACCCCCGGCCCTGTTACCCCAAAATGGGTCCAAAATGACCAAAATTGCACCCACAGCCCTTTATCCCAAAATGGGTCCAAAATGACACAAAAACGCACCCCTGGCCCTTTTACCCCAAAATGGGTCCAAAATAGTCAAAATCGCACCCCCGGCCCTTTTACCACAAAATGGGTCCAAAATGACCAAAATTGCTCCCCTGCCCTTTTATCCTGAAATGGGTCCAAAATGACACAAAATCGCACCCCCGGCCCTTTTATCCCAAAATGGGTGCAAAATTACCAAAATTACACCCCCCCGGCCCTTTAACCCCCAAAAATGGTACAAAATGACAAAATCGCACCCCCTCCCATTTATCACAAAATGGTTCCAAAATGACCAAAATTGCACTCCCGACCCTTTTATCCTGAAATGGGTCCAAAATGATCCAAAATCGCACCCCTCACCCTTTTATCCCAAAAATGGGTCCAAAATGACACAAATCGCAACCCCCGGCCATTTTACCCCAAAATGTATACAAAATGACCAAAATTGCACCCCCGGCCCTTTAACCCCAAAATGGGACAAAATGACACAAAATCGCACCCCCGGACCATTTATCACAATATGGTTCCAAAATGACCAAAATTGCACTCCCGACCCTTTTATCCTGAATGGGTCCAAAATGACCAAAATTGCACCCCCGGCCATTTTATCCCAAAATGGGTCCAAAATGACCAAAATTGCACCGCCGGCCCTTTTACCCCGAAAAGGATATAAAATGACACAAAATCGCACCCCCAGCCCCTTTATCCCAAAAAGGGTCCAAAATCGCACCCCGGCCCTTTTACCCCAAAAAGGGTCTAAATTGACGAAATTGCACCCCCGACCCTTTTATCCCAAAATGGGTCCATAATGACCAAAATTGAACCCCCGGCCCTTTTATCCCAAAATGGGTCCAAAATGACACAAAATCGCACCCCCAGCCTTTTTACCCCAAAAAGGGCATAAAATGACCAAAATTGCACCCCCGGCCCTTCTATCCCAAAAATGGTCCAAAATGCTACAAAATCGAACCCCCGGCCCTTTTATCCCAAAATGGGACTAAAATGAACAAATTGCACCCCCGGCCCTTTTATCTCAAAATGGGTCCATAAAGACCAAAATTTAACCCCCGGCCCTTTTATCCCAAAATGGGTACAAAATGACCAAAATTGCACCCCCGGCCCTTTTATCCCAAAATGGGTCCAAAATGACCAAATTGCACCCCCGCCCTTTTATCCCAAAATGGGTCCAAAATCACACAAAATCGCACCCCCAGCCCTTTTACCCCAAAAAGGGTCCAAAATGACCAAACTTGCACCCCCGGCCATTTTATCCCAAAATGGGTACAAAAAGACCAAAATCGCACCCCCAGCCCTTTTATCCAGAAATGGGGTCCAAAATGACCAAAATTGCACCCCCGGCCCTTTTATCCCAAAATGGGTTCAAAATGACCAAAATCGCACCCAAGGGCCTTTTACCCCAAAATGGGTACAAAATGATCAAAACTGCACCCAACGGCCATTTTATCCCAAAATGGGTCCAAAATAATCAAAATCGCACCCCCAGCCCTTTTAACCCAAAATGGGTCCAAAATCGCACCCCCGGCCCTTTTACCCCAAAATGGGTCCAAAATGACCAAAATCGCACCCACGGCCCTTTTATTCTGAATTGGGTGCAAAATTACACAAAATCACACCCCCGCCCTTTACCACAAAATGGGTCCAAAATGACCAAAATTGCACCCAACGGCCCTTTTATCCCAAAATGGATGCAAAATGACCAAAATTGCACCCCCGGCCCTTTTATTCGGAATTGGGTGCAAAATACACAAAATCGCACCCCCGGCCCTTTTATCCCAAAATGGGTTCAAAATGACCAAAATCGCACCCAAGGGCCTTTTACCCCAAAATGGGTACAAAATGATCAAAACTGCACCCAACTGCCATTTTTATCCAAAATGGGTCCAAAATGACACAAAAATGCACCCTGGCCCTTTTACCCCAAAATGGGTCCAAAATAATCAAAATCACACCCCTAGACCTTTTAACCCAAAATGGGTCCAAAATCGCACCCCCGGCCCTTTTACCCCAAAATGGGTCCAAAATGACCAAAATTGCACCCCCGGCCCTTTTATCCCAAAATGGGTCCAAAATCGCACCCCGGCCCTTTTACCCCAGAATGGGTCCAAAATGACCAAAATTGCACCCCCAGCCCTTTTATCCAAAAATGGGTACAAAATGACACAAATCGCACCCCCGGCCCTTTTATTCTGAATTGGGTGCAAAATACACAAAATTGCACCCCCGGCCCTTTTACCCCAAAATGGGTCCAAAATCGCACAAAATCGCACCCCTGGCCCTTTTTATTCCCAAAATGGGTATAAAATGATCAAAATTGCAGCCCCGGCCCTTTTATCCAGAAATGGGTCCAAAATGACCAAAATTGCACCCCCCCCGCCCTTTTATCCAAAATGGGTTCAAAATGACCAAAATCCGCACCCAAGGGCCTTTTAC